>NC_086098.1:184400603-185025603 GCF_963921235.1 Mobula hypostoma
CTTTTCTGGAATGTGATTGTGTTTAAAAATGCCTGCAAAGTTTGGAAGTATGGAGCCGTATGATGAAACACCAGAGCAATGAAGTTCATATACTGAAAGACTTGAATATTTTGCACTGGCAAATCGAATTTCAGATGTTATTTGTGTTCCAACTTTTCTAACTGTGATGGGTGCAAAAACATTTAATTTATTATGCAGTCTAGTACAATCTGCTAAGCCTGGTGATAAGCCTTATGAGGACATAGCTAAAGTCTTAAAGGATCACTTAACCTTTGCTTAATGCTGAATATTTTAGTTTTTATAAGAGGAACCAAGATTTGGATGATAATGTGGTAAACTGGATCAGCAAATTTGCTGATGATACAAAGATTGGAGGTGTAGTGGACAGTGAGGAAGGTTTTCAAAACTTGCAGAGGGATTTGGACCAGCTGGAAAAATGGGCTGAAAAATGGCAGATGGAGTTTAATACAGACAAGTGTGAGGTATTGCACTTTGGAAGGACAAACCAAGGTAGAACATACAGGGTTAACGGTAAGGCACTGAGGAGTGCCGTAGAACAGAGGGATCTGGGAATACAGATACAAAATTCCCTAAAAGTGGCATCACAGGTAGATAGGGTCATAAAGAGAGCTTCTGGTACATTGGCCTTTATTAATCAAACTATTGAGTATAAGAGCTGGAATGTTATGATGAGGTTGTATAAGGCATTGGTGAGGCCGAATCTGGAGTATTGTGTTCAGTTTTGGTCACCAAATTACAGGAAGGATATAAATAAGGTTGAAAGAGTGCAGAGAAGGTTTACAAGGATGTTGCCGGGACATGAGAAACTCAGTTACAGAGAAAGGTTGAATAGGTTAGGACTTTATTCCCTGGAGCGTAGAAGAATGAGGGGAGATTTGATAGGGGTATATAAAATTATGATGGGTATAGATAGAGTGAATGCAAGCAGGCTTTTTCCACTGAGGCAAGGGGAGAAAAAAACCAGAGGCCATGAGTTAAGGGTGAGGGGGGAAAAGTTTAAAGGGAACATTAGGGGAGGCTTCTTCACACAAAGAGCGGTGGGAGTGTGGAATGAGCTGCCAGACAAGGTGGTAAATGTGGGTTATTTTTTAACATTTAAGAATAAATTGGACAGATACACGGATGGGAGGTGTATGGAGGGATATGGTCCGTGTGCAGGTCAGTGGGACTAAGAAGAAAATGGTTCGGCACAGCCAAGAAGGGCCAAAAGGCCTGTTTCTGTACTGTAGTTTTTCTATGGTTTCTGTGTTTTCTAAGAGGAAGATAAGTCTATTTCACAGTATGTAGTGGTGCTGAATCAATTGAACACTGATTTTAGGCAGTCGCTGAATGACACGTTACGTGATTGATTCGTATGTGGTCTGCGTAGTGAGGCAATTCAGAAACGTTTGCTTACAGAAGTTAGACTAACACTACAGAAGGCAATTGAGATTAGTACTATATGGAGATGGCAGCTAAAGAATCACAGCTATTAACCACATCTTCCCAGTTCATAAAGTTTCTACTGACTTTAAGAATAAAGCATCTATTGGCAATCAAAATTACCGATGTGGCAAAACTGGGCATTCAGCAAAAGAATGCTGGTATAAGGATTTAGATTGCTGAAGCTTTGGCAAAAAGAGATGCATTGAATGTACCTGTAAAAGTAAAAAGAAATCTTCGACCAAAAACACTGTAATAAGGAAAATTGAGTTTTAGAAAAACAAAAAGAAACGTGAACAAGATGAAGCATAATGAGGGCAGACTGTGTGATTCTCACACTGTGATTGAAGAAGCTTTGCATGTTTTATCTGCTTCAGGACAGAAAGACAGCTACTGAGTGACACCGCAGCTGGATGGGGCCCCAGTGTGAATGCAGGTGCTACAATATCACTGGTGTCAGAGACAGCTTACAAGGAGAAATTGCAGCATCTTACCCCAGAACAGGCAAGGTTGACTTTAAAGACTTACACTGGTGACGTTGTTCCAGTGAGGAAGATAGCACAGTACATGTTACAGTGGAGATTAATGAACAGTGGAGAGAAAGAAACTTCCACTGTACATTGTCAAAGATAGCTACCCAGTACTTCTGGGCTGCTCGTGGCTAGAGCAACTCAAACTCAACGGGCACAAAGTGCACTTGATTGGTGGGAGCACCAATGTATTGAAGAAACATGCAGAAGTATTCAATGGAGAACTGGGCAGTTTAAAAGAAATTACTGTTAGGCTGGCTGTTAAACCTGGCACAACACCCAAGTGCCTGAAGGCAAGACCTGTTCCCTCACCCTCAAACCAAAGGTAAGCCTGAATTGGAAAGACTAGTCCAGAGTAAGTTATTGGAACCAGAGTGTGTAAGTAAATGGGCAACTTCAGTCATTGCTGTCCTAAAAAGGGATGGGTCTTTTAGGCTTTGTGGAGACTTCAAGCTAACCTTTAACCCAGTTCTTACAGTTGAACAATACCCTCTTCTCCTCATTGATGACCTTTTTACAGGATTGGCTGAAGGACTCATGTTTAGCAAGATTGACTTGTGTCAAGCCTACTTGCAGATGCATGTGGAGCCAGAGTCAGGAGCTGTTGATCATGGTGACTCACAGAGGAACGGTCAGGTATCAAAGGCTTCCGTTGAGCATCACTTTGGCTTTCAGTGAGCAATGGAACAGATCCTGAGCAGGCTGACAGAGGCACAATGTTATTCGGATCACCTACTCATTACTAGGAAAAATAAGTGTGAGCACCTACAAAACTTGAATGCTGCACTACAAAAACTGAATAAATATGGGCTAAGGACAAGTTTGAGTTCTTTTGACCTTTGATTGGATATTTGGGCTATGTGATTGACCTACTGATGCTCACCACTAAAATTGTGGCGAGAAGACTGCAAATAGTGAGGCACTGTCTATGCCACCCCGAGCTACCTGCCAGCCTAGTCATCATACATGAGAGGATGAACCCTGGGTGCCCTCCCAAGACAATGGTCAACATGCTCCTAGAAGACAGCGGCGCGGCTAATGTAGATGAACTGAACACACTGATGATGATCCGTATGATGCCTGCTGTACCTTGTTGCGTTGAATAAAGAAGCTGCTTTGTATCTACCAGTGACTCTGCCTCTCCAGTGATTTCATCCACGCCACAACAGCCTAGATTGAGCAGGAAGCACTGGCAATTGTATTTGGAGTTAAGAAGTTCCATTAATTCCTCTCTGAACAATGATTTATACTGCTGATAGATCATCGCCCCTTGATTTCAATTTTTGTTCCACATGCAGTCATTCCTTCCTTGTGCAACTTTGGGCTCTATTACTATCTGCACATCAGTACGATATGAAGCACAGGAGGTCCGAGTACCATTCGAATGTTGATGGACTACCCAGACTTCCCTTAACTGTTACAATTCCAGAGCCATCCCCAAATATGATCTTTTACTTCAAGGAAGTATCTACAGTTCCGATAACTGTAGCGCAAGTCTAGAAGCACACACATACTGCCCACCTGTTCTACCTAAAGTGGAGAACATGGTAATTCACGAATGGGAAGGAGAGCCAACCATAGAAATGAAACCTTACTAGGTGCTCACAGTCCAAGCAGGATGTTTACTATGGGGCTACCAGGTTGTCATTCCTCAACCATTAAGAAAACAAGTGCTTGATGAGCTACATGCAGGACACTGTGGCGCAATGTGCAAGAAAGAACTTGTACGCAACTACTTCTGGTGGCTGAGACTGGATGTTACCATGGGACAGAAGGCCTAAGCATGTCCACATTATCAGGAAGTGAGAAATGTTCCTCAGCTTGTTCCTTTGCATCCATGGGAATGGCCTGAAGAATCATGGCAGAGGATTCACAGATTTTGCAGGACCTATAGAGGGCCATATGTTCTTGGTCATAGAGGACACACATAGCAAATGGCCTGAGGTTGCCCATTATGAAGAGCACTGCATCTGAAAAATGCATTGAGGAGTTAAGTTCCATCTTTAGCTATTTTGGGCTTCCTCAACAGCTTGTAAGTGATGGTGGCTCACGACTCCTGTCTGAAAGGTTCAAGGCATTTATGAAGCAAACAATATTCAGCACATCAAGTCAGCACCATATCATCCAGTTACTAATGGCCTTCTTGAACTATTCATACAGACAGTGAAACAAGATTTCAGTGAGAAGTGATCCCACTACCAGTGACTTGATACTTTCTTGCTGACATACTGCAACACAACTTATATCACTAAAATGGCTCCAGCTTGTCCTACTTTAACCACCAAACACAAAACAGATTGTGCTAAGTGAACAGAAAACCCAAGCAGAGTGATGTGCCAGAGCAAAGTACAGTAGTTTAAAAGCAGACAAGAGCACTTGCCTGGAACTACATCTCTGGAACAAAGTGGATAACTACAGCAGTGGTGGCACAAACTGGTCCTCTATTGTATACAGTGGAAACTAGAAACCACAAAATATAGAGAAGGCATGTTGATCAGCTGTTACCCACTTTTGAGGTTACTGAAAACCAACACAAACTGACCAATCCAGATCCATTTGTAGAAATGGGACAGGATTCTGAGACAACCCTCTGCAGAACCTCAATTAAGATCAAATGGCACAGACAATGCTCTCCCCATCACCTGTGCTTTTTGAGGTACTCCCTACTGACAGTGCAGTACCCAAGCCAAGACCTACTCACACACCTCCAAGAGAAAAAATGACTTAGGCATCATCTCCAGATTATTGCTCCCCTCACGCAAACAGGCAGTCTCTAGTTTAGTGACAAACCACACTATATGGGTTCAAAATAATCCCAGTGTTATGTCTGGGAATAGAGGCAGTCTACCCTTTTTCCCAGTTTAGAAAAACTAGTCTTTTTCATTGTTGGAAGTTGATGATTGCTCCTTTGAATGTTAATAGTTCAGCAGCTGGTCTGTATATGGGAAGGGGAGAAAACTTTAAAATAAGGGGAGAAGGATATGTTAAGTACTCATGGACATTTTGACCATTACAGGTTGCTGTCGAGCTTCCCTGTGTATTACACACTGAACGTAATGTGAGGAAGGCATCCTGGGTAGATGACTTACACGTAAAATAAACAGGAGTGTGTTTGGTCCTCACCTCTCCGTCTCTAGTGTGTGCTATTCATGGTCACCCAGCTTCCCAGTACCACAGCCATAACAGTTTGCCTCACACCCTGCCTCCTGCAGCCAGAAATTGGAGACACATTAAGACTGCTGACAGCTCTCTAATGGACAAAATTGCATGTACAATATCCTTAAGATTCATATGAGAGTACTGATTGTGTAGTTTTATGAGAAAGCTGGTGGATCTGCAAAATGAAGAGCTTATTGCTTCAGGAAATTTATGAAATAATCAAGGAAGCAGTATCAAAATGAATGGCAGAGTCCTTGTACCAACCAACCAAACGTACACCAACCGTGTACGTGTCTGCGCAGAGTAGTGACTGCCTATCAGCAAAGAGATTTGGGAAAAATTCATTAATGTACAAACGGACCAGGCTTGTTCCTGTAGGCTCCTAGACTCCACCCAGCTCCTCCTGCAGCCGATTTAACCCCAGTTCCCATCCACAGTCCTCGTTATCTCATTGAACCAGCCATCCTCAACTGGTTGCTCCTAGTTGCCTATTGTGTTTAGTTTCTGTTCTCTCTTGGTTTGCGGCCCCTTGAGGCTGGTTATTTTGCTGTCTAATATTAAAGTTATTTATTACTGCTGAGTCATCTGTGTTGCTCTGCTTTTGGGTCGAGCCTGCTCCACATTTCGTGACAAGATGAGCGAACCATCGATTGACCCAGCAAGAGTATGCTTGCCTAAAGGGAGTCATCCACTGACATAATTACATGATCCAGAAGCAGCAGGACTATCTGCTTGCCAGTCTCTTCCAACAAACTTCCTCAATGCAGCAACTCCGTGCCAATCAACTTCCTCACTCTGAGCCCCGGATTCCCAGGCTCGAACACTTCAATGCATCTCCAACCCAATGCTGCAACTTTTTGTCCCAGTGTGACTTACACTTCGAGCTCCAGCCATCTCTATATTCTATAGACTGGATCACAATTGCCTTCCTCATTTGTCTCTTAACTGGGCAGGCTCTGACCTGAGCCACCACTAACTGGGACACTGAAATCCCGATTTGCAACAACTATGAGGATTCCACCACTGAGATGTGCTGGGTTTTCGACCACGCTCGAAGTGGAAATGAGGCAGCAGATCTGGCACCTTGCCTGCATCAAGGCTCACGCTCTGCGCTAAGCTACACCGTGAAATTCAGGACCCTTGCAGCGGAGTGCAGCTGGAGCGAGAAGGCGCTGCTGGCCCATTATTATTCCAGCCTCTCTGAGTGCTTGAAAGTTGAGCTGTCTACCCAAGAGGTGACCACTGACTTGAAAGTCTCATCACCATGGCTCTCCGTATGGCAAGCATTATATGGAACAACCTTCCAAATCATCAGCCTGATCCACGGTTCCATTTCCTGAACCATTTTAGGCTGCAGGGCCCTCCTCGATGACTCCCATAGAACCCAAACAGCTCGGGAGAGCTTCCATAGCTACCCACTCCCCAAAGAGTGTGAGCATTGGAGGAGAAACAACTTGTGCACCTACTGCAGAGCAGCCGACCTCCAACATATCAAATGCCCACTGTGTCCTGGACACAGGTGCCTCCGGATAGAGTCAAGGAGCCTCCTATCTGGCAATCTCTCCTTGGCCTCTCGTTCCAGCACCATAACCTGACACATTGTCATGGTCCTCCCCCACACTGCATTGGCTCTACACATGCAAGAGGCTCTGCTGGATTCCCGTGTAGCTGACAACTTTAAGGATTGAACTCTGTGTGTGCCGCTTGGTCTCCTTACCAAATCTATCTCCCACCCGTTCAACAAAATGGCTATTGACAGACACTCCTTGAGGTCTGAAACAGTTCAGACTGTGCACATGAGCATCAGAGAGGACTGCAAGCACATCCAATTCCTCCTGGCTGACTCACTCAACACTCCTTTAAACCAGGGTTACTTCTGGATCTCTATTCACAGCCCTCACTTCATCTAGTCATTTATAAGGCCATAAGATATAGGAGAAGTAGGCCATTCAGCCCATCGAGTCTGCTCCACCATTCAATCATGGATTGATCCAATTTTTCCAGTCATCCCCACTCCCCTGCTTTCACCCCCATACCCTTTGATGCCCTGGCTAATCAAGAACTTATCTATCTCTGCCTTAAGTACACCCAATGACTTGGCCTCCACAGCCACTCCTGGCAACAAATTCCATAGATTTACCACCCTCCGACTAATTTCTCCGCATCTCAGTTCTAAAAGGACGTCCTTCAATCCTGAAGTTGTGCCCTGTTGTCCTAGAATCCTCTACCATGGGAAATAACTTTGCCATATCTCATCTGTTCAGGCCTTTTAACATTTGCAATATTTCTATGAAATCCCCCTTCATTCTCCTGAACTCCAGGAATACAGCCCAAGAGCTACCAAACATTCCTCATACGGTAACCCTTTCATTCCTGGAATTATTCTCATGAATCTTCTCAGAACCCTCTCCAATGTCAGTATATCCTTTCTAAAATAAGGAGCCCAAAACCACACACGATACTCCAAGTGTGGTCTCACGAGTGCCTTATAGAGCCTCAAGATCACATCCCTGCTCTTATATTGTACACAGTACCTCTAGAAATGAATGCCAATATTGTATTTGCCTTCTTCACAACCGATTCAACCTGGAGGTTAACCTTTAGGGTACTGTATCTTGTACAAGGACTCCCAAGTCCCTTCACATCTCTTCATTTTGAATTCTCACCCCAACTAAATAATAGTCTGCCCATTTATTTCTTCCACCAAAGTGTATGACCATACACTTTCCAACATTGTATTTTATTTGCCACTTCTTTGTCCATTCCCCTAAACTATCTATGTCTCTCTGCAGGCTCTGTGTTTCCTCAACACTACCTGCTCCTCCACCTATCTTTGTATCATCACTACCCGCTCCTCAACATACCTTTGTATCATTTGATGAACTACTTTGTTGGAGCCCACTTGCCTGCAACCTCAGTTGACCTCACCCTGCAAATCCACGGAGAAGGAGTCTCACCAAACCTCACAGGAATATCAGTGCCTTCAGTAAAAGAGAAGCCGGCACCCTTCCACCTCACAGATCACATGACTGTGCGATTGACGTCATCTTGGGCAACTCCCCTCCCTAAGGCCATCTGTTCTGAGTTTCTAAAGCTTGATTTCCCAAGCTATGAAAGACTACATCGTCAAAGCACTACAGCATGGCTTTATTCACTCATCCCAGTCCCCAGCCAGTGCAGGATTCTTCTTTGAGAGAAAAAAATAGATGGGGATCTTTGTCTCTGCATTGACTACCATGGACCCAACAAAATCCCCATTAAGAACCATTACCCTCTCTCCTTGATGGATAGCACATTTGAAACACTCTGCAAGGCACAGATCTTCACTAAACTGGATCTATGGACCACACACAACCTGATACGCATCCACCAGTGGATGAGTGGAAGGATTTATCACTGCCTGCCCTCAATGGGCCTGCTCTTATTTCTCCAACCAGTGGCACTTGGGGCTCCTGTGGCCGCTACCAGTCTCTTGATGCCCATTGTCACATACCTCAAGGAGATCTTGTGACTTTCTTGTGAGGATGATGTAATGGTCTTTTGGAGGTCATCTGATGTAATTTTCCCACTGATGTGAGGTCACGTGATGACATGTTCACCATGGGTATAAAAGGGAAGACCTCTGGTGACGCAGTTAGTTTTCCAGCTAGAACGTTCATCGGTGTCTCCGTTCCCATTGCATATTTGTTTTATGATGCAATTTCATTTTTAAAACAGAGTTTAACATTCTATTGTAAGGTACAATAGTGCTGGTTTGGCAGTTTACCCTTTCTGCCAGATTTGTGATGTACCTTTTCAGAAGTATGGGAGACTGAATACTTTATCAAAGTACAGGACCTGAAGGATTAAAAGATGTTGGTATCGTTCGGCAGTTTAACAAAGGATCGGCCTTATTGAGTCTTCGTTGGTGAAGTAGCGACCTGCATTAAAGATAACTCCTGCCGAAAGAGCAAGGAAGTTCATGCAAGGTTTGCTGTCTAAAAGAAATTAAGGTCAGTTGTTTTAAGCCATTTATTTCCTTCCTCGTGAATCCTTTGGACAGAACCAGCAGGAAAGTTGTGTCTATGAAGGAATCCTTCTCCAGAGAAGTCTCTCCCAAATGAATGTATAACTCTGTTGGACTTTCGAATTTACCATTTTAAGAACTGTATTTGACCTTACTGCTTTAAAAACTATTTTCGCATTTAACGCTCTAAGAACCAGTGCCAAGGGACGATTTGTTGAATGGCCGCATAGCGGTTAACTTCTGGTTAAGGTTTTCGGGTTTTTTTATTGATTATTCATGTTTAAGAAATGTTTGGTTGTTTTTATATAACCTGACTTGATTGATATTCATTGTTGCTGGTTACGTAACACCGTGGATTCCATTATGGGTTTTCCACCTTCTGATGAGGGTGCAGTGATCCAGACAGTAGTGGACCGGTTCTCCAAGGTAGCCCACTTCATTGCCTTCCCCAAGTTTCTGACTCTCCAACATGTAGTTTACCTCCATGTTTTCCCTCAGGACGTTGTATCGGAGGGGATCCCACAATTAGTCACTAACTTCTGGCCAGACTTCTGCTCCTTCCTCTGCACCTCAGTGAGTTTGTCCTCTGGCTATCATCCTCAGACCAATGGTCAGTCAGGAAGAGCCAATCAACAAGTGGAGACATTTCTGTGATGCTTTGCTGCCTCTAAGCGTTCCACATTGAAGAGATATCTGCTCTGGGCTGAGCTGTCCCACAACCTACACACCTCTGCCATGGGTTTTTCACCCTTTCAGTGGCATCATGTCTACTGGCCCTGTGATCCCTACAGAGGAGCCCACGGTAGAAGACCCATCTGCCAGTACCCTGGTTTGCCGCTGCCACAATGCTTGGAAGAGGGAAGGAGGGGCCATCTTAGCTGCCAACTGCTCCTACTGTGCCAGGCAAACCACAGTTGGCATCAAGCCAGATCACTCCAGCCTGGGGACCACATCTGGCTGTCCACCTGAGATCTGCTCCTGTGCACTGACTCCAATGAGCTCTCACCCCGACTCATTCAAGCTCACCCATTGCATCAATATAGTCACTAAAACATCTCCAGCTACCACTATCCCTCAGGATCACACTAATCTTCCACATGTCCTGCCTCAAGCCAGTTGTATATGGACGACTCAAACACCTGAGACTGGAGGGAGGATGGTGGATGGTGATCCCACGTACACAGTTTGCTAGTTGTGGGATTCCCGTCACTGTGGACATGGTATTTGTCAGTGTCTGGTTGTCTGGGAAGGGTACGGCCCAGAGGAAGGGACTTGGGTGCCATCCAGTTACATCCTGGATCCATTGATGAACGATGAGTTCCACAGAACCCACGCAGATCAGCCTGGGCCGCTAAAGATCAGCCTTAGGGATGGGGTCCTGTCAGGCTTGCTGCAGTAGGCACTTCCCAGTCTTCACCTAACTAATAGGATTCACCTGCTGCTCATTCCATAACTCCACCTGCAGCCTATTTAAACCTAGTGCTCATCCACAGTCCTTGTTCGCTTATTGAAGCAGCTAGCCTCAACCAGGGCTCCTGGTTACCTGTTGTGTTTAGTTTCTGTTCTCTCTTGGTTTGGGGCCCCTCATTGCTTGTTATTTTGTTGTCTAGTATTAAAGTTATTGATTACTGCTGAATTGTCTCTGCTGCTCTGCTTTTGGGTCAAGCCTCTTCTACACCTCATTGTATAGTGGGAGCTCAGACCACTATTGTAAAAGTTTAAGCATTAGAGTTCAAAAGGTATTATGGTAATTCACCAATGTACAAAAACTTTGATTGTTCTACATTTTAGAATTGGCAATACAGTGCTAGGGAGATACACACTCAGTAAGACAGTAAGACAGGAGTGAAACCTGATGTAGTCTTCTGCTGCTGTATAGGCACCCTTTAGTCTCGTGAGACCATGGATTTGCACCTTGGAAGGTTTCCAGGGCGCAGGCCTGAGCAAGGTTATATGGAAGACTGGCAGTTGCCCATGCTGCAAGTCTCCCCTCTCCACGCCACCGATGTTGTTCGATGTTGGGCACTAGGGCCAATACAGCTTGGCAGTGGTGTTGTCGCAGAGTAATGCGTGGTTAAGTGCTTTGCTCAAGGACACAACACTTTGCCTCGGCTGAGTCTCGAACTGGCGACCCTCAGATCACTAGACCGACACCTTAACCACTTGGCCACATGCCAACTGCTGCTGTAGCCCATTCACTTCAAGGATTGACGTGGTGTGTGTTAAAAGATACTGTTCTAGCGTGTAGTTATTTGAATTATTTCTGTCAGCTTGAAGTAATCTGGCCATTCTCCTCAGACCACTCTCATTAACAGTGTCTTCTCATCCACAGAACTGCCACTCCCTGGATGAATATTTTGTTTGTTTTTTCTGCATCATTTTCTGTAAATTCTAGAGGCTGTTACGCAAGTAAATCCAGGAGATCAGCAGTTTCTGAGATACTCAGACTATCTGGCACCAACAATCATTCTGTGGTCGAAGTCATGTAGATCACATTTCTACCCAATTCTGATATTTGGTCTGAACTACAACTGAGCCTCTTGACCAGTGGTCCCGAACCTCTGGGCCGTGGACTGATACATTGCCGTGAAGCATGCAGGGGTGCAGAGGTGGCCAGAATGCACCCAGCACATCTTTAAGAAAAAAGCCAAAATAAACAATCTAATTAATTAGGTGGCACCCAGCACGTAATTAATTAGCTTGTTTATTTCGGCTTTTTTCTTAAAGGTGTGCTGGGTGCATTCCGGCCACCGCTGCGTTCTTTGTGGCAAAGTATCGGTCTGTGACCCGGAGGGTGGGGACCACTGCTCTTGACCACGTCTGCATGCTTTTATGCATTGAGTGCTGCCACGTGATCAGCTCATTAGATATTTGCACTAGTGAGCAAGTGTACAGGTGTACCTAATAAAGTGGCCACTGCGTGTATACATGCAGTTAAAGGCTGTGTACACCATGGAGACTGCTGCAATTCTCAGTCTCAGACTTATCCCAAAATTGGCCCCCTACTATTTGAAACTCTCTTATTCTGGGTGTCTTTGGAAAACTGGCTCATTCGCCCTCTCTGACAGCCACTGGATTCCGTGGTGATCAACTCACCTTTCTCCGGCTTCATGTATCTAAGGTTATTTCTTGCTGGGGGCAGTAAATCACACAGCTTTCACACTAACTGGAGTTTGGGTAGGCAAGACATCCCAATTTCACGGGTTTGGCGGGAAATATCCCAGCAACCTATGAGAATAGATTGAGTGAACTCAGCCTTTTCTCCTTGGAGCAATGGAGGATGAGAGGTGACCTGATAGAGGTGTATAAGATGATGAGAGGCATTGATCGTGTGGATAGTCAGAGGCTTTTTCCCAGGGATGAAATGGTTGCCACAAGAGGACACAGGTTTAAGGTGCTGGGGAGTAGGTACAGAGGAGATGTCAGGGGTAAGTCTTTTACGCAGAGAGTGGTGAATGTGTGGAATGGGCTGCCGGCAATAGTGGTGGAGGCAGATACGATAGGGTATTTTAAGAGACTTTTGGATAGGTACATGGAGCTCAGAAAAATAGAGGGCTATGGGTAAGCCTAGTAATTTCTAAGGTTGGGACATGTTCAGCCCAACTTTGTGGGCCGAAGGGCCTGTATTGTGCTGTAAGTTTTCTATGTATCTATTTCTATCCCATAGAAATCAAGTTGTTTAGTCATATGGAAGTATATGATGGTCCCTTTAAACAGCTCTGCTGTGATGGGACACAAGAGATACTGCAGGTGCTGGAAATATAGAGCAATAGACACAATGTGCTGGAGGAGCTCAGCAGGTCAAGCAGCATCTACGGATGGGGATATACAGCTGACGTTTTGGGCCGAGACCCTGACGAACTGTCCTGATGAAGGGTGTCGGCTCGAAGCGTCGACTGCTTATTCCCATCCATAGATGCTGCCTGACCTGCTGAGCTCCTCCAGACATTGTGCCATTAAGTCTACTGTGATGGGGTTGAGTGGGAGTGGATGTACCCGCTGTCAAAGCTACATCCAGCTGTGTCAGGTTTACATAGGGTGCTAGCTGAAGAAATGAGCTCAGACTGGCATTGCTGGAGTTAATAATTGGCACTTCATACTGATTGACCTCATGATGATCTGTCTCCTTCTCATAGTTATTTTGGCTGATACCCAAACAGGTATTACTACTTTCACTAGTAAGGTGTCCAACATGACCTGAACCATGAATACACCACTCAATGTCAGAAGCACAAGAGTTTCTGCAGATGCTGGAAATCCAGAATAACACACACAAAATTCTGGAGGAACTCAGCATATCAGGCACCATTTATGGAGAGGAATAACCAGTTGAAGTTTAGAGCCAAGACCCTTCATCAGTCCTGATGAAAGGTCTTGGCCTTCAGCATCCACTGTTTATTTCTCTCCATAGATATTTTATATCAGGCACCACTTTGGAATTTACTGAGTAGAGGGTAGAGATTAAATGAGAGATGAAACTAAAGGGTTAATTGCTGCACTCTTTGGAAAGTTTATATATTTTCAAGGTCAGGCCAGATACTCCCTAAAACATTCCACCTTACTCTCTCTTAAGCTTCCTATGAGATAGGTAAATCAAGCCAAATAGGAACATTTGTCAACATGTATTGCTCTCTATAGATCAAGCATAGAAATCATACATTAGCAGGCAATCTGACATGTTTTACTCACAGCACAGTAAATGTCTGGAAGAATTGCTTCATTTTTGCACTCTTAAAAACTAAATGCAGTATTTTCTCCTTTTAAACTTTGCTCGGCAGGATGGCGTCCCACTGCTTAATGTTTTTGTTGTGAAAGCAATAACGGTGGAGTATTTCAGACTCTTTCCCCCTTTTAGCCTTGAATAGTTATTTGCAGTGAACCATACTCGCTAAGAAACTAACACATCATCCACAAAGAAGTATTCACCACAGCATGCCTCTGGAAGAATGGCTGAAAGCTACCTCTCATTATTGGGGCAAAGGTTTAAGAGTTTACAAAGAGAGTGTAACCTAACCTCCGAAGCCTTTCTGCAAGCTTTATTTAGCTGTTTAAAAAAATACTTTGCTTGAGACATGGCGGTGAGTATTGAGAGCATTTCGAGTTGCTTTTGAAGTTGACCAGCGACGGGCAAAGATATTAGTGGCTCTGTCAGCCCATGCTGAAGCAAGCATAATTCTCACAGTGATAGTCTTCATTTCATGTTCAAGTATTCCATAAATATCCAGAAACAGCTTCTTCCCCTCTGCCATCTGATTTCGGAATGGACATTGAACCCATGAACACTACCTCACTACTTTTTTGTAACTTCTATTTTTTGCACTACTTATTAATTTAACTATTATTGTGCTTCAGAGTTTTTTCCCCTCTATTATTATGTATTGCATTGTACCGCTGCCACAAAGTCAACTTATCTCATGACATATGCTGGTGATACTAAACTTGATTTGGACACTGAATGTGAATAGACAAAGGATCATTCAGAATTTGGTAGGATCTCTAGTTCCATGGTTACATTTGCTATCCTTTCTTGAGTATGGGATCCTATTCTAATCCTCTTCAGTAATTTATCTAGTATCATCTAGTCTAGTCTGTTCCTTCCCCGGGATTTCACTTGAGGATGCCATGGGAATAATCAATTGTTTTGCCAAAGAAAATTGCATTGTGTTGATGTACAGACCACCCATGATCTACTGAATCTAACTTATAGTGGTAATAAAGTGAGAGATAATGTGGAATAAAAATTTATTGACATAGTTAAGATCTAGAATGCACTCTCTGAAAGCACGACAAATGTAGACTCGATTGTAGTTTTCAGAAGTGATTCAGATACATATCTGAAGGCAGAGAAAATGTGCAAAGGGAAAATGGTGGTGGGTGGGGAGAAATAGATTGAATTGCTCAGCAAAATGCTAGCACAAAGTTAATGGGCTGATTGGCCTCCCTTTCTTAATTGCTTCTGTAAATGATAGAGCAGCTTCAGGATAATTGGTATCTTGTGTTTCATCGTTCTTCTTAAACTTTCCTTTTTAATCTGACCTTACCTTAGATACCTGCCTTACAGTGCAATCCTACATTGAACTAACCCATATTACACTCCATTTGCTTCTTGATGAGAACATGGCCACATCTTATCTCTTTGGCTATACAATGAAGTCATCCACTCTATCTTGCTCTACTACCACCTTTTTCAGGCATAATATTCCTCGATGCATTTTTAGACTTCTAAATACACATACAATCTTGTACATAAATATTTAGAAATTGAATTATTTATTTCACCATTGTGAAATGGATACCAAACATTAGTAGTATGATGGCAGTATGATATATTCTTAGATTTCTGAGAAAACAAAATTAATAGAAATGCTTCAGTGACCAAGCCAAGCCACTGAAAACAACTATTCTGATCAAGAGCATTAAAGGAGATGATTCAATATTTTAACACCATAAGACTGTAAGACCTAGGAGCAGAATTAGGCCATTTGGCCTATTGAGTTTGCTCCACCATTCAATCATGGCTAATTATTTTTCCCCTCCTCTGTCTCACTCCCCAGCCTCCTCCCCATAACCTTTGATACTGTGACCAATCAAGAACTTATCAAGCTCTGCCTTAAATACACTCAACAGCCTGGCCTCTACAGCTGCCTGTGCTAATATATTCAACAAATTCACTTCTGTTATTGCCCCTCCTCCCCTTCTTACCCCATCCCTAATTTATTTATTTATTTATTTTTTAATTTTTGTTTTCTCTCTTTCTCTCTCACAATAACTTCTTGCCTGTTCTCCATCTTCCTCTGGTGCTCCTCTCCCCCTTTCTTTCTCTGAAGGCCTTCTGTCCCATGATACTCCCTGTCTCCATACTTGTATCCCTTTTGCCAATCAACTTCCCAGCTCCCCCTCCCGTCTTCCCATTTTCATCCCTCCCACTCTCACTTTCAAATCTCTTACTATCTCTTTTTTCCGTTAGTCCTGACTGTTGAGTCCCCTATCACTACTGCTCCCCTCTTCTCCCTCTTTCCCTTCTGCACCATGGGACCATGCTCAATGCCAGTAACCTGGTCTCTGTGGTATTCCCCTGGGAGATCATCTCCCACAACAGTATCCAAAGTGGTATACTTATTACTGAGGGGAATGGCCACAGGGGTGCTCTGCGCTAAATGCCTAGTCACAGTTCCATTTCTCCTGACAGTTACGCAGCTACTCACTTTCTGCAACTTTGGAGTGGTTACCTCCCTGTAACTCTGATTGATGATCTCCTCACTCTCCCGTACAAGCCGAAGGTCATCCAGCTGCTGCTCCAGATCCCTAACACGGTCTTCAAGGAGCTTCAAAAAATTTAGCTTAAAGCATACAATTTTGAGATTTGAGGATTTAAAGAACATTTATGGAAACGGTGAACCTTAGCAGATTAATGGGCCGTCTGCCATTTGTGTCTATCATGTATTGTTTAAAGGTGCTTTTAAATTTTTCCCTCACCTCACCACCCTACCAAACTCATCCTGTTCTAGCATACAATATATCCAACTCTGATTTGAAAGTTCTTAATAGATCAGTTTCTGTTGCCCATCCCAAGTCTTAATAACTCTTCAGTGAAAGAAATCGTGCCTTTCCCCTTTCAATTCTAGAACTATTATACATTTTCAAAGTATAAATAACAAGGAGGCACTTAGAGACAGATAGATAACAGAGATGTTAACAAAAGTGTGTGTGAATATTGATATATTAGAGAGAAAGAGAGAGTTTGGTAGAGAGAGTTTTATTTGTTTTTTTTTAGCGCTGGAAATGGTTACATCCCGACACGCGGGACAGAAGCGAGATCGCACTGTGTATCCCAGCTAATGCCGGCCGGTTTAGCGAGCAGAGCAGCGGACACCCCTGCTGAAATCCGGAGGAAAACACACAGAGGATGCAAAGGGGGATCACAAAGTCGAGGAAAGAGGACCGGGTCGAGACAACAGAGACTTATGGAGAAGAGGAGTTCGGTGGGTAATACCGTTCCTGCTGACCAGAAGTGCACCGAGAGCGGTAAGCGTAAAGGAGTTGGGTGCTTACTGATCTGGTTAAAAACAGATGGTGCAATCCGGGTCATATTACGATCAAGGAATGTGTTTGCAGACTGGATATTGAACTTTTTACTGTTGGACTTCGGCTACATTCCACCATGATACAACACTTGGCGGCACGGGAGGTCGTTCCTGCCTGTGGCCATCGAACTTGCAGCTCCTCCCATGGAGGGTCAGACACCCTGAGCCAATAGACTGGTCCTGGACTTATTTTCCATCTGGCATAGTTTGCATTTTGCTGTTTGATTGTTGGTGGTTTTTATATTCCTATATTTACGCTCTATTCTTGGTTGGTGCGGCTGTAACAAAACCAAATTTCCCTCGGGATTAATAAAGTATATCTATCTATCTATCTATCTAAAACAATTGTAAATAATGTGACAAGATATGAAATGATTTACTAACATGCTGATTTGACAAAAACATCAATATTTTTAATTGGCTGATTTGTGAAGATGTAATAATACCAGCAACTTTAACATTTTGATTATGAACTTAAGCTCATAACTGGGATCACTCTGTACCTTAAGCATATTTACCATTCCTGCTCACATTTGCAATTGTACTGAAGGATTGTTGAGCAGTCAGGTGTGACATCTTTTAGCCTAAGCCCTGCTTCTTCTCCAAAGTAGAAAAGATGCCGATACACTGATTGAAGAAAAGTAGAATATTTCTCTGGATATCCTGGCCATTCTTTATCCTTCCAACAGAATCACAAAGAACAATTATCTGATCATTATTGACCATTATTCCTAATGGGAGCTTGTTTTGTGCAGACTGAATACCGCGTTTCTCATTAGTCAACAATACACCATATGAAAAGTACTTCATTGATAGTAAAATGCTTTGTGATATTCTGAGGTTATGAATAATCAGGATCAGAATCAGGCATATATCATGAAATTTGTTAATTCTGCGGGAGCAGCACAATGCAATACATGATAATATAGAAAAAACTGAATTATATATATAACAGATAAATAAATAAGTAGTGCAAAAACAGAAATAAAAAAGTAGTATGGTTAGTAAGATGGTGTTCATGGATTCAATGTCCACTCAGAAATCGGTGGGCAGAGGGGAAGAAGCTGTTCCTGACTTGATGAGTGTGTGCCTAAAGGCTTCTTTGGCTCCTTCCTGATAGTAACAATAAGAAGAGGGTATGTCCTGGGTGGTGGGGGTCCTTAGTGATGGATGCCAGCCTTTTGAGGCATCGCTCCTTGAAGATGTCTTGGATACTATGAAGGCTGGTGCCCATGATGGAGCTGACTAATTTTACGACTCTACAGCTTACTATGATCCTTTACAGTAGCCTGCCCATACCAGACAGTGATGCATAAAATATAAGCTTTTTTTAAAAGAGATGATTTATCTGCATAGGTAATGTAGACCAGTAGTCCCCAGCCTCTGGGCCGTGGACCAATACCGGGCAGCAAGCACGCAGGGGTGCAGCGGTAGCCGGAGTGCTGGGTGCTGAGTGTACCTTGCATGCTTCGCGGCCTGGAGTTTGGGGACCACTGAACCTCACTCCATTAACGTTGACGCAAAATTTTCAATTACATCTTCATTTTAACTCCATTGTTACTCCTAAATTGATCAAGTAACTACTCTTGGGTTTCATACTCAATGTAATCTGCACAGGGGACTGTAAATCAGTTGAACTGATATCTGTTGATTATCTATGCCAGCATTTTATTACAGCGTAATATCTCTTTAAAGTCATTATTTCCAGCAATCACGACAAATACTCAGTATGTGTTATTTTAATGGACTTCAATCAATGTTAATTCTATAAAAATGTAAAATTTAAAAGCTACCTAATAACTCTAAAGAGAGCTAGCACTAAGCTTTGGACCACAATGATCTTTGAAAAACAAATGCATACAGTTAAACGAATCAAGCTTAAAAATACAAAATGACTCTGTAAACTACAATGACGTGCTGCATCAATTTTTTTAATTGGACTTGCAGGTTTGAAATTAATGTTTAATTGCTTTCTCTTCATTGTTCTGTTAATTGATGTCAAAATTGTAGAGCATACCAGTGTGGTAGTGATGTCTGATGAGATGTTTATAGTCATTTTTAACCTTTAAGTTCTGATCATGAGTACTAAATGCCAGTTTAGGTTTTTAAATTAGCTATAAAAATTTCCAACACATAGTCAAATTTTGTTCATCCGAGATTACATTTCACTGGTTTTAATGTTACACTTGCTGCTAAAGTTGCAGCAGGGGCAGCATGCTGGCATAGTGGTTAACACAACACTTTACAGTACCGTGGTTCAGTTCCTGCCGCTGCCTGTAATGAGGTTGTACATTCTCCCCATGACCGCATGAGGTACAGTCAACGTTTCGGGCCGAGACCCTTCGTCAAGACTAACTGAAGGAAGATCCAGTAAGAGATTTGTAAGTGGGAGGGGGAGGGGGAGATCCGAAAAGATAGGAGAAGACAGGAGCTGCACAGCTGATTGGCAAAAGGGATATGAGAGGATCATGGGACAGGAGGCCCAGGGAGAAAAAGGGGGAAGGGGGGTAAAAACCCAGAGGATGGGCAAGGGTTATAGTCAGAGAGACAGAGGGAGAAAAAGGAGAGAGAGAAAAAGAATGTCTGTATAATATAAATAAATAACGGATGGGGTACGAGATCCACAAACCTGCCTGTCCTGGCAGAACTATTGTCTCAGCTTGCTCCTGCCCCACCGAACTCATTTCTGCATACCTCGACACGGTTTTATCCCCCCCTTGTTCAATCCCTTCCGACCTATGTTCGTGACACTTCTCACGCTCTTAAACTTTTCGATGATTTTAATTTCCCTGGCCCCCACTGCTTTATTTTCACCATGGATGACCAGTCCCTATATACTTCCATCCCCCATCAGGGAGGTCTCAAAGGTCTACGCTTCTTTTTGGATTCCAGACCTAATCAGTTCCCCTCTACCACCACTCTGCTCCGTCTAGCGGAGTTAGTCCTTACCCTTAATAATTTCTCCTTTGGCTCCTCCCACTTCCTCCAAACTAAAGGTGTAGCTATGGGAACCGTATGGGTCCTAGCTATGCCTGCCTTTTTGTTGGGTTTGTGGAACAATCTATGTTCCGTGCCTATTCTGGTATCTGTCCCCCACTTTTCCTTCGCTACATCGACGACTGCATTGGTGCTGCTTCCTGCACGCATGCTGAGCTCATTGACTTCATTAACTTTGCCTCCAACTTTCACCCTGTCCTCAAGTTTACCTGATCCATTTCCGACACCTCCCCCCCCCCCCCGCCTTTTAGATCTTTCTGTCTCTATCTCTGGAGGCAGCTTATCTACAGATGTCTACTACAAGCCTACTGACTCTCACAGCTATCTGGACTATTCCTCTTCTCACCCTGTCTCTTGCAAAAGTGCCATCCCCTTCTTGCAATTCCTCCATCTCCACCGCATCTGCTCTCAGGATGAGGCTTTTCATTCCAGGACGAGGAAGATGTCCTCCTTTTTTAAAGAAAGGGGCTTCCCTTCCTCCACCATCAACTCTGCTCTCAAACGTACATCTGTTCTCACTCCATCCTCCCTCCATCCCACTAGGAATAGCGTTCCCCTTGTCCTCACCTACCACCCCACCAGTCTCCAGGTCCAACATAACTTCCGCCACCTCCAACGGGATCCCACCACTAAGCACATCTTTCCCTCCCCTCACTCTCTGCTTTCTGCAGGGATCGCTCCCTACGTGACTCCCTTGTCCATTCGTTTCCCCCCCCCATCTCCCCCCACCGACCTCCCTCCTGGCACTTATAAGCGGAACAAGTGCTACACATGCCCTTACCCTTCCTCCCCTACCACTATTCAGGGCCCCAGACAGTCCTTCCAGGTGAGGCGACACTTTACCTGTGAGTCGGCTGGGGTGATATACTACGTCCGGTGCTCCCGATGTGGCCTTCTATGTATTGGCGAGACCCGACGCAGACTGGGACATAGTTTCGCTGAACATCTATGCTCTGTCCGCCAAAGAAAGCAGGATCTCCCAGTGGCCACACATTTTAATTCCACGTCCCATTCCCATTCTGATATGTCTATCCACGGCCTCCTCTACTGTAAAGATGAAGCCACACTCAGGTTGGAGGAACAACACCTTATGTTCCATCTGGGTAGCCTCCAACCTGATGGCATGAACATTGACTTCTCAAACTTCCGCTAATGCCCCACCTCCCCCTCGTACCCCATCCGTTATTTACTTATATACACACATTCTTTTTCTCTCTCTCCTTTTTCTCCCTGTCCTTCTCACTATACCCCTTGCCCATCCTCTGGGATCCCCCCGCCTGCTCTTTTCTTTCTCCCTGGGCCTCCTGTCCCATGATCCTCTCATATCCCTTTTGCCAATCAACTGTCCAGCTCTTGGCTCCATCCCTCCCCCTCCTGTCTTCTCCTATCATTTTGGATCTCCCCCTCCCCCTCCCCCTCCCACTTTCAAATCCCTTACTCACTCTTCCTTCAGTTAGTCCTGACAAAGGGTCTCGGCCCGAAACGTCGACTGTACCTCTTCCTAGAGATGCTGCCTGGCCTGCTGCGTTCATCAGCAATCCTGATGTGTGTTGCTTGAATTTCCAGCATCTGCAGAATTCCTCGTGTTTCAGTTAGTGGGCTAATTGGTCATTACAAATTGTCACATGAATAGGATTAAATTTTGGGTAGGATGAAATCCAGGGATTGCTGGGCAGTGTGGCTTAAAGGGCCAGAAGGGCCTAATCCACGATGTACCTCAATCAACAAATAAATAAATACATAAATTCATACATATACCCGGATTAGGGGGCTAACCTTATTCCAGGAGAAATTATGAAGTTGGTGGTCTGGGTGGCAGCAGCACAAACACAGGGAATACACAATTGTTATCATGTACAGTTACATTCATAAACATATACAGATTAAACATCACACCACTTAATTGCACATACAGCGAACTTCATGTTCTCTCAGGCATTCATCCCGTATTCACTGGCAATCTCCAAGTATAAGTACATAATGGGCCACTTAGTCTGTTATGCCTCTCAGCCTTTCAATAAGATCATGATTGTTCTTTTACTTCAGTACTAATTTCCTGCACTAACTTTCTTGGTTCCTTTCATATCTAAGCATATATTGATTACTGCATTGAATATAATCAGCAAGTTGGCACTGGAACGTGGCAACTCTTTGCATGCAGCTCCGAAAGGAACATCAAATATTTCCATTTAGGACTACTATAGATGGGCCGCAGTCACAGCCATTGGTACTTCAGTAAGATACTTTGTCCTGTGGGGGTGTGCTTTATTATAATTGTCAAAAGTTGCTCCGTCACGATTGGTTAGTTTAGAAACTACAGCTGCTTTTCATATTGGTTAACTGCCTGGTGTCCAGTTTCAAGTAGCCTGTGTATATAGAGACCACATGTGGGAGCCATTGTCTCTCTTTCTTTGATTAAGACAAGTGACATACATGACCATTGGGAAGGTATGCTCTGCACACAGTTTTAACTAAGTACGTCTGTTGAATGTTTAGCTTTGTAGTCTCTGTAAAATGGGGAACATGACTGTTTAGTCAAATTTTTACTGTTTGTAAATAAATATACCTATTCGCAGAGAATGATTACTGTCTCACTTGCTAGACCTGCAATCATGATTCAACATTATACGCATACAGAATACTTTTTACTGTAATTTATAGTTTTGTTATGTATTGCACTGTACAGCTGCCACAAATCAACAAATTTTCTGACTTATGATGAGGTTGTATAAGGCATTGGTGAGGCCGAATCTGGAGTATTGTGTTCAGTTTTGGTCACCAAATTACAGGAAGGATATAAATAAGGTTGAAAGAGTGCAGAGAAGGTTTACAAGGATGTTGCCGGGACTTGAGAAACTCAGTTACAGAGAAAGGTTGAATAGGTTAGGACTTTATTCCCTAGAGCGTAGAAGAATGAGGGGAGATTTGATAGAGGTATATAAAGTTATGATGGGTATAGATAGAGTGAATGCAAGCAGGCTTTTTCCACTGAGGCAAGGGGAGAAAAAAAACCCAGAGGACATGGGTTAAGGGTGAGGGGGGAAAAGTTTAAAGGGAACATTAGGGGGGGCTTCTTCACACAGAGAGTGGTGGGAGTATGGAATGAGCTGCCAGACGAGGTGGTAAATACAGGTTCTTTTTTAACATTTAAGAATAAATTGGACAGATACATGGATGGGAGGTGTATAGAGGAATATGGTCCCTGTGCAGGTCAGTGGGACTAGGCAGAAAATGGTTTGGCACAGCCAAGAAGGGCCAAAAGGCCTGTTTCTGTGCTGTAGTTTCTATGGTTCTATGGTTCTATATAGTATGTGAGTAATATTAAATCTGATTCCAGTTCAGCCGATTCCAAAGATTCAACAGCCTGTGGATGAAGAATTTACTCTTCAGCTCCATCTTGAACAGCTGAACACCCTAGCTCTCAACACCTCATTGTGGAGGATTATCAATCCTTCATCCATTAAACTACATAAGAACTTCTTACATTTCAATCAGATCACCTCTTATTCTTCAAACATCAAGGCACAGTCTGCTTAATCTTTCCAAATCTGAAAGCCCATCATCCTTCGAATCAATCAGATGAACATTTATTGGGTTCTCTGCATCAGAATGATATCCTTTCCCCAGTAGATCTGTACACGATTTTCCAGAAGAGGTTGAGCCTGTCCTTTGCATAGTTGGAGCAGGAAATCTTTACATATGGACTCAAAACATAAACACAAAAGATTCTGCAGGTGCTGGGAATCTTGAGACAACACATAAAACACTGGAGGGACTCAGCAAGTCAGGCAGCATCAATGCAGGAGAATAAACAAGAGAGGATTTCTATTTCTACAGGGAAGAGAGAGCTTAAACTTCTTCAGGGTTGGCAGTTTATTCCCCTCCATGAATGCTGCCTGACGTGCTGATTGAGTTGTTGACATTTTGAAAGTGAATAAATTATTGGTAGCAACACACACAAAATGCTGGAGGAACTCAGCAGGTCATGCAGGATCTTTGGAAAGTAATAAAGAACCAAAATTTGGAGCAACAAACAATTTGCTGGAAGAGCTCAAATCAGTCAGTGGAAGGAAAGGGAATATCAGCATTTTAATTCAATACCCCGAATCAAAATGAGAGTAGAGAGGGGGAAGTAAGTGCAAATCAGACTCCACAGCAGTTGACTGGGTAACATTCACAGTCCTCATGAAGGGTCTTGGCCCACAAAGTCAACTGTTTATTCCTCTCCATAGATGCTACCTGATCTACTCAATTCCTCTAGCGTTTTATGTGTATTGCTCTGGATTTCCAGAATCTGCAGAATCTCTTGTATTAACTATTGGTGCTTGGGCAGAGGAAGCTTGAGAGACTCAAGCATATACAGTTTAAGAATAAAGGGTAGGCCATTTAGAACTGAGTTGAGGAAAAATTTTTCACACAGAGGGTTGTGGATCTGCGGAATGCTCTGCCTCAGAGGGCAGTGGAGGCCAATTCTCTGAATGCTTTCAGGAAAGAGTTAGATAGAGCTCTTAAAGATAGTGGAGTCAAGGGATATGGGGAGAAGGCAGGAACGGGGTACTGATAGTAGATGATCAGCCATGATCACAGTGAATGGTGGTGCTGGCTCAAAGGGCCGAATGGCCTACTCCTGCACCTATTGTCTATTGTCTATTGTCTATATCTGGATTGGACCTCAAGCTTATGATTCTGAAGTGAGAGAAATATCAATTGAAAATGATTAACTGATAAGATTAAGTTGCACATAAAACATTATCCTTCTTGAGAGGCTACTTGCTCCAACTTTATCTTGGTGCAATCAATTTTAAAATAAAATGAAGATCACTGATAAGCTGGAGAATTTTGATTATATCTAAACTCGAAACAAACAATTTCAACATCTGCTTTGAAAATACTGCAGTTTTAACCAGATTCCAGTCTTGTTTGCAAAGGCATTCCCTTCTTGATTAAAGGTTTGAAAAGTCCATTTCAGATATTAATCTATTGTCTTAATCTTTTTTTTATTATAGAATTTGCCCATTATCCTTCATCCTGGATTGAGCTGTTCAGGGGAATATTTTGTCCCTGCTTGGTGGGAGCAGTCAAAGCTCGTGGTTCAAGTTACTGTGGAGAATTTTCTCAAGTTCCTGCTCAAGCTACTTTGAAAGCAGCACAAAGCCTTCAGGGATGTAGATAAATCAGGGTCTTTAGGATGTCAATAGCACTGCCAGTTGATTTAAAACATCAGAAAAAAATATATACAGTGGTGAGAAGAGGGTCTGTAAAATCTCTCCTACTCCCTTCTCCCCACACCCCACTTTTTTTCCTTATCCATGTGGTCCCATTGACCCTTCTTTTCCTCCTCTCATGCCCTCATGACCTTCAGCTTCCTCCGTCTACTTTCCAGCTCCTTCCCTTCATTTCATGGTCTACTATCTTCTCCTTGTTCAGTCCTTTGACTTCCTCACCTAGCACTTTCCGGCTTATCAAATTATTCCGTTTTCTTCTCTTCCCTCACTCTCTGCCTTTCCTCGTCACTTGAATTCACCCATTACCTGCGAAATCCCGCACCTCCTTCTCCTTCAATGCTTTTATTTGGGCTGCCCCATTCCATTCCAGTCCTGCAGTAGGGTCTTGGCACAAAACATTTTCCTCCATTGATGCTCCCTGACCTGCAGAATTCCTCCAGTATTTTGTGTGTGTTGATCCAGATTTCCAGCATCTGCACTCTCCTTTGTGCAAAATCTAGTAGGGTTGATTTCAGAGAGACACCCAACATAGCCCAGTCCATCACAAGATCCAGCCACTGACTCTGCCTATGCTTCCTGCTGCCTTCGGGCATCAGCGAGCATAACCAAGGACACCTCCAACCCCAGTAATTCCCTTTCTGTCCCCCACACATTGGCAGAAGACACAAACGTTTGAGAACGTGTCATCATCATCATCATCAGCAGCAATCACTCGTAGTCGAGTATGATTCTTCTCCTGGTGGTTGAACTGGTCACTTGTGAGTCATGAGATGACTGTGATCCACAAGTCCTATTGCAGTGTTGGCAGGTGTGGTCATTGAAGTGGTGGTGGATGTATCCGGTTGGGTCTTTCCCAGACTCCCCTTACATTGAAGCCACTTCATTTCACCAGCAATGTGGGGGTATTCTTCGAGCAGTGCAGCCCCCTCATAGAAAAGTCCTTCTCCAGCTTTTCCTATCCTATGCTAATTTCTCCTATCCATTCAAATTGATGTGACACTTCGTCAGTGGGTCTTGATATTGTCCTTGAATCACTTTTTCTGCCCTCCAGGAGTGCACTTTGTATTCTTGAGTTGGCCGAACTGGAGTTGTTTCAGGAGGCAGGAATCAAGCATACGGATAATGTGGCCAACCCATCATAATTGTTGCTATGGAGTTAATGTTAGCTTCCTCCAGGATGCTGGTGTTCGTACACCTGCTAGTCCACCTAACTCTCAGAATCTTTCTGAGGCATCTTTGATTGTACGTTTCTAGGGATTTTACATGCCTGCTGTATGTTGTCCACGACTACGCTCCATTTGGCAAGGAGGGGAGGACAATAACTTTGTAGACCAGAAGATTAGTGTTGGTCTTGATATCCTGATCTTAAAAACACTCTTCATCAGCCTGACAAAAGCTCCACTCACACAGACTTTTCCGTGATTTATCTCAAGGTCAACATTGGCTCTTGAAGAAAGAAGGCTGCCAAGATATAGGAAATGATCAGGTGTTCTCCAGAGGGATGTTGTCAACTTGGATGGTTGGAGGTTTAGGAGCTTGGTCAGGAGCAGGTTAGTACAGGGCTTGGGTTTCCTTGATGTTTAGAGCAAGTTCCAGGTGCTAATATGCTCTGGCCAAAGCATCCATTATGCACTGCAGATCCTTCTCAGAGTGAACTATGATGGTGCTGTTGTCTGCATATTGGAGCTTAATGATGGAAGTTATTGACACCTTGCTCTGTGCCTTGAACCTGTTAAGGTTAAAGACCCCCCTCCATCTGTCCTATGAAGAATCTGGACTCCTTGTGGGAGGTCTTGGCCTGTGTGGTGAAGAATGGTTGCAATGAAAAGGGCAAACAGAGTTGAGCAATGATGCACCCTGCTTATCCTGGTCTCAACCTTAAAAGGTGCTGTTTTAGAGCTGCTGTCACTGATGACTGTTGCACTCATAACATTGTCTAAGAACTGCAGGATCTTGAGTTATTTCTCTGGGCACCTGATTTTGAACAGTACCTCCCAAAGGGTGGGACAATTTACAGAGTCAAATACTTTTGTAAGGTCTATACAGGCCATATAAAATGGGAAGATTTTGTTCGCGGACTTTCTCCTGCAATTGGCATGCTGTAAAAATCATGTCAGATGCTGCTCTGGCTTGCTGGAAGCCACACTGAGACTCAGGCAGGAGACCTTCTGCCTGAGGTGAGTACTTTTCCTTTTGTAGGGAGGAAGAGGTCCTTCTACAATTTCTGCAGTCAGCTTTGTCACCCTTTTTGAAGAGTGACAATCAGGGCACACCTGACTTCAGCTGGAATCTTCTCCCAGTTCCAGATCTTGACAAACAGGTCCTGAATATGATTTAAAAGTTCTGTGCCATCTTCCATGAGGATTTCTGCTGGAATTCCATCAGGCCCAGAAGCCTTGTTGTTCCTCGATTTCTTGCAAGCCATCTGCACCTCTTTGATACTAGGATGCTTACTCACGTCTTCCTTCATGGGTCATTGTGGGAGTTGTTGGATTACTTCAGTGTCAACAGTGGTGTTACATTTAAGTAGCCCCGAAAGTGTTCCTTCCATCGAGAATTGATGGCATCTTTGTCCTTTACATGCCGTTGTCCATCTTTGGAGCGAAGGGGGTTTAGGCCACAATGGATTGGACCATCCACTGCCTTGGTGGCAATAAAGAAACCCATGATATCAGCGGAGTCAGCAGGTTGCTGTATTTTTCGGGCCCTCTCAGTCCACCACTGATTCTTTATTTCTCTTACTCTATGCTGGACTATGGCCTTAGCTTTGGAGTGGGCTCCTCTTTTTGCCTTGCAGTTGATGTCCTTCTGCAAACAAAGAAAGCTTTCCTTTTGATGTTGATTGGATCTTCTATTTCATTGTCATTTTCATCAAATCAATTTTTGTTTTTCTTCGTTTTGTATCCAATGATGTTTTTACAAGGATGGTGGTCTTCAGTATGGTCCAGTGTGCTTCAATGTCCAATGGATACTGCCTAAAAGACACAGCGAAGGTACAACATTTCCAGGCTGCCCTTTCTGAAAGACTCCCAAAGCAGTATCTATAGGACATTGAACGAGACATGGTGCACACAAAGAAATTTTTCTCGAGAAGCACAGGCTCTGTCAGTGACCCAACTCTGTATGTCGTTTTTAAACGGCAGGGCACCTCTACAACCCACACTTCCAATCTCAGCTCATTGACTGGAACACCTGACTTTTTGTAGCTCTTGTAGCATTTGCAGAAGGCATTACACCGGAGGTTCACATAATTTTTTGAACTCAGACTGCGATTGCTCAAATGATGTACCCAGTAATGACAACAAGAAGTACAATTGTTGGTGAGTTATTAGTTTAGGCAGATTGTGCTTGTCTATTATGGTGACTTAGATGAAGATCAGGTCGCATTTTATGAGTAATTAGTACAGAAGAGTAGGTAATTGCAAAGGGTTCGCAAACATTCTCTTGGAACTGTAATACTCTTAAGCGGAGCTCTTAGATGATAAGATGAATTTTTGATCTATTGATCTACCTTGCCAGGGCTCGTGCACTTTACTTGTAACTGCAGCATGATATTGTGCATCCTGTTTCTCTTCTGCATTTCTACTACCTCATGCATGGAATGATCTGACTGGCATGCAAGGAAAAGCTTTCCACTGCATTTCAGCACCAAATACAAAAGGTCTTCACTTATTCATTTTAAGGTATAGGTATAGGTTAGTACTATCTACTCCTTGCCTCTGAACTGAAAGATTTTTCCAGGTCATCTTTGAGGGTCCATATTTTAATATAAACTAGAATAGGTAAAGTTGGTATATCTCCTGTCCTGAAGAAGAATGGTGAGCCATGTGGATTTGTATAACAATCATATATATTTCGAGCAACACACATAAAAATTGCTGGTGAACGCAGCAGGCCAGGCAGCATCTATAGGAAGAGGTACAGTCGACGTTTCGGGCCGAGACCCTTCGTCAGGACTAACTGAAAGAAGAGATAGTAAGAGATTTGAAAGTGGGAGGGGGAAGGGGAGATCTGAAATGATAGGAGAAGACAGGAGGGGGAGGGATGGAGCCAAGAGCTGGACAGGTGATTGATAAACGGGATATGAGAGGATCATGGGACAGGAGGCCTAGGGAGAAAGAAAGAGGGAGGTGAGGAAGCCCAGAGGATGGGCAAGGTGTATAGTGAGAGGGACAGAGGGAGAAAAGGAGAGAGAGAGAGAGAGAGAGAGAGAGAGAGAGAGAGAGAGAGAGAGAGAGAGAGAGAGAGAGAGAGAAAGAGGAAAATAAATAAATAAATAAATAAATATCGGATAGGGTACGAAGGGGAGGAGGGGCATTAACGGAAATTAGAGAAATCAATGTTCATGCCATCAGGTTGGAGGCTACCCAGACGGAATATAAGCTGCTGTTCCTCCAACCTGAGTGTGGCTTCATCTTGACAGTAGAGGAGGCCATGGATAGACATATCAGAATGGGAATGGGACGTGGAATTAAAATGTGTGGCCACTGGGAGATCCTGCTTTCTCTGGCAGACAGAGCGTAGGTGTTCAGCGAAACGATCTCCCAGTCTGCGTCGGGTCTCGCCAATATATAGAAGGCCGCATCGGGAGCACCAGACGCAGTATATCACCCTAGCCGTTAATGCCCCACCTCCCCTTCTTACCCCATCCGTTATGTATTTATTTATTTATCCCTCCCCCTCTCCTTTTTCTCCCTCTGTCCCTCTCACTATTCTCCCTGCCCATCCTCTGGGCTTCCCCCCTCCCCCTTTCTTTCTCCCTGGGCCTCCTGTCCCATGATCCTCTCATATCCCTTTTGCCAATTAACTGTCCAGCTCTTGCCTCCATCCCTCCCCCTCCTGTCTTCTCCTATTATTTTGGATCTCCCCCTCCCCCTCCCACTTTCAAATCTCTTACTATCTCTTCTTTCAGTTAGTCCTGACTAAGGGTCTCGGCCCGAAACGTCGACTGTACCTCTTCCTAGAGATGTTGCCTGGCCTGCTGCATTCACCAGCAACTTTGATGTGTGTTGCTTGAAATTCCAGCATCTGCAGATTTCCTCATGTTTGCATATATATTTCGAGCCATTTTGTGATGTCTTTAATCAGACTCAGAACCAGATTTATTATCACCGGCATATGTTGTGACATTCGTTAACTTTGCAGCAGCAGTACAATGGAATACATGATATACTGTATATAGAAAAGCAGTGAATTACAGAAAGTATATATATGTATATTAAATACTTAAACAAGTAGTGTAAAAACAGAAATAAAAAATGTAGTGAAGTAGTGTTCAAGGGTACAATGTCCATTTAGGAATTGGATGGCAGAAGGGAAGAAGCTGTTCCTGAATCGCTGACTGTGTGCCTTCAAGCTTCTGTACCTCTTTCCTGACAGTAACAGTGTGAAGGGGGCTTGTTCTGGGTGGTGGGGGTCCTTAATGATGGACACCGCCTTTTTGAGGCACCGCTTCTTGTTTGAACGTCTTGGATACTACGAAGTATTTTACCAGTGATGGAGCTGACTGAGTTTACAACTCTCTGCAGCTAACTTCAATCCTGTGCAGTATCTCCCCATACCAGACGGTGAAGCAGCCAGTTAGAATGCTCTCCGTGGTACGTCTGTAGAAATTTCAGGTGAGAAAATGCACTTAATTTTCTTTGAAACTATGGACTCTGTCTAAACTAGTCACTGCCTCAGTAAAGCAACCGGGATAATCAAAGGCCTTACCCACCCTAGACATTTTTTCTTCTTCCCCCTTCTATACAAGAGCCTGAAAGCATGTAACAGCAGACTCAAATAAAACATCTACCCTCATGTTATAAGTCTATTAAATTTTTCTCTAGTACGATAAGATGGACCTTTACCTCACAATCTACCTCATTGTGATTTTCCATCTTAGGATGCACTGTACATCCTCAGTAGCTGTCACACTTTACTCTGCATTGTTATTATTTAACCTTCTTCTCAATGCACTGCGTAATGATTTGATCTGCATGAACAGTATGGAAAATAAGCTGCTCACTATATCTTAATACATATGTCAAAAATAAACCTAACCCTATTTCCAGTTCAGTTAGCCCAGCTACTGGAATGCTTTTCAAATCTTGTCTCTTTATTTAGGATAGGTTTTTGGAATGAGATCATTAATTCGGGTTTCAGTCACCACCCAAAATCCAGCTCTTACCCACTAGCCCAAGAATTGGTTTATTACTGTCGCACATACTGGGATACAGTGGAAGGCTTTGGCCTGCCCACCATTCAGTCAGATCATTCCACGCATGAAGTCGTACAAATGTAGAAGAAAGTCGGAATGCAGAATATGGTTACAGAAAATGTGCAGTAAAATGTAGTCAGATAAAGTGCAAGAGTCATGACAGGTAGATCAATGGATCAAATGTTCATCTTTATCATTTAAGAGGTCTGCTAAGAACATAGAACATAGAACATAGAACATAGAAATCTACTGCACATTACAGGCCCTTCGGACCACAATGTTGTGCCGACCATGTAACCTACTCTAGAAACCACCTAGAATTTCCCTACTGCAGAGCCTTCTATTTTTCTAAGCTCCATGTACCTATCTAAGAGTCCTAAAAGACCCCATTGTATCCACCGCTACCACCGTCACTAGCAATGCATTCCACGCACTCACCGCTCTCTGTGTGAAAAACTTACCTCTAACACCTCCCTTGTACCTACTTCCAAGCACCTTAAAACTATGCCCCTCATGTTCACCATTTCAGCCCTGGGAAAAAGCTTCTGATTATCCACATGATCAATGCCTCTCATCATCTTATGCACCTCTATCAGGTCACCTCTAATCTTCCATCACTCCAAGTAGAAGAGGCCAAATTCACTCAACCAATTCTTGTAAGGCGCGCTCTCCGATACAGGCAACATACTTGTAAATCTTCTCTGCACTCTTTCTATAGTATCCACATCCTTCCTGTGGTGAGGTGACCAGAACTGAGCACAGTACTCCGAGTGGAGTCTGACCAGGGTCTTGTATAGCTAATAATGGGAGAAAAGTTATCCTTGAACCTGGTGGTACATGTTATCAGCCTTCAGTATCTTCTGCCTGTTGGTGGGGGGTGTGGGAGAAAAAGAGCGAGTTACTGGGGTTGGGGGTGTCCTTGGTTAGGATGTCTGCTTTCCAGAGGCAACAGGAAGTATAGACAGAGCCAATGGAGTGCAGGCTAGACTAGGCTGTAGTGGCTGCCTCACTGAAATCCATCTACCAAATGGATTTCTGAGACATCAAATGGGTTTGGCCATGAGGTCCATCTCCCAAAGAGAGATGAAGGCAAGTGATACGTTGGGCACAGCCTCATGCCAGTGACTTATCACTAGGCTTACTAATCCACACTGCAACACTCAGGGTTAAAATTCAAGCTCGTGTCATTAGTAGTGTAGCAGAACAGTCACTTCCAGCAGCAATTGCACTTGCTCTCAGAGCCTAGATGATATGTAGTTTGCCTGTGGCAAACTGCCTTGACTTGAGATAACTTTCCCAGGATTTTAGTAGGAGAATGTGGCTGGTACGGCCCTCCAATAGTTAAACCTGAGGACGGTTCCGAATTTCATTAAAATCAGCAGGTTACTGGTTGTTGGTTGCAGCAAACTGAAATGTCATCAGCATGCTGCAGTAAGGCTCTGACAAGCTGGGGTGGAATCTGAAAACTACACAGAGATACTATTTTATGCAAACCCAGTTCACTTTGTGCAGCTTTGGCGATCTGTTAGGTTTATACTGCAGAGTGAAAATAAGAAGGGACAGAATCTTCCAAGTCCAATCTTTTGTGTGCAAGTCAAAGACAAGAAAAAAATGTAAACTCAGCCCTTTCTTCATTGAAAGCTTCTAGCTCATCATCCAGCAGCTTTCTCAATGTCCAGAATGTCCTTGCCTTATTCACTCATCTTGGCAAATTGTTTTAATTCTTGGGTTATCCTTTATTTTCTTTCCAGGCATATCAAGAATGATATGGCGGCGAGCATATAAAGTGAGAAACAGGCGAGGAGATTCACCAGGACGTTGCCAGAGAAACAGTGCTTTGGTTATAAAGAAAGACTAGATTGGCTGTGTTTGTTTTCCATAGACTGAGGAGGGCAGAAACCTTTTACAGCAGGGGTTCCCAACCCTTGTTATGCCAAGGACCCCTACCATTAACTGAGTGGTCCGTGGACCCTAGGCTGGGAACCCCAGTCTTAGAGGCTTACCAAGTTATGAGGACCCTAGATAGGATAGACTAAGAAAATTTTTCTCTTAGCATAGGTGTCTAAAACTAGAGGTCGAAATTTAGGGAGGGAAGTAGACAACTTAGGTGGGATGCAGGACAGATTTTTATTTCACTCGGATGGTGACTGGAATCTGGAAAGAACCTCCTGACTGGGTGGTGGAGGCAGGTACACTTACAACATCTAATAAGTCTATGAAATCACACACAATTTCTGTGCATGACATTATGAACAAAGTAACATGAGAGATCATTGCTGGCCACATTAACTACAACTCTGGAAGTATTGAACAAATGCCTCCTTGGGTGGAAACCATCTGGCCAAGATCATAATTTAGAACCACTATTTTCTTCATTATTGTCCTTTGCTTATGTCAATTTTGGTGAGCTTCTGTCTCTGATTTACATCTGTCTCCTTAGGATATCCATCCTCTTTCTCCACTAGGAAGTGTAGTTGAATAACAAGACATTGGGGTACATGTACATATTTCTGTGGAAGTGGCAAAGCAACCATATGGTGTGCTTGTCTCCTTTGGCCAAGGCATTGAGTATAGGAATTGGGACATCATGTTATAGTTGTACAAATCATTGGTTGGGCTGTAGTTGAGCTATTGTGTACACCCCGGTCACTATTCTATAGGAAGGACTTCATTAAGCGAGGGGAAGCGCAAAAAAGATTTACAGGTGTCCTGCTGAAGGTTTTGACCTGAATTGTTGACTGTACTCTTTTCCATAGATGCTGCCTGGCCTGCTGGGTTCCTCCAGCATTTTCTGTATATTACAGGTGGATTGCCTAAACTAGAGACTTCAGTTAATTCAAGAGATCAGATAGACTGGGATTGTTTTCACTGGAGTGAAGGGGTGACATTATGCAGAGTTATAAAATTATGAGAAGATAAACAGGTTTGATAGTCTCAATCTTTTTTTTCCGCTAAAACTAGACAGCATAGGTTTAAGGTGAGAGGGGATTGATTTGAAGGGGATGTAATATTAAGTTTTCAAACAGAGATAGTGACTACAGGAAAAGAGCTGCTAGAGGAGGCAGTACAGGGAAGAACAATTACACTATTTAAAGACCGTTTGATTAGATACGTGAAAAAGCTTGAGAAGGATATCAGCCTAATGCAGGGAATAGGGATTCATAGGGATACGTATTTCGCCAACCTTGGTAAGTTGGGCTGAAAGACCTGTTTTCATGCTATATGACTCAATGAATCCACAAATCCACTGTAGATATTGATGTTAATCAATTCATCAGGATGTCTACTCTTTGTTATTTATAGTTTTAGCATTATTGTTGTCTGGGGATTCATATCAGTTCAATTTCAAGTTTATTGTCATCTGACTGTACATATATAAAACAAAATGAAACAATGTTCCAATGGACCACGATGTACCCACAATACATATAACACACACAGCACGTAAAACGAAAATCTTACCACAAATTACTTAATAACATATAATTCAAAATGCATGTGAAGTGTGCAGCACAGGTAAACAGTAACAGTGACTGGGTGTTCATTAGTTTCACAGCCTGGGGGAAGAAGCTGAGACCCAGTCTGGCAGATCAAGTTCGGATGCTCCTGTGGTTCCTTTCTGACATTAGTGAGTCAAAGTGATTGTGGGATGAGTGTTAGGGACCCTCAACAATGCTTTGGGCCTTTCCTTTGTATTCAATGCTCTCAGTAAATGTCACAAGTAAGTGGGGGGAGGGAGTCCTTCTCAATAAAAACTACCCTTGTAGGGTTTTGCGGTCCCATGCCTTGCAGTATCTGTACTACAAAATGATGCAGCCAGACGGGACACTCTCAAGTGTGCTACTGTAGAAAGTTATTGGAATGGGGTCTTGCGTGCTTCATTCTCCTCAGAACGTCGAGATGCGCCTGTGCCTTTTTGAATAATGAGGTGCTTTGGGTTCAGGTTGGATCGTCCATTATGTGGACACCAATGACTTTTGTCCTCTTCACTCTCTCCATGGCAGAACCATTGATGTACACCGGAGAGTGTTAGACTTGTGTCTTTATGAAGTCTACAATCATCCCTTTTCTCTTCTCCACTTTGAGACTCGGGTTGGTGTTCTTGTTCCATCTGACAAGCCTCTCTACCTCCTCTCTATGTGCTGATTCACCATTGTTGCTGATGAAGCCAACCACTGTTGTATCATCAGCGAATTTGATGATGCAGTTTGAGCTGAATCTGACAGTGCAGTCGTGAGTTAGCAGCATGAACAGCAGTAGGTGAAGCACACAGCCATTGAGGGTATGTGCTCATTGTGATGCTGCTTGAGATGTTGGGCTTATTTGGGGTCTTACCATCAGGAAGTCTAAGATCCAGTTACAGAGAGGGGTGTTGAGTCCCAACGAGGACAGATTACCCTGCAACATCTAAGTGATGATTGTGTTAAATACCAAGCATGAAGTCAATGAACAACATCCTGGCATCTGAGGGATTGTCTTCTAGGTGAGACAGGAATGCAGCATCATCAGTGAACCGGTTTGAGTGGTAGCCTAACTGGAAGTGGTCCAATGTATCTGGAATGTGGGATTTTATACGATCCATTACCAGCCACTCAAAGCAATTCTGAATCAGAATCTGAATTAATATCACTGGCTTATGTTGTGAAACGTTGTTTTGTGACAGCAGTACTTTGTAATACATAATAATAACTATAGATTACTATAAAAAATGTAAGTATATAAAATTTAATTAAATAAGTAGTGCAAAAACAGAGCAATAAAAAGGAAAAAGTAGTGAAGTAATGTTTTATGGGTTCATTGTCCATTCAGAAATCTGATGGTGGTGGAAATGAAACTGTCCCTAAAGTGTTGAGTGTATATCTTTAGGCATCAGAGACGTTGATACATAGGAACCTGAAACTGCCCACCCTTTCCAATCCCGATCCTTTGATGAGGATTGGTATGTGTTCCTTGACTTAGCCTTCCTGAAGTCCATAATCAATTCCTTGGTCTTACTAAAGGTTGAGTGCAAGGTTGCTATTGCGACAGTAATCAATGAGCTAATCTAACTCACTCCTGTATGCCTCCTTGTCACCAGCTGCAATGACACAGCAGTAGTTGTTATTGGCAAATTTATAGATGACATTTAAGATGTGCCTAGCCACGCAGTTGTGGGTAAAGAGAGAGTAGAGCAATGGGTTAAGCACACATCCTTGAAGTGCATCAGTGTTGACTGTCAGCAAGGAGGAGATGTTACGTCAGATCCACACTGACTGTGGTCCCTCAATGAGGAAGTCAAGGATCCTGTAACAGGAGGAGGTACAGCAGCCCAGTTCTGGAGCTTGTTGGTTATTACTGAGGGTATGATAGTGTTGAATGCTAAGCTCTAATCAAGAAACAGCAGCCTGAAATACAGTAGGTATTTTTATTCAGATGCTCCAAGACCAAGTGGAGAGCCAGTGCGTATGCATCCTCTGTGGGTCTATTGTGGCAAAAGATAAACTTCAATGGGTCCAGGTCCTTGCTTAGGCTGGAGTTGATTCTGGCCATGACCAAACTCTCAAAGCACTCCATCACAGTAGATGTGAGTGCCACTGGGTGATAGTTGCTAAGGCAGCTCACCCCGACCTTCTTTGGCACTGGTAAGATTTGTAAGCAGGTAGGAACCTGCTGATCCATGATTCATGACTGTTCATTGCTTAGGCCAATTGCCATTGCTCTCTTGGGTGCTGGAATGATGGTGGCTGCCTGCAGGGACAGTGGACTGTAGCAAAGAGATGTTAAGGATGTCCATTAAGACCTCTGTTAGCTGGACCATACAATCCCTCAGCTCCTACCCAGGTATGTTACCTGGCCCCGCAGCTTTGAAAGAGTTTACACGAGGAAATCTGCAGTTGCTGGAAATTCAAGCAACACACACAAAATGCTGGTGGAACGCAGCAGGCCAGACAGCACCCATAGGAAGAAGCACAGTCGACGTTTCGGGTGTCGGCCCGAAACGTCAGCTGCGCTTCTTCCTATGGATGCTGTCTGGCCTGCTGAGTTCCACCAGCATTTTGTGTGTGTTGTTTGAAAGAGTGTATCCTGGTTAGGATCTTCCTCCTGCAACCAGACAGGGTGCCTGTTCCAGGGGAAGAGGTTGCTTTCCTCGATGTCACTAGGTATTCAGCCTATCAGTGTGGGAGTCCCCACTATCATTGACATGGATAGTGGACTTATAATCTGTTATGGTTTGTATACCTTGCCGCATGCACTGCTTGCTCCTGGTGTTTACATTTCTCCTGTCTCACATTTTACTACAGCGGACAAATTTCTTTTGGAATTCTTATAAGTTTTTAAAATTTTGTTTTCTTTGTACATCCTACTATATATTTTGTCAATTTTTACTCTTTGTGTTTTTTCTAGTCCTTTAGATTTGCACAACTTTATGCCATTTTGTGTGGTTTTTCTCTTTGTTTCGTGCCCTTGGTATCTTATGTCTCCCATGGTAGTTTCTTTTCTTTCATTTTAAGGACAAACCATAGTTTTGTAATAAAGAATTATTTTTGGAACATCTCACTTTGATCTTCTTCATTTTTACTCAATAACTATTGTCTCAAGATTGTATTTGAAGAAGAACGTCTTCAATCTAAAATCTGAGCAGCTAATTTAGCATTTTTCACTTTTAAGCATTAAACTGAACTCAATTGTAGTATGATCACTACTAGATGAATGTTCATGGATCATTAAGCAGGTAACTAAATTTGGCTGATTACCACAATAATTCACATTTATGTTGTGTATTTTGATTTGGATAATGACAAGACATCCAGATAAAAAATATAAAGAGAGAACATCGTGCAGCTAGTAATCTTGCTCCAAAATTAACAGTCAAAGTAAAGCAAATCTATTTTTTATAAGGAAAAGAAATAGCATCTCCAGATCAAGATTCAAGATTCAGAATTGTTTAATGTCATTTCGAGTACACAAGTGTAAAGGAGAACAAAATAATTGTTACTTTGGATATGATGCTGCACAAAACACAACAAGATAAAACCACAATAATAATAAAACAGAAAAAAATATAAATACATAAGATAACTTATATACATGGATTGATTGTATGTCCATAAAGTGATGCTAGGCACAGGAGTGTCATATAGTGAATCAGAAAGGAAATGTAGTGGTGTTGGTGGGCATGGGATGTCAATCAGCGTTACTGCTTGCGGAAAGTAACCATTTTTTGAGTCTGGTGGTCCTGACTTGAACATGACGTAGCTTCCTCCCTGCTGGGAGAGGGAGAAACAGTCTATGAGTAGGGTGGGTGAGATCCTTCATGTTGATACTGGATAAAGAACAGATGTCTGGTTGTTTTAAGTTGCACTATGTTCTGCAAAGTGACTGCATTTATTCAGTCCTAATGAAGGGTCGCAGTGCAAGATGTTGACTGTTTACTCCAATCCACACATGCTGCCTGACTTGTTGAGTTCTTCCAACATATTGTGTGTGTTGCATTCATGATTTTATTACATTTTGTAATTCAAAAATATAAACTCTAATCAAAAGAAGAACACGGAGTTGGGCATAATATGTCTACTTCATTTTTACTTTTAGTGAGGTGCTCACATAATGTGCTGGTGTAAGGATGCATGCCATTCACATATAACCTATAATGAATTATGTAAACAACAAAGAATATTTAATTAAATAATACACTTACAAATTTACTCAAATATTACTGAACCCTTAAATACATTACACTTCTCCCTGCTTGGCTATTAACCAACTCAGTTTAGAATGCATCTCAACTCAAATATGTAATATATTGCTCTCTAGATTGATTGATTGATTTATTTATTTATTTATTTATACAGTACATTATATAATACAGTTACTACATAGACATCCAGAGCATAGTAAATTTTAAATTATGTCATTCCTGCTTAGATTTAATCACAATGGAGGATTTCTTACTCTTGTGGGATAATATCTTTCCTGATGGTGGGGGAGGGGGCAGGGAATGGGGGTCGCTCTGCTTGGCAGGAGCGACTTGAGGCTGTGAAACAAACTCGTATTCTGGGGCTTCCTCCGTGATGGTTGTAGGAGTTGGCTCTTGGACTGCAGGAAGTGGTTCTGACAGCTCTGGACATCTTTCTTCTCTAGCAATTAACTCTGCTCTCTTCAACTGATTGATGTGGTGTCTCCAGATGCCATCAGATATGGTCCCCACAGTGTAAGAGGCTGGTCCAGTTCTGTCCTTAATTTTTCCAAGCACCCACTTCCAATCATCTCTGTAGTACCTCACCAGGACTGCTTGCCCAGGAGTGAAACATCAAACCTCCTTGTTTGAGAAGTCATCCATTTGTCTCAGTTGTTTGTCCTGCATAACCTCCTGAGATGCGATTTGCAAAGATCCAAGTGTGTGCACAAGTGATGACTGAGGAGCAGCGTTGGCTGTGGAATGTGCAAGGAGAAAATTGGCAAGCATCTGATTCAGTGTGAGTGTAGTGTGTTCTACTGACATTGCTCACAGTGCATTCTTTAGATTCTGCACAAGCCTTTCCTCCAAGTTATTTGTAGCTGGGTAGTATGGTGCATATGTAATATATCTGAAATGACAGACTGTTCTGCAACAAACTGTTGTCCATTGTCACTGACTAAGTGTTCTGGAACACCAGTCCTCGTGAAGAAACTATGATTTACAAAGAGCCATCAAGACAGCAAAATGTCAATACAGGGACAAAATCCAGGCACAACTCTGTGCCAACAACACACGCAGCATATGGCAAGGTCTGCATGCCATTTCAGACTTCAAAGGGAAATGCTGTGGTGCAGCTAGCATCGCTGCCTCTCTCCTGGATGTGCTAAATCATTTTTACGCTTGTTTTGAAATCTTCAACACTGAACCCCTGAGGAGAGCTGCACCGTGGTCATCTCCAAAGCTGAAGTAGCTCGGTTATTGTAACGGGTCAACAGCTGCAAGGCAGCGGGGCCAGATGGCATCCCAGGGCAAATACTTAAACTGTGCATGGCACCACTTGCATTTTTAATCTCTCCCTCTCTCAGTGTGTAATGCCCTCCTGCTTCAAAACATCCACCATTGTCCCTGTACCGAAGAAACCAAGGTAACATGTCTGAACGATTGCCGTCCTATTACACTCACCTCAATCATAAGCAAGTACTTTGAGAGGCTGGTCAAGGACTACATCTGCAGCTTGCTACCACCCACAGTGGACTCCCTGCAATTCGCTTATCCACTCAACCGATCAACAAATAATGCCATACCCTCAACACTAAACACCATCCTCACTCACCTGGAGAAGAGGGATGCTTATGTTAGAATGCTGTTTTTGGACTACAGTTCAGCATTCAACACCATAATTCTCCCCAGGCTTGACAAGAAGCTTAGGGACCTCAGTTGCACTCTGCCTTTTGCAGCTCAGTCCTGGACTTCCAGGTGGATTGCCAACAGGTGGTATGGATGGGCTCCCTCACCTCTGCCCCTCTGACCCTCAACACAGGAGCCACCCTCCACAGGGCTGTGTCCTGAGACCCCTCCTCTACTCCCTATACACCCACAACTGTGTTGCCAACCACAGCTCCAATCTGCTGATCAAATTTGCAGATAATATGACATTGATAGGCCTTACTTCCAACAATGATGAGACATCCTACAGAGGAGAGGTCAATGTCCTGACACAGTGGTGCCAAGAAAACAACCTCTCCCTCAATGTTGAAAAAACAAAGCAATTGATTGTGGATTACAGGAGGAAAGGAGACAGGCTAGCCCCTATTGGCATCAATGGGATTGCAGTTGAGATGGTGAGTAGTTTCAAGTTCTTCGATATATACATCACTGAGGATCTCATATGGACTGTACATACCAACTGTGGTGAAAAAAGCACAACAATGCCTCTTTCACTTCAGGTGGCTGTAGAGGTTCAGCACAAGTCCCTAAGTCCTCAGGACCATAATGAACATCCTGACTGACTATGTCACTGCCTGATACGGGGACTGTACTACCCTCAATCACAGGGCACTGCAGAGGGTGGTGCGGACAGCCCAGTGCATCTGCGGATGTGAACTTTCCTCTATCCAGGGTATTTACAGCAGCAGGAAAAAGGGCCCAGAGGATCATCAGGGGCTCCAGCCGCTCCAATCACAAACTGTTTCAGCTGCTACCATCCGGCAAACGGTACCAAGCTCCAAGACAACTGCCTTCACCAGGCCATCAGATTTATCAACACACACTGATCTGATTGCATGTCTGACTGTACATACATGTATACAAAACAATTTTGTATATAGTCTTAGAGCTTGGGCAATATCTTCCCACATTTCCCCTCTTTATTGCTTGAACATTGCAATGGAGGTGCAACATAAAGATTTTTACTCCCTTGGATGTAAGAAATAAATTAAGTACAAATACAAATGCAAAGCTGCTCAACACATCACCAGACTGTGATGGAAGCTATTGATAATACTTCTGGCCACTTTGTAGCTGCATCCACCACTACCAAGATAGTTTGTGCTAATGAATGGTCCATCAGATTCCACATGAATCCTCTGCCAGGGCAATGGAGGTCATTCCCGGGGATGGAGAGGCACTGCTCTTAGCATATTCTGGACATGTTGGTATCCTGAACAGTGCGTGGCAGGCTGCTCATTCAGTCGATCCTTCCTAGGCTATGAGATTTATTTTGAGGGAAGGCTTTCATTTTGACCACCCCAAGATGACTGGCATATAGCTCCTCCAACACTTTATCTCTCAGCCTCGATGGTACAACTCTCAGTCCCCATGTCATGCAACCCACATCAGGGGCAAGTTGATCGTGGCACTGGTAAAAATGGGGGAACGGGAGTTCCTGCTGCACATTCCAGCCATTTTGCATTGCCATGTAGACCTGAGCCAGTGTGGCATCTTTTCTGGTCTCCCTTTGGATCATTACTGCCGTAATAGAGAGACTTTCAATGTGCATTAGGGGAGAAGAAGTCAAGAGGGGTGTCCTCTGTCAATTTTTCACATATTTTCTTTTTCAAGAGTAAACGGAGCAATCCATCAATATTTCCATGATTAGATGCCCTGTTGCATTCAATCTAATAGTTGTGTCCTCCAAAGAACAGAGTCCATCTCTGCAGTCATGGTTTTGTTGTTATTGGAAAACCTTTTTGTGGACTGAAAATGGACATTAGTGTTGATGGTCAGTAACGAGTGTGAACTCTCTCTCCCATACCCATACTGGTTGAAATGTTTTACACCTCAAACCAGATTCAAGGCCTCTCGTCAATCTATGCATATTTTTTCTCTGCAGCAGTAAGGGAATGTGAATCAAAGACCATAGGTCATAAACCTCCATCACTCATAATATGTGACATGATTGCACCTATACCATAAGGCAATGCATCACCAGCAAGTTTCACTGGAAGATGTGGATCATAATATGTGAGAACAGTGCCTAACATCACCACTTCTTTTACCTTTTTGAAAGCTGCCTTACTGCTTTGTCCATTGCCATTTCTTCTGGATAACAATGAGTTCAAAGGGTGGAGAACAGTAGCCAGGTTTAGCAGGAACCTTTTATAGTACTTGACGCATCCATTGGCCTTATGGCATCCACCAGTGCTTGAATTTTGTCAGCACACTTGTGTAATCTTCTACATCAATGGTGTGATCACAGCAAATGATGCTTGGTTTAAAGAATTCACACTTGCTGTATTGTGCTATGAGCCCATAATCTTGTTAACACTATCTTGAAATTTTGGAGATTCCTTTTGTTTCCGCTTCTGAGACCTAAATCATTATGCAGTCAGCTTTGGTTTTAAATGTTCCTGCATTAATTGCACAATTTCAGCAAAGCTCATTTCTGCTGGTTTGGTTGGAGCAGTTAAACTTCTAAGCAAACTGTATGCTTTTTCACCTATTTCACCAGCAAAACTGGCACTCATTTCTCATTAGTTATTTCATTTGCTTCAAAATACGGATCAATTCACTCAGTATACATCAGCCAATTATCTGTTATGCAAACAAATGTGTCTATCTTTCCAATATAGCCAGCCATTTCTGCTCTTTTTTAAAGTTTATGGTTATTATCACCCAGTACTCAAAGTTTATGAATCCATGAATTCCGTGTGTGTTCTGCCTTTAACTTGACTTTCTTTCTCTTCTCGCTAAGAAAAAGAACATACTGCACTTTTTTTTTACCTTGATTATTTCACTCCTCTTATGAAGAAGGCATGCTGTGCCTTTTTAAAAAAACTTGAAGGTCTCGCTGTGCTTCAACAGGTCATCTTGGGTTCATTTTAAAACTTACTCGTCACTACTGTTACATTTGGAACTCGAAAACATAAAAAAAAACATGAAAGAAAAACATGGTTCTGGGGATTATGTCTAGTCTTCATTTTTACTTTTAGTTAGGTGCTCATGTATGATGTGGCAATTGATAGGTTCTTAAATAGTCAGGGTATGAAAGGTTATGGGGAGAACGCAGGAGAATGGAGTTGAGTAGGAAATGGATCAGCCAAATGGCCTAATTCTGTTCCTAATTCTCGTGGTGGTATGGTGATGACATATGCAATTAACACGCTTTTACTTATGGTTGAGTCTGAGGCCTCCATCGGTCAGCGCTGACCATGGATGTGGCATGGTAACCTGGGCAGTACAGTATGGAGAGCCAGCTGTTTCCCATGTAGCAGGCTCCCCCTCTTCATGCACTTGATGAACTCAAAGGAATGGCAGAGGCCAATACATTTCAGTACCCGCAGCGCTGCAGGAGTTGTCAGTTAACATTGAACTCAATGTAGGTCTGCCTTCGGCAATCCAGCTCAGAGGATTTTTCCCTCGGGATTTATTCACAAAGCCTTCCTCATGAGTGGGTATACAGTAGCTGCAAGGCAGCAGAGTTGAGATCAGAGTTCAGCTTCTCCTAGATGAACTGCCAACCACGGCTAAAGAGCCCCATCTTCCCAAACATTTACTTATAACCTGTAATGAATTCTGTAAACAACAAAGAATGGTTAACCAAATGATATATTAACAATATTACTCAAATATTACTGAAATATTAAATATACAACAGACATCCCCGTGTTTTATTTTTTGCGTTTTTTGTTCCCTTATTATTCTTGCATAAAAACTGCTGTTGAAAGTTAACCTCATCATTTAAAGTATAAATACTATACTAATGAAGTGATAAATGTTAAACACTACAAATCAAACTATCAACAACCAAAATGCAAGTGTATAGTATTATTCCTCATTTTATTAGAATTTTATGCAGGGAAGGAGGGAGGATATATTAAATTGAAGGAAAGATCATATTTTCCCATACTGCCACCTCTCACCCAAATCCCATTGTCTTTTTTCTCAACCAGATTTTGCTTTGAATTTATCCTTTTAATTCACTTTGCTTCTGAGTCCTTCCTGAGTTTATTTCCATTCCTTAAATCTCATTGGCTTTGGTGATAGTCTGCTGAATTCCCCATTCCTCAAGTTACACCATTCTCTATTTCTCTTGCTGTCAATTTACACTTCCAGCGAAGCTCTTCTTGAGCTGAAGAGAGGAGTGGCAAATTTAACTTATGGTGTCCTATATCATCTTGCAATCCATTATGTCTACCTGCATTCCAGGATGTTCAGAAACACTGCAAAACTCTATAAAACCCTGATCAGACCACACCTTGTGTTCAAATCTGTTTGCCTCATTATAGGAAGTATGTGAAAGCTTTTGAGAGTGGATTCACCAGGATGCTGCCTGGATTAGAGAACATATCTTTTGAAGAAAGATGGAGTGAGCCAGGGTTTTTCCCTTTGCAGCAAAGGAAACCATAAGACAGATGGGCAGAATTAGGCCATTCAGCCCAATGAGTCTGCTCTGCCATCCTATCATAGCTATTCCCAGATCCCTCTCAATCCCATACCACCTGCCTTCTCACCATATCCTTTGATGCCCTGACCAATCAGGAAACTATCAACTTCTGCCTTAAATATACCCAGAAACATTTGGCTTCCACTGTAGAACGTGGCAGAGCATTCCACAGCTTCCACAGAGGATGACAGCTGACTTGATAGAGGTGAATATATTTTTGAGAGACACAGATAAAGTGGACAGCTAGTGCATTTATCCCTGGGTGGTAATGGCCAATACCAGAGGAGATCTGTTTGAGTTGAGTGGAGGAGAGTTTAAGGAAGATGTCAGTGGTAGTTTTTTGCATGAAAATGGTGTGAGCCTGGAAAACACTGCAGGTGGTAGTAAGAGCAGCAGATACAATAAGGAGATTTAAGAGACTTAAATGAATGAAAGCAGAAGTGGAGAGTTATGCCGGAAGGAAGAGTTAAATTGGTTTACATAGGTCAGCACAACATGATGGGCCGAAGGGCCCACACTAAGATGAACTGGTCTCTGTTCTATGTTCTATCAAATCTTAGTGGACCTTGCATACATTGCTGGCTATTGTCTGAATTTTCCAACTTTCTTTCCTGACTCTGTTTGCATCTACAAGACACTTTAACTTAAGCACCCATTGTTTCATGTTATTGAAGTGCAGTGTCGTCAGGAAAGAAATACCAGTTTTGTTTCACTTCACCAGATGGTATTATTATCCTTTTAAGCACTCAAATAAATCCTCCACCAGTACCACGTGCTGGACCAGTGATAGTTAAAATACGCTTCCTTTGCTCACAAACCACCACCACCACTTTTGAGAATGGCCTCAGAAGACAAAAGCACAATGAATATAATGGGTCTTTAAGTATATAAATCAATACAGCTACCCCATTAATGTAGTTAATTTACATCTCAGGTGCCAGGTAAAAATGTATTTTCAGGAGTTCTCCCTGACCAGTTTGCATTTGCATCCTCAGCACAACATTATTTAATAACCCATTGTCCTTTTCAGTGGCAAATGACAAAAGATTACATAAAATACTCAGCACAGAAAGAGGAAATCCAGTCCACCCAATCCATTTTTGTTCAACTCAAACCTCCTATACTTCATTCTCCTTTGTTATAAAGCAATCTCCTTTTAAATGCATCAACATAATACACTTCCGACTCACTTTGTTCATGGTCTTCCTATTCTTTGGATAGAGGAATTTCTAATTACTGCAATGGATTTTTTCATCACTGTCTTATAAGGATGGCCACAAGATATGATCTTTCCCAAAATTAGAATAATTCTCTTTCTCTGCATCAACGTTATCAAATCTTTTCATAATTTTAAAGACCTTTAATAGGTCACCCCTCACTCTTCATTTCTCAAGAAAAAAGAGACCCATTTCTATTTAAGCTGCAAATTGCATCTATTGAAATTTATTTTTATTGTGATATAAAGTGAGAATCGCATTTTGTTACTGTAAAAAATGAATTGTAAATAGAATGGAGTCATAACATGTTGTGATGCTATCCCACAGTTCGAGGGTCTTGTTAAGTGATCCTGACCTGACGCAGAGCTTGTGCATTCTCTTGGTAACCACTGGATGCACCAATTTCTTCCCAAAGGTTCTTTGCTGAAGGTTTATAATTTTATAGTATTGGGGGATAATAGTATTAAGGAAGGAGGAAGCTGTTCCGATGGGGAGTCCAGTAGTCCCGGAGAATCACATAGCTAGGGCTGTGTTCAGGGCTTTAAACTAAAGAGTAGGGGTAAGGGTTCAACAGCTCGGAAAAGTATGGATAAAGTAAAAGGGAAGGAGAGTGCAGGAGAGGTTATTGAAGTCACCAGAATAAAGAATAAGACAGACATTGTAGAAAAGGATAAGAATTTAACTTCATGCAACATGAAGACAAAATTGAGAACAAGGGTGGTGAATTCAGGACTGAAGGTGTTATATTTGAATGCACACCGTATATAAAATAAAGAGATGAACTTATAGTGCAGCTAGAAATTGTCCACTGTACCATTCTCCTATGGCGCCAGTTCGTACTAACACTCAAACTCACCTTTTTTTCCTCTTTTTCGAGGTACCAGACAAGGTTGTCCTCTTAGTCCTTTATTATTTGATATAGCATTAGAAACACTTGCAATTGCTATTCGAGAATCTCCTAACATTATTGGTATAACTCGTGGGTTAAAGTCTCATAAAGTATCACTTTATGCTGATGACTTACTCTTATATATTTCTAATCCTCAAAAATCTATTCCTGCAGCTTTAGATCTATTAGCACAATTTAGTCTTTTTTCAGGATACAAGTTAAATCTTAAAAAGAGTGACATTTTCCCTATTAATAAGCAAGTTCACTTATATCAGAAACTGCCATTTATATTGGTTAATAATTATTTATCATATCTTAGGATTAAAATTACCTGTAAATATAAGAATTTATTTAAGACTAATTACTTACCCTTAATCGACCACATTACACAACTTTCCTTTAAATGGTCTCCACTTTATTTAACTTTGGCCGGTCGTATTAATGCTGTTAAGCTGTTTATTCTGCCAAAATTTTCATATATATTTCAGGCATTACCGATTTTTGTTCCAAAATCCTTTTTTGATAAAGTAGATTCTAAAATTTCTTCATTTATTTGGCAAAATAAAAACCCGAGATTGGGTAGAATACATCCACAGAAAGCTAATAGAGATGGAGGCTTGGCACTACTTAACTTTAGATTTTATTATAGGGCAATTAACATTCGACACATGAAATTTTGGTTACTTGACCAAGATATACTATCCATTCCTAAATGCATAGTATTGGAACTACATTATGTTCAAGGCTATGCTCTTGGCTCTATATTTGGATCTTCTCTTCCTTCCGATTTGAAATGCTATAAGCAGGCTTGCAACTCAATAGTTAAACATACCTTACGTATCTGATTTCAATTCCGAAAATTTTTTGATCTTAATCAATTTGTGCTAGCGATTCCTATTATTGGCAATATATTTTTTCTCCCCTCCTGTACGGACTGTGCCATTCAAATTTGGAAGACTAATGGTATATCACGGTTTTTGGACTTATTTTCAGATGGCCCCCTTCTGTCTTTTGAACAGTTATCTAACAAATACAATTTACCAAGAATACATTTCTTTAGATATTTGTAAGTTAGAAATTTCCTAAATACCATACTTTCTTCCTTTCCAGCGTTACCCACTACAAATATTTTAGAAGCTATCATTAACCTTAACCTGTGTCAGAAAGGTGTAGCGGCTGCTATTTATAATACTATCATGAAACTTAGGAAAGCTCCATTCGATAAGATTAGGACTGACTGGGAAAAGGAATTGGGCCTTACTATCCCGGCTGCTGACTGGGCTCATATTTTACAACTTGTTAATACTTCCTCTATCTGTGCCAAACACTCCTTAATTCAATTTAAAGTTGTCCATAGAGCACATATCTCTAAAGATCAATTAGCTCGTTATTACCCTCATATTAACCCTCTTTGTGATAGATGTCATGGGGAGATAGCTTCCTTGACCCACATGTTTTGGTCTTGTCCTACTCTGGAAACTTTTTGGAAAGACATTTTTAATATTATCTCAAAGGTTTTGAACAGTGATATTTCTCCCCATCCTATTACTGCTATCTTTGGATTACCTAAAACTTCTAGTAATTTACCCCTCTCGTAGAATGATTACATTTCTTACTTTAATGGCGAAAAGATGTATTCTACAACATTGGAAGGAGATTAATGCCCCAACTATGTTTTTTTGATTCTCTCAAACGATACTGTGTCTAAATTTGGAAAAAATCAGAAGTAATCTTTATGATACTTCAGTTAAATTTGAACAGACCTGGAGATATTTTATTCAATATTTTCATTTAATGTAACTATTTTTCTTTCTCTCTGATCATACATAATCTCCCTTCGTGGATTTTATCTGTTATTAGCGGAGGTCAGGTTTGAGGATGTGATTGTTTAATTTGTTCAAGTCTACTATTACCTAGTTAGCCCATTGCCTTGTTTTCGTAGGTTAGTTGCACGGTAGGTTTTTTTGGGGGTTTTTTCTCTTTCTATCGATATATATGGAAAATTAGTATACAACTATACTACCTTGTTATTTTATAACTAACTTACGTTGTTTGCATTGTTTTTTTTGTATTAATATTACTTGTATATTTATATCGTAACAATGTATTGGTTGTTATATCTTTTACCCTTTGTGTACTAATTCAATAAAAAGATTTAAAAAGAAAGAAATTGTCCGCTGTGACATTACGAACATCACAGAGTTATGACTAAGAAAATTACAGTGTAAGCTAAACATCCAAGTATACATATCCTATCGAAAAGACAGGCAGATAGGCACAGGGGTGGGGTAGCACTGATGGTAAAAAATAAAATCATATCCTTAGAAAGAATGATATAGGATCAGAAGATATAGAATCATTGTGAGTAGCGTTTAAAAACTGTGAGAGTAAGATGACAACCATGACATGAGTTACAGTGAATACATGCCTCCGGACAGTAGACAGAATGTGGGGTACAAAATACAACGGAAGCTAGAAAAGGGATGTAAAAAGGGCCATTTATGATAGTCATAGGGGACTTCAATATACAGGTAGATTGGGAAAATCAGGTTGGTTCTGGATCCCAAGAGAAGGAATTTGTAGAGTGCCTTTGAGATGGCGTTTTAGAGCCACTTGTTGTAGAGCCCACTGGAGAAAACAACTATACTACCCGACACTTCACAACTTGATTGGAAGCATACACCAACGGGGTGACGGTAGAGCAGCGATGGCTAGAGTTTCTGGAAGTAATTCAGAAGCCACAGGATCAGTTCATCCCAAAGAAGAAGAAACATTCTAAAGATAGGATGTGGCAAATGTGGCTGACAAACGAAGTCAAAACAGCATAAAAGCAAAAGAGAGGGCATACAATGTAGCAAAAATGAGGAGGAGGATTGGGAAACTAAAAAGCAACAGTGGAGAGAAAAGATGAGATGTGAAAGTAAGCTAGCCAATGATATAAAATGATATAAACATCAGCTTTTTTCAAATATGTAAAAAGTAAAAGAGAGGCAAAAATGGACATCAGACTGCTGGAAAATGATGCTAGAGAGGTAGTGATTGGGAAAACGGAAATGGTTGCTATTACTAAGGTGAAGGTCCTTGGGAAGCTGAAAGATCTAAAGGTAGATAAGTCAACTGAACCAGGTGGACTACAGCCCAGGGTCTGATAGAGGCAGCTCTGGGTCTGTACTCACTGCTTTTTAAGAAGGATAATGGAGAGGGAGATCTCATTGAAACCTACTCAATATTGAAAGGCCTAGATAGAGAGGACTATAAGACCATAAGATATAAGAGCAAACCAGTTGGCCCATCGAGACAGCTCCACCATTTCAACATGGCTGGTCCAATTTTCCTCTCAGCACCAATCTCCTGACTTCTCCCTATATCCCTTCATAGAACATAGAAAACCTATAGCTCAATACTGGCCCTTCAGCCCACAAAGCTGTGCCAAACATGTCCTTACCTTAAAAATTACCTGGGATTACCCATAGCCCTCTATTTTTCTGAGCTCCATGCATCTACCCAGGAATTTCTTAAAAGACCCTATCGTATCTGCCTCTGCCACCATTGCTGGCAGCCCATTCCACGCACTCACCACACTCTGCGTAAAAAACTTACCTCTGACATCCCCTCTGTAGCTACTTCCAAGCACCTTAAAACTGTTCCCTCTTGCGCTAGCCATTTCAGCCCTGGGAAAAAGCCTCTGACTATACACATGATCAATTCCTCTCATCATCTTATACACCTCTATTAGGTCACCTCTCATCCTCCGTCACTCCAAGGAGAAAAACCGAGTTCACTCCACCTATTCTCATAAGGCATGCTCCCAATCCAGGCAACATCCTTGTAAATCTCCTCTGCACCCTGTCTATGGTTTCCACATCCTTCCTATAGTGAGGCAACCAGAACTGAGCAAAGTACTCCAAGTGGGGTCTGACCAGAGTCCTATATAGCTGCAACATTACCTCTTGGCTCTTAAACTCAGTCCCATGATTGATGAAGGCCAATGCATCGTATGCTTTCTTAACCACAGAGTTAATCTGCACAGCTGCTTTGAGTCTCTTATGGACTCATACTCCAAGATCCCTCTGATCTTCCACACTGCCAAGAATCTTACCATTAATACTATATTCTGCCATCTCATTTGACCTACCAAAATGAACCACCTCACAGTTATCTGGTTTGAACTCCATTTGTCACTTCTCAGCATAGATTTGCATCTTATCAGTGTCCCGCTGTAACCTCTGACAGCCCTCATCACTCTCCACAACACCCCCAACCTATGTGTCATCAGCAGACTTACTAACCCATCCCTCCACTTCCTCATCCAGGTCATTTATAAAAATCACAAACAGCAGGGGTCCCAGAACAGATCCCTGAGGCACACCACTAGTCAGCGACTAGATGCCGAATATGACCCATCTAAAACCACTCTTTGCCTTCTGTAGGCAAGCCAGTTCTGGATCCACAAAGCAATGTCCCCTTGGATACCATGCCTCCTTACTTTCTCAATAAGCCTCGCATGGGGTACCTTATCAAATGCCATGCTAAAATCCATATACACTACATCTACTGCTCTACCTTCATCAATGTGCTTAGTCATATCCTCAGAAAATTCAATCAGGTTCATAAGGCATGACCTGCCTTTGACAAAGCCATGCTGACTATTCCTAATCATATTATGCCTCTCCAAATGTTCATAAATCCTACCTCTCAGGACCTTCTCCATCAACTTACCAACCGCTGAAGTAAGACTCATTGGTCTATAATTTCCTGGGCTATCTCTACTCCTTTTCTTGAATCATGGAACAACATTTGCAACCTTCCAGTCCTCTGGAACCCCTTGCGTCTCCATTGACGATGCAAAGATCATCACCAGAGGCTCAGTAATCTTCTCCCTCGCCTCCCACAGTAGCCTGGGGTACACCTCATCCGATCCCGGTGACTTATCCAGTTTGATGCTTTCCAAAAGCTCCAGCACACCTTCTTTCTTAATATCTACATGCTCAAGCTTTTCAGTCTGCTGCAAATCATCCCTACAATCGCTAAGATCCTTTTCCATAGTGAATACTGAAGCAAAGTACTCATTAAGAACATCTGCTATCTCCTCCAGTTTCATACACACTTTTCCACTGTCACACTTGTTTGGGTCCTATTCTCTCACGTCTTATGCTTTTGCTCTTATCCTCCTCATGCCCTGACCGATCAAGAATCTATCAATCTCTGCCCTAAAGATGTATAAAGACTTGGCTTCCCCAACAAAGAATGACACAGTTTCTCCACTCTCTGGTTAAAGAAATTCCCCCACATCTCTGTTCTAAAAGGACTCTCGTCTATTCTGAGGCTGCGTTGTCTGCTCTTCAGAGATAACCTCTCCACATCCACTCTCTCAAGGACTTTCACCATTTGATAGGTTTCAATGAGGTTACCCCTTATTCTTCTGAATTTTAATGAATAGGGGGCCAGAGACATCAGACGCTCTTCATATGACAAACCATTTAATCCGGGAATCATTTTTGTGAACCTCCTTTGAACCCTCGCCAATTACAGTATATCCTTTCTAAGATAAGGGGCCCAAAACTGCTCACAATACTCCAAGTGAGGCCTCACCAGTGCATTATAGAGTCTCAACATTACATCCTTGCTCTTATATTCTAGTCCTCTTGAAATGAATGCAACTATTGCATTTGCCTTCCTCACCATGGATTCAACCTGCAAATTAACCTTCTGGGAAACCTGCACAAGGACTCTCAAATCCCTTTGCACCTCTGTTTTTTGTATTTTCTCTCCTTTTAGAAAACAGTCAACTCTTTCTACCAAAGTGCATGACCATACACTTCCTGACGCTGTATTCCATCTGCCATTTCTTTGCTCATTTTGCTAATCTGTCTAAGTCCTTTTGTAGCCTCTCTACTTTCTCAAAACTACCTAGCCCTCCACCTATCTTGATATTGTTCACAAATTTACAACAAAGCTATCAGTTCCATCATCCAAATCACTGACATATACTGTAATGTTAAAAGAATTGGTCACAATATGGATCCCTGTGGAACATCACTCGTCACAGGGAGCCAACCAGAAAAGGTTCCTTTATTCTTAATTTTTGCCTCCTGCTGATCAGCTACTGCTTTAACCATGCTAGAATCTTTCCTGTAATGTGTTCTCCTAGCTTGTTAAACAGCCTCATGTGTGACACCCTATCAAAGGCCTTCTGAAAGGACCTGGAGAGGTCAAAGGACAGAGGGTGATGAACCTCTAGAATTTATTGCCACAGATGGCTGTTGAAGCCAAGTCATCAGGTATATTTAAAGTGGTGGTTGATGGGTTCTTGATTAGTAAGAGCAATAAAGGTTATGGGGAGAAGGCAGGGAAAATAAATCAGCCATGATTGAATAGCAGAGTGGACTTGTTGGGCCAAATGGCCTAATTCTGTTCCTATGCCTCATCATCCCATGGGTTTAGGAGAATAAATGAAGAGTTAATGGGCACATAGGAGGGGAAATAAATTGCAAGGGTTCAGGGAAATATGAGGAAGGGGACTAATGGGATTGCTGTTATGTATGCCAGCATAGATTCGCGGGACCAAATTGTCTCCTACTGTGTTATTATGACATAAGGCATCTAAATGACACACAGGTATGCAAGCCACTTATAGATCTAAAGATTGCCTCTTGACCCTGTAATAGAGTCGTTAACATGAAGAATTGTTATAATGAGGAGCAATTGAGATGAACAATTTGTTAAGAGCAAGCTGCAAAAGTTCAAAATACAGTTATTATCAATGTATGTATGCAGTTTACAACCCTGAGGTTCATCTTCCCACAGTCAGCCATGAAACAAAGGAGAACAATGGAACCCATTCAAAGAAAAAAACATCAACCCTCCCTCTCCCCATGTACAAAAAAAAATCACACAAATGACAACAAAATAAACTAGCAAAGACACAGGATATAAAACACAAAATCAAAAAGCATATTTCAGTTCAGCTCAGTGTTCGTTATCTGCAGCCTCCCCCCACCCAATTAAAAACTGCCCAAACTAGTAACAACAGTGTATCAGAAAATGAGATCAGAAGCATAAATCAACAGAGTTACATAGTGAAGGATTCACCCTGATTTAAACACAGGAGTGCACCGGGTGAACAAAATGAAACATTAATTCTGTTTCTTTTTCCACAGATGCTGCCTGACCTGCTGAGTGTTTCCAGTCGTTTCTGTTTTAATTTCAGTTTTCTAACATTTGTGTTTCTTTTGACTTTAAGCTGGGCATAAGGGTGTGTTCATGTGCTGCAGGCCTTAGATAATTCCATGCAAAAAGTTTGCTGTGTTTTCTAATGATTGTGCAATCTGATGGCAGGTAGCTAGGCAGTATAACCTATGAATAATGCTAGCGTGCTTTTGGGAGAGTAAAATAATTCTGTATATCTGCAGTTGGTCATGTACCCTCAAAGGATTTTTCTTTTTGTATACCAATATTTTGGTATAAAATTCAGATCACTGGTGCAAAGAGACACTCTTGAATTGGTTGAGCTGATGTATTTTTTAGTCTGTCATGCATAGAAAGAAAGAAATATGGGGCAATGCAAACTTGAGATGATTTTTAATATAAGTGGTATGTCTAGAATCCGGATACATGATAGAAATGAGGAGTGCTGAACTGCTGAAGAGAGAAACGCACAAAGGACAATTGAGGTCTTCCCTAAGACATTGTTACACAGCAGACAATCCCTATCACATTTTTATATAGGTGTAATGGCATAGAAAGTGGAGAATGACAGATATCTCGGAGTGATTATAAACCAATAATCTTATCAAAGGTTTCAGATGATGTCATAAAACTCTAAAGCAAAGGTTGAACAATATATAAATATCAGTGAAACCCTGAGATGAGATTACAGACCTGAGATCACTCCCATGTGTGCCCGTTAGCTATTTTTATATAACATAGATGAGTGAATTTGTTGAAATAGTTTTTTCCCTATTTTCTGTTGAACCTGGGCAACGCTAGACTCAAAAGTGAACTGCAACACAACCTGCGAACGCGAAGCTACAAAGCAAAACCTAACATCATGAATGGCAGTGATGTTTCAGTCCCAGATGAGCTCAACGCTTTTTATGCACACATTGAATGGGAGAATAAATCTACAGCTGAGAGGATCCTTGCAGCACCTGGGGACCCTGTGATCTCTGTCCTGGAGGCCAATGTTAGAGTGTGTTTCAAGAAGGTGAAACCTTGGAAGGCGAAACCTTGGAAGGCAACAGGCCCCGAAGGAATATCTGGTAGAGCTCTGAAAACCTGTGCCAACCAACTGGTAGGGGTGCTCAAAGATATTTTCAATCCCTCATTGCTACAGTCAGAAGTTCTCACCTGCTTTAAAAGCACAACAATCATATCAGTGCCCAAGATTGCAGGATGAGCTGCCTTAACAACTATTGTCCAGTAGCACTTACATCTATGATGAAGTAATTCTTTGAGAGGTTGGTTATGGCTAGAATTAACTCCTGTCACAACAAGGACCTGGATCGACCTCAATTTGCCTATCGTCACAATAGGTCCATGGCAGACACAATCTCATTGACTCTTTGCATGGCCTTGGATGACCTTGACAATGCAAATACCTATGCAAGGATGCTTTTTATTGACTACAGTTCAGCCTTTAATACAACCATTACTACAGTTCTGATTGAAAAGCTCCAAAACCTAGGCCTCTGTATCTCCTTCTGCAACTGAATCCTTGACTTTCTAACCAGAAGACCACATTCTGTGTGGATCAGGAATAATATCTCAATCTCGCTGACATTGGCACACCTCACTTTCTCTGCACCCTCGACTCTGCAGCTAGGCACAGCTCAAATGCCATCTATAAATTTGCTGATGACACAACTATTGTTGGCAGAATTTCAGATAGTGATGAGAGGGCATACAGGAGCAAGATATATCAGCTAGTTGAGGGTGTTACAGCAACAAACTTGCACTCAATGTCAGTAAAACTAAAGAATTGATACTTAACGGGTATATACAGCACAAAATTCCAATTAGAATGAGGCTAGAGGCCCAGTTTAAATCCTGTTTGCTGCAAGGATGGTGCCCAATGTATAGTTAGCACAGATATTTCAATGCAATCCCATTGTTCAAGAGGGACATTGAAGCACTAATAATGCTTTTAATAATATCTTGTTAGTACGGAGCATAGCTTGGTGGTATGATGACCTTGCACTTCTAGTACAGAATCAGATGACTAAGTTGATCAATAGAAAAGGATAATGGGAAATGTTGTAAAGTGACCTGCATCTCCACCATCATCCGTTTTGGTCTCCTGTCCAAGACTATTTTTGCCCTCAAAACATTTCTCACATGAAGAATATGTCCTTCTCCCTGCAACTTATCACGTTGGGGTTTCAAACCAATTACACGTAGAGTCCATCAACTTCTGGAAAAGGTGATGGATTGCTGAAAATCACAAATAATAGAAGTTTCTTTCTGGCTATGTTGTTGCTTTATCCACTTCTGCTGAACAACTGCATGTACTTTTTCTATGAATTAGGAATATTGAAATAAGGCTTAAATGCCCTATTATTTAAGCTGTCTACACACTGTCCTGGACAAATTAATCCATTATCTATGTAAGGAAAACCATTTAGGCAAACCAAAACAAACAGCCGCAGTACACACCCTTTATGAATGAAAGACTAGACTACAGATGTCTCCCTCTATAGTCCTACAGTGACTAAAGTCCTATAGTGATTGTGCTGTTGGGTGGGAAACCCAGCAGCTGAGAAGCATAAGACTACAGATGGTAGCAATCTGAAATATAAATAGAATAAACAACTGTTTCAGAATTCCAGTCCTTTGCGCTTGTGACAGTACTGGCTACTTGTGTTGTAAGCTTAGTTTTCCTCTCTCTTTGCGGATTTTCCCTCTATTTCAATTTTTCATCAACTGCTGTACTCTGCCTTTCACAGTTCCAGTGTATCTGTTTGGAATGCTTGTTTCCCTTTTTTCTCTCTCCATTTGTCTTCCTCTATTTGCACTCCTTCAGACAGATCAGCTATGATTCATGGAGCTCTCTTAGATGGCACCTTCAGCATCTATGTCACCTGGACAATATGGGTGCCTACCTTATTATGGTCATTCCCTTTATTTCTCTTCCTCTATCTTCTCTCCCTGCTTTTTAAAACACATTTGTTTTAACACTTTCATTAATCCGAAACTCTCTTTCTCTCTCCGGGGATGCTCTCTAGCCTGCTGAGCATCTCCAGACATTTCTATTTGTAAATCCACAGGAGCTGAGGAATTGAAGTTCACTTAATTAATTAAAATCAAATCTGTAAAAACAAGGAAGTAACTGAATTGTTGTATTGCCCTAGGTATTCTATAGGGAAGGAAATGTGTTTAGGAAAGGTAAGTTCAAAGTAAATTTATTATAAAGTTACCATATGTTACCACATACTATTTTGAGATTCCTTTTTTGCAGGCTTTACAGGAAAGAAAAAGAAATACAATAGGATTTTATGAAAAACCACATGCAAATGGACAAAACTGAAAACGAAAGTGCAGAATTTTAAGTTCAATTACCATTCAACCATACATGAACACCCATGAAAACAGCATTCCTCCACGCCCACGGTGCAAAACACAGTACCAACAGTCATACACAGCACAAGGCACACATAATACATATAAGATAGCAGTAAGTATACAGTTACACAAAAAAATAGGCCATGTTCCTGAGTAACATGTTCTGCAAATTGATAGCGCATGGGTTTTGTTGGCAAGGTCAAGCAGTTCTCAGCAGTCTGCAAAAGAACATTTGCGTGAACACAATCCAGCTTGTTTTCCATTGAGCAAACACTAGAGGGCAACACGGGGGGGGGGCAGCCCTCAATCCAACATGGACGCTGCACCTCACTGTCTCTGATGTCTCCCCTCCTAAACTTCTGCAACAGGCAAGCCTGCAGCATGAGACCTAGTTGCTGCTACAATCGAGGCTATGCAGCTCCCCTGACTTCGGTCATCAATAAACCAGTGAACCGGACTTAATGCCCAACAGAGTCTTGCGATTGCCAAAATAAACAAATCAAAATGTGCAAATAAATTAATATTGAGATCATGAGTTGTAAGGTTTTCTTGAAAGTGAGCCTGTAGGTTGTAGACTAGTGGTGAGTGATGTTATCCACACTGATTCAGGAGATGAATGATTTTAAGGTAATAATTGTTCCTGAATCTGGTGGTGTTGGACCTAACGTTCCTATGCCTCCTGCCCAAAAGTAGTAGTGAGAAGAGGGCATGGCCTGGAGGCTGGAGGTCTTTGATAATGAAGTGAGTCTGAACTTCCTCCAAGAGGACCACAACTTTGTCGGGTTTGGAGGTTTGGGTTCCTCTATGACCTGGAGACCTATATTGCCTGGAGTCAGCGCTTTGTGCTTTGGCTCTTGATAGGTTAAAGGGTAGAATTCAGACTAAGAGTAGCCCAGCAGTCCTCTAGGTTCGGGGGTTGAACTCAAGGCTAGGAACACTGGCTGGTAAAACGAAATTGTGACGGAAAAAGCAATGAAGAATCCTCCTACATCTCTGTGTGACGGTATTCCTGAATCTCCATCCAGAACTTGCATGATTGACATTAGTGAAGACCGAGCTACTAACAAGATGAAAGAAGTCCTGACACTGCTAGAGATGGAGGACCTTCATTGCTGCCCTAACTGCCAGCGGCGTAAAGGGCAGTAGAGAGTAATATGAAATTCCTCATTAAAATAATTCATTTGACGGCAAAATAGATGCACAATAAACTTAATGCATGAGAGAAATATAACTAAATAGTCAGGACTCTATTTGTATCATTAATGATTAGAAACTCTTCAGGATTGATTCTGGTGGTACCAATGTGGCTGGGCTGAGTTCCACCCAGTCTATTCCCTCTTCATTGGAATCTTTCCAAAACCATATTGTTGGTATGGTTGTGGTAGCAAAAGGACTCTTCAATGACAGCCACACTTAATAAACCAGAATCCACAGCCATTGGCTGGAGATTCCCTGCACCTTCTAGGTTACAATCTGCCCCCTGACAAGGTGGTCAATAACTTTGGAGTCTCTCGGAACACCTTAAAGAAATTTGCATCAATCTTCAGTTGCTAAGGGCACAATGCTGAAATTCCTACACTGTCCTGAGATCTCCACTGACACGCTCCTTGATTTGGGAGTGGAGGTCTGTGAGGCGAGGACAGATGGAAGGTCTGTCACCCAAACCACCATTAGAAAGTATGCACACCAAATGAAAGAGGATGTGTCCCTGGCAGGACCAGACTCTACCCAAATGTTCCTTGTAACAGTTGGCCTTTGACGTTTCTGTGTTACTTTTATTATCAATTCAAGGTGAACCTTCCTGCGCTTAAAGTTATCATAAATGCAAAATACATCTAATGCAACATTTGTTTTTTTTTGTCTTTTCAACTTGTTTACTTTAAAAACGAAGAAAAACAGCAAAAGAACATTGAAAGAAAACATCTATTTTCTCAAACAGAAGCAGTCAACATAGTTCTTATACCAGCAAAGCATTGAAATAATCCCCACCCTTTCTATATGTACCACCGTGTGGCAGTTTATACATATTTGTGAATTTCATTGAAAATAGAAGCTAGAACAGTACAGCACAATACAAGTCCTTCGGACCACAATGTTGTGTTGATCATTTAACCTACTCTAAGATTAATCTAACCCTTCCTTACTCCATAGCCCTCCATTTTCCTTTCATCCATGTGCCCATCTAAGTGTCCCTTAAATGTTCTTAATGTATCTGCCTCTACCACCACTCTGGAACCGCATTCCATACACCTACCACTCTCTGTGTAAGAAATCTACCTCTGACAACTCTTCTAGACTTTTCTCCAACCTATAACCTATGATAACATTTTACACTATCCACAACATAGCTGATCTTTGTGTCATCTGCAAACTCACAAACCCACCCTTCCACCTCCTCATCCAAGTCATTTGTAAAAAAAAGTCATGAAGAGCTGGGGTCCCAGAACAGATCCCTGTTGAACACCACTGATCACTGACTTCTGGGCAGGATATGCTCCATCAATTACCACCTTTTTCCTTCTGTTGGTAGCCAATTCTGAATCCTCACTGCTGAATTTCTCTGGAACCCATGCCTTCTCCTGACTTTATGAATAAAACCTACAGTGGGGACCCTTATCAAAGGCATTACTAAAATCTATATACTGTACAGCACATCCATGGCTCTACCTTCATCAACTGATTTTGCCACTTCCTCAAAAAAGTTAATCGGTCTCATGAAGCATGAACTGGGATTCACAATGCCATGCTAACTATCCCTAATCAGACTGCCTCTAAAAATGCTCATATATCCTGTCTCTGAATCCTCTGCAATAGTTTGGCATAAGGCTCACTGGTCTATAATTTGCACAGTTATCCCTATTCCCTTTCTTGAACAACAGGATAACATTTGCCACCCTCCAACTTTCTGTTACTACTCCTGTGGGCAGTGAGGATGTAAAGGTTATCCTTCATCTGTTTACCAAAATTTGCCTGTTGTAATCTTCAATTTCAGAATCATCTCTCATTTAGCAGAAAAGAAATGGGCAAGCTTACAAAGAATGGAGACACAAGAGACTTCAGGTGTAACTCTTGTTCCACCTCTTCCTTCCATCTTTTTTATATTAGCTATCTCACCACTAGCTTTCATTCCTGATGTAAGATCTTCACACAAAAGTTCTGAAGTTCAAAGTTCAAAGTAAATTTATTATCCCCATATACAACCCTGAAATTTGGCATTCTCAGTAAATCCAAGAACCACAATAGAATCAATGGAAGACTGCACCCAACAGAATGGACAAAAAATCAATGTGCAAAAGACAACAAACTGTGCAAATAATAAAAAATAATAGAAATAAATAAATAAGCCATAAATATTGAGAACATAAGATGAACAGTCCTTAAGGCCATAAGACCAGAAGATATAAGACAGAATTCAGCCATTTGGCCAGAGTCTGCTCCGTCATTTCATCATGGCTGATGCACCTTCCCTTTCAACTGCAATCTACTGCCATCTCCCTGTATCCCTTCATGCCCTGACTAACCAAACATCTATCAATCTCTCCCTTAAATACACCCAATGACTTAGCCTCCAACAAATTCCACAGACTCATAACTCTCTGGCTAAAGAAATTCCTCATCTTTATTCTAAAAGCTGTGGCACATGACCAAGTGGTTAGGGCATTGGGCTCACGATCTGAAGGTCGTGGGTTCGAGTCTCGGTCAAGGCAGCGTGTGTGTCTATGAGCAAGGCACTTAACCACACACTGCTCCAGTCCATCCAGCTGAAAATGGGTACCGGCAAAATGCTGGGGGTTAACCTCGCGATAGACTGGCGTCCTATATGGGGGTGGGGGGGAAGTCTCGTACTCTCAGTCGCTTCACGCCACAGAAACCGGCATAAGCACCGGCCTGATGGGCCACAAGGCTTGAGACAGACTTTAACTTTACATTCTAAAAGGTGCCCCTCTATTCTGAGGCTGTGTCCTGTGTCCTCTGATAGGAGACATCTTCTCCATATCAACTCTATCGACATTTCAACATTTGATAGGTTTCACCCCTTATTCTTCTGAATTCCAGTGAGTACAGGCCTAGAGCCATTAAACACTCTTCATTTGACAAGCCTTTCAAACCTGGAATCATTTTTGTGAACCTCCTTTGAACCCAGCAATGTCAGCACATCCTTTCTTAGATTAGGGTCCCAAAACTGCTCTCAATACTCTAAGTGAGATCTCACAAGGTTCTTTAAAAAGCCTTAACCATCCTAGCTTTTATATTCTAGTCCTATTGAAATGAATGCTAACATCACATTTGTCTTCCTAACTACTGACTCAACCTTCAGATTAACCTTTGGGGAAATCTGTGCAAGGACTCCCAAATCCCTTTGCACCTCAGATTGTTGACTTTTTTTTAGAAATCAGTGTACCCTTTATTTCTGCTACTAAAGAGCATGACCATGCACTTTCTGACATTTGTTTGCCCATCCACCTAATCTAAGTCCTTCTGTAGACCCTCTACTTCCTCAAAACTACCTGCCCCTCCCCTCCACCTAACTTCATATCAACCACAAACTTTGCCACAAAGCCATTAATTCCATCATGCAAATCATTGACATATAATGTAAAAAGAAACGGACCTTACACAGACCCCATGGAATACAAGCAGCCACCAGCTGCCAACCAAAAAGGCTCCCTTTATTCCCATTCTATTCCTCCTGCCAATCAGCCACTGCTTTCTCCATGCTTGTATCTTTCCTGTAATAACATAGGCTCTTAACTTGCTAAGCAGCTTTTTGTGTGGCACCTTGTCAAAGGCCTTCTGAAAACCCAAGTACACAACGTTTACCAATTCTCCTTTATCCATCCTTTTAGAATTCAAAGAATTCTAACTGATTTGTCAGGTAAGATTTTCACTTGAGGAGAACATGCTGACTACAGCCTATTTTATCATATACCTCCAACTACCCCTAAACCCACATCCTTAACAATAAACTACAAACATCTTCACAACCACTGAGGTCAGATTAACTGGCTTATAATTCCTTTCTTCTGCCTCTCTCCCTTCTTGAAGAGTAGAGTGACAAATGCAATTTTCTATTCTTCCATTTCCAGAACCATTCCAAAATCTAGTGATTCTTGAAAGATCATTACTAACACCTCCATAATCTCTTCAGCCTCCTCTTTCAGAACTCTGGGGTGTACACCATCTAGCTCAGGTGACTTATCATCTTTCAGACCATTTAGTTTCCCAATAACCTTCTGTCTAGTTATGGTAACTTCCCACATTTCATGACCCCGACACCTGGAACTTCCACCATATTGCTAATGTCTTCCACAGTGAAGACTGATGCAAAATACTTATTCAATTTGTCTGCCATTTCATTGTTCCCCATTACTACCACTCCAGCATCATTTTCCAGTGGTCCAATATCCGCCCTTGCCTCTCTTTTACACTCTATGTATCTAAGAAACGTTAGGTATCTTCTTTAATATTATTGGTTAGTTTATCTTCGTATACCATCTTTCCCTTCTTCATGACTTTTTTAGTTCCACTCTGCTGGTTTTTAAAACCATTCCAATCCTCTAACCTCCTTCTAATTTTTGCTCTATTATATACCCTCTCTTTGCCTTTTATGCTGGATTTGACTTCTCTTGTTACCACAATTGTATCATTTTGCCTTTAGGATACTCCTTTTTGGGATATAAATATATATCTATCACAAAAAGGATATATATATTCCAGTCAATTTTTTGCCAGCTCCTCTCTCATGCCCCTGTAATTCCCTTTACTCCACTGACATCTGACTTTAGCTTCTCCTTCTCAAACTGCAGGATGAACTCTATCATATTATGATCACTACTCCTTAAGCATTCATTTACCTTGAGGTCTCTAATCAATTCCAGTTTGTTGCACAACATCCCAATCCAGAATAGCTGATCCTGCAGTGAGGTCAACAAGCTGCTCTAAAAAACCATATTGTAGGCATCCTACTAATTTTCCCTCTTGGGAACCAGCACCAGCTTGACTTGCCTCATTCATCTGCACATTGAAATTCCCCATGAATATTGTATCATTCCCCTTTTGGCATGCATTATCTATCTGCCATTGTAATTCCTTACTAATGCTGCTGATGCTTGCTTGGGGTGTGTGGGGGGGGTATTGTTGCTCTCTGCCACTTACGTGTGGGAGGGGAGAGCTGGGGGAGGTACTTTGGGGTTCTCACATTTTACTGCATTCATTCTTTGGGGCACTTCTCTATTTTCATGGATGCTTGCGAAGAAAAAACATTTCAGGATGCATATTGTATACATTTCTCTGACATTAACTATGAACCTTTGAACCTTTGTCTGGGGGGTCTGTGTATAACTCCCTTTGGGGTCTTTTTACCTTTGCAGTTCCTTAGCTCTACCCACAATAAGTCAACACCTTCCCACCTTATGTCGACCCTTCCTTGAAAGTGAGTCCATAGGTTGAGAGAACAGTTCAGTGATGGGTCATTAAGTTTAGTGAAGTTATCTCCACTGGTTCAAGAGCCTGATGGTTGAGGGGTAATAACTGTTCCTGAACCTATGGTGTGAGTCCTGAGGCTATGCATCAATGTCAACTGTCTATCTATGGCCATAGTCTGGCCAGCTGAATTTCTCCGACCTTTTGTTTGTTGTTACAAAGTAATGGGTTGGAGATAAATTGACTTTGCCATAATGACGGAATGGAAAAAAGAGAAAAAGGGCCACAGAATGCCATGTCGAAGATTTAACTTTATACTTAAATGTTATTAAATAATCTAAATTGGTTCATAAATATTTTTCATTATAGCTGTTACTTCTTGAAATTTAAAGTTAAAATTTAAAGCTTGAATACACTAACAAGAAAATGTATATGTAAACATTATTCTAAATTGCCTGTACTGATTCTAGTAATTGAGGTGCCAAAGACTCCTTGAATAGCAAAGCTCAGTCAGCATTACTCTATGTAATACATATTACAATGAATTAGACTTGAGATTTCATTTTGGTATGACTCCAAATGATTTTTTTTTGCCCAACTAAATTATAAAGCAGAATCGTTTATCGTGCAAGTGAGAGGAACTAGTAACCTGAATGACACAATGCACCAAACATAATGAAATTCTGATTTCTATTTTTTTTTAAAGCCTATCTGCTCTCACCTTATCTCATTTCTCCACCAGCAGGGATGTCCATTTTCAGTTGTAATGATGATAAAACTGAGGTCAACAGCACCTTCTGGAGTATTCCCATCTGACTATAGAAGTTGTAGTCAGTATCATCACGAGCTCCAGCAAAGTTTATTAGTCTCCACCTTTCTCCAGCACCATCAGGGAATTCACAAAAATTTTGAACTATTGTCAAAATCATGAAAATATTGTTGTTGGAGATTATTGTTGTAGGTGAATCCTTAAACACAATGGCATGATTGTGCTCACAATTTACTCCTGCCCCTTGCAGTTGTTTTTATATGAAGTCTGTTCCTTCAGATAAATACTTCATCTTTTTGCATTGTTTTAGGATCTGTGCATGCTTAATAAAGCCAGCATTTATTGGCTGACCTTCTTCTTGAACAGCTACGTTGCTTCCAGTGAGAATATTCCCTCCATGCATCTTTGTAGGATTTTCCAGGAATTAGAGCCAGCAATAATGATTTATTTTTATTTTGTTTTATTTAACTCAATATATAAGTTTGCTGATGATACAACAATTGTAGGCCGTATCTTGGGTAATGATGAGTTTGAGTACAGAGAGGAAATTAAGAACCTGGTGGCATGGTGCAAAGACAGTAACTCATCCCTCAATGTCAGCAAGACGAAGGAGTTGGTTGTTGACTTCAGAAGGAATAGCGGACCGCACGACCCAATTTACATCGTTGGTGCGCAAGTGGAACAGGTTAAAAGCTTTAAGTTCCTTGGGGTCAATATCACAAGTGACCTGACTTGGTCCAACTAAGCAGAGTTCACTGCCAAGAAGGCCCACCAGTGCCTTTACTTCTGAGAAAACTAAAGAAATTTGGCCTGACCCCTAAAACCCTCACTAATTTTTATAGATGCACCATAGAAAGCATTCTTCTCGGGTGCATCACAACCTGGTATGGAAGTTGTCCTGTCCAAGACCGAAAGAAGCTGCAGAAGATCGTGAACATGGCACAGCACATCACACAATCCGATCTTCCGTCCATGGAACACACATAAAAGTTGCTGGTGAACGCAGCAGGCCAGGCAGCATCTCTAGGAAGAGGTGCAGTCGATATTTCAGGCCGAGACCCTTCTGCAGCTCTTCCTAGAGATGCTGCCTGGCCTGCTGCGTTCACCAGCAACTGTTATGTGTGTTGCTTGAATTTCCAGCATCTGCAGAATTCCTGTTGCTTCCGTCCATGGACTTACTTTACACCGCACGCTGTCGGAGCAGTGCTGCCAGGATAATCAAGGACACGACCCACCCAGCCAACACACTTTTCGTCCCTCTTCCCTCAGGGAGAAGGCTCAGGAACTTAAAGACTCGCATGGCCAGATTTGGGAATAGCTTCTTTCCAACTGTGATAGACTGCTGAACAGATCCTGACCTGGATCTAGACCGTATCCTCCAAATATCTGGACCTGCCTCCCAGTTTTTTTGCACGACCTTACTTTCCATTTTTCTATTTTCTATTTATGATTTATAATTTAAATTTTTAATATTTACTCATTTTTATTATTTTTAATATTTTGAATATATAATATTTGTAATCCAGGGAGTGGGAAGCGCAGAATCAAATATCACTGTGATGATTGTACGTTCTAGTACCAATTGTTTGGCGACAGTAAAGTATAAAGTATAAAGCACTGTATATAATTATTTTTTATTCAGAGATATGGTGCAGAACAGGGCTATTCAGCGCAATGAGCCACACCACCCCAGCAACCCAGCAATCCATCTATTTAACCCCAGCCTAATCACAGGACATTTTAGAGCAACAAATTAACCTACTAACCGGTATACCTTCAGAATCTTAGAGAAAACTGGAGCACAAGGAGGAATCCCAGTCAGTTATGGGGAAAATGTAGAAACTCCTTACAGCAGGTACCAGAATTGAACCCCAAACTCCAATGCCCTAAGCTATAATAGCATTGTGCTAACTACTATGCATCATGGTGCCCTAACTTTATAACAGGGAGGGGAACATGCAGGTGGTGCTCTAGTCTTTCTTGGTGGTAATAACGGCAGGCTTGAGTGATGCCTTTGGTGTAGATTGGGCAAGGAACTGCAGTGTATCTTGTAGATGATGCACACTGCAGCCAATGTTGGGTTTGAAAGTAATAAAAACTATAATTTTTATTTTCTTAAGAAGTAGTTAGTTGATGATAATTAAACATCTATCTTAATGACTTTATTCCAATCTTTATTTCATGATCTGTGAAACATTTAAGGCTTGAGTTCAAATTCTGTTTTTTATTTCCTGATTTACACACAATGAAAATTTAGATTCAGATTTATTTATCAGATAGATTTATAAGATATAGAGTGAAATGCATTGCTAGGATTAACAACCAGCACACCCAAGAATACAATGGGGGAAGCACATAAGGGTTGCCACACATTTTGGTGCCACATTGCATGCCCACCATGTTTGGCAGAACAACACAAGCAGCCATAATAATGACAACAAAACAAAACAAACCCCTTTCTCAACCTCCCACCCACCCATCCACTCACACAAATAAACAAGTCTCCAATCTTATGGACAAGTTACCTCAGGGCCTCCATTCCTTGGGCCTGGACTCTCATATTCATAGTTATTGAGCCTTCAAGCTCCATTCCCTGGCCGGACTCGCAGGGGCTGGAGTGTCATTGGCTGCTCAGTCTGCACAATGCTACCACCTCTGATGCGCATCAACAATACCACAGAACTGACATCTTATGGCAAGTGACATCAGTGAAGGAGCACTCCACACCCCAGAGGTTTGTGGATGTCTTTCCTTGAGTCATCAGAAGAAGCCATCCCTTCTCCCTGAAAGAAAACCTAGGCCAATAGTGCAGTGGCTATTGTTGTATTAACTCCCATTTTTTAAAGGATGTGATTATTTATGGCTGTAATTCAAATTAACTCTGTTTCCGGTTGCCTACCTACAGGAAAGATTGAAAGAGTACAGAAAAAATTTACAAAGATGTTTCCTAGACTTGAGGACCTGAGTGATAGGGAAAGGTTGAGTAGGTTAGGACTTTATTTCCCTGAGCATAGGAGAATGAGGAGAGATATGATAAAGGTATACAAAATTAAAAGGGGTGTAGATAGCGTAAATGCAAGCCAGCTTTTTCCACTGAGGTTGGGTGAAACTCAAACTAGAGGTCACAGGTTAAAGGGGAACCTGAGGGGGAACTTCTTCACTTGGAGGGTAGTATGAGAATGGAATGAGCTGCTAGAGGAAGTGGTGGATGCGGTTTCGATTTCAACATTTAGGGGAAGCTGGGATATAGTTGGGAGGGGTATGAGTCAATGGGAGTAAACAGAATAATAGCCAACATGGACTAGATGGCCTGAAGGGCCTGTTTCTGCACTGTAGTGCTGAATGACTCTTGGGTTCTGCTTCAGACTGGTGATGTTGGAAGTAGGGCTCATGGTCTCAAAACCAGAGATATTCCATTTGGGACAAAAATGAAGAGAATTTCTTTTGAATTCTTGACCCAGGAGGAAGGTGGAGTTCTTGTTATTCACTTTGCTCACAATTCAGACCTATAGATTGCTGGATATTAGAGAAATCAAGGGAGGGGTATGGAGGGCAATGGTCCAGGTGCTGATCTATAGGACGAGGCAGAATAACAGTTCATCGCAGACCAGGTTGGTTGAAGGGTCTGTTTCTGTGCTGTTGTGCTCTATGTCTGATGACTCTATAAATATTCTATTTTCTCAGGCTGGTGAAGTTGTCTTTTTAAGTAGTAACACGCAATCATTAATGTCCTGAGGTGAATATTGCTTTCCTTGTTAGGTATTTAGGTAAATAGACATTTGACAAGGTTCCATGCGATAGACTTATTCAGAAAGTCAGAAGGCATGGGATCCAGGGAAGTTTGGCCAGGTGGATTCAGAGTTGGCTTGCCTGCAGAAGGCAGAGGGTCGTGGTGGAGGGAGTACATTCAGATTGGAGGATTGTGACTAGTGGTGTCCCACAAGGATCTGTTCTGGGACCTCTACTTTTCATGATTTTTATTAACAACCTGGATGTGGGGGTAGAAGGGTGGTTTGGCAAGTTTGCAGAGGACACAAAGGTTGATGGTGTTGTAGATAGTGTAGAGGATTGTCAAAGATTGCAGAGAGACATTGATAGGATGCAGAAGTGGGCTGAGAAGTGGCAGATGGAGTTCAACCCAGAGAAGTGTGAGGTGGTACACTTTGGAAGGACAAACTCCAAGGCAGAGTACAAAGTAAATGGCAGGATACTTGGAAGTGTGGAGGAGCAGAGGGATCTGGGGGTACATGTCCACAGATCCCTGAAAGTTGTCTCACAGGTGGATAGGGTAATTAAGAAAGCTTATGGGGTGTTAGCTTTCATAAGTCGAGGGATGGAGTTTAAGAGTCGCAATGTAATGATGCAGCTCTATAAAACTCTGGTTAGGCCACACTTGAAGTACTGTGTCCAATTCTGGTTGCCTCACTATAGGAAGGATGTGGAAGCATTGGAAAGGGTACAGAGGAGATTTACCAGGATGCTGCCTGGTTTAGAGAGTATGCATTATAATCAGAGATTAAGGGAGCTAGGGCTTTACTCTTTGGAGAGAAGGAGGATGAGAGCAGACATGATAGAGGTGTACAAGATAATAAGAGGAATAGATAGAGTGGATAGCCAACGCCTCTTCCCCAGGGCACCACTGCTCAATACAAGAGGACATGGCTTTAAGGTAAGGGGTGGGAAGTTCAATGGGGATATTAGAGGAAGGTTTCTCACTCAGAGAGTGGTTGGTGCGTGGAATGCACTGCCTGAGTCAGTGGTGGAGGCAAATACACTAGTGAAGTTTAAGAGACTACTAGACAGGTATATGGAGGAACTTAAGGTGGAGGCTTATATGGGAGGCAGGGTTTGAGGGTCGCCACAACATTGTGGGCCGAAGGGCCTGTACTGTGTTGTACTTTTCTATGTTCTATGTTCTATGTCTGAGACCTATTCTTGAATTCCATAGAGGTTAGATCATTGTTCTTTGATGGTTAATCAACCTTTGTTTTATTCCAGAAATAGAATTTTATTTCTGCAGTGTACATACAATTAATAGGCTGATCATGGTTCTGCAGCGAACAATATGTGAAGAAACAGCCTGATTTTGCTGTCTCAACCCCACAAAGGAGATGCAGACAAGTTTGACTCCCAAATCAGTAGACATCGGCCCCTATTACACTGTACAGCTGCTGATGGTAACATAGAGAGCTGCTTGCTAACTGCATCGCCTGCCTTTGACGTCTGTGCCCAGGCCGAGTCAGGAACATGCTGGAGGTTAGGTACAGAGTCACTTAACCTCCTGTTTTGATGCAGGATTCAGCTCCGAGCCCAGGCACAGATCTCAGCCATGCTGAGCTGTACTAGTGCACATCACATCTGATTCTTGATTGTATGGCATTTATATCCCATTCATTTCAATACATGGCCGACTAATTGAAAACGTTAGTGTGAGTAAGTGCTTTGTTCTATTTCTTTATTTTGCTTAATTCACTTTATGTCACTATTTTCAATTAACTTCTGTCACTGAAACCTGTTTCTAAGTGATGGCTATTTATTTTATCTATAACCATTAAACAATGATTCAGATCTATTTCAACCATTGTTACATAACTTTTACTTTGAGTCATTTAATGTGTTAAAAATCATTTGACACCAGGAATAGTTCTGAAGCGATGCCGCGGGATCTGTTGGCTGAGGTGGCGTCACCACTCATGGTTCATTTTGTGGCACAGCAATATTTCAAGCTATATTTTTACCAGAACATTGAACACTGACCACGGCTAAACTCAACAGGCCCTCAGGCCCACAACGTTGTGCTGACACTTTAACCTCCCGCAAGAGCAAACTAATGCTTCCATCCTACATAGCCCTCCATTTTTCTATCATTCATGTACATATCTAAGAGTCTCTTAAATATTTCTAATGTATCTGCCCCTACCTCCACTCCTTGCAGTGTGTTCCACACACCTACCACTCTCTGTGTGGAAGACTTTCCTTTGACATTCCCCCTCCTCCCAACAGCCTTAAGGTCCCCTTGATGTACCCAATATCTCCCAAAACCCTACCTTGGCCCATCACAGTTTTTTTATCCTTTGTAGATATGGATTCCTTCATGCTATTGGAAATCAGTTTCATTGGTCAGTCTTCTCTAGTTATGAACTAGAAACACTCAGCAGGTCAGACGGTATCTGTGGAGTGAGCGGGCAGTGGAGTGAGAGGGAGCAGAGTGGGATGGCTTTGGCTCAACGGGCTTCAGTGTGACCAGGCAGCGGCGAGGGTAGGTTCCGGTAGGTTTTGTTTTGTTTGTTTAGAGCAGAGAGAATGCCAGGCAGGATGTTGGAATGCTCCTCTTGCAGGATGTGGGAAGTCAGGGAGACCTCTGGTATCCCTGACAACGACACCTGCAAGAGGTGCATCCAGCTGCAGCTCCTAACAAACCACGTTAGGGAACTGGAGCAGGAGCTGGATGACCTCTGGATCATTTGGGAGAATGAGGTGTTTAGAGATAGTAGCTTCTGGGAGGTAGTTACGCCAAAGGAGCAGTGCACAGGTAATTGGGTTACCATCAGGCGAGGGAAGGGGAAAGGGCAGGCAGAGCAGGGTTTCCCTGTGGCCATTCCCTTGACAACAAGTATACCGCATTGGATACTGTTGGGGGGAATGACTTACCTGGGACAAGCTGCGGCAGCCGGATCTCTGGCACTGAGTCTGGTTCTGCAGAGCAGAAGGGAGGGTGGAAGAAGAGGAGAGCGATAGTGATAGGGGACTCGATAGTTAGAGGTACAGAAAGGATGTTCTGTGGTCGTGACAGAGACTCCCAGATGGTTTGTTGCCTCCCGGGTACCAGGGTCAAGGATGTCTCTGATCGCTTGCATGACATTCTGAAGTGGGAGGATGATCAGCCAGATGTCATGGTGCACATCAGTACCAAGGACGTAGGAAGAAAGAGTGAGGAAGTCCTGGAGAGTGAGTATAGAGAGCTTGGTAGGAAGTTAAAAAGCAAGACCTTGAAGGTGGTAATCTCAGGATTGTTACCTGTGCCACGTGCCAGTGAGGGTAGGAATAGGATGCTCTGGCAGATGAACATGTGGCTGAAGAACTGGTGTAGGGAGCAGGGTTTCAGATTTCAGGATCATTGGGACCTCTTCTGGGCAGGTGGGACCTGTACAAGAGAGAAAGGTTACACCTGAACAACAGGGGGACCAATATCCTTGCAGGGAGGTTTGTTAGTGCTTTTGGGGAGGGTTTAAACTAGATCTGCAGGGGGATGGGAACCAGAGTGCCAGAGCAGATAGTGGAGCGGGGGTGAAAATAAATGGTTAAAAGTTCATGCAAAGTCACAAATAGAAGGGCTGTGTGTGGTGGTGGTGGTAATAATCTTTTGAGGTGTGTCTGTTGTCACCTACCCCATGACGGCTTAAAGATCCAGCAGAAGTGGAAAACATTTTGGAGTCCAGTATTGCTATTAACTTATGGTATTTATTAGTAACTACGCAATACAGTAATATAAATGCGCATATATCAAACAGGTTAGCAATGATTATATATAAGTAATTGTGGAAATATGTGAAAACCAAGCTTCCTGAAGTCTAGGGGTAAAAAGATAGTCTTACGATGATGAGTAAAGTTCAGTTCAGTTCGTGGTATTGAGTTGAGTAGTGATGGAGAGAGAGAGAGGGAGAGATTTGAGTCTTCAGGTGAGCTTACGCCGTTGATCTTCCCGTTGTCCTCCAAAATACTTTGGAAGTCACTGACTGTGACTACAACAAAGGGGACCGTTCTTCTGTGGTGGAATTATCAACCCAGGTGAGGGTCGGACACATGAATAACTCCCCACCGGTCACACCCTTTTCACACTGCGAGAGCCAATGATCGATCCGGCTGATCGATCCTCCAAAACCCACCTTTTCTGAGGGCACAACAAAGCTCATTCAGTGTCCAAAACCATGTGTCTGTAGGTCCAACAGTTGATCTTCTATTTATCTCACTGTGCTGAACACCAGCTGTCCATCAAGCAGCTCCTCCCTTCTCTTTCTGTAAGAACCTGGAAGCTGCCAGTGTCCTTGCAAAGTGTAAACATGCTGCAGAGAAACCATAACACTATCTCAAAGCAGTTTTTGCCTCGCTCTCTCTCTTAATAACAAGGAGTCTGGTGTGAACAACTCGCTCTCTCTTTTCAAAAGCACAGTTCATAGGGCTAATTCAGGACCCTGCCACACTATTTCAATTAAGCAGTATTGTGGGGAAGGCTGACGAGCTAAGGGCATGGATTGACACATGGAATTACGACATTATAGCCATTAGTGAAACTTGGCTGCAGGAGGGGCGGGACTGGCAGCTTAATGTTCCAGGGTTCCAATGTTTCAGACGTGATAGAGGCAGAGGAATGAATAGTTGGGGGTGGGGTGGCATTGCCAGTCAGGAAAAATGTTACAGCAGTGCTCAGGCAGGACAGATTAGAGGGTTTGTCTACCGAGGCCATATGGGTGGAGCTGAAAAACAGGAAAGGTATGACCACATTAATGGGGTTGTATTATAGACCATCCAATAGTCAGCGAGAATTGGAGGAGCAAATCTGCAGAGAGATAGCGGACAACTGCATGAAACATAAAGTTGTGATAGTAGGGGATTTTAATTTTCCACATATTGATTAGGATTCCCATACTGTTAAAGGTCTAGATGGATTAGAGTTCGTAAAATGTGTTCAGGAAAGTTTTCTAAATCAATATATAGAGGGACCAACTAGAGGGGATGCAATATTAGATCTCCTATTAGGAAACAAGTTAGGACAGGTGACGGAAGTGTGTGTAGGGGAGCACTTTGGTTCCAGTGATCATAGCACCATTAGTTTCAACTTGATCATGGATAAAGATAGATCTGGTCCTCGGACTGAGGTTCTAAACTGGAAAAAGGCCAAATTTGAAGAAATGAGAAAGAATTTAAAAAGCGTGGGTTAGGACAGGTTGTTCTTTGACAAGGATGTGATTGGTAAGTGGGAGGCCTTCAAAGGAGACATTTTGAGAGTGCAGAGTTTGTATGTTCCTGTCAGGATTAAAGGCAAAGTGAATAGAAATAAGGAACCTTTGTTCTCAAGGGATATCAGAACTCTGATAAAGAAGAAGAGAGAGATATCTGACATGTATAGGAAACAGGGAGCAAATAAGGTGCTTGAGGAGTATAAAAAGTGCAAAAAAAATTAAGAAAGAAAACAGGAGGGCTAAAAGAAGACATGAGGTTGCTTTGGCAGTCAAGGTGAATGATAATCCAAACACGAGGAAATCTGCAGATGCTGGAATTTCAAGCAACACACATCAGAGTTGCTGGTGAATGCAGCAGGCCAAGCAGCATCTCTAGGAGGAAGGACAGTCGACGTTTCGGGCCGAGACCCTTCGTCAGGACTAACTGAAAGAAGAGCTAGTAAGAGATTTGAAAATGGGAGGGGGGGGGAGATCTGAAATGATAGGAGAAGACAGGACGGGGAGGGATGGAGCCATGAGCTGGAAAGTTGATTGGCAAAAGGGATATGAGAGGATCATGGGACAGGAGGTCCGGGAAGAAAGACAAGGAGGAGCGGGGGGACCCAGAGGATGGGCAAGGGGTATATTCAGAGGGACAGAGGGAGAAAAAGGAGAGAGAGAAAAATGTGTGTATATAAATAAATAACAGAGGGGGTACAAGGGGGAGGATGGGGCATTAGCGGAAGTTACACTAATGCCCCACCTCCCCCTCGTACCCCATCCATTTTTTATTTATATGCACACATTCTTTTTCTCTCTCTCCTTTTTCTCCCTCTGTCCCCCTCGCTATACCCCTTGCCCATCCTCTGGGTGTTTCCCCTCTCCCCCTTTTCTTTCTCCCTCAGCCTCCTGTCCCATGATCCTCTCATATCCCTTTTGCCAATCAACTGTCCAGCTCATGGCTTCATCCCTCCCCCTCCTGTCTTCTCCTATCATTTCGGATCTCCCCCTCCCCCTCCCACTTTCAAATCTCCTACTAGGTCCTCTTTCAGTTAGTCTTGATGAAGGGTCTCCGCCTGAAACGTCGACTGTACCTCTTCCCAAAGATGCTGCCTGGCCTGCTGTGTTCACCAGCAACTTTTCTGTGTGTTGCTTGAAGGATAATCCAAAGAGCTTTTACAGGTATATTAAGAGAAAAAGGATAGTAAGGGATAAAATTGGTCCTCTTGAAGATCAGAGTGGTCGGCTATGTATGGAACCAAAAGAAATAGGAGAGATCTTAAATGGTTTTTTTGTGTCTGTATTTACTAAGGAAACTGGCATGGAGTCATTGGAAATAAGGCAAACAAGTAGTGAGGTCATGGAACAAGTATAGATTAAGGAGGAGGAGGTGCTTGCTATCTTGAGGCAAATCAGAGTAGATAAATTCCCAGGACCTGACAGGGTATTCCCTCAGACCTTGAAGGAGACTAGTGTTGAAATTGTAGGGGCCCTGGCAGATATATTTAAAATGTCGGTATCTATGGGTGATGTGCCGGAGGATTGGAGGATATCTCATTTTGTTCCATTATTTAAAAAAGGCTCTAAAAGTAATCCAGGAAATTATAGGCTGGTAAATTTGATGTCGGTAGTAGGTAAATTATTGGAAGGAGTACTAAGAGATAGGATCTACAAGTATTTGGATAGACAGGGACTTATTAGGGAGAGTCAAACATGAGGAATTCTGCAGATGCTGGAAATTCAAGCAACACACATCAAATTTGCTGGTGAATGCAGCAGGCCAGGCAGCATCTCTAGGAAGAGGTACAGTCGACGTTTCAGGCCGAGACCCTTTGTCAGGACTAACTGAAAGAAGAGCTAGTAAGAGATTTGAAAGTGGGAGGGGGAGGGGGAGATCCAAAATGATAGGAGAAGACAAGAGGGGGAGGGATAGAGCCAAGAGCTGGACAAGTGATTGGCAAAAGGGATATGAGAGGATCATGGGACAGGAGACCCAGGGAGAGGGAAAAGTGGGAGGGGGGGGAAACCCAGAGGATGGGCAAGGGGTATAGTCACAGGGACAGAGGGAGAAAAAGGAGAGAGAGAGAGAAAGAATGTGTGTATATAAATAAATAATGGATGGGGTACGAGGGGGAGGTGGGGCATTAGCGGAAGTTAGAGAAGTCAATGTTCATGCCATCAGGTTGGAGGCTACCCAGACGGAATATAAGGTGTTGTTCCTCCAACCTGAGTGTGGCTTCATCTTGACAGTAGAGGAGGCCGTGGATAGACATATCAGAATGGGAATGGGATGTGGAATTAAAATGTGTGGCCACAGGGAGATCCTGCTTTCTCTGGCGGACAGACCGTAGGTGTTCAGCAAAATGATCTCCCAGTCTACATTGGGTCTCACCAATATATAGAAGGCCACATCGCGAGCACCAGATGCAGTATATCACCCCAGCTGACTCACGGGTGAAGAGTTGCCTCACCTGGAAGGACTGTCTGGGCCCTGAATGGTGGTAAGGGAGGAAGTGTAAGGGCATGTGTAGCACTTGTTCCGCTTACAAGGATAAGTACCAGGAGGGAGATCAGTGGGGAGGGATGGGGGGGACAAATGGACAAGGGAGTCGTCATTTTTGCAAGAGACAGGGTGAGAAGAGGAATAATCCAGATAGCTGTGAGAATCAGTAGGCTTATAGTAGACATCAGTAGATAAACTGTCTCCAGAGAGCAGAGAGCTGTCAACATGGCTTTGTGCGTGGTAGGTCATGTTTAACCAAACTATTAGAGTTTTTTGAGGAGGTTACCAGGAAAGTGGATGAAGGAAAGGCAGTGGATGTTGTCTACATGGACATCAGTAAGGCCTTTGACAGGGTCCCACATGGGAGGTTAGTTAGGAAGATTCAGTCACTAGGTATACATGGAGAGCTGGTAGAATTGGATTAGACATTGGATCAATGGAAGAAGCCTGAGAGTGGTAGTGGAGGATTGCTTCTCTGAGTGGAGGCCTGTGAACAGCGGTGTGTTACAGGGATCAGATCTATATCAATGATCTGGATGATAAGTGGTAAATTGGATCAGCAAATTTGCTGATGATACAAAGATTGGAGGTGTAGTGGATAGTGAGGAAGGTTTTCAAAGCTTGCAGAGGGATTTGGACCAGCTGGAAAAATGGGCTGAAAAATGGCAGATGGAGTTTAATACTGACAAGTGTGAGGTATTGCACTTTGGAAGGACAAACCAAGGTAGAACATAAAAGGTAAATGGTAGGACACTGAGGAGTGCAGTAGAACAGAAGGATCTGGGAATACAGATACAAAATTCCCTAAAAGTGGTGTCAGAGGTAGATAGGGTCATAAAGAGAACTTTTGGTACATTGGCCTTTATAAATCAAAGTATTGAGTATAAGAGTTGGAATGTTATGGTGAGGTTGTATAAGGCATTGGTGAGGCTGAATTTGGAGTATTGTGTACAGTTTTGGTCACCAAATTACAGGAAGGATATTAATAAGGTTGAAAGAGTGCAGAGAAGGTTTACAAGAGAGGGTTGCCAGGACTTGAGAAACTCAGTTACAGAGAAAGCTTGAATAGGTTAAGACTTTATTCCCTGGAGCGTAGAAGAATGAGGGGAGATTTGATAGAGGTATATAAAATTATGATGGGTATAGATAGAATGAATGCAAGCAGGCTTTTTCCACTGAGGCTAGGGGAGAGAAAAAGCAGAGGACATGGGTGAAAGGTGAAGGGGGAAAAGTTTAAAGGGAACATTGGGGGGGTGCTTCTTCACACAGAGAGTGGTGGGAGTGTGGAATGAGCTGCCAGATGAAGTGATTAATGTGGGCTCACTTTTAACATTTCAGAAAAACTTGGACAGGTACATGGATGAGAGGTGTATGGAGGGATATGGTCCAGGTGCAGGACAGTGGGACTAGGCAGAAAAATGGTTCGGCACAGTCAAGAAGGGCCAAAAGGCCTGTTTCTGTGCTGTAATATTCTATGGTTCTATGGTTCTGATGTTTCAGTTTGATGCCCGCTCATCACACTTTTCATATCAAATAGCACCAGCTTACCAAAGGTAATACTTGATTTGTTTTAATCAAGCTTACTAAAGGTATACTTGATTAACGTTTGCCCATCTTGTGTGTGTTTTTTTAGTGATTTTGTGGTGTTTCTTTGCATTTACTGTGAATGTCTGCAAGAAAATATTCAGTTCCTTGGTGTTGCTGACATGGAGTGAGAGTTGTTGTTGTGGCAGCATTCGGCCAGATTTTCAAAATGCTGATTCATCACCACCTTTGATTCGCCCAACAATAGTGACAGTGTCATCAAACTTAAATATGGCATTGGAGTTGGCTTGGCCTCACAGTCATAAGTGTAAAGGAAGTCGAGCAGGAGGCTAAGCACACAGCCTTGTGGTACACCTGGGCAGATTGAGATTGTGGAGGAGTTGTTGCCAATCTGAACTGACTGGGATCAGCAAGTGAGGAAATCAAGGATCCAGTTGCACAAGGAAGTATGGAGACCAAGGTCTGGATGCTTATCGATTAGTTTTGAGGGGATGATAGTATTGAATGCTGAGCTGTAGTCAATGAAGACCATCCTGAAGCATGCACCTTTCCAAAATGTCAACTATTTACTCATTTCCATAGATGCTGCTTGACCTGCTGATTTCCTCCAGCATTTTGTGTGTGTTGCATCTTCACTGCTCAGATATTCCAGGACTGAGTGAAGAGCCAATGAAATGGCACTTGCTGTTGCCCTGTTATGACAGTAGACAAATTGGAGTGGATCAAAATCGCTTCTCAGGCAGGTTATTATATTTCATCACCAACCTCTCAAAACACTTCATCACAGTGAATGTAAGATAGTCATTGATGCAAGTTACTATGTTCTTCTTAGGCACCAGTATAATTGAAGCCTTCTAAAGCAGGTGAGTACTTCAGACTACCTCTTGTGTTAATGAGGAGAAGCTGGTTTTGTGATGGTCTGGGCTGCATTTAGCCTTCTGAGCAAGAAAAGGCATTGATGTGCCTTCTAGGTCATAACATCCATGTAGTTAGAAAAGGAGAAATTGTTTTTGATATTTAAACATAGAAACCTGAAGTTCTCAAACATCTTCAGCTCAGCGCCATGGATACAGCCTGGACATGTACTCCTTCCTGCTTCCTGAAATCAATGACCAGTTCTTTTGCCTCACTGATATTGAGGGTTGTTGTCTTGACACTATGTTACTGGACAACCTACTTCTTTTTTGTACTCCGTCTTGTCATTGTTTGAGATCTAGCCCATTACGATGGTATCATCTGCAAATCTGTGGATGGAATTAGAGCAGAATCTGGCCATGCAATCATGAGTGTATCGAATATACGACACGAGGGTGAGGTCACACTCTTGCAGGCACTGGTGTTGAGGATATTCGTGGATCCCATCCAACTTAATGTTATCCCAACTAGATGCCTCACTAAATAACAATCACAAAATATGGGAGACCCACAGAGGTTGTGTAGCCAACTGTCATGCATATTTTGGCATCCAATTATCATAGCCAGCAGCCATCTATCCGAATCCAAAGCTTATCATTGTATTTGCATTCTGCGATTAGCAATGTTGAAGTGGCAAATTTGAAACTCAGTAACCTTAAGTAATGCCAAAATAACATCCATTATGTTCTGGAATTCCAAAATATGAAGGTATAACAGGTTTAAGATAAAAAAAACCATGCAAAATACATAAGCATCCTGTATCTTGGTGCTAAACAAAGCTATGACTTCATTGAAATTTATAACATACTCGACCTATTCAGTTTTTTGTTGTTCAAATCTATGTTAGTATAAAATCAATCTGGCATTAACATTCAGAGCCGCATTGAGCAACAAAGTACCGGCATCAGTCAAACCTCAGTTACATGCATGAGTGGACAGAAAGGATAAAGCTGAATCAGATTCTGATGCAAAAATGTATAAGAAGATGGACAGCCTTGCCACTGTTACCAAAAAAGGAAAATAAGTCAATTTAATAGCAATCAACTTCCCTACAGCACAGCTTCATAATCTGTTGTTTTCTGAGCACCTTTATTAAAGCACTTATTCTCTTCTGTTTTCCAGCAATGGAGTAGAGATCATGACAATTTTTCTAATGCAGTTCAATATTTTACTTCACATTATCCTAGTTTTGTTCCTATTCAGTCAGGGGGAGAAAGAGAAAGCTACATTTACATTGTAACTGTAACATTTAAAGGCCTCGTAGGAGGCAATGTAGTTAATAGGGAACCAATTTTTGTGGGTTACTTCAAGGAATTAGTGAAGATACACTTTAAAATTTTAAGTCATCTTTTTTAAAATAAAATTGATTTTTTTTCTGAGTAGTGCATTAATAACACTGTGTTCACTATATTCCACAAACAGATCACTTGTTTATCTATTTAAGTTCATGAGTGTACAATATTTTCCCTTTTTATTGTTTTCTCAGTTTTAATCTGGACTTCAAAGGTAGAAGGATTTATTTTGGCTGTACATTTAAAAAAACAGGTCAATAAACTGGTGCAGTGCCAATAAGATAGGCCTGTTTGGAAGTCAAGACTTGGAACACAAGTTTGATGATAATTGCTGATTACAATAATTTCAACTTGCCTGAAGGTCTTAGGCAGTTACCTGCAGGGTTAGCAATATGACCAGAGACAAGATTCCTGGACTGTATATTGGCTGTCTCATATCATCTCTTCTGCAGACATTGATTCTTCTGCTGGGGTACAGTAGTAGGTCTTTACTGCAGGACAGTTGTTCAGGTGAAGGACAACCACTTCAGGTGCATAGTATTTAGTGGGGGAATCCTAGCATATCCTACTGACCCTCTTCCTTGCAGGATGCGATGCAGTTCCACCAAGTCTCATTTCCTTTCACTCCGATCCAGACCAAATGGTACTCTTGAGAACTTCACTTCCAAGCTTCTCATTGGAGTGGAACTCATCTACAGGAGACCAGGAAGCAGTTCCACCCTTGTGCCTCCACTTCAGAACCAAAGTTATTCCAATCTTGGTCACTGAACTATAGTATGCTGTTTGCACTTGTGTATGTGCACTCTCACAGACTGCATTCCAGGCCATTGTTGGCCTATCATGCTAATATATTTATAAGCAGGACACTTGAAAGACCAGATTTTACAGATGTAAGTGACTACAGATGTTTATTGCATCTAATTTTGAAGCTCTGTGTCTCTAATAATAACATTTTATGTTATGTTCAAAGTAAAATAAGTTGTAAGTAAATTCTTAGTATCAAATTACATATCATCATCATAATCCTGGTCAAATGGATGACTCAGCCAGCTCCATCATGGGCACCAGGCTCTGCAGCACCAAGGGCAACTTCAAAAGGCAATGCCTCAAGAAAGTAACATCAATCATTAAGGACACCCATCATTCAGGAGATGATCTCTTCTTATTGCTATCATCAAGGAGGAGGTACAGGAGCCAGAAGACATCCATTCAACATTCCACCAACAGCTTCTTCCCCACCACCGTCAATGATGGACAATGAACCCATGAACACCACCTCACTAATTTATTTGCTTTCTTTTTGAACTAATTTTATATATATATTATTGTCATTTATATATACCTTTTAATTCTTATGTTTGCAATGTACTGCTGCCACAAAACAACACATTTCACAACACTTCTCTCTACCATCTGTTTGTCTGTACTGCTCTCTAAAAGTTCAAAGTTCAGAGTAAATTTATTACCAAAGTAGATACTGTATATATTGCTTTATAATACACTGAGGATTCATTTCATGCAGGCATTGACAGTAGATACAATGGAACACAATAGAATCAATGAAAAAATACACATAAAGATGAACAAACAACCAAGTGAAAAAAATGATAAATTGTCCAAATACAATAAGAAAAACAAAATAGCAATGATAAATAAATAAGTAATACATAATATTGAGAACATGAGTTGTAGAATTCTTGAAAGTGTTGGGCTGACTTCACTCTGGTTCAGAGGCCTGATAGTTGAAGAGTTAACGACTGTTCCTGAACCGAGTGCTGTGGGATCTGAGGCTCCTGTGCCTCCTTCCTGATGGCAGCAGTGAGAAGAGAGCATGGCCTGGGTTGAGCAGGGTCCTTGATGATGGATGCTGCCTTCCTGAGACAGCGCTCCTTGTAGATGAGCTCAATGGTGGGGAGGGTTTTTACCTGTAATGGACTGGGCCGTATCCACTACTTCTAGTAGGCTTTTCCATTCAAGGACATTGGTGTATCCACACCAGGCCAAGATATAACCAGTCAATATATTCTCCACTGTGCAGCTATAGAAGTTTATCAAAATTTTAGCATGATGCTATTACATCTCAGGGTATCAGAGTTCGGAGTTCAATTGCAGCACCGTCTGTAAGGAGTTTGTATGTTTTCTCTGTGACCGCATGGGTTTCCTCTGAGTGCTCCAGTTTCCTCTCACAGTCCAAAGATGTAACAGTTAGTAGGTTAATTGCCATTGTAAACTGTGCTGTGATAATGCTCGGGTTAAATAGCTGGGGGGCTAGGCAGAGCAGTTCGTGGGGCTGGAAGGGCTTCTTCTGCACTGTACCACTAGATAAATAAATAAATAAATACAATTACCTGCCGAGTCCTGGCAAACTTCTAACAAAGTAGAGGTGCTGCCTTGCCTTTCTTATGTGCCAGACCCAAAACAGTTCCTTAGAGATGATAATGCCGAGGAATTTAAAGTTACTGACCTTCTCCACCTCTGATCCCCTGATGAAGACTGGCTTATGAGCTCTGGCTACTATAGCTTTGCTTTCTTTGGCTACATGTGCAGCCCTCTGTGCCCTGACAGCATGCACCACTCTCTATTCTCCATCTGCACATTCTCCTCATCATCGCATGGTTGCATATATTGTCCTACATCCCCCCAGCTGATCATCCCACTCTCTGCCCTGAGCTGCGTTGCTTTATTTTCCCCAGAATATGATTTGTTCAATCTCCCTTGGTTGTACATACTGCTCTTTATTCATAATGATGTTGCCTGGACTAGCGGACTTGACTTATAAGGAGAGGTTGTGAGTGTCTTCCTTTAGGCAAAGAATCTAAGTGGTTACCATATAGAGGTTAATAAAATTATGTGGCACATAGGTAGCCACAGCCTTTTTTCTAAGAGTGGCATCTAAAACTAGAGTTCATAGGTTTAAGGTGCAAGGAGGAACATTTAAAAGGAATCTGAGAGGCATGCTTTTTTGCACAGGATGTAGTCGGTAAATGGAACGAGTTACCAGCGAAAATGGTAGGTTCAGGTACAATAACAAGTAAAAATCATTTTGACAGATACTGTACATGGATACAATATGGCCCCAACATAGGCAAAGTGGATGAACTTAGCCATGCATCCCAACAGCATTGACAGGTTGGGCCAAAAGACATGTTTACACAGTTTTTAATAACACTACGACTATATAAATTTATTCCTTGTCTGCATGCTGGTCTCTATCCTATTGCTAAACTTTCAGTACAATATTCTCTGGCTCTCTACTCCCAGGCTGCATGTAGTACTTGGTATCTCATGCCCGCATGTAGTACTTGGTATCTCATGCCCGCATGTAGTACTTGGTATCTCATGCCCGCATGTAGTACTTGGTATCTCATGCCCGCATGTAGTACTTGGTACCTCATGCCCATATGTAGCATTTTCTATCAACCAGCTGCAAACACTGCTCCATATTGCTTGGCTATCTATTCTGTTCCATTTTCTCCCCAGATGCTAGCACCATTCTCTAACTCCTGGCTGCACGAGGTGCTCACTGACTTATGGCTTAGCGTCTTTTTCTCTATACAATGGTTGCAGTTACTGCTCTCGGTGCACTGACTGCATGCATAGCTCTCTATCCTGTGGCTGGACACTGATCACCATTATTCCCATGTCCTGCTCTCCCCCCACCCCCACTCGTCAGTGTTTTGAAGGATTCTATAGTGCTGCCTACATGCACTGCTCTTAACCCCCTCTAATGTGAATGACTGTACTTATTGCTTTCTGTGTAACTGAGGCTTTGAAATGTTTTCTCCTCTTTTACGCAATTTCACATCATCATCAAGCTAAGAAATAAGCTATACACGATACTGTAGCGGTCAGTATACACTACTACAGTGCCACTGACCTGGGTTCAATTCCTACCGCTGTCTGTAAGGGGTTTGTACGTTCTCCATGTGGCTATGTGGGTTTCTTCCAGGTGCTCCAGTTTCCTCCAACACTCCAAAGATATGCAAGATAGTGAGTTAATTAGTCACATGTGTGTAATTGGGTAACTATGAGTCATTGGGTCAGAGGGTCTGTTACCGTCATAAATTCCCTCATCCAGATCATCAGCATATACCCCATTAGACACTGTCTGACAATCTGAAAACATTTACTCACATTCCCTGTTTTCTATCTATCAACAAATTTTCAATCTATTTAACTATATTATCCCCCATCCCATTGCTTTAATTTTGCATTCTAATTCTTTACAACAGGCCTTCAAAAATCCAGTTGAACCACATTCACTGCTTCTCCCTTATCTATTCTATCAATTACATCCTCAGTATACTGCAGTTGCTAAATATAGTTCCCCTTTCATAAATCCATACTGCTGTTGCCTACTTCTGTTGATCTTTACCAAGTTTCATGCTGACCACATCCTTTATATATAATACTCTGTTATTCTTCTGAATACTAATCTCAGACTAACCATGCATAGTTCTCTGTTTTCCCTCTTCCTCCTTTTTTTTTTGCAGGTTGTGAGGTTATATCAGCCACCCAGAAGTTTGTAGGAATTCTCCATAATCTGTGGAATTTTGTTGGAGCCAGTAATGTATCCATCATCTCCATGACTACCTGTTTTAGTATTCTAGAATGCTTGCAGGTAGAGTCGATGGTGAGAAAGGCAAATGCATTGTTAGCATTCATTTCAAGAGGTCTAGGATACAAGAACAGGGATGTGAGGCTGAGGCTTTATAAGGCACTGGTGATGACTCACCTTGAGTATTGCGAACAGTTTTGGACTCCTCACCTAAGAAAAGATGTGCTGGCATTGGAGAGGGTTCAGAAAAGGTTCACAAGAATGATTCCAGGAATGAAAGGGTTATCATATGAGGAATGTTTGATAGCTTTGGGTCAGTACTCACTGGATTTTAAGCATGAGGGGGGATCTCATTGAAAGCTTTCAATTGTGGGCCGAAGGGCCTGTAATGTGCTGTACTGTTCTATGTTCTTAAATGTTGGAAGGCCTAGACAGAGTAGATGTGGAAAGGACGTTTCCCATGGCAGGGCAGTCTAGGACAAGACAGCACAGCCTCAGGATAGAGGTGTGTCAATTTAAAACAGAGATGCAGAGAAATTTCTGTAGCCAGAGGGTGGTGAATTTGAGGAATTTATTACTACAGCAGCTGTTGAGACCAGGTCATTGGGTGTATATGAGGCAGAGCTTGACTGGTTCTTGATTCGACACAGCATCAAAGTTTATGGGGAGAAGGTTGGGGAGTAGGGCTGAGTGGGGGGCAAAGGATCAGCCATGATTGAATGGCAGAGCAGGCTCAATGGGCCGAATTGCCTCATTCTGCTCCTGTGTCTTATGGTGTTATGGTCTAATGCAGATCACCAGCACCACCACCAGCAGCAGACACCAGGAACAGTACTTCAGTACAGAGAGGTACCAGTGTACCTGCAAGTTAATCTATAAAATGAAATTATCGCAAAGACAACTTGTTGCTAAGCCATGCTTTTTTTCTTTCAATTCCATTTTTAACGATGACTTTTGCAAAGAGAATTGTACAGAAGGTATGGTCAGCTTTCCTTTGGCAGAAATCTATGGACCACTTTGCCAAGCACCTACGCTCCATCTGCCAGTAAAAGTGGGATCTCCTGGTGGCCACCTATTTTAATTCTACTTCCTATTCCTATTCCAACATGTCAGTGCATGGCCTCCTCTACTGTCGCGATGAGGCCACACTCAGGTTGGAGGAGCAACATCTTATATTCCATCTGGGTAGCCTCCAACCTGATGACATGAATACTAATTTCTCAAACTGCTAGTGAGGTCTTCCACCACCTTCTTCACCATTCCCCATTCCCATTTCTCTCTCTCACCTTATCTCCTTACCTGTCCATCACCTCCCTCTGGTGCTCCACCCCTTCCCTTTCTTCCATGGCCTTCTGTGCTCTCCTATCAATTTCCCAATCTCCAGTTCTTTATTATCTTTTTCATCAACCAACTTCCCAGCTCTTTACTTCACCTCTCCCCGCTGCCTGTTTCACATATCCCCTACTACCTTGCATTTCTTCCTCCCTTCTACTCACCTTCTTACTCTGGCTTCTCATCTTTTTTCTCTAGTCCTGATGAAGAGTCTCGGCCCAAAATGTTGTTTTTTCACTCTTTTACATAGACGTTGCCTGTCCAGCTGAGGTCCTCCAGCATTTTGTGGGCAGTACAAACTCCTCACTGGCAGTGCAGGGGATTGAACTCCAACTGGAAATGGCTGGCATTGTAATGACATTACACTTATCACAATGCTACTGTGCCAATCACTCAAGCTAGGTTCTTCCAAAATCCCTTGCCAGCTCTGTGCTTTGCCTGTAGGTAAGAGCAGGTCTTTAACCTTGCATTCTGGCTTCTTCAGCCTGTCATAGCCTGCCCAATACATTACGCACAATTTAAAAGTATTTTCAGTTCTTTAGAAGGAAATGAAATTATTCAGGTAATAAAACAGATCACATATATTTCAATAGGTAAGGCTGTTCATCCAACTGTGCAGAAGTTATTAACACTTGCACTGTACTTATTTAAGGATTACAAAGTATTTTTTAAACAGGAAGCATCCTTCATTGTAGAGAGCCATGGTGTCTTACAGAATGGAAAGAGTCCTTCAGTCAAGCTGATCCATGTTAAACAAGATGCTCATCCAAGCTTGTCCCATTTGCCAGTGTTTGACCAATATCTGTCTAAAGTTTACCTATCCATGTATGTGTGTAACTGTCTTTTAAAAGTTGTTAGTTTCTCCCTCAATGGCAATTGTTATTGCTTCTCTCCTCTGGCAGCTCATTCCATATACAGTATTGTGCAAAAATCTTGGACACAGATATACTCTTTAGCTCGAGTGCCCCTAAGACTTTTGCACAGTATTGGAATTGACAATGTGGAGCAAAGAACAAGTTTGTAAATCTGGTGGAAGCAAAGGATGTTGGGAATGACGAGAAACATAGAAACACAGAAAATAGGTGCAGGAGTAGGCCATTCGGCCTTTTGAGCCTGCACCACCATTCAGTATGATCATGACTGATCATCCAACTCAGAACCCTGTACCTGCCTTCTCTCCATACCCCCGGTCCCTTTAGACACAAGGGCCATATCTAACTCCCTCTTAAATATAGCCAATGAACTGGCCTCATCTGTTTCCTGTGGCAGAGAATTCCACAGATCCACCACTCTCTGTGTGAAGAAGTTTTTCCTCATCTCAGTCCTAAAAGGCTTCCCTTTATCCTTAAACTGTGACCCCTTGTTCTGGACTTCCCCAACATCGGGAACAATCTCCCTACATCTAGCCTGTCCAATCCCTTTAGAATTTTATACGTTTCAATAAGATCCCCCCCTCAATCTTCCAAATTCCAGAGAGTGTAAGCCTAGTCAATCCAGTCTTCCATCATATGAAAATCCTGCCATACCAGGAATCAATCTGGTGAACCTTCTTTGTACTCCCTCTATGGCAAGAATGTCTTTCCACAGATTAGGGGACCAAAACTGCACACAATACTCCAGGTGTGCTCTCACCAAGGCCTTGTACAACTGCAGTAGTACCTCCCTGCTCCTGTACTCGAATCCTCTTGCTATGAATGCCAGCATACCAGTCGCCTTTTTCACCGCCTGCTGTACCTGCATGCCCACTTTCAATGACTGGTGTACAATGACAGCCAGGTCTCGTTGCACCTCCCCTTTTCCTAATCGGCCACCACTCAGATAATAATCTGTTTTCCTATTTTTGCCACCAAAGTGGATAACTTCACATTTATCCACATTAAATTGCATCTGCCATGAGTTTGCCCACTCACCCAACCTATCCAAGTCACCTTGCATCCTCTTAGCATCCTCCTCACTGCTAACACTGCCACCCAGCTTCGTGTCATCCGCAAACTTGGAGATGCTGCATTTAATTCCCTCATCCAAGTCATTAATATATATTGTAAACAACTGGGGTCCCAGCACTGAGCCTTGCGGTACCCCACTAGTCACCGCCTGCCATTCTGAAAAGGTCCCGTTTATTCCCACTCTTTGCTTCCTGTCTGCTAACCAATTCTCTATCCACATCAATACCTTACCCCCAATACCATGTGTCTTAAGTTTGCACACTAATCTCCTGTGTGGGACCTTGTCAAAAGCCTTTTGAAAATCCAAGTATACCACATTCACTGGTTCTCCCCTATCCACTCTACTAATTACATCCTCAAAAAATTCTATGAGATTCATCAGAAATGATTTTCCTTTCACAAATCCATGCTGACTTTGTCTGATGATTTCACCGCTTTCCAAATGTGCTGTTATCACATCTTTGATAACTGACTCTAGCATTTTCCCCACCACCGATGTCAGGCTTACCAGTCTATAATTCCCCGGTTTCTCTCTCCCTCCTTTTTTAAAAAGCGGGGTTACATTAGCCACCCTCCTCAGGAACTAATCCAGAATCTAAAGAGTTTTGAAAAATTATCACTAATGCATCCACTATTTCTTGGGCTACTTCCTTAAGCACTCTGGGATGCAGACCATCTGGCCCTGGGGATTTATCTGCCTTTAATCCCTTCAATTTACCTAACACCACTTCCCTACTAACATGTATTTTCCTCAGTTCCTCCATTTCACTAGACCCTCGGTCCCCTACTATTTCTGAAGATTATTTATGTCCTCCTTAGTGAAGACAGAACCAAAGTAGTTATTCAATTGGTCTGCCATGTCCTTGTTCCCCATGATCAATTCACCTGTTTTTGACTGTAAGGGACCTACATTTGTCTAAACCAATCTTTTTCTTTTCACATATCTATAAAAGCTTTTACAGTCAGTTTTTATGTTCCCTGCCAGCTTTCTGTCATAATCTTTTTTCCCTTTCCTAATTAAGCCCTTTGTCCTCCTCTGCTGGACTCTGAGTTTCTCCCAGTCCTCAGAATGGTATGAATGGTATGGGAAAGGTGGCAGAGATGGAGTGCCAGGGCTGGGGCTGGGTGTGGGGTGGGTTACGGTTGCACAGGTGCAAGACACACCCAGCCCTGAGACACCGGATAAGGTCATTTGATTCCAAACAATTTGTTTATTGATCATTACAGAATGTCTCTCTGGTGCTTCCCAATCTCTCCCCTCTCTCTTCCCCTTTTCCCAACCATGATGCTCTCCCTGCCCCCTTCCCGCTCTCAGTCCACTAGAGAGACCCATATCAGAATCAGCTTTATCATCACTCACATATGTCATGAAATTTGATTTTTTTTGTGGCAGCAGTACAGTGCAATACAGTATTGTGCAAATGTCTTAGGCACCCCAGTTATATATATAATCTACACAGTACTGTAAATTGGTAAATTGGTTTATAATTGTCATATGCATTGAGGTATAGTGAAATACTTTATGTACGTTTGTATGTAAAAATTGCCCTCAAGTTTCTATTAGATGCTTCCCCTCTCATGTATATCCTCTAGTTCTTGATTTCCTCAACCCTGGAAAAAGCCTGAATGCATCGTTCTATCTACAGGTGTGCCCCTTGTGATTTTATACGCCTCTATAAGATCACCTCACAGTCTTTGTAAACCTTTTCTGCATTCTTTCAGTGTTAATAATATCTTTCCCATAGTAGGACAACAAAAACTGAACACTATAAGTGCGGGCAACACACACAACATGCTGGAAGAACTCAGAAGGCCAACCAGCATCTATAGGAATGAGTAAGCAGTCAGCATTGTGCAGAGAAGGGAGGAAGAAATACAAGGTAGTAGCAGATTGGTGAAACAGGCAGGGGGCAGGGGTGAAATAAAGAGCTGAAAAGTTGACTAATGAAAGAGATACAGGGCTAGAGAAGGGGGTATCTAATAGCAGAGGACAGAAGGCCACGGAAGAAAGGGAAGGGAGAGGAGCACCAGAGGGAGGAGATAAGATGAGAGAGGGAAATAGGAATGTGGAATGGTGAAGAAGGTTAAGGGAGCGGGGCATTACCGGAAGTTCGAGAAATTGATGTTCGTGTGATCAGGTTGGAGGTTATCCGGACAGAACAGAAGGTGTTGCTCCTCTAACCTGAGTGTGGCCTTATTGTGGTGCTAGAGGAGGCCATGGACTAACATGTTGGAATGGGAATGGGAAGTGGGAAGGGTGGCCTGACCAGCATCTTATACATCTCCAATATAATCTCCCAACTTCTAAACTCCATGCCCTGATTGATGAAGGCCAGCATATCAAAAGCTTGTTTCAGCACCATGTCTATCTGTGACATCACTTTAGGGGAATCATGTAGCTGACTCTAAGGCTCCTCAGTTCTAGACCACTCCTCAAGGCCCTACTATTTATTGTGAAAGTCATACCTTGGTTTGACTTTACAAAATACTACATCTTGGAATTTTCTGTACTAAGCTGCATTCACCATTCCTTGGCCCACTTACCCAGCTGATTAAGATCCTCTGTAATGTTCTTCACTGTCGATTTTAGTATCACTTGTGAGCTTGCTCTTTATGTCCTGTACATTCTCATCTAAGTCATTGACATAGATGACAAACACAATGGGCAGAGAGCTTATCACCCACCACTCATTATAATCTTCTAGTCCGAGACCAGGCAAGATAGGTCTATTTTTACTAGTGTCAATAAAATAACTCCTAATGGAGTCCAAACTCTCTTCTCACTTCTGCCATCAGGAAGGAGGTACACGAGCCTTGGGACCCACAGTACTAGGTTAAGAGGGGACACGATTGAGATACATAAGTAGTATAGATATGGTAGATTACAGGAAACTTTCCTCCTTATTGAGGGTGAATAAAACTAGAGGACATAATTTTAGATGGGGTTAGAGAATTAGTGGGCTTGAGCAGAACCTATTTCATTCAGAGATGAGTGAATACTTGGAAATCATTGCCAGTCATTGCTAAAAAAAACTAGGTGCTGATAGCAATCTAGAAGATTATAAGACTAGCAGGAAGGAGTTTAAGAATGAAATTAGGAGAGCCAGAAGAGGCCAGGAGAAGACTTGGTGAGCAGGATTAAAGAAAACCCCAAGGCATTCTACAAGTATGTGAACAGCAAGAGGATAAAATGTGAGAGAATAGGAGCAATCACGTGTGATTGTGGAAAAGCCGAAGGAGACAGCAGAGGTACTTAATGAGTACTTTGCTTCAGTATTCACTACAGAAAAGGATCTTGGTGATTGTAGGCATGACCTACAGTGGACTGAAAAGCTTGAGCATATAGAAATTAAGAAAGAGAATGTGCTGGAGCTTTTGGAAAGCATCAAGTTAGATAAGTCTCTGGGACCAGACGAGATGTACCCCAGGCTACTGTGGGAGGCAAGGGAGGAGATTACGGAGCCTCTGGCAATGATCTTTGCATCATCAGTGGGGACGGGAGAGGTTCCAAAGGATTGGAGGGTTGCCCATGTGGTTCCCTTATTCAAGAAAGGGAGTAGAGATAGCCCAGGAATTATAGACCAGTCAGTCTTACTTCAATGGTTGAAAAGATCCTGATAGGCAGGAATTATAATCATTTGGAGAGGCATATGATTAGGAATAGTCAGCATAGCTTTGTCAAAGGCAGGTCGTGCCTTACGAGCCTGATTGAATGTTTTGAGGATGTGACTAAACAATTGATGAAGGTAGAGCAGTAGATACAGTGTATATGAATTTCAAAAAGGCATTTGGTAAGGTAAATTGATAAGCAAGGCTTATTGAGGAAATAAGGAGACATGGGATCCAAGGAGATCTTGCTTTGTGGATCCAGAATTGGTTGCCCACCGGAGGCAAAGAGTGGTTGTAGATGGGTCATATTCTACATGGAGGTTGGTGACCAGTGGTGTGCCTCAGGGATCTGTTCTGGGACACCTTCTCTTCATGATTTTTATAAATGACCTGGATGAGGAAGTGGAGGGATGGGTTAGTAAATTTGCTGATGACACAAAGGTTGGGGGTGTTGTGGATAGTATGGAGGACTGTCAGAGGTTACAGTGGGACATCGATAGGATGCTAATCTGGGCTGAGAAGTGGCACGTGGAGTTCAACCCAGATAAATGTGAGGTGGTTCATTTGGTAGGTCAAATATGATGGCAGAATATAGCATTAATGCTGAGACTCTTGGCAGTGTGGAGGATCAGAGGGATCTTGGGGTCTGAGTCCATAGGACACTCAAAGCTGCTGCACAGTTTGACTGTGTGGTTAAGAAGGCATCCGGTGCATTGGCCTTCATCAAATGTGAGATTGAGTTTAAGAGCCGAGAGGTAACATTACTACTATATAGGACCCTGGTCAGACCCCACCTGGAGTACTGTGCTCAGTTCTGGTCATCTCACCAGAGGAAGGATGTGGAAACTATAGAAAGGGTGCAGAGGAGATTTACAAGGATGTTGCCTGGATTGAGGAGCATGCCTTATGAGAATAGGTTGAGTGAACTCGGCCTTTTCTCCTTAGAGCAGTGGAGGATGAGAGGTGACCTGATAGAGGTGTATAAGATGATGGGAGGCTTTGGTTGTGTGGATAGTCAGAGGCTTTTTCCCAGGGCTGAAATGGCTAACACGAGAGGGCACAGTTTTAAGGTTCTTGGAAGTAGGTACAGAGGAGATGTCAGAGGTAAGTTTTTTTTACAGAGAGTAGCAGTGGATGAAATGAGCTGCTGGCGACAGTGGTGGAGGCGGATACGATAGGGTCTTTTAAAAGACTCCTGAATAGGTACATGGAGTTTAGAAAAATAGAGGGCTATGGGTAACCCTTGGTAATTTCTAAAGTAAGTACATGTTTGGTACAGCATTATGGGCCGGAGGGCCTGTATTATGTTGTATATTTTCTTTGTTTCTATGAGAGAGTGTTTGAAGCAGAGTTGCTGACAGCTTTTCAGAAGTGGCTGGTCAGGCAGATAAATCAGATTATGGGATTAATATGGATGGGTCTCCACTGGTTGGGGTTGATGTGGCAGGCAGGCCAAATGCCTGCTTCTATGCTGTATGAATCGATACATCTGTAATATTGTGATGTTCTGGGTGGGGGCGTGGTCGACAGCCTGCCCCTGCATTTCTAATGACAAGCACTGTTTACTGTTCTTGTGTTAAAATGTTTTTGTGGGATTATGGTGGGAAGTTCCAGTTCATTGTTACATTTTAGCTTGTGTTATACAGTTATTTGCTTGTGTATTTGTGCGTCACCCTGACTGTAACCGGGGTGTGTGATGGTCACCTCCCCAGTTCGAGCTAGTGTCGGGGGCCAGGGTCAACCGCACGAAGAGCGAAGCCATGCTCTTCGGCAACTGGCCCGAAGTTCCAAAATAAAGTTATTTACATATAAGAAACAACATTCGTTTACTGAGTCCTTATTCAATAAAGTTATTTACAATAAAATTATGCGCTGACTCTCTGTTCATATACAAATGAAAGATGTTTACAATAAATCGTTCATTTACTCTCAACCCTTGGTCAAGAGTTAAGACTTATTAACAATAAAATTATCAACAATAAAGGCAGGCGTTGGCTCTAATGCTTTCCCAAATTAACCATTCCCAATTTAACAATTTCACCCACTCCTGGGGCACCATGTTGATTATCTGTCCACACCGTGATGAGGGTTAGTCTCCTCCCCACCCGACCCCTCACACTCCCACGGATGATGAACCTTAAACTGTGGTCCCTCCCCACACGCAACGCCTGATACTCTCCACACTGCGAACGTTTAAGGACGCCAGCTCAAGGTCCACCAACCTTTATAAATCCTCGTCCTCTTCGCCATCCAGAGGCCTCATACCCGTAGTCCTGGTGAAGTCTTCCACCTGCTGAGGGTTCAGGTACTGCTGGTACTCCCCACCAGGGAGGGGCACCACCGGTTCGGCACCAAAAGGAACCTTCGGGACTGCCCCTCCATCTGGCTGCAGACCACCAGAAGTATTACTGCTCCCAGATTCCCGGAGGTGAGAGACTCTGCTGATCCCCCCATCCTGCGACTGGGGGGTGGCTAGCAGACCTCACTGTGCTTACCTGGAAGGACCACGGTATAGGTTTCTTCACCCGCGGGAGTGTGAGGGGTCGGGTGGGGAGGAGACTATCCCTCATCAGCGGTGTGGACAGATAATCAACATGGTGCCACAGGAGTGGGTGGAATTGTTAATTTGGGAAAGCATTAGAGCCAACACCTGCCTTTATTGTTGGTAATTTTATTGTTAATAAGTCTTAACTCTCGACCAAGGGTTGAGAGTAAATGAATGGTTTATTGTAAACATCTTTCATTTGTATATGAACAGAGAGTCAACGCATAATTTTATTGTAAATAACTTTATTGAATAAGGACTCAGAGCCAATGAATGTTTTTTCTTATATGTAAATAACTTTATTTTGGAAAAAAAAACTGTTCTTACCTGGAAGGACCACGGTATAGGTTTCTTCACCCGCGGGAGTGTGAGGGGCCGGGTGGCGGGGAGTATACCCCTCAACAATGATGTGGTAAGGTGAACAACTGGAGTGCCACGTGGGTGGCCATAAATATGGATATGTACTGACTTTAATGGAAACGTATGTAAAAGATGGAAAGTTATTGAATGGTTTATTGTGTATATTTATTGTTGAATAAAGTATATTTTGAAATTTAAAAAAACTGGCCCGAAGTTCTTCCAGCTCAATGTCTTTGACCACAGAGCCATCAGGCAGTGGTCGGCACGTAATGTCCTGCAGGCACTGCAGGAGAAGGACGTGATGGACACAGTGGGGTGGTTCCCTGAGCAGACCGTCCAGTTCGTCTGGCAACATGCCTCATCGCCAGATCTCACCAACAGGCACCAAGACCTCGCCTGGCTGGCGGTGAGAGGGGCCCTCCCAGTCAAAGCCCTCCTGTACGCCCGGAACGTCGTCTTCGCACCCCACTGCCCACGGGAGGACTGCAGTGAGGAGAAGTCTGTGACCCACCTCTTCACACACTGTCAGTTCGCAAAGTGGGTGTGGAGGAGGATGGACGGGCTGGTGTCACGTTTCATCCCCAGCAGCTGCGTAGCAGAGGACTCTCTGATCTACGGGCTGTTCTCGGGGACGCACACGGAGATCAACATCCGGTGCTGCTGGCAGATCATCAACTCGGTGAAAGACGCTCTTTGGTCGGCCGGAAACTTGATGATCTCCCAGCACATGGAGATGTCCGTGGGAGAATGCTGCCGACTGGCACATTCTCAGCTGCAGGAGTCCGTGCTAAGGGATGCACTGAAACTCGGTGCAGCCACCGCAAGGTCCCGGTGGGGAAGGACCATGGTATAGGTTTCTTCACCGGCGTGAGTGGGAGGGGCGGGGTGGCGGGGAGTATACCCCTCAACAATGATATGGTAAGGTGAACAACTGGAGTGCCACGTGGGTGGCCATGAATATGGATATGTAAAGACTATAATGGAAACGTATGGAAAGGATAGAAAGTTATTGAATGGTTTACTGTATATATTTATTTTTGAATAAAGTATATTTTGAAATAAAAAAAATAAAACGTGTTGTTGAGTTAAAGAGCTTCCTCGTCTGTCATTATGGACCAAATGCTCGCTACATTGGTGTCAGGAGTGGGATGCGAGTTCGACGAGGAGATGGAAGAGCTACAACAGCAGATTGAGTGTCTTAAAACCCAGGGAATAAGATGAAGGACTGAGCAGTATGCCTGCTCCTACACCCACGGACAGGGCTCGTGAAGACGGAACCCAGAGGGAGGACCTGGGAACCGAGCATTGTGCCTTCCCAGAGAGCCCTGACGGAGCGTATCCAGGCTCCCCAACCCGGGAGATAGAGTGGAATGCATCACTCGCCTCCGTAGCGGCCAGCACCAGGGAAACCAAGACGCCGTAGCCATGGGAGGACGGGCACCGTGGCAGACGCCGCCGGAGCAACAAGGAAGGTCAAAGGGCCTCGACGATTTGCGCCTCAAGATCCACCCTGAAGCTCCCAAGATACGACGGTACCAGCCGCTTGGAGCCGAACCTGGCACAAGTCAAACTTGCCGCATGGCATAACGGGTGGAGCCCCACCGAGATGGTGCTGTACCTTGCCCTGGCTCTGGAGGGAGATGCCCTGCGGGCCCTCCTCGACCTAACGTTGGCAAAGCAGCGTGACTACAGGGCGCTTGTAGTGGCGCTTAACCGGCGTTTCGAGCAGAAGCAATGAGGGAAGAACTGTGTAGCAGACGGCGCCGTATGGGAGAAAACTTGGGGTCACTTGCTCTGTGCTCGGCGTGCCTGCTCCGAGTTCCCTCCCACGCCTAGAAAGAGCTTGCCCTCCATGCTTTTGTAAAGGCGCTGACGCCAGAGTGCCTTCGGCAGCGTGTTCGCCTGACGTCGCCATCATCGCCGGCCGAGGCGGAGAGGGCAGACGTGATCTTAGTCCCCCAAAGTGTTCCAGCATCATCCCGCACGCTGCGAGCCCGGGCTTGTGGCACCAACGTGGAGGAGGAAACTGATGAGGAGGAACCCGTGAGACAGCTCCGACCAACGTCGTGCCGAACCCGCCGTCGGCCACGAAACAACCTCTGTTACCGGTGCGGTGAAACAGGTCATTTGGCCCAGGACGGCCCCGTACCGGCACCACGCCACAGCTCAGAGCAGCCATTGGGAAATCCTGAGCGGGAAGTGCTGCCCGAGTCCTCCAGCAGAATCCCTCCGGGTGGGCCGTTTGGGTGAGGAGCAAGGTTTATGCGTGGACTGCGTGGTGGAGAGCATCGGATGCCGGGCGTTGGTGGACAGGGGGTCAACCATCATTATCATCCATCCCGGTGTTCTCCCCAACACGGACCAGCCATCCCCGCTTGGGTGGACAACGACAGCAGTCCAACTGGCAACGGTCACCGGCGACTGTGCGGCGATGCGAGGGAAGAGGAGGCTGCACATCGCAGTGGGGGGAAACGCAGCAGAGCACGAGGTGTGGCTCGCCGACATCCGAGAATCCTGCATCCTTGGCCTGAACCTGCTGTCCCGCTGGGGAGCCTGTGTGGATGTGTCAAGGGCAATGCTCTATTTCTGGGCTGAAGCCGTGGCTCTCCGGTAGGGCGGCTCCAGGAAGCGGCAACCACCGCCGGTTTCACAGCGGCCCGCGGCAGTGCAGCACACCCGGCAGCGGCCCAATGCAACAGCGACAGTGACGGCGCTTCGGGTGACAGCCAGCGACGACCTCCCCACCGTAGACCAGCAGCTGTGCAGCGAACAGGTGAGCGATTCCATGCTGGCCCGGGTGAGGGGATGGCTGACCGTGGGACGAAGGCTGGAGTGGGCAGAAGTCTCTGTCCTGGACCCAGAGACCAAGGCCCTATACTCGCAGTGGGGAACGCTGGAGGTCCACGATGAGTTGCTATTGAGGCGGTGGCAGTTGTCCGATGGTGGCAGACTCTTGCAGCTGGTGGTCCCTGGGGGGTCCGCGCCACGGTGCTGCGGTCAGTGCGCGGGTCGGTGGGGGCCGGACATCTCGGAGTGGCAACGATGTTGGGCAGGCTGCGTGAACGCTTCTACTGGCCTGGGTATAGGTAGGATGTGGAGGTGTTCGTGCACGGCTGCGACGCCTGCAAGTCCCAACTGGGCCGCCAGTCAGGGGTGCCAATGCAGCAGTATGGAGCCCCAGTAAGTGTCTACTACCCCTCCCGGAAGCAGGGACCATCCCGCAGGCTTGGAAGCCACTGAAAGGGGCCGGGACAGGTGCTTGACGGTATCTCTGATGTGGTACAGGTATATCGGGAGGTGTTACCTGAGCGGCGGAAGACAGTCGTGCTGCACCAGGACCAGTTGGCACTGTGTCAACCCCTGGCCACCACTAACCCAGCGAGGCTGAAGGAAAGGAGTGACACTGCCTCTTGCATCACAAAATCAGGCGGCAGTGTCCACACCCACCGGAACTTTTGGACCTTGCTATTGACTCTGGGATTGCCGGGGACGGCTGATCCCTTGGGTGGGGACAGTGTGACGTTCTGGGTGGGGGCGTGGTCAACAGTCTGCCGTTGCATTTCTAATCACCAGTACTGTTCATTGTTCTTGTGTTAAAATGCTTTTGTGGGATAATGGGAAGTTCTAGTTCATTTATTGTTACATTTTAGCTTGTGTTATACAGTTATTTGCTTGTGTATTTGTGGGTCACCCTGACTGTAACTGGGGTGTGTGATGGTCACCTCCCCTGTCGGTGTGAGACTGGGTGGGTTTACTCTCCGGGTCATGGTGCCCAGTCTGTTTTGTGTCTATCGCAATAAAACCGTTGTTGAGTGAAAGAGCTTCCTGGTCTGTCATTATGGACCAAATGCTCGCTACAATATGTTTCCTTCACTTATCTTCATACTGTAGTTAGCCTTTGTACAATTAACACAGCAAGATGTAGATGGTGACAATGTTACATTGTGAATTGATCTCTTGACTACATTCTCGTTATCAAAGTAGATCATTGTGCTTTCCATAGTCTTTTGTGCAATATAAAAGAGGTTATTCAGTTGTCTGCATCAGGACTTTTTCCCATGATGTAAACATTTCTTGTGATTTTAAGGTGTGATATTAATATGCCATATCAACATTCTAACTTTCTCTTAGAAGTTTATCCTGCCCTGCAGATTCTCCTCCTCTACCCCCTTCCATTTCTGCCATCAACTCTTGTGGTGGACTCTAGACTTTCTGCGATGAAAGAAAGCGTGCTTGATGACTTGCACAAGCCTTTGAGGTTTTGGAGAATTTACCCTTAAACAATTAGCTTTTCCTGCTGGCCAGTTGGTGAGAGAATAAAAGAGATGTGTGAGTTTTTAAAGGAGGTATTATAGACACCAGAATGTTAATTTGCACCATTCATCCTTATAATTACATCCTTTGAATGTCAGATGTCACTATGACTGTCTTTGTTACTATTTTCTAGAGAGAGTTGTGGTGCATTCTTCATTGGACACTGAAGCAATTCTCATTTGACTGTTCTCATCCAATGCTGGTCACCTTTCTGGAAGCATTGCTTTCAAGTTGAAACAGGTGACCAGACCTCTAACTAGATAAACCTTTGCAAATGAAGTGTTATGCACAAAAGCTATCATGTTATATCGTATTGATCTAATCAAGAGAAGAAACTAGAGGCAAAGATATAGTTTGGAATTCTCCACAACTCAGCACGAAACCCATTGAAGTGGAGGAGTGAGTGAGTGAGAGGCCTCCATCACTCAGAGTTGACCATACTTATTGCGTCCTAGTTGTCTAGATATGCATGCCCGGTCAGTACAATATGGAGAGCAAGCTGCTGCCCATGTAGCAAGCTTTCCCTCTTCATGCATCTGCTGAACCCAAAGGGATGGCAGAGACCAATATGGTTTGATACTAGAAGCATCGCAAGAGTTGCCAGTCAGCATTGAACTCAATGTAGGACTGCCTTAGGGACTCCAGTTCTGGATTTTCCCATGGCCTTCCCCATGAGTGGGTTTAAGCGCAAGGCAGCAGAGGTTTGAGATCAGAGTTGCCCTTCTCTTAGATGAGCTGCCAGCCACGGCTGATGAGCCCCATCTGCCCAAAGCGACTGGTTTTAAGGTCCCTTTCCGGTCAGTAGAAATGGTTCCACCAGGCTTATTAGCTAAGCCACACGTGAAGACCAGGAACTGGACTTGGTTGTCAGATGCTAAATGGAGGAGTATATTGCTGAAATTAAACATATAAAATTCAGAGAAAGCAAATTAAATTTTAGCTGAAATAAGCACTAGCCTTGCCCTGTCAATTTGAAAGAGACAATAAATTAATAATACATTACCAGCTTCATATGACCTTGGATAAAATGGTACATATAGCTCAACCATTTTTTGAATTTAGTATTAAGACTTCAAAGTTCAAGATTTAAAAGTGCAAAGTAAATTTATTATCAACATACTGATATGTTGTGGCTGTGAACGAAGTCACCAAGAGACACTGAAGCTAGTGATATTGAAGTCTTTATTCAGCACACAAGCAGGCATCATACTGGAGATGCTCTTGGAAGAAGAGGCCTACCATGACCCAATATAACATGGCATGTTTTTATATGCTAAAATTCAAAGGTAACAGCAGAACAATTCTGTAGTTTCAATGTATCTAAAATGCTTCCTTTGAATTGCATATACTGTAATTTTCAGACACTTCCATCTTCACACCAACACTGCAGACACCCAAAACATGCTGCCTGGCCTGCTGCTTTCACGAGCAACTTTTATGTGTGTTGCTTGAAATTCCAGCATCTGCAGATTTCCTCGTGTTGGCATTTTTAAATTCACTACTGCGTAGCCTCTTCCGGTGATGCCTGCACTGAAGAAGTTTAAATCTTCTCTTCGACGGGAGTTCAGTGAAACCATCTCTCACTGCTATCATTTCTGATCTCCCCCTCCCCCTTCCACTTTCAAATCTCTTACTAGCTCTTCTTTCAGTTAGTCCTGACGAAGGGTCTCGGCCCAAAACGTGGACTTGTACCTCTTCCTAGAGATGCTGCCTGGCCTGCTGCGTTCACCAGCAACTTTTATGTGTGTTGCTAATCCCCATTGACTATGGGCCACATTCATGCATATGCAGGCATCTGAGGTCAAATGGAGCGTTTCTTTGCTTGCAATTGATCCCATTCTGCAGCTCCAAGAACACTATTGTTCTGGATGCATCATAAACTCATCTACAATCCATGTTCAGCTCTGAAGACTGGTTGCTGTTGAAATTAGTACTTTTCTAGATATCACAACTCCATAACTGCAGATTACATCCTAACATATGTCACCATATACAATCCTGAGATTCATTTCCTTGCAGACATTTACAGTAAACACAAGAAACAATAGAGTCAATGAAAGGTCACACAGGATGGACAAACAACCAATGTGCAAAAGAAAACAAACTGTGCAAATACAAAAAGAAAAAAAAAGTAATAAATTACTAAATAAATAAACAATAAATATTGAGAATATGAGATGAGGAGTCCTTGAAAGTGTGTCCAGAGGTTGTGGAACAGTTCAGTGATGGGGCAAGTGAAGTTATCCCACTGGTATAAGAGCCTGATGGTTGAGGGATAACTATTCCTGAACCTGGTGACACGGGTTCTGAGACTTCTGTATCTTTTTCCTGATGGCAGCAATGAGAAGAGAGCACGAGCTGGATGGTGGGAGTACCTGATGAGCGATGCTGCTTTCCTATGACAGCACGCCATGGAAGTGTGCTCAGTGGTAGAGAGGTGAGGGCTTTATCTGTGATGGACTAGACCAAATGCATTACTTTTTGTAGACTTTTCCATTCTAGGGCATTGGTGTTTCCATAGCAGGCCATGATGCAACTGGTCAGTATACTCTCCACCACACATCTATAGAAGTTTCTCAAAGTTTTACATGACCTGCCGAACCTTCATAAGCTTCTAAGAAAGCAGAGGAGCTGGTGTGTTTTCTTTGTATTTGCACTTACATGTGCCCAGGACAGATCCTCTGAAATGATAATACCTAGGAATTTAATATGCTGACCCACTGCACCTCTGATCCCACAATAAGGACATGCTCATAGTTTCCTCCTTCTGAAGTCAACAATCTTTGGTCTTGCCTACATTGAGTGAGAGATTATTGTTGTGACACCTCTCTGCCAGATATTCCATCTCCTTCTTATATGCTGATACATCACCACCTTTGATTCAGCCAAAGGCGGCGGTGTCATCAGCAAACTTAAATATGGTGTTGGAGCTGGAGCTGTGCGTAGCATTACAGTTGTAAGTACATGGCAAGTAGAACAGGGGGCTAAACATACCGCCTTGTGGAGAAACCTGTGCTGAGAGAGATTGTGAATCAGTCCAAACTGACTGATGTCTGTAAGTGTGGAAATGAAAGATTCATTTGCACAAGGAAGTAATGAGGCCAATGTCCTGAAACTTATTGATTAGTTTTGAGGATACAATAGTATTGAATGTAGCCAAGAAAGAGCATCCTGATGTATGTATGTATCTTAATGTATGTATGCATCTTTGAAGTCCAGATATTCCAGGCTTGAGTGAAGGTCCAATGAGATGACATCTGCTATGGACCAATTGTAATGGTAGGCAAATTGAAGTGGATCCAAGTCACTTCTCAGACAAGTGTTGATATGTTTCATCACCAACCACTCCAAGCACTTCATCACTCTAGATGTAAGTGCTACTGGATGATAGTCATTGTGGCAGGTTACCACTTGCCTATGACTGTTTTATAAAGGGTGTGTTAACCATGGTGTATTCATTCATATCCACTAACGAGTCCTTGGACAAGGCCCAGTCCACCTACTCGATCCTCTGAAACTTGAAACACATGCAGATATTTCAGTATCCCATTTGACCACAAGCAGCATGTACTTTTTACATTTCAAAGTGACACAATGAGCTAGGTTTATTAACAAATCAATATCCTATGAACTATTTTTACTTCTCTGACAACACAGTCTTTTTCATATGCATATTTGTGCCATTAAAATGTTTATTGTCTCTAAAAGTACAGTTATTCAATTAATTCTTAGGATTCATTCCAGTATATTAACTGTATGATTGGAATGAAAATTAATTTTCATGGTTACTGCTGGCAGAAATCTCATTGTCATAATATTGTCATAAGCATGAAGTTGATGCATTTTTAACTGACAAGTCTGATTTTCATATGATTGGTGTCCCATTATTTATATTGGTTCCTTAAGGTTGTTTTAGCTGGGGTTGGTAATGGGGACAGGCTCCCACTACCTATTAAATGCTCGCAAAGGCGTGTATCTCAAATAGCCCCTGACAATCAAGTCAACCTCCTGGCCTTCATGTGTGGCTTAGCTACTAAGCTGGGCAGAACCATTTCTACTGACAGGAGAAGGGACGAAAGCGGGTTACTGGCACCTTAAAACCAGTCACTTCAGGCAGCTGGGGCTCATCAGCCATGGTTGCCAGCTCATCTAGGAGAAGGAAAACTGATTTCAAACCTCCACTGTATTGTGACCATACCCACCATGGGGAAGGCTTTGGGAGTAAATTCCAGGAGAAAGGTTTGGAGCTGGAGTCCCTAAGGCAGACTTAGATTGCGCTCAATGCTGACTGGCAACTCCTGTGATGTTGCTGATGCCAAACTGTATCGGTCTCTCTCGTTGCTTTGGGTTTATCAGATGAGTGGAGAGTCTGTGCTTGTGACATGGACAACAGCTTGCTCTCCATCCATATGGTACTGCCCTGGCTTGCGTATCAAGACAGCTAGGACACAACATCCATGGTTAACTCTGACCTATAGAGAACTTTATTATTTATACTGCAGATCAGTCAACCCCAATACTGCTGTGTGTATTTTCTACTATACCCAGTGGCCCATTATAAGGATGCACATCCTAAAGCAAAGTTAGAATACTTTGTTGTACAATAGTCTAGATTTCACATCCCTGCCAAGGAGGGAGGAGAAGATGGCGGCGCGACGCAGCGCGCGCAGCTGTTCCGAATGAATATCGATATGTGTAACTAGGGGTGCCATACACAATCCAGATTTGATGGGGACAACCGTGAGAAGCACGGAGGAACATCTGGAGTAACTTCTGAAATGCCTGCTTCGCTGCCGCTGCTACTGTGCGATCCAGAATCTCCGGAGATGAAGGCCCCAAATCCTCGGCTTTGTGTATTGACTGTTGCCGGGGCCAGGGTCAAAACGCTCGGCAGAGATGGTGCTCGGTGCTCAGTGTCGGAGAGCTGGTTGGAGGCTTGGAGTTTTCGGACGGACTCGGAGTCGGACTGTGGTCAGATGCTTCCAGGATGCTGCATTGGCAAGTTGGCGGCGCTGGAGATTTACCATCTGCGTGAGATGATGGGACTTCGAGGGACTTTGAGACTTTTACTGTGCCATGGTCTGTTCTTTATCAAATTACAGTATTGCTTTGCCCTGTTGTAACTATATGTTATAATTATGTGGTTTTTCTTAGTTTTTAAGTCGGTTTGTCATGTGTTTTCGTGATATCATTCTGGAAAAACATTTTTTATCATTTCTTAATGCATGCATTATTAAATGACAATAAAAGGGGACTGCATCCTCATAATCATAATCATAATTATTATTGATATTTGTGTTTTTTGTTGTACAGTTTGTCTTTCGCACATTGTCAGTGTTTGGGTGTAGTTTTCATTAATTCTGTTGTATTTATTTGTTCCACTGAGAATGCCTGGATGAAAATGAATTTCAGGGTGGTATTTGGTGACATATATGTACGTATCTTAATAATAATTTACTTTGAATTTTGTAGAGTGGAAGATACACTGCTTTCTAGGTTAAATTGAAGGACTATACAGATTCCTCCTGAGGTAAGGTCAGGCTGAGAGAGAGCATATCTCAAAAGAAGCAGCCTTGGGTCAATGTGGCTATAGATCTTGTGCCATAAACAGCACACTTAAGACTTGGTTTAAGTGAAAATTTGGTTCAATGACCTTACAAGTACAACTAGGGTGAGGACAGTGCTACCTCTCCGTCTTCTTCCACAGCACCTCTCAGACCTATCAACCTGCAACTTCCACACCCTTCTCTCTTTTACATCACTTTTCTGCTGCAATGTACTATTAACCCTTTAGTTCTTCCCAACACTTACCTTTCACGTACTGCCTTAGTGCTCAACACCTTCCAGTTTGCGCTTACTCTGCCTCTCAAAGTATGTATGTCAGCTTCTTCTTATTTGTGTATTTTTTTAAAAATGGAACTAACTGACTTTTCCTTTCTTTTTCGACAGGACAAGATACCTTTTAATGTGAGAGATAGAACTGAGGTCTGGGGGAATGATCACGAAGACCAGATGTTATGGGTTAGACTATCACTTAGAGGGATTTATCTGAGGATTTATCCAGCTCTCTTCTCAGAGCTGCTATCGGGCAGGAGGTACAGTAGCTGTAGGTTCCACACCACCAGGTTCAGGAACAGATACCAGACTTCAGTCATCAGGCTGCAGAACCAGCATGGGTAATTTCATTCACATCAACACTGAACTGATTCCACAACCTATGGACATACTTTCATGGACTCTACGACTCAAGTTCTCAGTATTTATTACTGATTTATTTATTTGTTTGTTTGTCTGTCCATCTATCCATCCAGTTATCATTTAATTAATTAATTAATTGATATTTGTTTACTTTTTGTATTTGCAGTCTTTTTTGCACATTGCTTGTTTGTCAGTCTATTTGTGTTGTTTTTCATTGATTCTACTCTTTTTTGTTTTACTGTGAATGCATTCATGCAAGAAAATGATTTTCGGGCAATATATGGTTTTTATATATATATATACTTTGATGAGCAAATTGCTTTAAACTTTGAACTTTGATAATTATCAACAAAGGTGAGCAGCAATTGGTCTTGTGACATTTAATGACTCCCTATGAATAATTGCCTTCACTCTGGCCAGTAAAACAAAAAGTAGCTTCCTTATTTGCAGCCTTTTTCTTCACAATAAAATCAAAGAAAGTAATTCAGTTTACAGCTGCATGTAAATACTTGAATATTCAAAATGCAAAGTAGTTTTATTTCTGATTTCAAAATCTTAAAGTATATCATAATGTTAATACGTATTTGATCTATCCTGCAATGAGGGGTATCAGCTTCCCATGTGCTAGTACTGCATGATGAGGTGTCCAGGAATCAGCCCAGCCAATACAATCATACTTGCACAACTTATAACACAAAGTACAACATTATCTACAAGGACCATTAGGCTAAGGTATACTGTACGGTACTTGTATGTTGCTATTATTATCTTGATCGGAAGTGAGGTCCCATAATTCAAGCAAGTGCTACTACAGTATTTTTGCTAAATAATCTCCAAAATGTTTAATGAGCCTATGTGATTTTAAATTGCACACTGTTGGCACTTACCTTGCATAACTATTTTCAGAATATTGGCCCAAAATTACGTTACACTTCGGAAAGTTCGATCACCTGGCTCTACTTCTACTTTCTGACTACAGGCAGAGACTGAAGACTGCAGCACCTCTAGTGAGGACCAAGAGGACAAGGGAAGCGCAGGAGCGCTTACAGGACTGCTTTGAAATGGTGGACTAGACTGTATTGAAATCTGGATGCGTATGCTGCAGTTGTTACCATCGTCATTAAAACCTGTGTGGATGAGTGTGTGCCTATGAAATCTTGCTATACATTCCCAAACCAAAAGCCAGGAGGTTTATTGTCTACCAAGGGCTAGATATGTGGCATTTATGTTTGGTGATCCAGGTCTGTAAAAGAAAGCCAAGTACGACTATACCTATGACTGTGTGGCTAGGTATGTCTCAAATGCCATCTATAAATCTGCTGAAAATGCAACTATTGTTGATGGAATCTCAGATGGAGATAAGAGGGCATACAGGAGCGAAATATACCGACTAGTTGAGTGGTGTCACATCAACAATCTTGCACTCAGCATCAGTAAGATCAAAAAGCTGATTGCGGACTTCAGGAAGAGAAAGATGAGAGAACAGGAGCCAACCATCATAGAGGGAACAGAAGTGGAGAGAGTGAGCAGTTTCAGGTTCCTGGGTGTTGAGATCTCCGAGGATCTAACCTGGTCCCAACATATCGATGCAGCTGTAAGTAAGACAAGACAGTGGCTATATTTCATCTGGAGTTTGAGGAAATCTGGTTTGTCAACTAAAACACTCAAACACTTCTACAGATGTACGGTGGAGAGCATTCTGGCAGGCTACATCACTGTCTGGTATGGGTGGGGGGTGGTTTGCCCACTGCACAGGATTGAAAGAAGCTACAGAAATTTGTAAAATTAGTCAGCTCCATCATAGGTACTAGCCTCCAAAGTATCCAAGGCATCTTCAAGGAGCAGTGCCTCAAAAAGGTGGCGTCATTATTAATGACTCTCATCACCCAGGGCATGTTCTCTTCTCATTGTTACTGTTAGGAAGGAGGTACAGAAGCCTGAAGGCACACACTCAGTGATTCAGGAACAGCTTCTTCCCTTCTGCCATCTGATTCCTAAATGGATATTGAGCCCTTGAACATTACCTCACTACTTTTTTATATATTATTTCTGTTTTTGCACTGTTTTTAATTTAACTATTTAATATACATATATAAACTTACTGTAAGTAATTTACTTTTTTTCTGTACTATCATGTATTGCATTGTATGGCTGCTGCTAAGTTAGCAAATTTTATGACATATGCAGTGGATATTAAATCTGAATCTGATTCTAGCTATGTATCAGTATTCCAATGCTTGACACGGTATTTCAATTCCATTTGAGATTTCACTTCATTTTATTTTTGTCATGATATTTTGTGGAAGTAGTTTCTGACAAGTACATTAACTGTTCCTTGCCTTACTGCCTGTTATGCCACTGGCATTTAGGGCAGCCATGAAGGTCCTCCATCTCTGTCTTTCCTTGGCCATCAGAACCAATTTCTGTCTTGGTCTTGGCAGTGTTTAGGGTTTCCTTCATCGTGACAGTAGCTTCCTCTTGGTTTGAACTACTGTCAGTCATGCAAGTCCTGGGTGGAGACTTAGAAATACTGTTGAACACAGATATGGAAGGATTCTGCTTTGCTGTTTCTGCAACAATTTAGTTTAACCAGTCAGGATTGTTAGCCGTGAGCTGAACCCCCGAACCTGACCGGTGGACCACTCTTAGTCTGGCCTTTACTCTTTGACCTGTTTGGCATGGTTGACCTTACCAAAAGTCAAAGCACAAACCCTGACTTCAGCCAACATAGCTCTCTGGATCATTTAGGTATGCAAGCCTCCAAACCCTACTACTAGGTTGTAGTCCTCTTGGAGGATTAAATGTTCATTCACTGGTATATTATGCCATGACTTCATGGCTAATGGATTTGGTGATACCTTTTGTTTGAATCTGATAAATATACAATAGAGAGGAAAAGAAAGACTAATCAAGACAGTTCAATATGTTTACTAACTATGGGCTCTTAAGTATTCAGTCACTGAACTGTAATTAATTACCAATAGCAGTAAGTTTACTTTTCCACCACTTGGTGAATTCTGCACTACTTGTGGGACCAGCAGACTGAAACATGCAAAAGGTTGCATGTTGACACTTATAGCACAAACCTAGCCAAATTATTTCCAACCAAGCAGAGATTATGAGGCTAAATGAAATATGATGTAAAATTGAACAAATTCCTTTTAATCATTTTAACATTAACCAAGAAAACACAACAAATGTGTTCAGATCAACTTCTAATACTCATGAACTATGAAAGCATTGTCATGAGCCCTGCGGCCTCAGTGGCTTGCTGCAGAGCGCTGAGCTACCAGGGTTCTTGAGCATCTGTACTTACTAATCGTTATCTTAAATTTAGATAAAATAGTGAAGAGTGGAAACATAATATCGTCTATGAAGATCTGTATAGTCAAGTCTATGGTATTTCCAGTTGTGTTGTATGACTATGAGAGCTGCACTATTAGGCTGAATACAAAAGAATCGATGCCTTTGAACTTGGATGCTGGAGGAAAGTGTTAAGAGTTGGTTGGGCAGCAAGAAGATCCAACAAGTCAATATCTGAAGAAAAACAGCCAGACTGCTCACTAAGAGGCTTGATTATGAGACAAAAGCTCAAATATTTTGGCCACATCATGAGGTCAGGATTCCTTAGAGAAGACTCTCATGTTAGGTAAAACAGAAGGTAATAGAAGGAAAGAGTGACAGAGGCTACGATGGATAGATAATATTACTCAGGCAATGTGTATGACCTTGAGGGATCTTAGAGAGGCAGTTTTCAATAAGAAGGCTTGGTGTGCAGGAGTCCATGAGATCATGAATAGTCAGACTCAACTTAATGAATGAACAACAACAACATTTCAACTAGAGCCGTTAAACCCTTGTGCCTTCAGTTTCATCTAGTCCAGTTGATTATGACAGGCACATGTTTCATTCCACTGGCATAATCACAGCCAGTGGGATGAGTTATAGGACAATAGAGGCGTGGTGCAGTTAAATCAGAAAGCAACAAATACTGGACTGGACGTGTTATATTTGAATGCACGCAGCATAAGAAATAAAATGGATGACCTTGAAATTCAGCTACAGATTGGCAAGTATGAATTTGTGGCTATCTCTGAAACCTGGCGAAAGGATGGCTGCCATCGTTTGCTGAATGTCCAAGGATATTCAGTGTATTGGAAAGATAGGTTACTAGGCAGAGGGGGTGGTGTGACCCTGTGTATAGAAATAATATTAAATTATAAGAAAGGGGGTAACATAGGAGTAGAAGGTATAGAGTCTCTATGGGTTAAGTTAAGAAATGGCAAGGGTACAAAGACGTTAATGGCAATTGTATACAAGCCTCCAAACAGCACCCGGGATGTGGATTACAAATTACAGCAGGAGATAAAAAAGGCATGTCAGAAGGGCAATGTCATGATAATTGTTTGGGATTTTAACATGAAAGTGGATTGGGAAAACCAAGTCAGTACTGGACCTCAAGAGGAGGATTTGTAGAATGTCTAAGGGATGACTTTTTAGAACAGCTTGCTGTGGAGCCCACTAGGGGATCAGCCATGCTGGATTGGGTGTTGTGCAATGATCCGGTGGTGATAATAGATCCTAAGGTTAAGAAATTCTTAGGGAGCAATGATCACAATATGATCGTGTTCACTTTGAAATTTGAGAAGGAGAAACTAAAATCCAATGTGTCGGAATTTCAGTGGAAGGAAGGAAATTGCAATGGCATGAGAGGAGAACTGGACAAAGTTGACTGGAAAGGGACACTAGCAGGAAGGACAGCAGAGCAGCAATGGCTGGAGTTTTGGCAAAAAATAAGGGAAGTGCAAGACAGATATATTGCAAATCAGAAAAAAATTTTGAATGGAAGAAGGACACTACCGTGGCTGATAAGTGAAGTCAGAGCCAAAGTGAAAGCAAAGGAGAAGACATACAAGGAAGCCAAAGCTGGTGGGAAGATAAAGGATTGCGAAGCTTTTAAAAACTTGTTGAAGGAAACTTAGAAGATCATTGGGAAAGAAAAGATGAATTATGAAATATAGGTGGTGACTAATATCAAAGAAGATATTGAAAGCTTTTTTAAGTATATAAAGGATAAAAGAGAGTTGAGGGTGGATATACGACCAATACAAAATGACACCGCAGACATTGTAATGAGAGACTCAGAGATGGCAGAGGATCTGAATGGGTATTTTGCATCAGTCTTCACAGTGGAAGATGTCTACTTTATGCTTTTTTATACTACTTTATACTTTATTGTCGCCAAACAATTGATACTAGAATGTAAATCATCAGAGCGATATTTGACTCTGCGCTTCCCACTCCCTAGATTACAAATATTTAAAATATTAAACATAGTAAAAATTAGTAAATATTAAAAATTTAAATTATAAATCATAAATAGAAAATAGAAAAATGGAAAGTAAGGTAGTGCAAAGAAACTGAGAGGCAGGTCCGGATATTTGGAGGGTACGGCCCAGATCCAGGTCAGGATCCGTTCAGCAGTCTTATCACAGTTGGAAAGAAGCTGTTCCCAAGTCTGGCCATACGAGTCTTCAAGCTCCTGAGCCTTCTCCCGGAGGGAAGAGGGACGAAAAGTGTGTTGGCTGGATGGGTCGGGTCCTTGATTATCCTGTCAGCACTGCTCTGACAGTGTGCGGTGTAAAGTGAATCCAAGGACGGAAGATTGGTTTGTGTGATGTGCTGCGCCGTGTTCACGATCTTCTGCAACTTCTTTTGGTCTTGGACTGGACAACTTCCATACCAGGTTGTGATGCACCCTAGAAGAATGCTTTCTATGGTGCAGCTATAAAAATTAGTGAGGCTTTCAGGGGACAGGCCAAATTTCTTTAGTTTTCACTGCAGTACAGGGACATTCAGGAGTGTCAGGGAAATGAAATATGTGCAGTGAAAATTGCTACTGAGAAGCTGCTTAGGAAGCTTAATGTTCTGAGGATGGATAAATCTGCTGGACCTGATGAAATGCACCCTTGGGTTCTGAAGAAAGTAGTTGGAAAGATTGTGGAGGCATTGACAATGATCTTTCAAAAATCAATAGATTCTGGCATTGTACTGGATGACTGGAAAATTACAAATGTTACTCTGCTAATTAAGAAGGGTGGGAGGCAACAGAGAAGCAACTATAGACCTGTTAGCCTGGGAAGTTGTTGCGGATGAGATTATGAAGTACCTGGAGGTACATGACAAGATAGGCCAAAGCCAGCATGGTTTCCTGAAAGGAAAATCCTGCCTGACAAACCTACTGCAACTTTTTGAGGAAATTACACGTGGGGCAGACAAAGGAAATGCAGTAGATGTTGTGTACTTGGATTTTCAGAAGGCCTTTGACAAGATGCTGCACATGAGTCTGCTGAGCAAGCTAAGAACCCATGGAATTACAGGGCAGTTACTAGCATGGGTGGAGCATTGGCTGATCGGCAGAAAACAGAGAGTGGGAATAAAGGGCTACCAGTTACCAGTGGAGTTCCGCAGGAGTCGGTGTTGAGACCGCTGCTTTTTATGATGTATGTCAATGATTTGGACTATGGGATTAATGGATTTGTGGCTACATTTGCTGATTATACAAAGATAGGTGGAGGAGTGGGTAGTGTTGAGGAAACAGAGAGCCTGCGGAGAGACTTAGGTAGTTTAGGGGACTGGGCAAAGAAGTGGCAAATAAAATACAATGTTGGAAAGTGTACGGTCATGCACTTTGGTGGAAGAAATAAACAGGCAAACTATTATTTAGATGGGGAGAGAATTCAAAATGCAAAGATACAAAGGGACTTGGGAGTCCTTGTGCAAGACACCCTAAAGGTTAACCTCCAGGTTGAGTCGGTGATGAAGAAGGCAAATGCAATGTTGGCATTAATTTCTAGAGGTATAGAATATAAGAGCAGGGATGTGATCTTGAGGCTCTGTAAGTAACTCGTGAGACCATACTTGGAGTATTGTGTGCAGTTTTAGGCTCCTTATTTTAGAAAGGACATGTTGACATTGGAGAGGGTTCAGAGAAGATTCACGAGAATGATTCCAGGAATGAAAGGGTTACCATATGAGGAACATCTGGCATCTCTTGGGCTGTATTCCCTGGAGTTCAGGAGAATGAGGGGGGATCTCATAGAAACATTCCGAATGTTAAAAGGCTTGAACAGATTAGATGTGGCAAAGTTATTTCCAATGGTAGGGGAGTCTAGGACAAGAGGGCACAACTTCAGGATTGAAGGATGTTCATTTAGGACAGAGATGTGGAGCAAATACTTTAGTCAGAGGGTGGTAAATCTGTGGAATTTGTTGCCAGGAGTGGCTGTGGAGGCCAAGTCATTGGGTGCATTTAAGGCAGAGATAGAGAGGTTTTTGATTAGCCAGGGCATCAAAGGGTATGGAGAGAAGGCAGAGGAGTGGGGATGACTGGAAGAATTGGGTCAGCCCATGATTGAATGGCAGAGCAGACTCGATGGACCGAATGGCCTACTTCTTCTATCTCTTATGGTCTTATTAGTTAAAGGGGATTCTTGTTTAGTTCCTCAGCAGAGTCATTGCGTCAGAGAGAATGAATTGTCTCATTGTGTTGCTTAGTCAATCCCCGAGGCTCTATTGGTATTCCAATGTTTAACTTCTTGTTTCCATCTCTTCATGGGGAATCTGTCACCTTCCTATCCTGGATCGAGTCGTGAGCCTGCCACCCTGCGATCCTGAGCTGGAGTTGCTATCTGCACTTCTTGTGACTGAGAGCCTGTCATTCCTCTGCACTTGGATTCTGCCCTGTCCTCCGAGAGCACACCATGACAAGCACTTGTATTTAAAACTAACTTGCTTTCTCTCTTTTTCGTTCTGATGAAGGGTCTGTGACTTGAAACCATAATTAGTCTGTTTCACTTCCAACACATGCTGCCTGACCTGTTTTTATGTAAAATCGTAAACAATAGGAGGTGGCGTTGGCCACAAGACTGCACAAAATAGGAAAATACTGGAATCTGTTAAGGAAATGGTTACAGGGTGTTTAGGGAATAGCAAGATTGTGCAGAGTCAAGAATGATTTATGAAAGGGAAATAAAGTTTGACAAATCTGTTAGACTTTCTGGAGGTTGTAACTGGTAGAATGCATAAGGGCAAATCAGTTAATGCTCTGTATTCAGGCTTTCAAAAGACCTTCAGTAAGGTAACTTGCAAAGTGATTACACAAAATGAAAGCACATGGATTGGGAATGATATATTAACATGGATTAAATATGAGTTATTGGACTGGAAAACAGAAATAATCAATCCATTTTTGAGTTAACATGATATAACTAGTGGTGTGTCATTCACAATCCCTAATCAATGAATTGGGCGAAGACACTACTACAGATTGGATTAGAAAGAGATGCAGAGAGTTTTCAGAGATTAGACAGTATAAGTGAATATCACAGAGAACATGCAAGTGAAATATATAATGCAGAAAAATATTAGATCATCCGTTTAGTGGAATATACTTTAAATAGTAAGATATTGAAAATTGTTAGAAAAGGTGAGGACCTGTTCTCTGTCTATCATGGGTAATTGGAGCTCATGGTTGTCAGCCATTTTAATTCTCCTCTTCATTCCCACATCATAGAACATAGAACATAGAATAGTACAGCACAGTACAGGGCATTCGGCCCATAATGTTGTGCCGACCCTCAAACCCTGCCCCCCATATAACCCCCCACCTTGAATTCCTCCATATACCTGTCCAGTAGTCACTTAAATTTCACATCGATCTATCTGTCTTCAGCCTTCTCCACTGCCAGGTTGAGGCTAAACGTGAACTAGAGAAACAACCCTTCATACCCTGTAGTCCACATCCCGACAGCATGAAGACTGAATTCTCCACCTTCAAGTAAACTGCTCTTCGTTGGTTATGTGGAACAGTCTATGCTCCAAACCTACACTGGTACTGCTTTCCAACTTTTCCTTCGCTACATTGACGACTACATTGGTGCTGCTTCCTGCACCCATGCTGAGCTTGTCAATTTCATCAACTTTACTTCAAACTTCCACCCAGGCCTCAAATTCACTTGCTCTATCTTGGACACTTCTCTCCCCTTTCTCAATGTCTCGGTCTCCATCTCTGGAGACAGACTGTCCACTGACATCTTCTATAAGCCCACTGACTCTCATAACTACCTCAACTATACCTCTTCCCACCCCGCCACATGCAAAAATGCCATTCCCTATTCCCAGTTCCTCCGTCTCTGCCGCATCTGCTCCGAGGATGAGGCTTTCCGTTCCAGGACATCTCAAATGTCCTCTTTCTTTAACGATTGTGGTTTCCCTTCTGCTGTCATCAATGATGCCTTTACCTGCATCTTCTCCATTTCCCGCACTTTGGCCCTCACCCCATCCTCCAGATCCAGCACATTATCCTCCGCAACTTCCACCACCTTCAACAGGACCCCACCACTAAGCACGTCTTTCCCTCTCCACCGCTCTCTATTTTCCGCAGGGATCGTTCCCTCCACGACTCCCTGGTCCACAGGTCCCTCCCCAACAATCTCCCACCTGGCACTTATCCCTGTAAGCGTAAGTGCTACATCTGTCCCTACTTCAGCACTTCACTTGTGAGTGTGTTGGGGTCATACATTGCATCCGGTGCTCCCAGTGCAGCTTCCTCTACATCGGTGAAACCCGACATAGATTGGGGGACCGCTTCGTCGAGCACCTCTATTCCGTCCGCCACAACAGACAAGATCTCCCAGTCGCCACCCACTTCAACTCTGCTTCCCATTCCCATTTGGATATGTCCATACATGGCCTCCTCTACTGCCATGATGAGGCTAAACTCAGGTTGGAGGAGCAACACCTCATATACCGTCTGGGATGTCTCCAGCCCCTTGGTATGAACATAGAATTCTCCAACTTCCGGCAATTCCCTCCCCCTCCCTTCGCCCATCCCATTTTCCCTCTGCCCCCTCCCCCAGCTGCCTATCACCTCCTTCATGGTTCTGCCTCCTTCTACTACCCATTGTGCTTTCCCCTATTCCTTCTTCACCTTTCCTGCCTATCCCCTCCCCCACCCCTTGATCTTTCCCCTGGCACCTACCAGCCTTCTCCTTCCCACCCTCCCCCACCTTTTTTATAGGGCCTCTGCCCCCTCTCTCTTCAGTCCTGACGAAGGGTTCCGGCCTGAAAAGTTGACTGATCGTTGGATGCTGCCCGACCTGCTGAGTTCCTCCAGCGTGTTGTGAGTGTTGCAGGTAAACTGCTCCCACTCATCGCTTTTCTCTCCCCTCCTCATCCTCTCAGTTTGCCTACATGCACCAGTCCCATCACCCTGTATCTTTCCCCTCCACCACACATGCCATCTGCCCATCACCCATGCACACCTCCCACCGGTACTCCTTCTCCACTGTTCCCATCCATCTTCCCCTCCTCCCTGATTTGATTCATGCATCACCAATCTGATTCCATTTCTTGTCATCTCACTTATCACCACCCAGTTTACACCATAAGACATTGGAGCAGAATTAGGCCTTTCAGCCCATCGAGTCTGCTCCGCCATTCCATCATGGCTGATCCCGGATCCCACGCAACCTCATACACCTGCCTTCTCACCATATCCTGACTGATCAGGAAACTATCAATTTCCGTTTCAAATACACCCACGGACTTGGCCCCCACCACAGGCTGCGGCAGAGCATTGCACAGGTTCACTGCTCTCTGGCTAAAAAAGAATCAGAATTAGAATCAGGTTTACTATCACCGGCATGTGATGTGAAATTAGTTAACTTGGCAAAAGCAGTTCTCCTTACTTCTAATCTAAAGGGTCACCCTTCAATTTTGAGGTTGTGCCCTCTAGTTCTGGATACCCCCACCAAAGGAAACATCCTCTCCAGATCCATCCTATCTAATTTTTTCAACATTCGGAAGGTTTCAATGAGATCCCACTGCATTATTCAAAATTTCAGTGAGTACAGGCACAAAACTGCCAAATGATCCTTATATGTTAACCCCTTCATTACCAAAATCGTCCTCATCAATCTCCTCTGGACTCTATCCAATGACAACACATCCTTTCTGAGATATAAGGCCCAAAACAATTAACAATACCCCAAGTGCGGCCTGACCAGTGTCTTAAAACGTCGCAGCATTATCTCCTGGGTTTTATATTCTATTCCCCCTCAAGTAAATGCCAACACTCATTCGTCTTCTTTACCACAGACTCAACCTGTAAATTAATCTTCTGGGAGTCTTGCACAAGAGCTCATAAGTCCCTTTGAAACTCTGATTTTGGAATTTTCTCCCGATTTAGATAATATTCTGCACTATTACTCCTTTCACCAAAATGCATTATCATACATTTCCCAACACTGCATTCCATCTGCCACTTTTTTGCCCACTCTTCCAATTTGTCTAAGGCCTGCTGCAATCACATTGCTTTCTCAGCACTACCTACCCCTCCACCTACCTTTGCATCATTTGCAAACTTTGCCACAAAGCCATCAGTTCCATTATCCAAATCACTGACAAACAATCTGAAAAGTAGTGGTCCCAGTACTGAGGAACACCACTAGTCTCTGGCAGCCAACCAGAAAAGGGCCTCTTTGTTTCCACTCACTGCCTCCTGCTTGTCAGCCATTCCTCTATCCATGCTAGTATCTTTCCTGTAATGCCATAAGATTTTATTCAGTGATTCCTCTATCCATGCAAATATCTTTCCTGTAAAGCCATACAATTTTATCTTGTTAAGCAGCCTCCTGTGTGGTACTTTATCAAATGCCTTCTGAAAATCCAAGTAAATGACTTCCACTGTGCCTCCTTTGTCCACCCTGCTTCCTACTTCCTTGAAGAATTCTAACAGATTCGTCAGGCAAAATTTCCCTTTACAGAAACCATGTTGACTTTGACTTACTTTATCGTTAGTCTCCAAGTAGCCTGTCACCGCTTCCTTAATAATAGACTCCCAACACTTTCCCAACCACTGAAGTTAGGCTAACTGGTCTATAATTTCCTTTCTTTTGCCTTCCTCCCTAAAGAGTGGAGTGATACTTGCAATTTCCCAGTCCTCTGGGACCATGCCAGGATCAAGTGATTCTTGAAAGATCATGACCAATTCATCCAATATCTCTTCAGCAACCTCTATCACGTCTCTGGAATGGTGGTCCATCTTGTCCAGGTGAGTTATCCACCTTAAGACCTTTGAGTTTGCCTTGCACTTCTTCCTTTGTAATAGCAATGGCACTTACTCCTGCTCCCTGATATTCACAGACCTCTGGCACACTGCTGGTGTCTTCTACAGTGAAGACAGATGCAAAGTACCCATTAAGTTCATTTGTCATTTCTTTGTCCCCCTTTACTACCTCACCAGCATCATTTTCCGGTGGTCCAATACCAACTCTCGCCTCCCTTTTACATTTTATATAACTGAAAAATGCTTTAGTAACTTGCTTTATATTATTACAAACAAGAGAAAATCTGCAGATGCTGGAAATCTGAACAACACACACAAAATGCTGAAGGAACTTGGCAGGCCAGGCAGTATCTATGGAAAAAAGTACAGTTGACATTTTGGGCTGAAACCCTTCATCAAAACTTGGGTTCCTCCAGCATTTTGTGTGTGTTGCTTTATATTATCAGCCAGTTTGACCTCCTATTTCATCTTTTCCCTTATAGCTTTTTTTAGTTGCCTTTTGTTGGATTTTAAAAGCTTCCAAATCATCCAACTTCCCACTCACTTTTGCTACCTTATCTGTCCTTTCCTTGGGTTTTATGCAATCCTTAAATTCCTTTGTCAGCCATGGCTGCCCACCCCTGCCATTTGAGAACTTCTTCCTCTGTGGGACATATCTACGCTGCGCCTTGTAAACTATTCCCAGAAACTTCAGCCACCTCTACTCTGCTGTCATCCCTGGCATATCCTCCTCCAATCAACCTGGACAAACTCATCTCTCAAGCCTCTGTAATTCTCTTTATTCCGTTGTGTTATTGATACATCTGACTTATGATTCTCCGTCTCAAATTGTAATATGAATTCAATCATATTATGATCACCTCCTCCTAAGGGTTCCTTTACATTAAGTTCTTTAATAAGATCTGTTTTTTTACACAACACCTGATCTAAGATAGCCTTTCCTCTAGAAGGCTCAAGCATAAGCTGCTTAAAAAGCCATCTCATAAACATTCAACAAATTCCCTCTCTTATGATCTGACACCAATTTGATTTTCACAATCCCCTTGCGTATTGAAGTTCCCCATTATAATTGTGACATTACTCCTAATACTTGCCTTTTTCAGCTCCCTTTGCAATCTCAACCCCACACATCTTGGCTACTATTTGGAAGCCTATGTATGATTTCCATAATGGTATTTTTACCCTTTCAGTTTATTAACTCCACGCACAAAGATTCAACATTTTCTGACCCTGTGTCACCTCTTTCTAATGGTAAAATTCCATCTCTTACCAACAGAGCCACACCACCGCCTATATCTTCCTGCTTGTCCTTTCGATACAAAGTATATCCTTATTCTGAATGCTACGTGCATTTAAATACAGCATCTTCAGACCTGCTTTTTTTGCCCTCTTGAATTTTGCCTTTGCGGTATAATTTAACCCTTTGCTCTATCTGCATTTGTGCCCATTCATTGATTTGTCCTTCTTTACATTCATGTTACACCCATCATCTGCTTGTAAACCTGCCAGTTCATCCTCAGAGCTATCATACTGGTTCCCATCCCTGTGCTATATTAGGTTAAACCACTCCCAACAGCTCTAGTACACTTGCCCACAAGAATATTAGTCCCACTCAGATTCAATTGCAATCTAACCCTTTTGTACAGGTCACAGCTGTCCCAGAAGAGGTCCTAATTATCCAGAAATCTGAATCCCTGCCCCTGCTCCAATTCTTCAGCCACGCATTTATCCTCCACCTCATTCTAATCCTATCCTCACTATCACTTGGCACAGACAGCAATCCCCAGATTACTACCCTTGACGTCCTGCTTCTTAGCTTCCTTCCCAAATCCCTGCTTTCAGGACCTCCTCCCTTTTTCTACCTATGTTGTTGGTACCAATATGTACCGTAAGTTCTGACTGCTCACCCACCCTTCTCAGGATACTGTGGATGCGTTCAGAAACATCATGGACCCTGCCACCTGGGAGGCAAGCTACCATCCGTGTTTCTTTTTTGCACCCACAAAATCCCCAATCTGTCCCCCTAACTATAGAGTCATTTGTTACTGCTACCATCTTCTTCCTTTCCCTACTCTTCTGAGCCGCAGGGCCAGACTCAGTACCAGAGGCACGGCCACTGTTGCTTCCCCCAGGTAGGTTCCCACCCCCCCCCACCCCCGCAACAGTACTCAGAATGGAGTACTTATTGTTGAGGGAGATGGCCACATGGGTGCTCTCCACTATCTGACATTCTTCCTTTCCCCTCCTGATAGTCACCCATTTATCTGTCTCCTGTAGCCTTGGGGTAACTACCTCCCTGTAGCTCCTGTCAATCACCTCTTCACTTTTCCAAACAAGCCAAAGGACGTCAAGCTGCAGCTCCAGTTCATTAATACATTTTCTTAGGAGCTACATGCCAATGCACCTGGTGGAGATGTGGCCACTGGGGAGGCTGGAGGTCTCCTGGAAATCCCACATCTGACACCCAGAACTGAACACTGGCCCTGCAGACATGCCCCCTATTCTCCTCAAGAATTAAATATGAAAAAAGAAATAAGGAATGAACTTGCCTACTTACCCAGCTGAAGCTCTGTTGAGCCAAAGCCTTACCTCTCCGACTCAGACCACTCCGACAATGACCGCTCCTGCGATGATCTTTCCGCTAGACCATGCCCCTCTTTTATAGAGACTGGATACTTCAAGCTCTTTGCTGGATGACTTCTTCTGTCATTTTTTCCACTCTTTGCTCCTCACCTGCATTCACTTATCACTTACCAGCTCTTTCCCTCCACCTCTTCATACTGTTTACCCTCCCCCTATCCTCGACAGTCCAGATGAAGGGTCTCAATCTGAACATTTCACTGAGTATTTACCTTCTTAGATGCTACCAGACCCGCTGAGTTCCTCCAGCATCTAGTTTTTTTGCTGTTGGATCAAAAGGACCTGCGCTCTTGGGCATAGATGAATCACATAACAGTTAGGAAAGCAGTTAGTATGTTGGAAAACAATTAAGACTGCAGTTGCAGAAATATGAAACAAAAAGATAAATGCTGAAAGACCTCAATCAATCACACAGCATCTGTGGAAGGAATAAGCAGTCAGGGTTTCGGGTCAGTAACACTTCCATAGAACTTGGGGGAGAGTGAAAGGTTTACAGTTTTTGAAGTAGAGCTGCTGAGAGAAGTGAGGTGTAAGACAAAAGTGTGTATGGAGATAGGTTAGTGCAATGGTTCTCAATGTTTTTTATGCCATGGACCCCCACCATTAACGAAAGAGTCCATGGAACCCAGGTTGGGTACCCCTGGGTTAGTGAAAAGAATGAGCAACTTCAAGTTCCTGGGTGTGAATTCCTCTAAGGATCTATCCTGGGCCCAACATATTGAAGCAGCTACAAAGAAGGCACGACAGTGTCTATATATCATTAGGAGTTTGAGATCTGGTATGTCACCAAAAACACTTGCAAATTTCCACAGATGCACTGTGGAGAGCATTCTAACTGGCTGCATCATTGTCTGGTCTTGGAGGTGGGGGAGGGTGCTACTGCACTGAATCAAAATAACCTGCAGAGATTTGTAAACTTAGTCAGCTCCATCATAGGCACTAAGCCCCACTCTATCCAACATGTGTTTAAGGAGCAAAGCCTCAAAAAGGCGGCACCCATCATAAAGGTACCCCCATCACCCAGAACCTGCCTTCTTCTCATTGCTACCATCAGCAAGGAGGTACAGAAGCCTGAAGGCAAACACCCAACAATTCAGGAACAGCTTCCTCCCTCTGCCATCCAATTTCTGAATGGACACTAAACCCATGAATACTACCTCACTACTTTAAAATTTTTTAATATATTCTTGCTGCAATTTTGCTTCTGCTTTTAAGTATTGCATTGTACTGTTGCTGCAAAGATAACAAATTTCACGACACACAGGTATGCTGGTGATATTAAACCTGATTCTGATCAGATGATATGGAACATGAGGACTGACAATTAGCAAGACCTTGTAAAGAAACACAATGAAAAAGAGGTAGAAGCATGATAATAGATTGAGGGTATTGTGGATGATGTGGAGAGCTGTCAGAGGTTATAGCCGGATATTGATAGGATGCAAAACTGGGCTAAGAAATGTCAGATGGAGTTCAACCCAGATAAGTGTGAGGTGGTTCATTTTGGTAGGTCAAATATCATGGCAGAATATAGTATTAATGGTAAGACTCTTGGCAGTCTGGACGATCAGAGCCCAGCAGAGACTTGGGGTCCGAGCCCATAGGTCACCCAAAGCTGCTGCACAGGTTGACTCTGTGGTTAAGAAGAGACACAGTGCGTTGTCTTCATCAATTGTGGGATGAGTTTAGGAGCCGAGAGGTAATGTTGCAGCTATATAGGGCCCTGGTCAGACCCCACTTGGAGTACTGTGCTCAGTTCTAGTCGCCTCACTACAGGAAGGACGTGGAAACCATAGAAAGGGTGCAGAGTAGATTTACAAGGATGTTTCCTGGATTGGGGTGCATGCCTTATGAGAGTAGGTTAAGTGAACTTGGCTTTTTCTCCTTGGAGTGACGGAGGATGAGAGGTGACCTGATAGAGGTGTATAAGATGATGAGAGGCATTGATCGTGTGGATAGTCAGAGGCTTTTTCTCATGGCTGAAATGGCTAGCACGAGAGGGCACAATTTTAAGGTGCTTGGAAGTAGGTACAGAGGAAATGTCAGGGGTAAGTTTTTATGCAGAGAGTGGTGAGTGCGTGGAATGGGCTGCTGGCGATGTTGGTGGAAGCGGATACGATAGGGTCTTTTAAGAGACTCCTGGATAGGTACATGGAGCTTAGAAAAATAGAGGGATATGGGGTAACCCTAGGTAATTTCTAAGGTAAGGACAGCTTTGTATTGTGCTGTAGGTTTTCTGTGTTTTTTAGAAATAATAGTTCATCTGAAGCTGAACACTGCAGTGTTTATTTCAGATAGTTAACAAGTGCCGAGACAGAGGGTAATATACTGTACACTGATGGCACAGCAGTGGAAACTGAGCAGTTTCAAGCTGCTAGGTGTACACATCTTACAGAACTTCTCACATCCTACACAGTCGAGAAAGCTGACCAACAAAATACCTTTATGAGAAGACTGAAGAGAGCTGGGTTATGCATATCAGTGCTCATGACCTACAGATGTGCATTTGAGAGTATCCTAACATACTGCATCACTGTGTGGTCTGGAAACTGCACTGCAGCCATCAAGGAGCTACAGTATATACAGAAAAGTGCTACACAGCATCCACACCAGGACCACCACACTCAAAAAAGAGTTACTTGCTCCAAGCCATCAGGCTGATCAACACCTCCATCCATTAACCCCCCCCCCCCCCACCACCACCACGAAGTTATCATTTCTTGTCAGAGTCACTTTATGTACAGACATGGCTGTACCTAACGTCACTTTATGTACATACAATCAGTATATGTATATAGTCTAATCTTATGTATTTATATTTTTTGTTTTTTATTGAGTTCTTTCTGCTTATTGTGCATCATATCCTGAGTAAGGAGTTTGTACATTCTCCCCGTGACCATGTGGGTTGGTGTTTAGGCTAAGGTTAAATCAGAGGGCTGTGGGACAGCGCAGTTCGAAGGACCAGAAGGGCGTATTCCACATTGTATCTCAGTAAAATTAAATAAAAGAATTCTCCTTTAAACTTGGGTACTGAAGAATGACAATAAACCATCTTGAATCTTCTTTTAGTTTGCATATGGCAGTGGAGGAGACCACAGACACACAGATTGGAATGGGAGTAGGATTGAGGAGTAAATTACTATACACCAGGAAGCTCGGTATCACCTCTGTGCTGTGAGTGCAGGTACTCTGCAGGTGATGGTATGTTGGCCTTAATAACAGAGGATATGAGTGGGAAAGTTAAGGAGATCTTGCTGCAATTATATCAATCCTTCACAAGACCATGTTTGGAGTAGTATATTCAGGTCTGATACCATGACTAAGGAAGGAATGATATACAATAGAGAGGGTGCAAAAAAGGTTCACCACATCGATTCTAGAAAGACGTGAGGGAGGAAGGGATGAAATTAAGTAGATTGGCCTATACACTCTCCAGTTTAGAAGAAAGAGAGTTGTAATTGAAACATACATTATCCTGATGGGGTTTGACAGGGTTATATTTCCCTGCATGTGGTTTCTGGAATCAGTCTCAAAATAATGGGTCAACCATTCAGTAAGAAGTTTCTTCATGCAGAGGGTTGTGATTATTTGGATATTCTATTTAAGGGATTCAGTTGCTGAGTATATTGAAGAGAGGCATTTTAATTATTAATGGAAGCAAGGAGCATTTACAGAGTCAATACAGGAAAGTGACACTGAGTCAGCATGATACTATAAAGGGAGGCACAGGAAAGAGTGCCAAAAGACTTTTCTGATCTTATTTCTTATGTTTATAGAGCAACACACACACATAATGCTGGAGGAACTCAGCATGTATGTTCTTACGCGGTTTGCTTTCAGTAATCTGTTCCTTCGTCCATCTCACATCTATAGTGATGAAATGCTTTGAGAGCTTGGTCATGGCTAGAACCAACTCCTGCCCGGACCCACTGCAATTTGCCTATCACTACAATAGTTCTACGGTTGATGCAATCTCAATGGCTCTTCACACGGCCATTGATCACTTGGACAATGCGAACACTTATGTCAGGATGCTGTTCGTTGACTATAGCTCAGCAAGTAACACCATCATTTCCACAATCCTGATTGAAAAGCTACAGAATTTGGGCCTTGGTATCTCCTTCTGCAACTGGATCTCTCTGCAGAGAGCTGTAAAATTAGTCAGCTCCTTCATGGATACCGGCCTCCGTAGTTTTGAAGACATCATCAGGGAGCGGTACCTCAAAAAGGCGGTGTCCATCCTTAAGGACCCATACCACCAGGACAGACCTTTTCTCATTGTTACCATCCGGGAGGAGGTACAGAAAGCTTGAAGGCAAACGGTCGATGATTCAGGAACAGCTTCTTCCCTTCTACCATCCGATTTCTAAATGACATTGAAACCAGGAACACTACATCAGTGCTTTTTTTAAAATTTCTGTTTTTGCACTACTTATTTAACTAGTTTATATGCATATTAATGCAGATTTTTTCTATATTATCATGTATTGCTTTGTATTGCTGCTATCCAGTTAACAAATTTCACAACGTGTGCCAGTGATATTAAATCTGATTCTGATTCTGACCCAGTTTGTTGAAATTATGACAATTTAACATGCTAAAATCTGAAGATAAAGCTTTTGACCTTTGCTAAATTTCTGCCTGATTTGCTGCTGTTAGCAGATCCTCCAAAATGGCACGCAGACCATATTTCAGGAGAAAATTGCTCCTCACAGAAGGAATAGATGTTTTGCTAAAGTACATTTTTCAAATGACAGGGAGATGCTACTTAATTCCTACAACACAGGCAAAGGTTCATTTCGATGAGCATTCAATTGTTCTAAATTGTGTTTATAGTCAATATGCACTGATTTGTTATTGCTGAAAAATGTGAAGGCTTGAATTAATTATATGCGCTGAAACATATCACAATCAGTGGTAAATACCTTGGTGTACAAACTTATTTAATGACCAATACATATTAGCAATTGAAGTCAACTCAGCAGCCTGCATTATTGATTTAATGCATCTTTGATTTAAAGAAAACCTATTCTCATGATAGAACTTATCTATCTGACTTATTTTCCTTTGTGTTTAGAGTCAAAAAAGCAATGAACTGTTTTAATCTCAATGATACCATATCATGAGATTAACCTCTCAGGGAGTAATATCATTTATTGTATCACATTGTCAGGTTAATTATGTTTTGTGCTATTGGAGCAGGCAGGGAATGAGTGAAGCAGAAATTGCATTCAGCCAGGTTTCTTGGGTGCAGTGTATTTTGCATTTTAGGCCTGATCAGCATAGCTAATGTAATGTGTCAGACTTAGCCAACACAGGACATCATATCGTACCTGATATTATTGTTGCCCCTACACCTTTTATGACAAAATGTCTTTCTCATAAACTTTCTAAATGTCTCAGTGCAGGAAGACCATAAAACCATAAGACATAGGAGCAGAATCTGGCCATTCAGCCAATTCCATTGTGGCTGATTTATTATCCCTCTCAAACCCATTCTTCTGCCTTCTCCATATAACCTTTGATGCCTTGACAAATCAAGAACCTATTCATCATCATCATCATTATATGCTGTATTGTATGATGTAGGTGATCATGGTCTCATGACCATGATTGTTCTTGGTAAATCATTCTACAGAAGTGGTTTACCATTGCCTTCTTCTGAGCAGTGTTGTTACAAGACGAGTATAATGTGCTTCAAAGGATGTGTGCTCAGTCCACTGCTCTATTCTGAGTAGTGCTACAGCAACAACCTTGGACTCAATATCAGTACGACCAAGGACCTGACTGTGAATTTCAGAAAGGCTAAGAGGAAGGAACACACTCCAGTTCTCATAGAGGGATCAGAAGTGGAAAGAGTGAGCAATTTCAAGTTCTTCGGTGTCAATATCTCCCTGGATCTATCCTGGGTTCAACATATCGATGCAGCTACAAAGAAGGCATGATTGCGGCTAACAAATTTGATGACATATTCCAGTGATATTAAACCTGATTCTAATTCTGATGCAGCAGCTGCTCATAGGACTATGACTATACAACTACCTGCTCCCATGGCTTCACCTGACCCTGATCAGAGGGTAAGCAAGTGCTACAGCTCACATAGGGGTGACCTGTAAGCTAGTGCATTACATCTCCTTTGGTAGAGATGTATCTCCACCATGCCACACTAAGGAACCTGCTAACCTCCACTTTAAATATGCACAAAGACTTGGCCTCCACAGCTGTCCACGTAATGAATTCCACAAATTCATCAGTCCCTGACTAAAGAAATTCCTCCTCATCTCTCTTTGAAAGGGATGTCTTTCTATTTTAAGGCTGTGCTCTCTGATCTTAGGCTCCCCCATTATGGGATCATCCTTTCGAGCAAAAAGTTTGTGATTAGTAGGTCTTTTTAAGGAAAGGTTTGAAGGTTCACATGGATGATACTAGATCTGAGAACATGCCTATCAGAAAAATTTGAACAGCTAGGTCTCCTTGAGAAGGCGTAAAGGTGAGTTTACAGCATATCCCTGCATTGACTCTGAATGCCATTGTCTTTCCTATTTGCTGCACATTACTTGATGGTACCTCGAATGCTCATTATGAGACATGAAAGCCTTTGGCTGCAGTTAGATTTCGCAGCTTCTCACTTTCTAATATTCTGCTCTACAGCCTACAGAAAAGGCTGTGGAAGGTGGTAGATACAGCCCAGTCCATCACAGGCAAAGTCCTCTCTACCATTAAGCACATTTACAAGGAGCACTGCTGTAAGAAAACAGTAACCACCTTCAATGACCCTGCAATACAGGCCATGCCCTCTTCTCACTGCTACTATTGGCCAGGAGGTACAGGAGACTTAGGTCCTACACCACCAGGTTCAAGAACAGTTATTACCCTACAACCATCAAGCTCCTGAATCAGCAGGGATAACTTCACTTAGCTCAACAATGAACAAATTCCGCAACATACAGGTTCACTTTGAAGGACTCTACAACTCATGTTCTCCATATTATTCATTTGCACATTTTTTTGTCCTCCTTTGCACGTTGGTTGTTTGTCAGCCTTTACATATAGTTTTTCATAAATTCTATCGTATTGCTTTATTTTTCAAACTTAGATAATTTCACTTCGGCTTTGACTTTGACTTTGACTTTCTGCTACCACCCAAAACCAGATCGCAATGTTTATTTTCAGATCTATGTGCGCTATAGTTATGGAGCTGAAACAACAGCAGCTAAAGGTTTGACGGAACAATCAGCAGGGATTGTCAATAATTAACACATGCCTTGGAGTCAAGGTCCAATGAAATGTCAATGAGAAGTGATTTAGTGACTTATTATTGCTTAATCTTCATCTGTTGTGTTAAGAAGTATCCACCCTGTGAGACGGATAACTTTGCAGGAACTGGGGCATGGTACAAAAGTGAACAGGCTGAATAGGTAGGGTCTGACTCTACCCTTTGGAGTTTAGAAGAATGAATGGTGATCTTATAGAAACATCAGATTACCGAATGGTCCATGAACCTACGAACACTATCTCACTATTCCTCTTTTGCACTATCTTAGATTTATTTTAAAAGTTGTAACTTATAATCATTTTTTTATCAGCCAACACACATAAAAATTGCTGGTGAATGCAGCAGGCCAGGCAGCATCTCTAGGAAGAGGTACAGTCGACATTTCGGGCCGAGACCCTTCATCAGGACTAACTGAAAGAAGAGCTAGTAAGAGATTTGAAAATGGGAGGGGGAGGGGGAGATCCGAAATGATAGGAGAAGACAAGAGGGGGAGAGATGGAGCCAAGAGCTGGACAGTTGATTGGCAAAAGGGATATGAGAGGATTATGGGACGGGAGGCCTAGGGAGAAAAAAAGGGGGAGGCGAGGAAGCCCAGAGGATGGGCAAAGAGTATAGTAAGAGGGACAGAGGGAGAAAAAGGAGAGGGAGAGAGAGAGAGAGAGAGAGAGAAAGAGAAAGAAATAAATAATGGATAGGGTACCGAGGGGAGGTGGGGCATTAACGGAAGTTAGAGAAGTCGATGTTCATGCCATCAGGTTGGAGGCTACCCAGACGGAATATAAGGTGTTGTTCCTCCAACCTGAGTGTGGCTTCATCTTTACAGTAGAGGAGGCCGTGGATAGACATGTCAGAATAGGAATGGGACGTGGAATTAAAATGTGTGGCCACTAGGAGATCCTGCTTTCTCTGGCGGACAGAGCGTAGGTGTTCAGCGAAATGGTGTCCCAGTCTGCGTCGGGTCTTGCCAATATATAGAAGGCCACATCGGGAGCACCGGACGCAGTATATCACCCTAGCCGTTAATGCCCCACCTCCCCTTCGTACCCCATCCATTATTTATTTATTTATTTATCCTCTCCCCCTCTCTCTCTCTCTCTCTCTCTCTCTCTCTCTCTCTCTCTCTCTCTCTCTCTCTCTCCCCCCCCCCCCTTTTTCTCCCTCTGTCGCTCTCACTATACTCCCTGCCCATCCTCTGGTCTTCGCCCTCCCCCTTTCTTTCTCCCTAGGCCTCCTGTCCCATGATCCTCTCATATTCCTTTTGCCAGTCAACTTTTCAGCTCTTGGCTCCATCCCTCCCCCTCCTGTCTTCTCCTATCATTTCGGATCTCCCCCTCCCCCTCCCATTTTCAAATCTCCTACTATCTCTTCTTTCAGTTAGTCCTGATGAAGGGTCTCGGTAGGAAACGTCGACTGTACCTCTTCCTATAGATGCTGCCTGGCCTGCTGCGTTCACCAGCAATTTTTATGTGTGTTGCTTGAAATTCCAGCATCTGCAGATTTCCTCATGTTTGCGTAATAATTTTTTATGTTTAGATTGAGTTGTTCTCCAATCTTGGCAGTCTTGCCTACGTTTCATCACCATATGAGGAGACATCATCAGTGCACTGTTCAACCAAACCGTCAACCATCCAATCTGCATATTTTCCAAATTATTTCCAATTTTTTAAGTGCTGCGCTATACTGTTGCCACAAAACAATAAATTTCACAACATTTGTCAGTGATAATAAACCTGAATCTAATTCTGATTCCTTGAAGTGTCTCGTTTGCCACTTAGACACTTCTACTGTTGCTCTCATTGAGACTCTGAGGTCTAAAGCCAGATTATTCAGGCTCGGATCCATTGGGATTTCAGCTTCATAGCAGCCATATGCAGTGCCCTCCACTGCAGGGCAGCTGTCTCTCACTGGCACTGGCTGCAGCCTCAGGGAGATCACTGTAGCAAAGGCAAATGGAGGGTGAATTTCGAAGGGGATCAGGGTGATGGGTTGTTCTTGTCCTTGACTGGAAATATAAATGTAGCTTAGGGTTTTTTTTAGTTTTGCCTTCATTATTGTCATCAAGATATGAAGATAATGAGTAGCTGGCAAAGTGCATGTCCGTTCATGGGGTTTTCAACTGAAATGAAAAGTGATCAATTAAACCCTGGAAGCAATCCAGGGCGATCACGCCACTGGAATCTGGATATTTGATAGATTATTCTCATCACTGAAATGTCTTGTTTTTGTCTGGTATGAGTTAGTTTTTAGTAGATGACCTCAACTTCTTTATTCTTTGTCTTTTTTCTTCTTTTATTTTTTATTCTTATAACACATAATCAATGGCTATAACCAATAAGTTTAATGCTGTATTTATTACTTCCAAAGAATGTTTAGATTGCAAATTCACCAGTATTCAACAGTTGTCAATGCTCCACAAAGTGGAATCCACGGCAAATGTTGAGTGCTACATTGAGAAATAGCCCAGAAGTTGCAAGGCCATGATCTCTGCAGCTGTGGCTTTGAGACTGGAGATCTTCTTTGCTCAGAGGCAATGAAGACTTGTTTTGGACTTGTTTTGGAGTTCTCAGTTGAGAGATCCAGTAGATCACAGCTTTACTATTCATGTCTTAAATTAAAATTGCACCTATCCCTTCAAATTCCAAAATAGAATGATATTCTACAGACCAGTTTTCCTGAATGATATCAGCTTCCAGTTAACCTCCAAGTAAACACAGATAAGTAGAGTTATTGGTAAAAGGTGGACAGCTGATAACTTCTTCCGTGTCGACCTACTTTCCTACATGTGAGTCATTTAGGTGCAGTTATACAACTTAATTTGGCAGTGCAAGGACTAAATAAGAACAATGCTCAAAATTTAATTTTCTCCTTACTTCATGGTTCCATGTGTGGATAGAACACACCAAGATGGATAGAACACACCAGGAATAACGATTCAATTTAGCTTTCATCTCAATTATACTGAGCTTTCAACTAAGCCAGGACCTAGAGTGGTGAGAGAGCATTATATGATCTATTTTCCAAATCTATTAATTTCCCAGTGAAGCCTGGATTATTTGGATCAGAATATGCAAGAAGAGAGCAGGATAAGGAAGAGGTGATGTAGCGAAAATATATGAGCAGAGATTGGTTCTTCCCCACAGGGAATGGCATTGATATGATATTCACGCATATAGGCCTATTGGTTCCATTAGGTGGTTGAGATTGTAGGATAATGTTAAAATAGATGCAACAGAACTACTCCACTCTCTCTGACTACTTGCCTGTCCTTTCGATACAATATGTATCCTTGGATGTTAAGCTCCCAGCTAAAATCTTCTTTCATCCATGATTCAGAGATGTCCACATCATACATGCAATATCTAACTGAGAAGAAATAATCCTCTCTACATAGGAATAGGAATTTTGTTCATAAAGTTTCTGCACTTTGATGCACTTACAATGCCCATTTGATATTCCTATCATACTTCCTGTAAGATAGGTGCAAATATAATTGCTGTAATTCATTTATTTAGACCCTGTCAGCTAAAAGATGATGCATTTACTGATTCTGTTCCCAAGAAATTGACTTGCAATTGGCAAGCATCACACTGGAACAGGTATGGAATGGCCTTAAAAAAAATCATCTGTCTCATTCAATCAACAATTAGTTCCCTGCATGAGTACAGCATTTGAATTTTTTCAGCCACAAAACTGTATCTCTTTCTCATCAGACTGCACTTTATGAATACAGCAAAGCCAATGAAAGTCAGAGACAATTCACCAAACCAGGAGTGGCCATAATTCACTCATACTAGTAAAGCATATGTTGAAAATGTGTGTATCAGCATTTGGTCAGCCAAGAAGATGCCTAACTGATCAAGCAACATGCATGCTCTGCTTTTATATCATAATGATTTTTGTCATGTCAGGGATAATTCAAATAAGCTTCTCTTATTGTTTTGCTGGCATTGTTTGTGTTGTTGTTTCTTATATGTTCTGCAAACATAGCAGGAAAGCTATGTTGCCAGAATGCGTGGTGATACTTCCAGACTACCCCCTATACTTCCTTCAGTTGTGTTGGCTGCTAACGAAAATGACACGTTTCACTGTAAGGTCAGTGGACACCTTACTGGGTACATCCTGCACATAATAAAGTGACCACTGTGTGTATGCTGCTGCATCCATCCACTTTAAGGTTTTAATGTGTTGTGCATTCAGATCTGCTCTTCAGCACACCACTGTTGTGACACATGGTTATTTAAGTTACTGCCTTGTTGTCAGCTTGAACTGGTCTGGCCATTCTCCTCTGACCTCTCTCAATGACAAAGCATTTTTACCCACAGAACTGCCACTGTCTTTTTTTTAGTTTGTCACAACATTCCCTGTGTGAAAATTCCAGGACATCAGCATTTTCTGAGATACTCAAACCACCCCGTCTGGCATCAATATAGTCAAAGTCATTTAGATCATATTTGTTCCCCATTCTGATGTTTGGTCTGAATGACAACTGAATCTCTGGACCATGTCTGCATGCTTTTATGCATTGAGTTGTTGCCACATGATTGGCTGATTAGATATCTGCATTAATGATCATGTGTACTTAATAAAGTAGCCACTGAGTGTATGTTTCAATGTGATAAATAAATCTGAATCTGAAACTAACACTGTTTCCATTAATTTGACTTGTAAGGCAAACATGAAGATAAACGCAGGTACACGTACGTACACATTAACATATTGGTATGAAAGGAGTTCAAAGGGCACACCCTATTGTTTCTCGCTTGTTTAATAAAATTACCCTATTAACAAATCTTGTCAATGCCTGCTAACAGCAATAACAGTCTTTTTTTCTTACTCCATTAATGCACAACCAGTACACGTCTGCAAAGAATTATCTGTCACTTACCCCAATTGATAAACATTATAGCTGAATGTCTGCAAATTCTTGGCTGCGGAGTGCAGAGTATTTTCCATGAAAAGCACTTTGTCAGCCACATGAGCAAGATAAGGTTAAACATGCTGAGAGTGAGTGATTATTATTGTGAAAACATTAAACTAACAGTAAACTAACAGGTTATTAGAAGAAATCTACCAAATACCGTGGAACAGCAATAGAATGTTTCCTGTTTAATATCCCAACTGAATTAAAAGCTTATATATATATATGTTCATACAGTATAAATTCAACGTCACTCAGCCAGCCAATAGCTGATCTATCTCGCTGCCATCAATATAAGCACATCTCAAGGATGCTTAGTCCACTGCTGTGTTCTCTCGCTGCACTCAAGTCTGTATGGCTAGGCACAGTTCAAATGCCACCAGTAAGTTCAGTGATGACACCATTGCTGTCGGCAGAATCTTAGGTGGCATTGAGGAGGCATACAGGAGTGAGGTAGAGCAGCTAATCGAGCAGCGTCACAACAAAAACCGTGCATTCAACATCGGCAAAGCCAAGAAATTGATTGTGGTCTTCAGGAAGGGGAAGTTGAGAACACACACCAGTCCTCATTGAGGGGTCAGTGTTGGAAAGGGAGAGCAATTTCAAGTTCCTGAGCATCAATGTCTCAGAAGATCTATCCTGGGCCCAACACATCAATACAATCATGAAGAAGGCATACCAGTGGCTCTACCTCATTGGGAGTTTGAAGAGATTTGGTTGGCTGGTTGCATCACACCCTGTTATGGAGCCTTCTAAAGCATAGCATCACAAGAGGCTGCAGAGAATTGCAGATTCTGCCACTTCCATCACGGACACAGGCCACCCCACCATCAAGAACATCTTCAAGAAGAGGTCCATCATGAAGGTGACATCCATCATTAAGGACTTTCGCCATCTGGGACATGCCATTCATATGTTACTACCATCGAGGAGGAGCTACAGGAACCCGAAGACCCACATTCAACATTTTACAAATATCTTGTTCTTCTCCATCGTCAGATTCTGAACAGCTCCTGAACCTGTGAACACTATCTCATTATTTGTAATTTGCAGTTGATTTATTTATTTTTGTAAGTTATGGTAATTTTCTTTTTGTCGTGCACTGCAAACTAACATACTTTATGACAAATGTCAGTGATAACAAACCTGATTCAGATTTTGATGATTTTGAATTTTTCCCTATAACCTATTCTCCACACATTCTGATAAACTCCCAGTAGATTTCACTATTCACATACACACTCAGGGCAAATTACAGTAGCCAATTAACCCACCGACCTACAGATTTTCGATAGGTCGAACAAAATGGAGCGGTTGGTGGAAAAAACCCTGCAGTTACAGAAAGAACTTTCACACTCCACACTGTTAGAACCAGAGGTCAGAATTGAACCCAAGTCACAGAAGCTATGAGACTACAGCTCTACCAACTGTACTGCCCTCAAGTTGCTTGTAGCTTTCTCCTTCCCTCTCAATAAGATGTAGCCTAGCAGCAAGTGAATAAAATCCAGCAGTTAAAATAACACAAGCCTGATTTTTGCAATCCGCCATGCAAGTTAAAACTGACTTAATAGTTATCATTATACAGTATCAGTTCCCAAAGGTTTTCTTGAATATTTATAACTCTTTGTTCTGTTAAAACTGTTCCAAATACAAACATCCCGTGTCATTTATCTTCTGTGGCACATGGCAACCCAATTTTTCCATTGTTTTGACATCCAGCAGGTTACACTATGGCTGTTTTTGCAATGAACACTGCATTTTCATTGAAAATTACTAGACTGATTGAACAAAGGGGAAGAGGAAGGCTACTACCATGTCTATTAGACATGATAATGCTACTGGACACCAAGTCAGTATTAGAGACAGGTGGTCTTGGTTCCAGCTTATTATGATGGAGAAGGAGGGAAGGTCATAGGAAGTAACTCTGTCCTCATCTTTGAAATTATACAATTGAAGGCCATTTCAACAGTCAGAGATCAGAACTCCCATCATCAATCATCCAGACATCTCTGGCATAGTTAATGAGTAGCCTGGGCTCTGGATCATCATGTGATATTTAAGAAAGTGTCAGAAGACCTTGTATCTATTTCTTTTTGTTTTCAGCCCAGTGAGATATATTTTGTGAATCAATCATGAAAAAAGGGGCTTTCTAATAGAATAGTGTACACAGAACATTGAACGTTGAAAACCACAGTACAATACAGGCCCCTTGGCCCTCTTTGTTGTGCCAACCTACTCTAAAATTCATCTAATCCTTTCCAGTCCTGATGAAGGATCTCAGCCCAAAATATCAACAGTTCATTCTGCTCCACAGATATTGCCTGACTTGCTGTGTTAGAAAGTAGAACAGGACAGCACAGTACAGGCCATTCGACCCACAATGTTGTGCCGACCTTTTAACCTACTCTAAGATCAATCATATGGACTGTCCTGGGAGGGGTAGCACTTCTGGTGAGGGAGATTGTCATGTCCATTCCGAGGCAACTCACTCACCTTTGGTCCTCACTGGACAGGCAGCTGTAACCTGTGGCTCCAAATAGCTGTTTTCATGTGCCTGTGGCCTCACTCTGGTGCACCACTTTGGCAGGTGGGCTAAAACTTGGTGAGAGCAGCCTACGGCTTTATACTCCGATGAGGCAGAGAAATGCATGCAAAGTCAGCTCAGGCTGACTGCGCGGATGAGATCGACAATAAGATCCAATGGCCAGGAAGGCCATACTGCAACACTCTGTGGAGAGCAAATGGGCATGATGAGGTACAGAACACATCCTGGTCATCCACTGCAACTAAGGAAGACCCCAGTTTGTTTTCTATCATCCATGTGCCTATCTAAGAATTTCTTAAATGCCGCTAATGTATTTGCCTCAACCACCAACCCTGCAAGGCGTTCCCTCACTTGCCACTCTCTGTGTAAAGAACTTGCCTCTGACATGCCCCCCCCCCAAACTTTCCTCCAATCACCTTAAAATTATGCCCCCTTACATTAGCCATTTCCATCCTAGAAGAAGTCTCAGGCCCATGCCTCTTATCATCTTGAACACCTCTATCAAGTCACCTCTCTTGAGTGAACCAGGTCCTCTGCTCCAAAGGGAAAATACCTGGTTCACTCAACCTATAAGACGTACTCTCTAATCCGGGCAAATCTCCTCTGCACCCTCTCTAAAGCTTCTATATCCTTCCTATCATGAGGCGACCAGAACTGAATGCAATACTCCAAGTGTGGTCTGACCAGTGTTTTATAGAGCTGCAATGTTACCTTGTAGCTCTTGAACTCAGACAAATGAAGGGCCAAACTGTAAGGTAGTAAATAGTCATAAAACTTTACACCATTACATAACAAGGACCACAACAGGAGCACCACCTTGCATCACTGATGGTTAATTTAGTTGTCCATCCTGCTGTCATTATGTACAGGGTAAAGCAATACCATTGTGCTGGGCAACAGAAAGCTCAGTTGTCTTTGGTAGATAGACATTAGAATGAGAAAACCCCTTCATCAGGATCCTGCTGAGACCCGATTAGAACTTCTCTGCTTGCACTCACACACGCACCATGCTGATTGTGCGATAGGTTAGCTAATTTTCAGGAAGACTGCTGCACTTTCCTATCCAATCACTTTATTTGTTCTGAGTAAGATGGACAATGCTGATTGGTTAAAATACCCAAAACTTCGTTTCTAAATAAATGGTTGAGATGCTAATTCACTTCATTACTGATCTATCCAAAAGCTGCTGCAAGAGGAAGGCAGTCAGTTACTACCTTCACAGAGGACACCTGATGACAGTTAAAACTCTTTCATTGGAACAGTCAGTCATATCACCAACATATCATTTATAAAGTTGCTGATTCAATTTCAGGCGAAGAATAAATCTTTGGCAGACATTATATTGAAGATGAAAAAGCAGCAGTAAAGTTGATAGTAAACGTCTCAAGGAGACAAGATCAGCCATCTTCACACACACACAGGTTGCTGTCAACAGAATCAACTGCCAAAAGCTTCTGGACTTCATGAACAATCAATAAAAGAAGCTAGATTAGCATCCTTTTCATTCTGTTAGCTGGAGACAAGAAGAAAGATTTCAAGATGAAACACAGTTGGTTGACAATGAGTGAGGGGCAGTACAGCTGAAAGGAAAAGCTCAGCCAAAGAAATAAAAGACTGGGAAAATTAAAGTCAGACACACAAATAAAATGCAAACGATTTCAGAATAATACAAATCAATAGGTAGAGTAGTGCAATCTTTAGCCTTTAATTTGTAAGATCTCAAATCTTCTCAAGTCAATCAAATGAAGATCTGCCACAATTCCAAATAAAATGAGATTTTATGCATAATTTAATCCCACTTTCATCCAGAATGAGTGGATTATCTGAGGATCACAATCATGGAAAAATTGGAAGGTTTTACCCCAAACCATACCCCATAGACTTCATTTGTCTCAGAAACCCAAACAATTTCATACTCCATTTCCAGTCCCTTTTGTGCATTTTCAAGTCCTTTGGTCTGTACAAAAGTTGTTGGTTTGCCAGAAACTAGGTACTGTTGGTGACATCTGTTAGTCTCGCGAGGCCATCGATCTGTGCCTGGAAAGTCTTGCTGGAGTGTCCTCTCCAGGGCGCAGGCCTGGGCAAGGTTGTATGGAAGACCAGCAGTTGCTCATGTAGCGTCTCCTCTCCACGACACCGATGTTGTCCAAGGAAAGGGCAAGGCCGATACAGCTTGGCACCAGTGTCGTCGCAGGAGTTGCCAGAATGAGGTCGAAGGCAAAGTCGGACTGCCTTAGGGACTCCAGCTCCAGATTTGTGCTCAGGGTTTACTCCCGAAGCCTTTCCCATGAGTGGGTATGGCCGCAAGGCAGCGGAGGTTTGAAATCAAAGTTTTTCCTCTCTTACATGGACTGCCTTCCCAGGCTGACCAGTTCCAACTACCCAAAGCACTGGTTTTAAGGTGCCAGGACCCGCCTTTGCCCCTTCTCCTGTCAGCAGAAACAGTTCCGCCGGGCTTAGAGGCTAAGCCACACGAGAAGGCCAGGACTTGGACTTGGTTGTCAGAGGCTATTTGAGGCGCATGCTGTGAGGAGCACTTTTAGGTAGCGGGAGCTTGTCCCCACTATCACTCCTCGGCTTGACAGCCTTGGAACCTAGGTACTGTTAGAGCTCTAGAAAATTACAAGGTTGCAAGGAAAGAGCTTAAGAATGGAATTAGGAGAGCCAGAAGGGGCCACGAGAAGGCCTTGGTGATCAGGATTAAGATAAACCCCAAGGCATTCTACAATTATGTGAAGAGCAAGAGGATGAGCCATGTGAGAATAGGACCAATCTGGTGTGATAGTGGAAACGAGTACATGGAGTCGGAAGAGGTAGTGGAGGTACTTAATGATATGTTGCTTCAATATTCACCAGGGAAAAAGACATTGACTTGATTTGGTATTGGGAAATGAACCTGGTCAGGTGTCAGATCTCTCAGTGGGAGAGCATTTTGGAGATAATGATCTTATTTCTATCTCCTTTACAATAGCATTGTAGAGAGATAGAAACATACAAGTTAGAAAAGTGTTTAATTGGAGTAAGGGGAATTATGAGGTGATCAGACAGGTAATTAGGAGCTTAAATTGGGAACAGATGTTCTCAGGGAAAAGTACGGAAGAAATGGGGCAAATGTTCAGGGGATATTTGTGTGGAGTTCTACACAGCTACATTCCAATGAGACAGGGAAGTTGTGGTAGGGTACAGGAACTATGGTGTACAAAGGCTGTAATAAATCTAGTCAAGAAGAAAAGAAAAGATTACAAAAGGTCCAGAGAGCTAGGTAATGTTAGAGATCTAGAAGATTATTAAGGCTAACAGGAAGGAGCTTAAAATGGAAATTAGGGGAGCCAGAATGGGCCATGAGACGGCCTTGGCGGGTAGGATTAAAGAAAACCCCAAAGCATTCTACAAGTATGTGAAGAGCAAGAGGATTATACATGAAAGAATAGGACCAATCAAGTGTGACAGTGGGAAAGTGTGTATGGAATTGGAGGAAATAGCAGAGGTACTTAATGAATACTTTACTTCAGTATTCACTGTGGAAATGATTCTTGGTGATTGTAGTGCTGACTTTCAGCACACTGAAAAGTTTGAGCATGTAGATATTAAGAAAGAGGATGTGCTGGAACTTTTGGAAAGCATCATGTTGAATAAGTCGCCGGGACAGGAAAAGATGTACCCCAGGCTACTGTGGGAGGTGAGGGAGGAGATTGCTGAGCTTCTGATGATGATCTTTGAATCATCAATGGGGACAGGAGAGGTTCTGGAGATTGGAGGGTTGCAGATGTTGTTTCTTTATTCAAGAAAAGGAGTAGAGATAGCCCAGGAAATTATAGACCAGTGAGTCTTACTTCAGTGGTTGGTAAGTTGATGGAGAAGATCCAGAGAGGCAGGATTCATGAACATTTGGAGAGGTATAATGTGATTAGGAATAGTCAGCATGGCTTTGTCAAGGGTGGGTCGTACCTTACAAGCCTGATTGAATTTTTTGAGGATGTAGCTGAACACATTGATGAAGGAAGAGCAGTAGATGTAGTGTATAAGGATTTCAGCAAGGCATTTGATAAGGTACCCCATGCAAGGCTTATTGAGAAAGTAAGGAGGCATGGGATCCAAGGGGACATTGCTTTGTGGATCCAGAACTGGCTTGCCCATGGAAGGCAAAGAGTGGTTGTAGATGGGTCATATTCTGCATGGAGGTCGGTGACCAGTGGTGTGCTCAGGGATCTGTTCTGGGACCGTTACTCTTTGTGATTTTTATAAATGACCTGGATGAGGAAGTGGAGAGATGGGTTAGTAAGTCTGCTGATGATATAAAGGTTGGAGTTGTTGTGGATAATGTGGAGGGCTGTCAGAGGTTACAGTGGGACCTTGATAAGATGCAAAACTGGGCTGAGAAGTGGCAGATGGAGTTCAACCCAGATAAGTGTGAAGTGATTCATTTTGTTAGGTCAAATATGATGGCAGAATATAGTATTAATGGTAAGACTCTTGGCAGTGTGGACGATCAGAGGGATCTTGGGGGGTCCGAGTCCATAGGACGCTCAAAGTAGCTGCGCAGGTTGACTCTGTGGTTAAGAAGACATACGGTGTATTGGCCTTCATTAATCATGGAATTAAATTTAGGAGCTGAGAAGTAATGTTGCAGCTATATAGGACCCTGGTCAGACCCCACTTGGAGTACTGTGCTCAGTTCTGGTCGCCACACTACAGGAAGGATGTGGAAGACATAGAAAGGGTGCAGAGGAGATTTACAAGGATGTTGCCTGGATTGGGGAGCATGCCTTATGAAAACAGGTTGAATGAACTCAGCCTTTTATTCTTGGAGTGATGGAGGATGAGATATGACCTGATAGAGATAAGATGCTGAGAGGCACTGATCGCGTGGATAGTCAGAGGCTTTTTCCCAGGGCTGAAATGGTTGCCACAAGAGGACACAGGTTTAAGGTGCTAGGGAGTAGGTACAGAGGAGACGTCAGGGGTAAGTTTTTTACTCAGATAGTGGTGAGTGTGTGGAATGGGCTGCCGGCAACAGTGGTCAAGGCAGATACGATAGGGTCTTTTAAAAGACTTTTGGATAGGTGCATGGAGCTTAGAAATATAGAGGGCTATGGGTAAGCCTAGTAATTTCTAAGGCAGGGACACGTTCGGCACAACTTTGAGGGCCGAAGGGCCTGTATTGTGCTGTAGGTTTTCTGTGTTTCTATGTTTCTAACTGTGGGGATGACTTACTGCAGACTGAAACACTTGAGCATATAGACGGTAAGAAAGAGGATGTGCTGGATCTTTTGGAAACTATTAAGTTAGATAAGTCACGGGACCGGATGAGATATACCCCAGGCTACTGTGGGAAGCAAGGGAGGAGATTTCTGAGCCTTCTTGTGATGATCTTTACGTCATCAATAGGGACGGGAGAAGTACTGGAGGACTGGAGAGTTGCAAATGCTCCCTTGTTCAAGAAAGGGAGTAGGGATAACCCAGGAAATTATAGACCAACGAGTCTGACTTCAGTGGTGGGCAAGTTGTTGGAGAAGATCCTGAGAGGCAGGATTTATGAGTATTTGGAGAGACACACTCTGATTAGGGATAGTCAGCATGGCTAAGTCATATCTTACCAGCCTGATTGAATTCTTTGAGGATGTAACAAAGCACATTGATGAAGGTAGAGCAGTGGATGTAGTGTATATGGATTTCAGTAAGGCATTTGATAAGATTCCCCATGCAAGGCTCCTTCAGAAAGTAAGGAGGCATGGGATCTAAGGAGATCTTGCTTTGTGGATCCAGAAATGGCTTGCCCACAAAAGGCAAAGGGTGGTTGGAGATGGTTCATATTCTGAAAGGAGGTCAGTGACCGGTGGTGTTCCAAAAGAATCTGGTTCTGGAACCTCTCCTCTTCGTGATTTTTATAAGTGACCTGGATGAAGAAGCAGAAGGGTGGGTTAGTAAGTTTGCTGATGACACAAAGGTTGGGCGTGTTGTGGATAGTCTGGAGGGTTATCAAAGGTTACAGTGGGACACCGTTAGGATGCAGAACTGAACAGATGAGTTCAGCCCGAATAAGTGTGAAGTGGTTCATTTTGGTAGGTCCAATTTGAAGTCAGAATATAATATAAATGGTAAGACTCTTGGCAGTGTAGAGGATCTGAGAGACCTTGGGGTCCATGTCCATAGGACACTCAAAGCTGCTGCGCAGGTTGACAGTGTTGTTAAGAAGGTGTATGGTGGGTTGGCATTCATCATTCATGGGATTGAGTTCAAGAGCTGTGAGGTGATGTTACAGCTATATAAAACCTTGGTCAGACCCCACTTGGAGTACTTCTGGTTATCTCACTACAGGAAGGATGTGGATACTATAGAGAGAGTGCAGAGGAGATTTACAAGGATGTTGCCTGGATTGGAGGCCATACCTTATGAGAATAGGTTGAGTGTACTTGGCCTTTTCTCCTTGGAGTGCCGGAGGATGAAAGCTGACCTGATAGAAGTGTATAAGCTGATGAGAGGCATTGATCGTGTTGATAGCCAGAGGCTTTTTCCCAGGGCTGAAATGGCTTACATGAGGGAACATAGTTTCAAGGTGCTTGGAAATAGATACCAAGGGACGTCAGGAGTAAGTTTTTCACACAGAGAGTGGTGAGGATACAATAGGGTTGTTTCAGAACCTCTTAGGTAGGTATATGGAGCTTAGAAAACTGAGGCTGTGCGATAGGGAAATTCTAGGCCATCTCTAGAGCAGGTTACATGGTCGGCACAACATTGTGAGCCGAAGGGCCTGTAATGTGCTGTGTTCTATGTTCCATGTTCACATCAAGATGTCCGTGGAGGAATACTGCTAACTGGCGCCTTCCAGGCTGTGGGAGTATTCGCTGAGGGACAACTGAAGCTTGGTGCAGCCACCACGAGGGCTCAGTGGAGAAGGAACACAGTATAGGGTTCTTCTGCTACTGCAGAGGGAGGGGCCAGGTTGGGGAAGGAAACCCTTCAGTTATTGTAGCAAAGTACCACCCCAGAGAGCCACATGAGCGGCAGAAATGCCATTGATGTGTAGAATAGTACACATGCAGTAAAACAGTATTACTATGAATGTAAAGAATGAAAAGGCATTGAACAGTTTATTCTTGTAAATGCAATTTTTTATGATGAACAAACTTTATATTAATTTTAAAAATTCAAGTCTGCATTGCAAAATCATCACTGTTTCTTGAATATTTTTGCCTCATTGACAAATAAATTCACCAGTGATTTTGATCTTCCTATTCAGATTAAGACCTTGAACTATTAATGAATGCTGCCAGCAATTTACTTTACTGGATTAAGATCAAGATATGAGTATGAATTTGAACACCATGCAAATAAATGTTTTAAAATAGATTGGATATTCAGTCTATTATATTGTAGCATGCACAAACAGATGGAGGAAGATAGAATTCTGCTAAAATTGCAGATTTGATGATGATGTATTTCTGGATCAATAGATTAATAATTTACATAGAAAAATATCCATGTTAGTACCCAAAACCTGAGAGAGATTCAAGATAATTAAATTTAATATACAAGTACACTCCCACAAACCCCATTCTTCCCAGTACAACCAGAGTTCACAACAGCAATAAAAGATACAAAAGCTGAAGGCCCCTGATTTAAAGCATGTTCTACTGAGATTGGGACAATATAATGGGAGTTTTATGCCTTTTTGTTGATCCGCTGTATTAATACACAATTTATATAAAGATTAGGGTAAATATCAAGGTCAAATATTGAAATGTCACTGGAATGGATACCCCTTTGATCACCCAATTCCCCAAAGGATCTGTACAAAATAGAGGAAGAAATTATGCATTGAAATACTCATGTTTCCCAACTCTTCAGTAGAAGGATTGACATAAACATGAATTAACATAAACAAAAGAATAAATAACTTCATTAATATAGATTATTATGTCTAATCCAATTGAATGTCATTCATTTCAATATTCTCGTCAGGGTTCAGGAGGAGCAATGTTGTTGCTCTGAGCTCTGCAGTGGGACATTATGGCCTATGAAAATAAAAGCAAACAGCACAAATGAACTTCTGGAAATTGCTTTCTTCTTTTCCTTCACCATTCTCCATTCCTGTTTCCCTCACTCACCTTACCTGTTCATCACCTCCCTCTACTGCTCCTCCCCTTCCCTTTCTTTCATGGTCTTCTGTTCTCTCTTATCAGATTCCCCTTTCTCCAGCATCTAATCTCTCTCACCAATCAACACCCAAACCTTTACTTCACCCCCACCCGCTCTCCCAGTTTCACCTACCACTTGCCAATTTGCACTTCTTCCTCCCATCCCCCATCTTCTTAACTGACTTCTCCCCTTCCATTCCAGTGCTGATGAAGGGTCTCGGTCTGAAATGTCAACTGTTTATTCTTTTCCATAGATGCTGCCTGGCCTGCTCAGTTCTTCCAGCACATCCTGTGTGTTGTTTTGGATTTCCAGCATCTGCAGCTTTTCTCAAGTTTGCACAACTGAAACCTGAAATAAAAACAGAAAATTCTGCAACGTGCTCAGGTAGAAAATGAGGTTATTTTCCCCAAACTTCTGTCGGTATTGTTACTGCAATGCAAGAGGCTACAGATTGAGGGGTCATAGTGCATCTTTCATTGATTCTATTATACTATAGTTACTGTTCTGCAGATTTGCTGAGTATGCCCACAAGAAGATAACTCTCAGGGTTGTATATGGTGACATACATGTATATTGATAATAAAATTTACTTTGAACTTTAAACTTTGACCAGGATGAAAAATTAAAACTGCAGGCAATGGGAAAATTAGAGTCACTTCCACCGATTGACGGCTGGTGCTTCCAAAGAAGGTGATCTCTCCAACTTATATCCACAGGAACCTGGTTTCACAGATGAGAGATATTCCACTTAACCTGCCCATCCCAACCCCTTTTACTCTGTGATCTAAAACTAACATATTTTCATTGCTTCCCAGTTCTGATGAAACATTAAAGTGTTTCTCTTTCCAGAGGTGCTGTCTAACCTGCTGGGCATCATCAAATACTAAGGCCTACCTTCCTAAGAAGCCAAATGAAAGGCCAATTGATACAGTAAATCTGTTGACATGTTTAAATTAAACAAGACATGGGATAATTCCTTGTTCCAGGGAAGCTGGGACCTGTTCTGATGGGATAGGTTGCACCTGAACTGGAGGGGGACTAACATCCTTACGGGAAGGTTTGTTAGTGCTGCCCTGGGGGGTTTAAACTAGATTTGCAGGGGGAAAGTGAAAAAGAGTGTTAGAGCAGATAGTGAGGTGGAGGAGGATAAATGTCATGTGAGACCTGCAAGTATAGTGCATGGAGTAAAGCCAGATCTAACATATAAAGAGGCTTTGAGGAAAGAGAAGCAGAATAAACGGTGTAAAGGTAGTAAGGTAGAAGGGCTAAAGTGCGTGTACTTCAATGCAAGAAGCATCAGGAACAAAGGTGATGAACTGAGAGCTTGGATACATACATGGAGTTATGATGTAGTGGCCATTACAAAGACTTGGCTGGCACCAGGGCAGGAATGGATTCCGAATATTCCTGGATTTCAGAGCTTTCAAAGGGATAGAGAGGGGGAAAAAGGGGAGGAGGGTGGCATTACTGGTCAGGGATACTATTACAGCTACAGAAAGGGTGGGTAATGTAGCAGGATCCTCTTTTGAGTCAGTTTGGGAAAAGTCAGGAACAGGAAGGGAGCAGTTACTCTATTGGGAGTATTCTATAGGCCCCCTGGTAGCAGCAGAGATACAGAGGAGCGGATTGGGAGGCAGATTTTGGAAAGGTGCAAAAATAACAGGGTTGTTATAATGGGTGACTTTAACTTCCCTAATATTACTTGGCACCTGATTAGTTCCAATGGTTTAGATGAGGCAGAGTTTGTTAAGAGTGCCCAGGACGGATTCCTGTCACAGTATGTTGACAGGCCAACTAGGTGGAATGCCATACTAGATCTAGTATTAGGGAACGAACCAGGACAGGTCATAGATCTCTCAGTGGGTAAGCATCTGGGGGACAGTGACCACCGGTCCCTGGCCTTTAACATTATCATGGAAAAGGATAGGATCGGAGAGGACAGGAAAATTTTTAATTGGGGAAGGGCAAGTTATGAGGCTATAAGGCTAGAACTTGCAGGTGTGAATTGGGATGATGTTTTTGCAGGGAAATGTACTATGGATATGTGGTCGATGTTTAGGGATCTCTTGCAGGATGTTAGGGATAAATTTTTCCAGGTGAGGAAGGTAAAGAATGATAGGGTGAAGGAACCATGGGTGACAAGTGAGGTGGAGAATCTAGTCAGGTGGAAGAAGGCAGCATACATGAGGTTTAGGAAGCAAGGATCAGATGGGTCTATTGAGGAATATAAGGTAGCAAGAAAGGAGCTTAAGAAGGCGCTGAGGAGAGCAAGAAGGGGCATGAGAAGGCCTTGGCGAGAAGGGTAAAGGAAAACCCCAAGGCATTCTTCAATTATGTGAAGAACAAAAGGATGACAGGAGCGAAGATAGGACCGATTAGAGATAAAGATGAGAAGATGTGCCTGGAGGCTGTGGAAGTGAGCGAACTCCTCAATGAATACTTCTCTTCAGTATTCACCAATGAGAGGGAACTTGATGACAGTGAGGACAATATGAGTGAGGTTGATGTTCTGGAACATGTTGATATTAAGGGAGAGGGCATGTTGGAGTTGTTAAAATACATTAGGACGGATAAGTCCCTGAGGCCTGACGGAATAGTCCCCAGGCTGCTCCACAAGGTGAGAGAAGAGATTGCTGAGCCTCTGGATAGGATCTTTATGTCCTCGTTGTCCACAGGAATGGTACCGGAGGACTGGAGGCAGGCGAATGTTGTCCCCTTGTTCAAAAAAGGTGGTAGGGATAGTCCGGGTAATTATAGAACAGTGAGCCTTACGTCTGTGTGGGAAAGCTGTTGGAAAAGATTCTTAGATAGGATCTATGGGCATTTAGAGATTCATGGTCTGATCAGGGACAGTCAGCATGGCTTTGTGAAGGGCAGATCGTGTCTAACAAGCCTGATTGAGTTCTTTGAGGAGGTGACCAGGCATATAGATGAGGGTAGTGCAGGGGATATGATCTACATGGATTTTAGTAAGGCATTTGACAAGGTTCCACAAGGTAGGCTTATTCAGAAAGTCAGAAGGCATGGGATCCAGGGAAGTTTGGCCAGGTGGATTCAGAATTGGCTTGCCTGCAGAAGGCAGAGGGTGGTGGTGGAGGGAGTACATTCGGATTGGAAGGTTGTGACTTGTGGTTTCCCACAAGGATCAGTTCTGGTACCTCTACTTTTCGTGATTTTTATTAATGACCTGGATGTGGGGGTAGAAGAGTGGGTTGGCAGATTGGCAGATCACACAAACGTTGGTGGTGTTGTGGATAGTGTAGAGGATTGTCGAAGATTGCAGAGAGACATTGATAAGATGCAGAAGTGGGCTGAGAAGTGGCAGATGGAGTGCAACCCGGAGAAGTGTGAGGTGGTACACTTTGGAAGGACAAACTCCAAGGCAGAGTACAAAGTAAATGGCAGGATACTTGGAAGCGTGGAGGAGCAGAGGGATCTGGGGGTACATGTCCACAGATCCCTGAAAGTTGCCTCACAGGTAGGTAGGGTAGTTAAGAAAGCTTATGGAGTGTTAGCTTTCATAAGTTGAGGGATAGAGTTTAAGAGTCGCGAGGTAATGATGCAGCTCTATAAAACTCTGGTTAGGCCACACTTGGAGTATTGTGTCCAGTTCTGGTCGCCTCACTATAGGAAGGATTTGGAAGCATTGGAAAAGGTACAGAGGAGATTTACCAGGATGCTGCCTGGTTTCGAGAGTATGCATTATGATCAGAGATTAAGGGAGCTAGGGCTTTACTCTCTGGAGAGAAGGAGGACGAGAGGAGACGTGATAGAGTTATAGAAGATATTAAGAGGATTAGATAGAGTGGACAGCCAGCGCCTCTTCCCCAGGGCACCACTGCTCAATACAAGAGATATGGCTTTAAGGTAAGGGGTGGGAAGTTCAAGGGGGATATTAGAGGAAAGTTTTTTACTCAGAGAGTGGTTGGTGCGTGGAATGCACTGCCTGAGTCAGTGGTGGAGGCAGATACTCTAGTGAAATTTGAGAGACCACTAGACAGGTATATGGAGGAATTTAAGGTGGGGGGTTATATGGCAGGCAGGGTTTAAGGGTCGGCACAACATTGTAGACCGAAGGCCCTGTACTCTGCTGTACTGTTCTATGTTCTATATTCTTATTACAGACATTACTAAAAGTGCTATAGGTGACAAAGAAAGGGAACTGTGTTAAAATCTGTCATAAAGGCTAGTTTTGTTTTAATCAAACCTTAATTGTTCGTCTTAATCTCAGTGGTAGCTGCATTGCCAGCTATGAGAAATGGAATCGAAGTTAGCCGAACACGTGAGAATTACTGTACATAGGATAAGAACATATAATTGATATAACTGAAAAAAGTCAAGATAGTTGATAACTGAAAGAATCAGCAAGATTTTAAAAGTTTAGTCAAAAGAAGTATAGCAAATATAAACTTTTCATTATCTGATCTGGGAAAATAATTGTATATAAAACAGCAAGGATTTTCAACAGCATGCAAAGTAACTGATGAAATAGGCTGGATGCTCAAAGGTTCAAAGTTTCATTTTATTGTCAAAGTGTGTATGTACAATCCAACTATGATATTTGTCTTCTCCAGATATCCATGAAATGCAGAAAAAAGGCATCAACCCCCCCACACAAAAAGGAAAAAAAAAACAAAACTTGCAAACTCCAAACACCTCACCTCCTTCCTCGCACAGAAGCTAACAGATTGCCCACATAGAAAAAGGCAGTGGGAACATTGAACCCCAAACCTCCAACCCGTCTGTCACAAAAAAACAGCAACAATAACATCAAATCCCTAACCCCCTCCCTCACAGAAAAGAACAGTCCTTTAAATCTCCACAGACTGTAACAGAAGGCAAGAGATGGGTTCTCCTAAATTTGAATATTACCTCAGTAGGTTTAAGTTATTTGAACCCAAATTGAAATGATTGTGAAAGTTGACATTTTAACAAAAAAAAAACGGCTGTGGACACTCTCATCAAAATATCTGAACATGGTTTTGGAGGAAAGGCAATATTAAAAACACTATTAGCAGAACAAGAACAGCAACTGGGAGAAATCAAAGAACAGAACAGCTACTGCATGAATCAGCATGTGAGATGGAAGAAATATTGTAGATGTTAACTCATTAATTGGCATTGGTAGAACATATGCACACAGTGACCACTTTATTAGGTACACTGATACCCTGTCTGTTAATACAAATATCTAATCAGCTAATTACATGGCAACAGTTCAATGCATAAAAGCATGCAGACGTGGTCAAGAGGTTCAATTGTTGTTCAGACCAGATATCTGAATGGGGATGAAATATGATCTCTGACGTTGACTGTGGAGTAACTCTTGGTGTCAGTTGGCGTGGTTTGAGTATCTCAGAAACTGCTGATCTCCTGAGATTTTCACACATAACAGTTTCAAGAGCAAGGGCTCCCAACCTAGGATCCATGTGGATTTAAGGTATTGATCCATGGCATAATAAAGGTTAGGAAACCCTGCTCTAGAGTTTACAGAGAATGGTGCGAAAAACAAAATAAAAACATCCAGTGAGTGGCAGATCTGTGGGTGAGAATGACCAGAATAGTTCAAGAGGATAGGAAGACGTCAGTAACTCCAATAACCACTAACTCAAGTAACCACACATTACAACAGAAGCGCATCTCTGAACCCACAACACATCAAATCTTGAAGTGGATGGGCTACAGCAGCAGAAGACCATGAACATACACTCTTTATTAGGTACAGGGGATACTTTTATAAAGCGGCCACTGAGTGTAAATAGGCAATTAATGTTTTCTGTGTTCATGACAATCTACTGAGTTTTTCCATGATAATTATCTTCAAAAATATTGATTGGAATTGATGGAATCGTTACGGAATGAAAGGAGGATATATAATCCATTATGTCCATTCTTACTCAGTGGAAGAACAATTGGGCTAATCCCATCCAGTTTTCCCCAAGTTGCTGAAAATTCTTCCATTACAGATTAGCTTAGATTAGATTAGGAGGACACTCAGTCCTCATTTATTGTCATTTAGAAATGCATGCATTAAAAGATGATACAATATTCTTCCAGAAAGATATCACAGAAACACAGGACAAACCAAGACTATAACTGACAAAACCACATAATTATAACATATAGTTACAACAGTGCAAAGCAATACTGTAATTTGATAAAGAGCAGACCATGGGCATGGTAAAAAAAAGTCTCAAGTCCCGATAGCTTCATCATCTCACGTAGACGGTAGAAGGGAGAAACTCTCCCTGCCAGGAACCTCCAAGCGCCGCAAACTTGCCGATGCATTGGAAGCACCTGACTGCAGCTGACTCTGAGTCCGTCCGAAAACTTCAAGCCTCCGACCAGCTCTCCGACACTGAGCACCGAGCACCATGTCTGCCGAGCGCTTCGATCCTGCCCCAGCCGCCGAGCAACAAACAAAGCCGAGGACTCGGGGCCTTCCCCTCCGGAGATTCTGGACCACACAGTAGCAGCGGCAGCGAAGCAGGCATTTCAGAAGTTTCACCAGATGTTCCTCCGTACTCTCTCGTCTATCTCCATCGAATCAGGATTGTGCATGGCACCCTACTTGACAGATAACAGATATCATCACCGGAGTGGGCGCTCTGAGCTGCATTGCGCCGCCATCTTCTCCCAATTTGAATATACATCTGAACCAATCTTAATTACTGCAATTAATTCAGCTTCCACTGCTATCGCTGGCAGTGCATTTTAGACATTTTGGTTCCATTGCCACTGACTTTCTAAGCCCCCTAAGTCCTTTACTGCGATGCTGTGGGGAAAGGTAAGAGAGGGTTCTTTCACAACCTTCTTTGTTCCATGAACAACTACTCCACCTTCTCTCATCTGTTCACATAATTAAGGTCCCTCACTCAGTGAATCATTTTGGTAGCTCCCTTCTACACCATTACAAAAGCCTTTACAATTGGCTTAAAGTAAACAAGTTAAAATGAAGAATCTTTCTAACTTAATCGTATTTGAAAGGAGTGTTTTGCTTTGAGATAATTAAAATCAGCAGTATTTTACTTTTGGTTTAAGGAGTCTACTACTGTTCTTGTGGAATCACTGGATAACAAACTGACATCCAACATAATTTAGACTACAATAACAGAATACCTTCAGTGGTCACTCTATTAGATACTTCTTCTACCCAATAAAGTGACCACTGAATGTATGTTTCTGGCCATTCTCCTCTGACCTCCCTGATTAACAAGATATTTCCATCCACAGAACCGCCACTCACTGGATATCTTCTTTCTTTTCACACCATTCCCTGTAAGTTCTAGAGACTGTTGTGCATGAAAATCCCAGGATGTCAGCAGTTTCTTTCATACTCAAACCAACCCGCATGGCACCAACAATCAACACATAGAAGTCACTTAGATCACATTTGTTCCTCATTCTGATGTTTGGTCTAAACAACTGAACCTCTTGGCCATGTCTGCAAGTTTTTGTGCATTGAGTTCCTGCCACATGATTTGGACGATTACATGTTTGCATTGTACAAGTGTACCGAATGAAGTGGCCATGAAAAGTGATTCTTATAATTGTAATATACCCATCAGAATAAAACAAGAACAAAGAGATAAGATTAATGTGACTGAGAAGTATCTTGGTTCTCTAGTGAATGATTGCAATTACTTAGTAGATGTTTCACAGTTACTTTTTAAGTGGGCCCTGACAGGATCACTTCTGAATCTCTCAAGCATGATTTAGTGAAAAATAATGGCAGTTTGGTTTTGTAAAGGTCAGTTGATGAATAAACTACGTTGCCCTCAATGCACTGGGTGCATTTTAATCTATCAAAATGTGTAGAAGCTCCTCCCAAGGCACTATGATAAGGGAGAGAGAAAGAAACTTGATACCACCCATTTTATCAATGAAATCCATTTATTTTTGTGATTTGACAATTCAATGCAACATGTCAACTCTCCAATGAATGGAATAACTTCTAAAGCACTATAGCTGCTGAAAAACAGTTGCTTAGAAATTTATCTCTGAGCTAAGGCACTAAAAATGGTTTATGTTAGTGTCTTTGAGTTGCATTCTGCTTCGGAATTCAGTTATGTTGACACTGGTAAAGTATAGCCACCAGGTCCAGACAATGGGTTTTATACCAGTAAGCTCCAAATAGCTTCCATCTACTGACTGACTGTCAAAGTTAGTATGCCCTCAAATTCTTGGTCTAGAGATCTCGTTAGGACTTGCAAGGTGGTGCAAATATCCCTGGACATTGGAGACTCAATTGAATAGGTTTTTTTCTCGACATACTCTACATGAACTGCTGTGAACTACACTTCTCTTCTGTGCAGCTGGTAGTGTTGGAAGAGCAGCTGATCATCTTCCTCACGAGCCTGCCCATGTTCATCTTAATCTGCCTAAGTCGCAAAGCATAGCCTTTAGCTAGCTGCTGATTAGTTTACAAAGCAGTTCCTGTAATGTTTTCACAGAGCTGGTGATCAGGGTTTGATTCCACCACTAACTGTAAGAAATTCATACGTTCTCCCTATAACAGCATGGGTTTCCTCCAGGTGCTTCTGTTTCTTCCCACTTTCCAAAGACATAGAGGTTAGTATGCGACTTGGTCACATGGGTGTAATTGGGGGTGCCCAGAGGATTTTAGATTAAAAAAATTTTTTTTTAAGATTATGAGGACACTCAGTCCTCGTTTTATTGTCATTTAGAAATGCTTGCATTAAAAGATGATACAATGTTCCTCCAGTATGATATCACAGAAACACAAGACAGACCAAGACTAAAACTGACAAAACCTTGGCCCCGGCCTCCAAGCAACAGGCAAAGCCGAGGATTTGGGGCCTTCCCCTCTGGAGATTTCGGGTCATACAGTAGCGGCGGCAGCGAAACAGACATTTCAGAAGTTTCAGCAGATGTTCCTCCATTCTCTCACGTCTGCCTCCATCAAATCAGAATTGTGCACAGTATCGTACTTGACATATTACAGATATCATTCACTGGAGAGGCCGCACGTGCTGTGTCGCGCCGCCATCTTCTCCTCCCGCCATCACTTGTTTTCAATGGTCAATCAAGAACACAATCAGTGACTATGAACACATTCATCTGCCAGTTCCTCATTCCACTCCAGCCTTGCTGTGTTCTTGACTACTTCTGTTGTTAACATCCAGGGAGATCAGGAAACTGTGCACAGTGAGCCAAAACCCAAAAGTCCTGTTAACCTTGTTCATGTCTTATTAACTTGTTGGCAACATAATTGTCCACAAACAGTTGGTTCATCTCCGTCTGAATGAAATACAGATGTCAATGGGTTGGCGCTGACCTCCAGTCACATAGTCAGTTCCATTCTGTTTGATCTCAATTCTTTTCCAAAACCCACATTTGTATTGGAGTTGAAATCCTGGACTGAAGGTATATTTAAATTATATGGCTCAAAGCCAAAGCTTTGAAATGTTTAGTTGGTTTGAAATTCCATCTTCCCAGTACAGAACTGTAAGGAGACTTTGGGGATTCCACCTACGAAAGGATAATATGAATTATTCAAGTAGGCCAAAAGAATTTTTTTTAAATTCCTATGATCTCATATTAAAGACAGCTCATTGGATTAGACCATCAACTTTAAGGATAATTAAGAAGAAGTCTATTACCAGGGAGGAAAGGTAAAAGAGCATTGAAACAATACAGATGATAAAACAATGGGATTGTTGTCGAAACTCTTTGAATTCATTAATGCCTTTCAAAGTTCAAAGTGAATTTTATTATCAAAGTACATATATGTCACCATATACAACCCTGAAATTCATTTTCCTGTGGGCATGCTCAGCAAATCTATAGAATAGTAACTATAACAGGATCAATGAAAGATCACCCAGAGTGCAGAAAACAACAAAAGTGTGCAAATGCAAATATAAATAAATAACAATAAATAATGAGAATATGAGATAATGAGATCATTGTTTGTGGGAACATTTCAATGATGGGGCACGTGAGTATAGTTTTCCCCTTTTATTCAAGAGCCAGAGGGTTGAGGGGTAGCAGCTGTCCTTGAACCTGTTTGTGCAAGTCCTGAGGCTTTTGCACTTTCTACCTGATGGCAGCAGCAAGAAGGAAGCACAATGTGGGTGGTGGGGATCTCTGGTGATGGATGCTGTTTTCCTACAACAATAGCTGGCAGGGCCTTACTCATGGTGCACTGAGTCAAATCTACCACCCATCGCAGGGTTCTCCATTCAGGGAGAAATATCAACTATCCTTATCTAGTCTGGTCTCCAGGCAAGCAATAATGTGGTTTAATCTTAAATGAACACTTGAAGTGATCTTACTTTTCAGTTAGGGTTACCCAACAATGCCCACACCAAAAAAACTGAAAAACTTACGAAGATCGTTATGTTAATGAGCACAGTACATTAAAGATAAGGTCAAACATAAGTTTACATAAACATAAGTTAATCAGTAAGTTATGAATAATTTATGTTGATTTAAGTTTATTTTAACTCGTTTATCTTCATTGTGTACTGTCTTCTACTGATGCCATAGAAACCTAATTTTCATGATATTATTACACTGTGTATGCATGCCTATGGCAGTATGCCTATGAACGAACTTAATATGAGAAAAACACCAAAATGTATGAAAATACTGTTCATACTATTTTGCTGCTATGAACTACTGATGATCTCTGAAGTCTAGAAACTGTAAAAAGTTTCACCTGTTCCTCCCTTCTATTATTCTGTTTAGCATTCTGAGGTTCTAGAGAGAGTGGTAATTCAGAATTTTGCTAATGAATCCTTGCCATGCTGAGGTGATACTTTAGAATTCTCCCTGTACAAGTTACTGGGAGCATCACTTTGGAGAAGAGTAATGTACAATAGTTTGTTTTGGGGTTGAATTTCTCAGTGAAGTATTCTTAGGAATCAGAATCAAGTCTACTAATACTGACATATGTTGTGAAATTTGTCATTTTGTGGCAGCAGTACAGTGCAAGACATTAAAAAAAATCTCTATTACAATAAATCAATAAATAAAGACACTGTGCAAAAGAGTAATAGCAAGATAGTGTCATGGGTTCACGGACCATCCAGAAATCTGGTGGCAGAGGGGAAAAAGCTGCTTTCGAGACCTTGTGTGTGCCTCTTCAGGCTCCTGTACCCACTCTCTGATTGTATTATTGAGAAGAGGCGTGTCCCAGATTGTGAGGGTGCTTAATGATGAAGGTCTCCTTTTGGCAATGCCTTTTAACAATGCCTCTGAAGGGGAGGGAGGCTTGTGTCGCTGATGGAGCTGGTTGAGTCTACAGCTTTCTGCAGCTTCTTTTGGTGCTCCATGCCAGGTGGTGATACAACCCGTCACAGCACTCTCCACTGTACACCTATAGAAATTCAAAACTCCTAATGAAGTGGTGGCTGAAGGAACTGTCCAAGTATGATTTGAATGATATGTGGATTGGGAGTTATGGACTCCTTGTGATTGCTGCATTGGCTTTAGATAACTCTTAGCAAATTAATGCGAATATATGAACAAAATGTGGTAAAATAAAGCAATGGTTACCATGTCTTTCAAAGTCCGACCCTGCGTCCCTGTCGTGAGAGGTGGAAATAGGTAAGGCCAGCCAACTGGGCTCTGGTGAAACTGTATAAGCCAATCCCCTGTACAGTGCATACAATGGATTGCAGAAATAGTGATCAACTCCAACCATACCATTGACTTTGGACGATGGAAACGGGAGGTCATCAATGGCCTATGCTCCAATGGGAGCTAAGGGCCCAAGAGGAAGAAGAAGAATGGTTAACATATTGGTTAATCTGCATTTCAGAACTATATTATTTCTTTACATTTGCACCTGCAATCAAATGATTCTGGACACCACGGACTTGACAGCCAAACAAAAAGTTAGTTTCCATTGTACAGAATCACTAGGTTCAACTTAATGTGTACAAAGGTTCATATCATTAAATGGATCAACTTTCATTTTTAGATATTGCAGGGTGTACTTGGAAAATACAGTTCTTTGCAGTTCAAGTATCAATTCTGTTTTGTTTTTAGAGCAGTGGTAGTTTGGACTGTATACTGCTATCTGAAAAGGCAAAGAAAATTTAGAAGGCAATCATCAACTACCACTGAACAAATGTTACTTTCATCTCAGAGAGCCTGATGAGGGAGAGATAGGCAATTCTCCATCTATTTCAGTAAGGAATGTACTGTCATATGTGTGGTATAATCAGAACACTGGATACTTTAATGAGTGGGCAGGGTGCAAGTTAAACTTAGCCAGGTTAACCATAAAACTTTGTTCTTTGTGATGATGACAGAACACTTGAATGAAGCTAATTTATTTCAGTAGAATCTGTTTCTGGTAAGATATATAAGTATATTGGTAGGGAGGACTGAATCCCAGGAGTTGATAGCCACTGTATGTGAGAACTGAATGGAGCTCTGAACAGTCCTACGAACGCTTATATCGGAATAAAGGAATCTGATGTAAGATACCCAAAATTGCATGTTTCTCTTATTTTACTTCTAACTAATGAGTTCATTTTAACTTATGGTCAAATGTTCAGAAGATTGTGTATGGTGATGTGCTTCTCCAAATTACTTACAAATAGATCAAATACAAAGAGAATTAAAACAAACCCTTGTGAATCCACCAGGGCAAACCACTCGACCTTCTTCTATTTATAACCGTTTTTCTGCCTGCAATGACAGAGTTTAATCCACTTGATTGTCTTTGATTCCACCAGCCTCAACCAAATTTTGAAGTGCCTTCTGAACAGCAAATGCTTCTTGTATGTTACAGATAGTAATGAAAATTGGTTGGCTTGGCAATTGACTCCACCAGATTCCCACCCAGATTATGCTGTAATGAGTTCTTCAGGGATTTGCACGACGCTAGACAGCATTGGAGCTCTGAGGTTTTTAGAGCACCTGAGTTGGTTAATTGTTGTTTAATGACAGTCAGGAATCGTTTAGAATTCCTTATGTTTCTCATGAATAAATTGCTCTTTGTAATGCCTTCTGTTTAAGCTTGTTAAGTTTATTTTGATGGGTTCAGGGTTTCCATGTTACTTGTAATATTTAAGTGGATGCCTGATTAGTGCTAAGAGCAGGGTTCTAGTTTCCAGAATATTATTTGTCATGGTGTCACTCAGCCAAGCCACCCATGTCCTTTTGGAATTATTATGAATAAACTCTCGTTGCCACCCCTACATCAGAGCCTGCATTTCCTCTGCACTTGGGTTCCCATATTGCCTCCGTGAATCATGACAGGTACAGTTGAACATTTACCCACAGAGTTACACTCTTTGACCATTTTGTCGTAAAAGAAGCTTGAGACTGGGAGTTTTCATCTGCTGAAGAAATCGTAATACCTGTCCCCAAGGGAAGGCCCATTTTAGTTACTTACAGTGCTTTGAAAATGTATTCAGTCCTTGTTCACGTAAATGAGTATTACAACCAAGAATTTAGCCACTCTATGGTTGCTTTGGCATTGTGCTTTGTGTCCTCATCCTGTTGAATGAGGAATTTCCTTCACAGCTCAAGCTTTGATGCTAGCAGGTTTTTATCCAGGATCTCTTTGTGAATAGCAGCATTCATCTCTGCACCAAGCCTGGCCAGATTTCCTTTCTGCTGAAAAGCACCCCCACAGCCTGATGCTACCTCCACCATACTTTACAGTGGTGTTGGTGTTACCTGGCTGATGTGCAGTATTAGATTTACGCCACATTTACCACTTAGTGTTAAGGCCAAAAAGTTCCACTTCAGTCTCATCCGACCACAAGATCAACTTTCTTCCACTTCTTTACAGTATTTTCTAAGTGACACTTTGCAAATTCCTGACAGGCAAGGGGATGCTTTTACTTAAGGCAGAGCTTCTTCCTTGCCAATCTTCCATAAGTACCCTCTTTGTGCAAGGCTTAGAGATTGTGGAACCATCAACATCACCTCCAGTTGCAGCCACTGACTTCTGCAGCTCATTCGGAGTGACTGTTGGTGTAACAGTGGACTCTTTTAGGAGTACCATACTTCTTCGGGGACTAAGTTTAGAGGGGAGGCCTGACCTAGGCAGTGTGGCTGTGGTTTCATTTTTTTGCATTTTTTCACGATGGACTGCACTCAGCGTCAAGGTATATTCAGTGCCTTTGAAGATGCTCTTGTACCCTTTCCCAGATTTGTGCTTAGACCGCAAGACCATAAGACATAGGAGCAGAATTAGGCCATTTGGCGTATTGAGTCCACTCCGCTATATCACCATAGTTGATCCCGGATCCCATTCAACCCCATACACCTGCCTTCTCACCATATCCCTTGATGCACCAACCATTTCAGGAATCTATCAACTTCCACCTATTCCACAGATTCACCACTATTTGGCAAAAAAAAAAATTCCTCCATACTTCTGTTTTAAAAGGTCGCCCCTCAAGTTTGAGGATATGCCCTCTAGTTCTGGATATCCATCCCCCCCCCACCCCCCCACCCCCCCACCCCCCGAGGAAAGAACCTCTCCACTTCCATCCTATCTATCCACATTCGGTAGGTTTCAATGAGATCTCCCCACATTCTTCTAAATTCCAGTGAGCACAGGCCTAAAGATGACAAATGCTCCTCATATATTAACCCCTTCATTCCTGGATTAAAGCTCATGAACCTCCTCTGGACTCCCTCCAATGACAATTCATCCTTTCTGCGATAAGGCACCCAAAACTGTTGACAATACTCCAAGTGTGGCCTGAGTAGTGTCTTTTAAAGCTTCAGCACTATCTCCTTGTTTTTACATTCTATTCTCCTTGAAATAAATGCCAACATTACATTTGCCTTCTTTACCAGACTCAACCTGTGAATTAACCTACTGGGAGTCTTGCAGGAGGACACTAAGTCCCTTTGCACCTCTGATGTTTGAATTTTTTTCCCCATTTAGATGATAATCTGCTTTATTGTTCCTTTTACCAAAATACATTTATCGTACATTTTCCAACACTGCATTCCATCTGCCATTTTTTTGCCCATTCTTCCAATTTGTCTAAGTCCTGCTACGATTGCATTTCTTCTTCAGCACTACCTACCCCTCAACCTATCTTCGTATTATCCGCAAACTTTGTCACAAAGCCATCGATTCCATGATCTAAATCATTGAAAAACAATGTGAAAAGTAGCGGTTTCAAAGCTGACCCCTGAGGGACACCACTAGTCTCCAGCAGCTACCCAGACAAAGCCCCTTTTATTCCAACTTGCTGCCTCCTTCCTGTCAGCCATTCCTCTATCCATGCCAGTATCTTTCCTGTAACACCATAGGATTTTATCTTGTTAAGCAGCCTCATGTGAGGCACCTTATGAAACACCTTCTGAAAATCTAAGTAAATTACATCCACTACCTCTCCTTTGTCCACCCTGATTGTTACTTCCTTAAAGAATCCCCTTTACAAAAACCAAGCTGACTTTGAATTATTTTATCATTTATTTCCAAGTACCCTATAACCTCATCCTTAATGATGGACTCCAACATTTTCCCAGCTACTGCGGTTAGGCTAACTGGTCTATAATTTCCTCTCTTTTGACTTCCTCCCTTCTTAAAGAGTGGAGTGACATTTGTAATTTTCCATTCCTCCGTGACCCTGCCAGAATCAAGTAATTCTTGAAAGATCAGGACCAATTCATTCATTATTTCTTCAGCAACCTCTCTCAGGACTCTGGGATGTAGTCCATCCAGTCCAGGTGACTTATCCACCTTAAAACTTATCAGTTCACCTAGTACATTTTCCTTTGGAATAGCAATGGCTACTCCTACTCCCTGACACTCAAGGACCTCTGGCATACTGCTACTGTCTTCCACAGGAAAGACTGAAGCAAAGTATTTATTAAGTTCATCTGCCATGTCTTTGTTATTTATGCTTCTCCATTATTATTTCCCTGACTTGCCTTAAGTGCTCTTCTGTCTTCATTTCGGCTTGGTCTTGGAGATGATCTGCCATGCTGTTGAACCTTACAGAGAGAGGGAGTATTTATTCTTATGAATTCATTGAAGAAAGGCGATCCTCCAATTTTCTACATCAACAAATAGGGTTCATTGGTGAGGTAATATTTTGCTACTGAGGAAAGTTAGTGTAGTATTACAAAGGGAGCATTTTCAGCCTCACAATTTTGGTTTTTAATTTTTAGTAAATCATTGACAGGTTTTGTAATAGTTCTTTTGATTTGACATGATCCACAAGGTTTTGTAGATTAACTCAAAAATCCTACTTCAATATATTTTAAATTTAGAAGCTGAGACAGTAAGATGTGAAAGTAACTGCATGGGCTGAATACTTTGTCAAGGCGCTGTATTTATTTATTTAGAGAGACAGTGTGAAACAGGCCCTGCTAGCCCAACGAGCCTCGCTGCCTAGCAACCCACCTATATAACACTAGCCTCATCACAGGACCATTCACAATGATTAATTAAACTATTAACCCATACATTTTTGGATTGTGGCAGAATTGTGAGCACCTGGAGGAAACCCACATGTTCACATGGAGAACTAGGAACTCCTTACAGATAGCGCCGAAATTGAACTCTGAACTCCCAACGGCCCAAGCTGTAATTGCTTCGTACTAACTGGGATACTACAGTGGCGCCCATTGATTTTATGCTTCACACATACTATTGCAACATAGCATTTCAAAGAAGTAATTTGCCATAAAACTTTCCATGGGAAGTAGTCTGATGCAGGTTACACAAAAATAATGTCCTTTTAGTCAGAGTCAAGAATCAGGTTTAATATCCCTGCACATGTGAAATTCATTGTCTTTGCAGTAGCAGTACTTTGCAATACACAGCAATAGAAAAAAAATCATGACTGGATACTACAGAGGCTCATGCCCACAATGGAGCTGACTAAGTTTATAACTCTGCTGCTTAATTTGATTTTATGTAGCAGCCCACATTATTCAACTGATAATCATTTTGGGACTGCATCCCAGGACATCCGATCAACTGCAGTAGTAATCTGATACCTTAGTGGTGACAAGAATGCAATTATAAAGAACATTTGGGAGCCGGTACACTTAAAAGAATAACTGCAAATTTTCTGTAGCTTTAATGCGGTAATTCAGTCTCTGATTTAAGTGAAGGCATTAAACCTTTTAAGGTTAATCCTTTCTTAAGGCTGGTGATATAAGCTATTCTGCTGAACTGTAACAACTTACCTCATTCCATCCAATAGTTGTATGTTCTTTCAAATTTGGTTGAATTACACTTCATTGCTCTCCCTCATGAATACGAGAGTTTAGGAATGTACCGCAGATGAAAAGCCCATCGGCAGGATCTATTTCCAATTTTTACCTGATTCTTATCCAATCTTCAATTGAATTTGCTATGCAATCTATTCATACTGTTTCCTGGAGCAAGTCACTCCACATGCTCATCACCATCTCAATCTAAAGCACAAAATAGGATTGAAAAAGCCAATATTCTTAGAAATATATGAGCATAAGATATATATCTGATCGTCACATCCTAACATGGTGTAAGTCATGTGCATCAGCACTGTTATTGACAGAACAACACAAAATCTAAAGGTGAGGCCACAGAAAACATTTGTGAAATTGAAAAGGTACGGAGTTCTTCTCTATTTCCAGGTAGAAGGAGGAAAATCAGGAGCCTATTGGAATTGAATGGTTCAGTTCCTAATGACCCACACAACTGCTTGTTGTAACTGTGAACAAAATCACCAGAGAGACACTGAAGCTAGTGGATATAGAATTGTTATTATTAAGCAAAAACAAACAATAGGCCTCATATTGAGAAGAGGCCTACTGGACTTAATATTACATGTCATTTTATATGCTATGGATCAAAGATAACAGCAATTCTGTAGTTACAATGAATCTACAATGCTTCTTTGAATTGCATGTAGTTTTCAAACCCTTTCTTCTTTGCACTCACACTCTGGACAGCCAAAATGAATGTTAATCAGCTTGTCTGATTTGCAGCTCCAGGAAGACTATTGTTCAGGGCTGCATGTTAACTTCAATCTACAATCCATGTTCAGGTCTGAAGATTGGTTACTGGTGAAGTTAATGTTTGTTATATACCTTAACTCCAAAATACTCCCTAACACTGCTCCATGCTGTAGTGTCAGACTCATCCAAAATGATGCAAATTTTAATTCATTCCACTAGGCATCAATTCACTGCAGTAGAATTACACAAAGCAAAAGTAAAGCCTTTCAAACAGTACTTTAGAAGTGCTTGTGGTGATAAAACTTTTCTTACAGCAATCTGCAAATTTAAGCCTTCACTAAATTGATCCCAGGAGTCTCATGCTCAATAGTGCATATCATGATATAATTTGGTTGTGTCAATTCATTGTAAAATGGACAAAGCTTGTGGGATCATCTACTCATTTTTTTTTTCTCTTAGTATAGACTTAAATTCTGCTTAACAAACAAGCAACACTTAAAATGCCTCAATCTTCCAACTTCGTAGTTAGCTTCCTCCAGAAAATATCAATCATGCTTTTTACAACGGGATTAAAGTGAGAAGGTGCTAATTTGACAAAGCCACTTTAGTAAAGTGTGAGGAGATCATCTGCTTCTCTCACAGAGTAGCTTCATCAACCACTGTCAAATGTTTCAAATACTGCAAGAACTAACGAAGCCCACTTTCTACAAAGCATGTATCTTAGCCTCAAGTGCTTGTCTCTAGATCGCAACCTTAATAGGTGGCAACTCTGCATCAAGTTTTTGTGTTCTTTTTTTGCTATACCCATAAGGTCACAGCTCTGTAACTCAAACCTTCAGTGAAATGATCATGGCAGATCCAATAAGCACAAAAAGGAGTGCTTAAATCGATGATCAGTAAAGGAAAAAAATAACCTGCTTCAGGCTCCGAGTGTTAGTGGCTTCAACAAAATCTATCACTGCCATCCTCAATATTGGTCTCTTTGGCAGCTGGTAATGTTGAAAAATTAACTGCTACACTTTTTTTTAACTTTTTGCTCATATCCTTCACTTGCTGATTGCTAAATTAGTTCCACTAGAGTACCTTTATTCAATGCAATTAACAGAATGCATGTCCATACGCTAAAAATAAATATATAAGGCCGCGAGGAGAAAGTGATTGGCTTTTTAGCACCATTCAGATAAAGCCTAATCCTATGATCAAGACCATTCCCCATCCTAACCCTGTTTATATTCCTTAGTGTTCAAAAATCTAATAATCTCAGTTTTAGAATTTATTTATTTTTACATTTAGATCATACTTGAATATCAACTTTAATAATGAGTTATGAACTTCAGGACTACAGATCTCATGTTGGAAGGTGGGATTAGGTTGAATAGATTATTTTTAAACACAGAATTAACATGAGGGGCTGTAGGTCTTCCTTCTGTGTTTCTGTGATTCTGCAGGACTGTGAAAATGTCTTAGACACATACTTTATATATAGCTAGGGTGCCTAAAACTTTTGCACAGTATTTGTCAACGTGCATCAGAAAGTGAATACGTAAATCCTTATGTCGGGAATGATGAAGGTGGAGCATGGCCAGAGCGATCTGGGACAGGTGGCAGAGAAGGAGTGCCAGGGACTGTGGGTAGCATAGATGCAGACACACACAGCTCTGAGACACCAGGCAAGGACATTTGATTCCAAACAAATGGTTTATTGACCATTATGGAATATCTCATTGGTACTTCCCACTCCCTTCCCTCCCTCTTCCCTTTTTCCCAACCATGATTCCCCTCTCCCTGTCCCCTTCCCATTTTCAGTCCACAAAAGAGACCCACATCAGAATCAGGTTTATCATCACTCACATACGCTATGGAATTTGTTAGTAATACACACAAAATACTGGAGGAACTCAGCAGGCCAGGCAGCATTTATGGAAAAGAGTAAACTGGAAAAAGAGATGTGGTCAGAGTATGAAGGTAGGGGGCAGGGAGGGAGAGTACAAGGTTGTAGGTGATTTGTGAAACTGGGAGAGAGGGAGTGATGAAGTAAAGAGCTGGGAAGTCGATTAGTAAAAGAGATAAAGGGTTAGAGACTGTGGAATCTGATAGTAGAGGACAGAAGGCCATGGAAGAAAGGGAGGAGGAAGGAGCACCAGAAGGAGGTCATGGACAGATAAGGAGATACTGTGAGAGTGGAAATGGGAGTTGGGAATAGTGAAAGATAGGCGGGGTGGGGGGGAGAGGGGGAGGGTCAATTACCAGAGATTCAAAAAATCGATATTGAAAATTTATAAAACTTGTTTTTTTTTGCAACAGTACAGTGCAATACATAGAATTACTACCCTACTGTGCAAAATGCTTAAGCACCCTTGCTATACATACGTGCCTAAGACTTTTGCACAGTACTATATATTCAACAACAAGTGGTAATAAAATAGCAAAAATTTAGCCCCCTTGTGTAAAGCGGGCTATACACAACTCTATATCCCAGTACTGACGTACAACACATTACCTGAGGCATTGCCATGGATAGATAGAAATCCTTCACTGTTTTCATATTCCCTTTGATCCCTCTATCTTTGGCAAATACAATATTAGACATTCAACTTCGATTATGCTATAAACTGGAAATCAATCATTATAACAACCTGTAAGTAGTAGCCATGTACAATTTGCAAATAACTGTAGTTTATTGAACATATCTGCTCCACCTTGATTTCAGAAAATAAGTAATCATTCACCAGTGCATTTGGTAATTCATGTTCTGGGATAATATTCTTTAATGGTATCTCTCTGATCCTCTACATTCCTCTGCACTGCTTCCTGCTTTTGTCTGGGTAGTTTTAGTTTCAGTCTTCAAGTATGACAAGTCCTCTTCGAATACAAAAATTATCTTACCACCAAGATCTTGTATTGTGACTACTTCATTGCTAACTGCACGTGGAACATCTCCACCTATGGGAGCTAGAAATGGCTCCACAGCACCTTTTGTCTCAAGGTTAGGTAAGAATGACTAGAATGCATCTGCTGTCCAAACAAAACAGAACTATTTTTGATATCTGTATTTCCAAACATTTGACAAAAATACTGATAGTAAAGCAACATTCAGTTTTCCATCAGTGGCTAGCAATGACTGTCTCTATTTCAGTAACCTTTTTATCAAAAGTACCCCAAGGAGTCCTCACAGGAGCAGAAGTATACAAGAAAGACTGATGTTGACCCACCTGTGGAGATGCTAGTGGCAGCAACCAAAATTTTGGTCTGAGAGGGTGGCTTTAAGAGCATCTTAAGTGAGGATAGGGAGGTGGAGAGATTTTGACAGGAATTCTGGAGTCTCATTTCTAATGAAGGGATACCGGCAAGCAGAAGAGTGTCTAACTTCAAGGATGTTGAAGAAGCCAGAAGTGGTGGAGAGCAGATATCTCAGCTGTTAGCTTACATTGATGAGAACTGGGGAGACAATGAAGAGAATTGGGGATCCCAGTAGATCAGGAAGATAGATGGATGGAAGATGAACATTATGTAGTGTAATTTAGAGCTATGGTTATTCTCTCCATGACTCTGAAAACAATGACTGGTCTTTTATTCATGGAGGTTCTGCAAATTGGAGTACTGTTAGGATCTGTGATGTTGATTTTAAGTACGTTGCATTCAAAGTGAAATAAACACTGCTTTGCCCTCCAAATAAATCAACTGAGAATTAAAGAGAGTAGCAAGCACTTGGAATGCAGAGCCTGAGACAATCATTGCAGCTGGTTCTCCAACAGCATTTCAGAAGTGTCCAGATGAACGCTTGCATCACTTTGGCGTAGATGGCTATGTATCAGGTGCTAGGTGATGAACTTAATATGGAAGGGTGACCACTTATCAATGTGGGTGGGTGGGTCAAATAGCCTCATCATGCAGCACATCCGTCTTCCTATAATTCTATGGACATAAAGCATTGTTTCCTGTTGAGTGAGAATCAGATTCAGGTTTACTACCACTGTCCTATAAAATGTGAAATTTGTTCACAGTTTTTATTACTATGTATTGCAATGTTCTGCTGCCATATCTCTACAAATTACATGACATATGCCAGGGGATATTAAAACTGATTCTGATTCTAATTCTTCAGCAGCAGTACAGTGCAATGACATAATATTACTATAATTTTCAAAAAAACTAAGCAGTCCAAAAAAAAGGAATAACATGGGAGTGTTCACGGGTTCATTCACTGTTCAGAAATCTGATGATGGGCAGAATGAAGCCATTTCTGAAGCATTGAGCCTGAATTTTCACCTCCTCCCTGATGGTAGTTATGATCAGAAAGCATGTACTGGATAGTGAGGGTCTTTAATGATGGATGCCACTTTCTTGAAGATGTACTCAATGGTGGCGTCATGGTCCCAACCGTTAATTCCTCTTATTATCCTAATTCCCTTTCCTCTGTGTTCTCCTGGGCTCCTTGATTGTGGCACCTGATTCTCTTCTAAACCTGCTGCATAAAAACCACAGCTTTGCATCCACTCATTGGCAGACCATTGCTTCAGCCAGTGCGGTAATTCACGTTCCCAGCCACTTAGAATGGTGCATTCTAAGTTTACTTCAGTACCAAGGTTTACCTGTGAAGCTCTGTCTCTCCGTGTCAAGATAAGTTTTCTAAGTTATACTTCAGTACTGAGGTTTACTTGTGAAACTCTGTCTCTCTGTGTCAAGATAAGTATTTTAAGCTTACTTCAGTACCAAGGTTTATCTGTGAAGCTCTGTCCCTCTGTGTCAAGATAAGTTTTCTAAGTTATACTTCAGTACTGAGGTTCACTTGTGAAACTCTGTCTCTCCGTGTCAAGATAAGTATTCTAAGTTTTACTTCAGTACCGTGGTGCTAGAAGGGAGGAGAAGATAGCAGCATGACGCAGCGCGCACGGCCGTTCCGAATGAATATCATATGTGTAGCTAGGGGGCCGTGCACAATCCAGATTTGATGGGCACAGCCGTGAGAAGCACAGAGGAACATCTGGAGTAAATTCTGAAATGCCTGCTTCACTGCTGCTGCTATTGTGCGATCGAGAATCTCCGGAGACGAAGGCCCCAAATCCTTGGCTTTGCCTATCGCCTGTTGCCGGGGCCAGGGTCGAAACGCTTGGCAGAGATGGTGCTCAGTGCTCGGTGTCGAAGAGGTGGTTGGAGGCTCCGAGTTTTCGGACGGACTCGGAGTCGGACTGTGGTCGGGTGCTTCCGGGATGCTGCATCGGCAAGTTGGCAGCGCTGGAGATTTACCGACTGCATGAGATGATGGGACTTTCGAGAGACTTTGAGACTTTTACTGTGCCATGGTCTGTTCTTATCAAATTACAGTATTACTTTGCACTGTTGTAACTATATGTTATAATTATGTGGTTTTTGTTAGTTTTTAAGTTGGATTGTCATGTGTTTCCGTGATATCATTCTGGAAAAAACATTTTATCATTTCTTAATGCATGTATTACTAAATGACAATAAAAAGGGACTGCGTGTCCTCATAATCATAATCATGATAATAATACCTGTGTAACTCTGTCTCTCCGTGTTCAGAAAAGTATTGTCTGCTGCTTGCCTCTCTAAGCTCCATATCAAGATAAGTTTTGCCTGCCCCCTGTCTCCTGTTTGCCGTTTAGCTCCAGCAATGCCATGTGTCAAGAAAAGTACTGTCTGCCATTTGCCTTTCCATGTAATGCTCCATGTCAAGATAAGTGTTGCCTGCCGCCTGACTCCCGCTGCCCTTCAGCTCCAGCAATACCCTGTGTCAAGAAAAGTTATGCCTGCCTCCTGCTCCTCCGCTCGCCCATACTGTTTGCCTGTGTTAATTCTGTCCCTCGACCACTGAGAATTGTGTATTCTAAGTTCTGTTTCCGGGATGTTTGCCGGTGTTAACCCTGTCTCTCGACCACTAAGAATTGTGTATTCTAAGTTCTGTTTCCGAGATGTTTGCTGGTGTTAACTCTGTCTCTCGTGTTATTAGGAGCATTGCATGCTGCCTGTCTTCCTGTTCGTCCTTCCGCCTGCTGTTCTCCTCAAGCCATGCTCGCACCCTAGTCTGCAGCTCTGATCTGCCTCGTTCTGCCACCCGCCTACCCTCTCCGTTGGCTCGGTGGTTCATCACCGTGTTCCCACCATAGCGACCCGGGTTCGATCCCCAGTCAAGCCTTCCTCGCTCCCCGGCCCTGCCTGTATCCATTAATAAACACTTCAGATACTCTACCTCCGTGACTGTGTCCTACGTTCGGGTTCGCCCCGTTCCATTGCAACAAGTGTGGAGTGTTGTGCCAGGATGGTTGAGGCTACAACCATCTGAAGTCTGTTGCGATACTGCGTATAGGAGGCCCAATACCATGATGTGACGCAACCGGTCAGAATACTCCTCACCATGCATCTTTAGAAGTTTGCAAGAGTCATTGATGACACACCAGGCTCCCAACAAAGTAGAGCTGCTGGCATGCATTCTTTGTGATTTCAACAATGTGCTGGGCCCAGAATAGATCCACCAACATGCTGACCCTTCGGTGAGGACCAGTGCATGTTCTGTCAACTTCCCCTTTTTGAATTCTACAATCAATTCCTTGATCTTGCTGGTGTTGGATGCAAGGTTGTTATTAAGGCACAAATCAGACAGCTAATCTATCTCATTCCCGTATGGCTCCTCATTGCCAGCTTGAGGTATTAACTGACAATGGTATCAAAAAAGAATTTATCGATAGTGTTTGAGCTAGGCTTAGCCACACAGTCCTAAGTATAGACAGAGTAGAGCAGTGGGTGAAGCATGCATTGTTAGGGTGAACCTGTTAGTGAGGAAGAGATGTTATCACCAGTCCCTACTAACTCTGAAGTAACGCAGTGGTAGTTTACTACAACCACATGATAAATAGCCATATATCTGTTTCAGTGTTTAATAATTATGTTGTGAACAGTTATGGACTCCTCATCTTAGAAAAAACGTTCTGGCATTGGAAAGGGTCCAGAAGAGGTTCACGAGGATGATTCCAAGAATGAAAGGGTTATCATATGAGGAACCCTTTAGCTGAAGGATTGGTGAACTTGTGGAATTTGTGGCCACATGCAGCTGTGGAGGCCAGGTCGTTGAGTGTATTTAAGGCAGAGATTGATAGGTTCTTTACTGGACAAGGCATCAAAGGTTATGGGGAGAAGGCCAGGAACTGGGGTTGAGGAGGAGAAAAAAGAATCAGCCATGGGTGGAACGGACTCGATGGGCCAGATGGCCTAATTCTGCCCCTATATCTTATGGTCTCATGATTTTGGGACTTATGCCAAATCACAAGATAAAGGCAGAATCTTACCTTCTCTTATTAACCCTAAGTTTAATGATACATGATACCACGATCTTCTGATAAGATGGCTGCAGGCTCAGAAGCAGCAGCCATTCCGGGTCGAATCAAAGGTGTATCAGCTTGTTCATTACGTCTTTCTTATGAATCTCAAGACAGTCTTGTATTCTAAGAACACCAAGTATTGCAGGAATATCTTCAGCCAGAGAGTGGTGAATCTGTGGAATTCATTGCCACAGGCAGCTGTGGAGGCCATGTCTTTATGCATATGTAAGACAGAGGTTGCTAGATTCTTGATTGCTCAGGGCATGAAGGGATATGGGCGAGGAAGGCAGAAGATTGGGGCTGAGAGGAAAAATGAATCGACCATGTTGAAATGGCAGAGCAGACTTGGCGGGCCAAATCGCCTAATTCTGCTCCTATATCTTATGGTTTTAGGTCTTATGAAATATCCCATCAGTGAGTTGCTCAATAGCGGATGAGCTTAGAGCATGGATCAGTACTTGAAGCTATGATGCTTGGACCATTACAGAGACTTGGATGGCTCAGGGGCAGGAATGGCTTTAGATGTTTCAGAAAGGACAGGGAGGGAGGCAAAAGAGGTGGGGGAGTGGCACTGCTGATCAGAGATAATGTCACAGCTGCAGAAAAGGAGGAAGTCATAGAGGGATTGTCTACTGAGTCTCTGTGGGTGGAAGTTAGAAACGAAAAGGGGTCGTTAACTCTACTGGGTGTATTTTATAGACCACGCAATAGTAACAGGGACATCAGGTAGCAGATAGGGAGACAGATTCTGGAACGGTGCAATAATAACAGGGTTGTTGTGATGGGAGATTTTAATTTCCCCAATATTGATTGGCATCTCCCTAGAGTAAGGGGTTTGGGTGGAGTGGAGTTTGTTAGGTGTATTCAGGAAGGTTTTCTAATGCAATATGTAAATTGGGAGCAGATGTTCTCAGGGAAATGTACAGCAGAAATGTGGCAAATGTTCAGGGGCCATTTTTCCGGTGTTCTGCATAGATAAGTTCCAGTGAGACAGGGAAAGGATGGTAGGGTACAGGAATGGTGGTGTACAAAGGCAGTTGTAAATCTAGTCAAAAGGAAAAGAAAAGTTTACGCAAGGTTCAAAAAACTAGGTAATGATAGAGATCTAGTGAATTATAAGGCTAGCAGGAAGAATTTTGAGAATGAAGATAGGAGAGCCAGAAGCTGCCATGAGAAGGCTTTGGCAACCAGGATTAAGAAAACCCCAAGGCATTTTATATCTCTGTGAAGAGCAAGAGGATGAGCCATGTGAAAATAGGACCAATCAGGTACGATAGTGGAAACGAGTACATGGAATCAGAGGAGGTAGTGGAGGTACTTAATGAATACTTCGCTTCAGTGTTCACTACGGAAAAGGACCTTGGCGATTGTAGGGAAGACTTACAGTGGTCTGAAAAGCTTGAGCATATAGATATTAAGAAAGAGGATGTGCTGGAGCTTTTGGAAAGCATCAAGTTGGATAAGTCACTGGGTCCAGACAAGATGTACCCCAGGCTACCGTGGGAGGCGAGGGAGGAGATTGCTAAGCCTATGGCAATTATCTTTGCATCATCAATGGGGATGAGAGAGATTCCAGAGGACTGGAGGGTTGCAGATGTTGTTCCCTTATTCAAGAAAGGGAATAGCGATATAGACCAGTGAGTCTTACTTCAGTGGTTGGTAAGTTGATGGAGAAGATTCTGATAGGCAGGATTTATGAACATCTAGAGAGGCATATGATTAGGAATAGTCAGCATGGCTTTGTCACTTTGTCAAAGGCAGGTTGTGCCTTACAAGCCTGATCGAATTTTTTGAGAATGTGACTGAACATAGTAGATGTAGTGTATATGGATTTTAGCAAGGCATTTGATAAGGTAAGGAGGCATGGGATCCAAGGGGACCTTGCTTTGTGCATCCAGAATTAGCTTGCACACAGAAGGCAAAGAGTGGTTGTAGACGGGTCATGTTCTGCATGGAAGTCGGTGACCAATGGTGTGCCTTAGGGATCTGTTCTGGGACCCCCTTCTCTTTGTGAGTTTTATAAATGACCTGAATGAGGAAGTGGAGGGTAGTATTAGATTAGATTAGATTATGAGGACACACAGTCCTCTTTTATTGTCATTTAGTAATGCATGCATTAAGAAATGATACAATATTCCTCCGGTGTGATATCAGAGAAAAACAGGACAGACCAAGACTGAAAAACTAACAAAAACCACATAATTATAACATATAATTACAACAGTGCAACAATACCATAACTTGATGAAGAACAGGCCATGGCACAGTAAAAAAGTTCAAAGTCTCTTGAAAGTCCCACATCTCACGCAGACGGGAGAAGGAAAAAAACTCTCCTTGCCATGACCGACCACAGTCCAACTCTAAGTCGTCCGAAAACTTCGAGCTCTGATCAGCCCTTCGACACCCGAGTACCGAGCACTATCTCTATCCGAACGCTTCGACCTCAGCCTGGGTCGCCAGCAGCAGGCAAAGCCGGGGATTTTGGGGCCTTCCTTCCGGAGATTCTCGATCGCGCAGTAGCAGCTGCAGTGAACCGGACATTTCAGAAATTTCTCCAGATGTTCCTCTGCTTCTCATGTCTGTCTTCATCAAATCAGAATTGTGCACGGCGTCCTACTTACAGATACGATATCATTTCACCAGAGAGCTGCGTCGCGCTGCCATCTTCTCCTCCCGCCTCGTTTAGTATAGTAAATTTGCTGGTGACACTAAGGTTGGAGGTGTTGTGGATAGCATGAAGGGGTGTCAGAGGTTACAGCAGGACTTTGATAGGATGCAAAACTGGGCTGAGAAGTGGCAGATGGAGTTCAACCCAGATAAGTGTGAGGCGGTTCATTTTGGTAAGTCAAATATGATAGCAGAATATAGTACTAATGGTAAGACTCTTGGCAGTGTGGAGGATCATAGGACACTCAAAACTGCTGCTCAGATCGATTGTGTGGTTAAGAAGGCATACGGTACGTTGGCCTTCATCAGTCGTGTGATTTGGTTCAATAGCCAAGAGGTAATGTTGAAGCTATAGAGGACCCTGATCAGACCCCACCTGAAGTAGTGTGCTCAGTTCTGATCACCTCACTACAGGAAGGATGTGGAAACCATAGAAAGGGTGCAGAGGAGATTTACAGAGATGTTGCCTGGATTGGGGAGCATGCCTTATAAGAATAGGTTGAGTGAACTTGGCCTTTTCTCCTTGAAGTGACGGAGGATGAGAGGTGACCTGATAGAGGTGTATAAGATGATGAGAGGCATTGATTGTGTGTAGAGTGAGAGGCTTTTTCCCAGGGCTGAAATGGCTAACAGGAGAGGACACAGTTTTAAGGTGCTTGGAAGAAGGTACAGAGGACATGTCAAGGGTAAGTTTTTTGCGCAGACTGGTGAGTGCGTGGAATGGACTGCCGGCGATGGTGGTGGAGGCGGATACAATAGGGTCTTTTGAGAGACTCTTGGATAGGTACATGGAGCTTAGGAAAATAGAGGGCTATGGGTACCCCTAGGTTATTTCCAAAGTAAGTACATGTTCGGCACAGCATTGTGGGCCGAAGGGTCTGTATTATGCTGTAGGTTTTCTATGTTTTTACGTAGCGATGGAGCTGGACTTGTTCGTAGCATTGTTATGTTGTTGCCTGTACTAGCTGCATTGCATTGTACCGTGATGGTTCAAGTGATTGTCTTGGATGTTTTTATTGTGATCATAAGACCCTGTTGGACATAGGTAATATAGATTCCTGCATGTCTGTTTCACTGGTTCATTGATGAGACTGATGGCAGGGGAACGGTGTTGCCTCGTTTGTAGCAAGGACTCGGCCCTCATGCTGCACAGTCGCCTGTTTGCAGCAGCCCAGGGGAGCTGACACCAGTGGTGGTGTGGGAGAGAGCAGAAACTTGTTAGGGTGCACCGGAATCTGTGCTGTATCGGGGGCTGGCCCCACCAATTGTGCTGCCCTCCAGTGTTCACACGGTGCTTGCCTCTGCTGTTTGTTTGGTGCTGCCCCCTGTGTTCTCTTGGTGGAAGAACAAGCTGGACCAGGACAACTTACAATCAATCTACAGACAATGCCACTCAGGAACATGAACTATATGTTTTTTCCTTCATGACTGTATGATTTTCTGCTGTCTTAACCATATGAGCTTTCTATTTGTGTTATGTGCTATGTGCAGTGTGTTGCAATCTGTTAGTAATGTGTTTTTCTCCCTGGCCCTGGAGGAATGCTGTTTTATTTGCCTATATTTGTGTATAGTTAAGTGATAACTTTATCCTGAAGTTGAACTTGATCGGACACCAGCAGAGAAGCACTCTTTGCAATCAAATTGCACCAAATCTTTAGACTGATGCCTCATTATTTTATTCAGACTAAGTTAGAGTCATAGAAGAGTATAGAACAGAAACAGACCCTTCAGCCCGTCTAGTCCACGCTGAACCATGAACCTGTCAAGTCCCATCGACCTGCACCCGGACCATAGATTTCCATGCTCCTCCCATCCATATACCTGTCCAAGTTTCTCTTAAATGTTGACATCTAACCTGCATTCACCACTTCTGCAGGCAGCTCGTTCAACACTCTCACCACACTCTGAGTGAAGTTCCCCCTCAAATTCCCCTTAAAAATTTCACATTTCACCTTTTACCCTTAACCCATGATCTCTAGTTTTAGTCTCACCCAACCTCAGTGGAAAATGCCTGTGTGCATTTACCCTTTTCAATTCCTCATAATTTTGTATACCTCCATTAAATCTCTTCTCATTCTCCTGCACTCTAGGGAATAATGTCCTAACCTATTCAATAATTCTCTATAACCCAGGTCCTCAAGTCCTGGCAGCAATCTTGTAAATTTTCTCTGCACTCCTGCAATCGTATGAATATGAGTTAAATTAATTCAGTGTAACATTATGTTACTCTACAAGGAGTGTGGAAATGGCCCAGTCATTATGGGTAAAGCCCTTCCCACCATTGAGCATATCTACATGAAACATTGTCACAGGTAAGCAGCTTTCATCATTGCGGCCCCCCCACCACCACCCAGGACATGCTCTCTTCTGATTGCTGCCATCAGGAAGAAGGTACAGGAGCCATAGGTCTGACGGCATCAGTTTCAGTAATAGTTATTACCCCTCAACCATCAGCTTCTTCAATCAAAGGTCATAACTTCACTCAACTTCACTTGCCCCATCATGGAAATGTTTCCGCAGCCATGGACTCACTTTCAAAGACTCTTCATCTCATATTTTTGATATTTATTGTTTCGTTCTTTATTATTATTATTTCTTTCTTTTTGTATTTGAACAGTTTGTTGTCTTTTGCACACTGGTTGAATGCCCGAATTGTTGCGGTCTTTCACTGATTCTATCGTGGTTATCATTCTGTTATGGATTTATTGATTATGCCTGCAAGAAAATAACTTTCAGGGTTCTATATGGTGACATACATGTACTTTAATAAATAAATTTACTTTGAATTTTGAACTAGCTTGTTGTACCCCCTTTGTCAGTAAATGCTTCATCCTAACAAGAGTTGATGCTGGAAATCAAAGTAATACACACAAAATGCCGGAGGAATTGAGCAGGGCAGGCAGCATCTATGGAAAAGAGTTAACAGCCGACATTTCAGGACCTGATGAAAGGTCTTGTATCGAAACGTCAACTGTTTATTCTTGTCCAGAGAATGCTGCCTGGCCTGCTGAGTTCCTCCAGCATTTTGTGTGTACTGATGCATCACCCTATATGATTTTGAGACCCACAGATCATAGATGTCTACCTAGTTTTGTAAAGGAGTGGATGAGTGCAGCCAGGCTATCAAATGAAGGATGGCAATCAGCTCCATATCATTAGGCTGGGAAAATTATGCAATTGCATTGCATTGTTCATAAAGGCACATGACCCTATGTGAGATCCTGTCATATCAGCCTTCCATTCCAAATACCCCGCTTATACCCAGCGTGTAGGTTTAGATATGTAATTATTGAATCACAGAGGAAGCCAGTCGGTCCATCAAGCACACATCAGTCCTCTGCTAAAGCAATGTAGACAGAACCGATCTCCATTTCTTTCCCACTTTCTCATATGTCCATAGGATATTGGTTTCAAAGCAATAATTGAATCTGCTTCTAATACATCTTCAGCAGTGAATTCCATTTCATAACATTTCACTAGGTGCAAGTGGTTTTTCTCATATCACTTTATGTGTGCAATATTTCTTTGAATGCTGCAAGCTCCCATGGTAGTCAGCCACCGGGGCATTTGATCTGATTTTTTAATGATATTGTCTTGAGGATATTAATTCCAACAATTCCCATTACTCCATAAAATGACAAGATGTTTCACAGATAATGAAGCACACTTTAAAGTGCAGGAAAATACTACAGCTAACCAGAACCAGATCACAGTATAAACAGCAGATGAATGACCAGTTCATTTATTTTTGCTTTGGCCTGAATTGTTGCCCAGAATGCGGGAAAAAGAAAGACCTTTCTCTTTCAAATTATGCCAGCTGTTGTTTCACTTTCAATCTCAGCAGGTGTCAACCATGTTTCATTTCTTGCCCTATGTTGGAAGGCTATAGGCTTATGTCTCACACTAGAAATCTGAGATGAAGGATCTGACCTCGATATTTCAGTGCTTTGCTGCTGCACTGAGAAATATAGAAGGTGGCTCATCATTTTCAAATAATATTATAGATTTTACTTAGATTATTAACATATGGTGTTACGTGCAGCTAGCATTGTTAAACAAGCCATTAGTGTGGAAATGCTGAACAGCTTAATTAAAGCTTGTTTACCACATTGATTTATCAAGTGATCAGAAGGACTTATCAAATGACAAGAAGTGGTTTGAACATAAAAAGAGATTTCTTTTGGATTGCTGTGTTCTTACGGACAAGAACTGGTAAAGATATGTTTATTGTTGTCAGATCCCTTTATAAGGGGGTATGAGAGCTTTGGTTTGTTCTTGAGAACTCTTTGTTTCCTGGATTCATTAATTGAGCATTGTTTACCTCAAACTACAGTTGCGGGTGAGTGTTGTCAAGAAGTATTGAAGACTCATATTTGCAACTGCCAGGGGTAACAGAATGTGATTCAAGTTCATATTGCTTGAATAATGTAAACAGTTTTTGTTACTTATTGTGTAATGATTCAATTTTCTTGAATGAATCTGATTCTACAAAGCACTCTCTAGAGGTTGATTTTTTTTAGGGTGAAAACTTTAAACTATTTTCTCAGATGAACATGAAAATTGCCAGAGTACTCTTTCAAAGCATGCTCCTGAAACAACAGTGCTAATAGAAATTATCCAGTTATTATCACATTGTTGATGGTAACTTACTGTGCACAAATTGACTGCAACACTTCCAACAACACAGCACTGATCACTCTTCAAAGCTACCTTATTGGCTATAGGTGTGTTGAGAAATCTGAGTTTTTAGATCAGAGATTCATATCCTTGTGTACATGGACCCCTTGCTTAATGGTTGTGTCTATGGCATAAAGTTTGGGAACCCCTGTGTTAGATAAGGATTCTTTTCTTTCTATAAATATATAATGACAGTCCTCAATTTTGAGACGGTTAACCCTTTCATGTTGTGGATGTTCACTTGGATTGATTGACTGAAATTATCCAATCATCCCTTATTGTTACTATATGCAGCCTATTATGAAATCCCCTCTTCAAGACGATTTATTATCTAAATATAGTCTCAGCAGTAAGAGCTGAAAAAATGAATCACAATCAACCAGAATCAGGTTTAATATCACTGACATATGCTGTTCAATTTGTTTTTGTTGCAGCAGTACAGAGCAATTGATAAAAACAAACTATAAATCATGATTTTACATATTACTATGCAAAAGTCTTAGATACATATAGCTGGGTGCCTAAGACTTCAGCATGGTACTGTATTTGTCAATGTGGAGCAGAGAGTAAGTTTGTAAACCTGGTGGGAGCGAAGGGTGTTGGGAATGGTGAGGGTCGAGCATTGGGTGGAGTGTGAGACAGGTGGCAGCGAAGAAGTGCCAAGGATGATGGATGATGCATGTGCAGACACACCCAGCTGTGAAACACCAGGCAAGGTTACTCGATTCCAAACAATTGGTTCATTGATGTTTCTCTGGTGCTGCCTGCTCCCTTCCCCTCCCTTCCAATTTTCCCAATCATGATTCCCTTCTCCCAACGCTCTTCCCACACTCACTCCACAGTGGAGACCCATCAGTCACATGTGGGTTTATCATCATTCACATATGTATGAAATTTATTTTTTTTTGTGCGGCAGCATTAACATGCAATACATAAAATTACTACAGTACAGGACTGTGCAAAAGTCTTGGGCTCACTGGCTACTCACAGTACTGCATGCATACAGTGTAAATAGAGATCAGAAATAGTGAGGATGAGTGCATTTCCATTCAGAGATCTGGTAAAGGAGGGGAATTTGTTCCTGAAATGTTGAATCTCTCTTTAGGTTCCTGTACCTCCTCCCTGATGGTAGCGTGCCCTGGGTGATGGGTTTCCTTAATGATGGATGTTGTCTTTTTGAGGCATTGCCTTTTGAAAATGTCCTTTATGTTGGGGAAACCAGTGCCCATGATGGAACTGGCAGAATTTACAACACTGAAGCTTTTTCCCTGATCCTGTGCAGTGCTCCCCTCATGCCCCTCCCCAATACCAGACAATGAATCAACCACTTGCTATGCTCTCCACGGTTTGTCTGCAGAAATTGACTAGAATCTTCAAGTTCAATAACAAATCTCTTCAAGTCCAAAGGAAATGTAGCTGCTGATGTGCTATCTTTGCCATAGCATCAATATGTTGGGGCCAGGGTTGATCTTCAGAGATGTTGACAGCCAGAAACTTGGAAAATGCTCACTTTTTCCTTTTCTGAAGATTAAATGGATAGGTATGTCAGAGACTTCATATTCTGCTGCTTCAGTAGCCCCATCTATTAACACTTGAGTGCATTCCCCTTGTATATGACACAGATCATGCTGTCTAGACTGTTCTTGGTCTAGGTGATGTGCATTGTTTCAATCCATCATTGTTACAGGCCCTGTCACAGGCTGTACTCCCATTTTCTCCAGATCATTCCTGTAGGGTATAAGAACAAGTAACAGGTGTAAGAAAAGTGAAGTGTAGAAGGTTGTGATGAGGAAAGGATGATTGATAGTGGGGTACAATGGTGAAGCAGAGTGAAGGCACTGTTGTTAGTACCTCCGAAAGAAAGAATTTCAACTGGCAGCTAAGGAGATGTGTGGTTTAGTCAGGATCGCCAATGTGGGGGCGGGGGGGAGGGAAATGTGCAGCATGTGGAGAGAATGGTAACATCTCTAAGAAGAAGAGTAGTTTGAGTGAGGGTTAAGGAAGAACTTTTAAGATAAAGTCCATATCCAGGAAGCAAGAAGAATAAGTGGAACAAGAGAAGAGTGAATTAACTAGGTGGGCATGGATAAGAAATAAGCGTGAATTGTTTTCTTGAGTAACCATGAGGAAAGGAGTTCAGGATTGTTATGATGAGTGAACAATGAAAAGGGGAGGAACAGTGAGCAGGTTCCCTGTACAAGACAGGGAGCAGCAGATGACACATTTACTGATCTGGGTGGCCAATCAGGGTTCATTTCCCACCATTATCTGTAAGAACATCATAACTCTCCCTGGGACCACATAGGATTTCTCAGGTCTCTTCCCACATTCCAAAGATGTATGATTAGGATTAGTACGTTGTGGGCTTTCTGTGTTGGTGCCAGAAGCATGGCAACACTTGTGGGCTGCCCCTAGCCTAATCCTCACTGATTTGACACTAAATGACATTAGTCACTGTTTTGATGCACATGTGACAAATAAGGCTAATCATTATTTATTATTTCTCTTGCAGCACTGGATTTGAGTCATTTGGTCGATGCTCCATGAACTTCCTCTGCCACCCTCTACTTGTTAAGAGCACAGAATGACTTCAAGACAGTTTGACAGAGGTTTTGAGAACTGCCGGCAACATTCAGGGAGGCAATATCTTAAGACAACCTGTGTTTTGTTTTCTAACTGCAGTGATGTGTGTATGATCAGAATATGCAGCACAGTGCAATTGAGATCCTTACTGAATTATGCCTGCCATTTGGCTCATTTGCCTCCTCACGCACTGTTCCTAGTTGGGCTTCCACCCAAATAGTGAGCAAGCCTGAGTTTGCTTAACTGGGTGCTCACAGGGAATGGTCTGATACCCTATCCACTGCTCCAAACTTGAAGCAGTTTAAGGCATCGTCCTTTAAACATTGGTACAGGACATTCACCCTAGCTGTAGGCTCTAACTCTGCTGCAATTAGCTGGTCCACTTGCAATTTACATTCTCAGAGCTGGCCATTGTAATGGATAAGACCTATTTAGGTTTCCAAGTTTTACATGTCTTCAAACTCCCTCTCTTACCAATCCTACTTGTTACGTTGGTTGCCTCATACCCCATCCATCCTCTGGGCTTCATCCCTCCCCCTTTCTATCTCCCTAGGCCTCCCGTCCCATGATCCTCTCATATCCCTTTTGCCAATCAACTGTCCAGCTCTTGGCTCCATCCCTCCACCTCCTGTCTTCTCCTATCATTTTGGATCTCCCTCTCACCCTCCACTTTCAAATCTCTTACTAGCTCTTCTTTCAGTTGGTCCTGACGAAGGGTCTTGGCACAAAACGTCGACTGTACCTCTTCCTATAGATGCTGCCTGGCCCGCTGCGTTCACCAGCAACTTTTGTGTGTTGCTTGAAATTCCAGCATCTGCAGATTTCTTCGTGTTTGCTACGTTGGTTTCACTGTTATTGAAAAACTGTACCTGTGAAAATATAACCAACCACAATACAAGGTGTGAAAATTTTTATGTATCAATTATTTTATTTATTTTTATTTAATTTAAAGATTCTGGAATAGGCCCTTCCTGTCCAACCAGCTGCATCGCCCAGCATCCCAACTATTTAACCCTAGCCTAATCACAGGACAATTTATGATGATTATTTTACCTACCTACCAGTATGTCATTGGACTCTGGTAGGAAACCAGAGTAGCCAGAGGAAAGCCTATGTATTCATGGGAAGAACATACAAATTTAGAGGATGCTGGAACTCCAAAATCAGATGTCTCAAGCTGAAATCATGTTATGCTAACCGTTACAGTACTGTGGTGCCTTGCCATGTGATGTAATCTTCAAATATTCTTTGTTTTTGTATGATAGACTAACTGTGGCTTGAGACAACAATGCAGGTATCAGAAAGTAACACTTCAACTACCCCGCACCAGCTCTATTGCTAATAAATAACTTTCCAAAGACATGATACTACAAGGCATAGGAACAGAATCGGGAGCAGCCCACTGAATCTGCTCTGGTTCCTTCATGGCTGCTTTATTATCCCTCTTAATGCCATTCTGCCAATGGCACTCGACCACTACAGAAACCATTTGTAAAATGCACAATTCAATCGATCAACTAACTAAATTCAAAACCAATTTAAGTCTTCATGGACATAGATGAGCAGAGTGCTTAAGCTCCTTGTACAAAGCTAAAGATCAAAAATTTGATGCTACTGAGTTTGCTGATTGCAAAGTTCTAAACTTAAATGAAGACCTTAAACCTTATTGGATATAGATGGCTCTGGGTATCCTCACTAAAGGGAGATTATACTCTAACTACCTACTCTTCAAACACTAGTTCACTTCCCTGTTTATCCTCCAGCAAGTTTAGCTGCCAATTACCACTACTTGAGTGGTGGACCCCCATTCCCAGTCACCACCCCCCTCACCAAAAAGGAGATACTTCCAACTAACAGGGTAATTTAAACATAGTTCATTTATTTTTAGTGATGTACTTTTCAATCCAAACAAAACTTTTAAAGCATCTATAAAGCACAGAACTTTAATCAGAAACAAAATACAAAATCGCAAGCAATTTTAAAAACAAAGGATTTCCAAAACTGGGATACAATCCCTGTAAGCTAAAAAGAAATGCCAGCCATGCAGGTGAGCAAGTAGTCTGTTGCAGAAATCAAAAGTGGAGATTTTATTCTTCTTGATGTTCCTTAACAATTCCTGATAAACCTAAGCTGCTCTCTACATTATACTGCATTTCTGCCACTTGGGTGACTTCACACATATATGATATTTTTTTCTATTACCCTTTTTACACAAACTCTCAAAGTTTCTTGAGACAGTATGTCTAGATATCCATAATTAATGCTGTGAAGCTGACTCCCTAAGCATACAAACCTTCCAACTATTAACAGATCAGCTATTTGAAATGCTAAATGATAGTATCAACCTGGTTTGAAAACTTACTTGAACTAAATAAGTTAGCTTCCTGCCTGGTTTGAAACAAGCCTAATTAAATAATCCCATTGTTTTACACTACAGCTCTTGAAAGATCAATCCAGATGCTGTGAACCAACATTCTGTGTTCTGTATCTGTTTGCAAAGCTGTATTTTTAACTGCAAACTGATTACTGCCTGACATTTACATTAAAAACTGAAGACTAGCTTTTTTGCGAAAAGAAGTTAAACAAAGAATTTTCGTTGAAACTTTGTCTTATTCAAAAATCATTGTTTAATCAGTTGCTATGTTAGAAAGTTGAGCTTGGCATAGAAAGAAAGAAAGAAATGCCCCTGGCCCTGCACATAGACTATCCATCACAAAGGTAAAAAATATTTCAGCACTTTACTCCTTTTGTAGGCTTTGGCCATACTCTTACACAGAATAAGGCACCATTGATTGAATGAAGTTAGTGAAACTCTTCTCTTAAACTGTCCATCACCGAATATAGCTGTAGTTGAAAGCTGAGAAATATTTGGTTCTCTCGTCTTGTAGCCAGACAATGGGTAGGAAAGAAAGTCCAAGGATGGTTATCCCAGATCTGCAAGCATTATTGCAAATAAAAATCCTTCCACCTAGCAGGGTAGGTCAAGGTTAAGGCTCTGAAGTTTGCTCTCTCAAAATGTCTTCAAAGACAACCATCTGTACTATTCCTGCACTCATCCATCCTGCAATCCCAGCATCAACTGGGGATCTTGCTATGGCATAAAACATAGGAGCAGAATTAGGCCATTTGACCCATTGAATCTGTTCCACCATTCCATCATGGTTGATTTTATTACCTCTCTCAACCCTATTTTCCTGGCTTCTCCCTGTAACCTTTAATGCCCTTACTAATTAAGAATCTATCAAATTCCAGCTTAAATATACACAGTGGTTTGTTCTCCACAGCCATCTGTGGCAATGAATTCCATGGATTCACCATCCTGTAGCTAAAGAAATTCCTCCACATCTCTTTTCTAAAGGGATATCCTTCTATTGTGAAGTTGTATCTTCTGGTCCTAGACTCCCCTGCTATTGGAAACATCCTCTCTACGTCCATTTTATCTAGGCCTTTCAATATTCAATAGGTTTCAATGAGATATCCCCTCATTATTCTAAACTCCAGCAAGTACAGGCGCAGAAATTCATCGTAATTTTTTAAATTTCGTCTGGCACTGAAATAAAGTCAGCATTCACCTGAAGGCTGTTTTGGATAGCTCTAAATAAAAGGGGAAATCCATTGATGTCAGCTCCAAAGCAAACAGCATCTATTTCAGGGAGAGTGGGTGTAAGGAAGTGACTTACAGTCTTAATTTCCTCACAGCTCTGACCTGAGGAAGTCGCTCTTAAAGCATCTCAGACAATGCAACCAGACCCCTGTCAGCCACTTGGGAAGCATTGGTAATGAACTACTGCCTGTTGAATGATGGTATGAGGGGGCAGATTCTTCAGAGGAGAGAGGAGACGAATTTGCGCAGGTTCCTGTAAAAACAGTGTACATAGAAGTCAGAATCTATGTGCAAAGGAAACACTTGGAAGTGGCTCCAAGAATACCTTCAAATTTCAAAGAAAAGTTATTGTCGAAGTACATATACATCACCATTTACTACCCTGAGATTCATTTTCTTGCGGACATTCACAGTAGATGAAAAAAAGCACAATAGTACCAATGAAAAAATATACATGAATAAAGAATAACCAATGTGCATAAGAAGCCAGACTGCAATTACAGAAAAGGCAAATATAATAATAATAATAAATACATAATCTTGAGAACATGAATTGTAGAGTCTTTGAAAGTTGAATCAAATTTAAGAATTTGTTCAACTATGGGTATCATTTGTGTACTTTGGGTGCCAAAAATACCATGTGAAGGTATATGACGTTCTTAATCCTTATTAATGACTGGTGTTAACTCACATCAATGTTTGCGAAGTATTGTTAAAACCATATTAATACAATTTTGGTCTGATCAAAGGCAATTATGTTTTCGAATGGGGAGGCAGTTAAATGCACTTTGTGCATCCAGGAATCTCTGACCCGCGTTTATTGCTTTTGAAAAGATAGTGTGAGCTGCCTTCTTAAACTGTGGCCGTACTTTTCAGTAAAGGTATTCCCCAAGTGTTGTGAATGGGGAATTCTAGGATTTGGAACCCACCACTGACAATATATTTCCAAGTCAGAATACCCATGACTTGGAGTAGAACTTGAAGGTGGTGATATTGCTCCTGCCTGTTGCCCTTGTCTTTCCTAAAATAAATTACTGTTAAAGTTGCCTGGTTGAGTTACTGCATTATATTTTGTGGATAGTTAATGCTATAGCAATCATGCACTGATGCTGGAAGGAATAAATAGTTTCTATGGCAGATAGAGTGCTGATCAAGCAGCCTGCTTCATCCTGGTTGGTGTCAAGATTCTTGAGAGTTGTTAGATCCAGGCAAGTGCAGCGTACTTCATCATTCTACTGAATTGTTTTTTTTTGTGGATAGTGCAAACGATTTTCAATATGGGGAAGTTAATCAATTGTCACAGGAAACATGGCTACTGATCTGTTTTGTCGCCATGTTATGTCTGCTCCAGTTGAGATTCTGGTCAAAGGTGAAAATAAGGATATTGTTTGTGGGGATTCAGTGGTAGTCATGCCATTGAATGCAAGGGCAGGTGATGGAACTCTCCCTTGTTAGGTATGTTACTGCTTGACACGTTTGCTGCAAACATCATTTGCCACTTATCAGCCTATGCCCGAATTTTGTCTAGGCCTTGTTGCATGTAGCCATGAACGACTTGATTTTCTGAAGAGTTGAAAATAAAATTGAACATTTTGCAATCATCAGCAAACATCTCTACTTCTGTCCTTTTGATGGAAGAAAGCTCCCTGTGAGCTTAGGAGACGATGGCGCCTATCGGCGACTCCCTGCTTGCATCTTCGGAAATAGCTCTATTTCTATCTGTAATATCTCTATTTTTCCCTTTCAGGGTTCTTTTGAAGACCCTGACCTGGACAAGCATGCTAACTTCGGTTCTTTGGGGTCTTGGGGTCTCACGACTGGCCGCTATTCAATATGCCAAGGAAGAGGACAAGAAGACCAGTGCGCCTTCAGGGTTCCGGGATTTCATGGCTCCGGAGGAGGGCGGACTCGAGGTCAGTGCTCCTGCAGGAAATCGGTGTGTTGTGGGAGATGGAAGATCAAAAGCAGCAAGCTGACTGCTGGCTGTGTGCCCAAAGACCCGAGATCTTTGGGCACAGAGCTCAGAAGAAGCAACGCAACAGACTTTTAACATTATAAATCAGGGAGTTGTTTGTTATATCTCCCCTCTCGCTGTGAAACAGAGACACCACTTTTTAGGGAGGGAGAGAGGGGGAGAGAGAGAGAGAATTAATGAGAATTAATTACCGGGTGAACAAGTGGTAATTGGGGTACTGCAAGTCTGTGTCTTTATTGATGCTTTGCTGCACACTTGAGTGCTCACTGGGGGGTGTCAATGTTTTCTCGCCGGTGGGAGGGTGGTCGTTGCTTTGCTGCTGCTTATGTGTGGGAGGGGAGGCTGGGTGGGGATTTTGGGGTTCTAACATTTAACTGTCATTCATTCTTTGGGACACTCCCCTGTTTTCATGGATGTTTGCGAAGAAAAATAATATCAGGATGTATATTGTGTACATTTCTCTGACATTAAATGTACCTTTGATCCTTTGATGATAAACATAAAGACAAAGATTAGCTTTATTGATTATGTACATTGAAACGTACAATAAAATCCATAATTTGTGTCAATGACCAACATAGTCCAGGGATGTGCTGGGAGCAGCTCGTAAGTGTTGTTATGTTTCTGGCACCAACTTAGCGTGCCGACAACCGTACATCTTTGGAATGCGGGAGGAAACTGGAACACCTTGGAGGAAACACAAGCAGTCACAGGGAGAACATACAAACTCTACAAGGTGTAGAAGGGAATTGAACCCTTATGTTAACTGTTAACAGCACCATACCATTATAGAGTCATAGAAACATGCCATTCAACCCAGCTCATCCACACCAACCAGCAGACAACCTTCTATACTGATCCCCTCTTCCAGCACTTGGTCTATAGGCTTCTCAAAGTTCGAAGTAAATTTATTATGAAAGTCACCAGAGAGAAACCTGAAATCCATTTTCTTGTGGGCATACACAATAACCTTGAAGAGGACTACAACCCTGTCGTGGTTTGGAGGCTTGCATGCCTCAATGACATGGAGAGCTATACTGGCTGGAGTCAGGGTCTTATGCTTTGGCTCATGTTAGGGTTACCCATGCCAAACAGGTCAAAGTGTAGAGACCAGACTAAGAGTGGCCTACCAGACCTCTAGGCTTAGGGGTTGAGCTCAGGGCTAACAACCCTGACTGGTGAAACAAAATTGTTATGGAAACAGCAATGAAGAATTCTTCTACATCCTACATCTGAGTGCAAATATATTCCTCCATCCAGGACTTGCATGACTCACAGTAGTGAAAACCGAGAGGAAGCTACTGACATGCTGAAGGAAGCCCACAACACTGCCAGAGATGGAGGACCTTCACTGCTGTCCTAAATGCCAATGATGCAATGGGCAGTAAGTATGCTCAATAAATCCAATAACCATAATAGAATCAATGAAAGACCACACCAAATGGACATATAACCAATGTGGAAAAGACAACAAACAGAGCAAGTATAAAAAGAAATAGATAATAATTATAAATAAGTAGGCAATAAATGTTGAGAACATGAGATGAAGTGTCCTTTAAAATGAGCTAATAACTTGTAGAAACATTTCAGCAATGGGAAAAGTGAAATTGAGTGAAGTTATCTCCTTTGGTTCAAGAGCCTGATGGTTGAGGGGTAATAACTGTTCCCGAACCTGGTGATGTGAGTCCCAAGGCTCCTGTACTACCTTCCTGATGGCAGCAGTGAGAAGAGAGCATTACCCAGGTGATGGGGGTTCCTGGTGATAGATGCTGCTTTCCAGTGACAATGCTTTGTGTAGATGTGTTCAATGGTGGGAAGGACTTTACCTGTGATGGACTCAAGTGCTCATTTGGATTCTTCTAAAATCCAGCTTCAACCATTCTCTTAGGCATTCTTCATCTTCTCTCTGGATGAAGAAGATCCAATTTGTATCCCCTGCAAATCTTTTCTCCACCAAACTAGGAATTTTTCTTCGAGTTACCATTGGTTTCAGTTCTACTAAGGGCACTTGATGCCAAACTTGGTGAAATATGTTCTCATCTCATACCCCTTCTGGATTTCAGCTCTTCGATGTTATACCAAGGTATTGAGGTGAAACCCCATCCCTGTGGATAGATTATTTGGTGAGTAGCTACTATTTATTAATATTGTCATCCAAACCTTACTTCATTTTACTGATTCTTGAAAGTAGATTGATTGGATGGCAAATAGCTCAGCTGAATTTGTCTAATGATTATGAACAGGACAAACAAGGGGATTTTTCCACATTTTCAGTTCTGAAATTGCAGTGAAATAATCTTCTTAGAGGTGTGGCCAGATCTGAAACATAGGTCTTCAAAGCTGTAGTTGGAATCTCATCTTCCCTCATAGCTTTTATGTAACTAGTTCTGTCAGCATTTCTTGATATCACAAGGCTGAAAACTGCTGTCTGACAGTGGGGATCTCAGACAATTCTGTTATAGAGGACTGGCTGAATGTGGTTGTGAAGGCTGCAGTCTTTGGCACTCAACTATTGGGCCTTTCTGACATTCAGGATGGGACAGTTCTTGAAGCCTTCTTCCCTAATTATATCTTTATCCACCAGTATTCAAGTTCAGATATGATAAGACTGCATAACGAAGATCGGGTGCATTAGCTGATGAGAAATATTTAACTCTGCCAATGGCATGCTGATTTTTGCTGTACATGCGCAGTCTTGTACTGCAGTTTCACTAAACAGGGACCTTTTCATTTCTAGGCACACCTGGTGCTACACCTGGCTTTCCCTTCTACAATCTTCATTGAAGTAGGGTCGATGCCTAGCTTACAGTACAATAATGATAGAGTGAGGGATACAACAGGCCATGAAATTTTAAAAAAATCTGGTAGTGTATATTTCTGCTGCTGTTGATGGTCCATTAGATATTTGAACGGCCAATAAATCCATAAACACTATCTTGCTATTCCTCTTTTGCACTAATTGTTTCTTATTGGAACTTATGTTTTTTTATGTTATGCTCTATACTGCTGCCACAAAACAACAAATTTCATAACATATATCCATGACAATAAACCTGATTCTGATTTTGATTCTCATGGGTGCCAGACCTGTTCTCAAATGTCCCTTTTAAATGTTGGTCATGGCACACAATGCAATGGAGCGTTTCCTCATAGCAAAGATGAGATTTTGTCTCTACAAGGACTGAGCAATGGTTATTTCCACCACAGCTGTCATGGAGAGATACATTTAGCACAGGTAGGTTTGTTAGAAAAAGGACACATACATTTATCTTCACCACTTACTACAGGCTCCATTTGGCATTCATCACCTTCTGGTCAGGGACAGATCCATCAGTCAATGTGCTACTAAGCCAGTCTTGTTGATGGCCACTGAAGTTCCCCATGCTCAATACATTCTGTGTCCTGGCTACTTCATCAGTCAATGTGCTACCAAGCCAGTCTTGTTGATGGCCACTGAAGTTCCCCACCCTCAATGCATTCTGTGTCCTGGCTACTTTCCATGCTTCTACTGAATATTGTTGAACATGGAGAGCATTGATTCAGCAGATGAAGGAGAATGGTAGGTGGTAGTCAGGAAAAAGTTTTCCTTACCTATAGTTGACTTGATTTTATGAGACTTCCTTAGTCTAGAGTTGTTATTCAAGGCTCCATACTTCAATGTACTGTAAATGTATTATCAAAGTATGTATTTGTCATTATATACTACTCTGAGGTTCACTTTATTGCAGGTATTCATGGTAAAACAAAAGAAATCAATGAGAAACACAAACACTGATAAACAACCAATGTGCAAAAGATGACAAACTGCACAAATACAAAAAACAACAATGAATAATAATAGTAATAATAATAAATAGTTCAAAGATAATTTATTATCAAAGTACACATATGTCACCATATATAACCCTGAGATTTGTTTTCTTGTGGGCATACCCATTCAATCCAAGAACCATAATAGAATCAACGAAAAGCTACACCCAGCAAGACGGAGAAAAAGCTAGTATGCAAAAGATAATAAACTGTGCAAATATAAAAGAAAAAGAGTAATCATAATAAACATGAAGCAATGAATGTCAAGAACATTGATGACCAGTAGTGTAGTGGCATCCGCACTGACCTGCGGATCATTCGGGAGAATGAGGAGATTATAGATAGTAGCTACAGGGAGGTAGTTACGCCAAAGGAGCAGAGGACAGGAAATTGGGTCACTGTCAGGCGAGGGAAGAGGAAAGGGCAGGTAGAGCAGGGTTCCCCTGTGGCCATTCCCCTCAACAACAAGTATACTGCATTGGATACCGTTGGGGGGGATGACTTATCTGGGACAAGCTGCAGTAACCGGATCTCTGGCACCGAGTATGGTTCTGCAGTGCAGAGTGGAGGGTGGAAAAAGAGGAGAGCGGTAGTGATAGGGGACTCGATAGTTAGAGGTACAGATAGGAGGTTCTGTGGTCGTGACAGAGAATCCAGGATGGTTTGCTGCCTCCCGGGTGCCAGGGTCAAGGATGTCTCTGATCGCTTGCATGACATTCTGAAGTGGGAGGGTGATCAGCCAGATGTCGTGGTGCACATCGGTACCAATGACATAGCAAGGAAGAGTGAGGAGGTCCTGGAGAGTGAGTATAGAGAGCTTGATAGGAAGTTGAAAAGCAGGACCTCGAGGGTGGTAATCTCAGGATTGCTACCTGTGCTCCGTGCCAGTGAGGGTAAGAATAGGATGCTCTGGAGGATGAACAAGTGGCTGAGGAACTGGTGTAGGGGGCAGGGTTTCAGATTTTGGGATCATTGGGACCTCTTCTGGGGCAGGTGGGACCTGTACAAGAGAGGCGGGTTACACTTGAACTACAGGGGGACCAATATCCTTTCAGGGAGGTTTGTTAATGCTATTGGGGGGGCTTTAAACTAGATTTGCAGGGGGATGGGAACCAGAGTGCCAGAGCTGACAGTGTGGCTGGGGTGAAAATAAATGTTGTTAAAAGTTCAAGCAAATCCGCTGATAGAAAGGTTGTGAGTGGTGGTAAAAATCTTCTGAGGTGTATATATTTCAATGCTAGGAGTATTGCGGGAAGGCAGACGAGTTGAGGGCATGGATTGACACGTGGAATTATGACGTTATAGCAATTAGTGAAACTTGGCTACAGGAGGGGCAGGACTGGCAGCTTAATATTCCACGATTCTGAAGTTTCAGATGTGATCGAGGCAGAAGAATGAAAGGTGGGGGAGTAGCATTGCTTGTTAGGGAAAATGTTACAGCAGTGCTCAGGCAGGACAGATTAGAGGGCTTGTCTACTGAGTCCTTATGGGTGGAGCTGAGAAACAGGACAGGTATGGCCACATTAGTGGGGTTATATTATAGACCACCCAATAGTCAGCGAGAATTGGAGGAGCAAATCTGCAGAGAGATAGCAGGCAACTGCAGGAAACATAAAGTTGTGGTGGTAGGGGATTTTAATTTTCCACATATTGATTGGGACTCCCATACTGTTAGGTGTCTAGGTGGGTTAGAATTTGTAAAATGTGTTCAGGAAAGTTTTCTAAATCGATATATAGAGGTACCAACTAGAGAGGATGCAATATTAGATCTCCTATTAGGAAACAAGTTAGGACAAGTGACGGAAGTGTGTGTAGGGGAGCACTCTGGTTCCAGTGATCATAACACCATTAGTTTCAACTTGATCATGGATAAAGATAGATCTGGTTCTAGGGTTGAGGTTCTAAACTGGAAGAACGCCAAATTTGAAGAAATGAGAAAGGATCTAAAACGCGTGGATTGGGACAGGTTGTTCTCTGGCAAGGATGTGATCGTTAAGTGGGAAGCCTTCAAAGGAGAAATTTTGAGAGTGCAGAGCTTGTATGTTCCTGTCAGGATTAAAGGCAAAGTGAATAGGAATAAGGAACCTTGGTTCTCAAGGGTTATTGCAACTCTGATAAAGAAGAAGAGAGAGTTGTATGACATGTATAGGAAACAGAGAGTAAATAAGGTGCTTGAGGAGTATAAAAAGTGCAAGAAAATACTTAAGAAGGAAATCAGGAGGGCTAAAAGAAGACATGAGGTTGCCTTGGCAGTCAAAGTGAAGGATAATCCAAACAGCTTTTACAGGTATATTAAGAGTAAAAGGATTGTAAGGGATAAAATTGGTCCTCTCGAAGATCAGAGTGGTCGGCTATGTGTGGAACCAAAAGAAATGGGGGAGATCTTAAATGGGTTTTTTGCGTCTGTGTTTACTAAGGAAACTGGCATGAAGTCTATGGAATTAAGGGAAACAAGTAGTGAGATCATGGAAACTGTACAGATTGAGAAGGAGGAGGTGCTTGCTGTCTTGAGGCAAATTAAAGTGGATAAATCCCCAGAACCTGACAGGGTATTCCCTCGGTACTTGAAGGAGACTAATGTTGAAATTGCAGGGGCCCTGGCAGATATATTTAAAATTTTGGTGTCTACGGGTGAGATGCCGGAGGATTGGAGAATGGCTCATGTTGTTCCGTTGTTTAAAAAAGGATCGAAAAGTAATCCGGGAAATTATAGGCCGGTAAGTTTGATGTCGGTAGCGGGTAAATTATTGGAGGGAGTACTAAGAGACAGAATCTATAAGCATTTGGATAGACAGGGACTTATTAGGGACAGTCAACATGGCTTTGTGCGTGGTAGGTCAGGTTTGACCAATCTGTTGGACTTTTTCGAGGAGGTTGCCAGGAAAGTGGATGAAGGGAAGGCAGTGGATGTTGTTGACATGGACTTCAGTAAGGCCCTTGACAAGGTCCCACATGGGAGGTTAGTTAGGAAAATTCAGTCGCTAGGTATACATGGAGAGGTTGAAAATTGGATTAGACATTGGCTCAATGGAAGAAGCCATAGAGTGGTGGTAGAGGATTGCTTCTCAGAGTGGAGGCCCATGACTAGTGGTGTGCTACAGGGATTAGTGCTGGGTCCATTGTTATTTGTCATCTATATCAATGATCTGGATGATAATGTGGTAAACTGGATCAGCAAATTTGCTGATGATACAAAGATTGGAGGTGTAGTGGACAGTGAGGAAGGTTTTCAAAGCTTGCAGAGGGATTTGGACCAGCTGGAAAAACGGGCTGAAAAATGGCAGATGGAGCTTAATACAGACAAGTGTGAGGTATTGCACTTTGGAAGGACAAACCAAGGTAGAACATACAGGGTAAATGGTAAGGCTCTGAGGAGTGCAGTAGAACAGAGGAATCTGGGAATACAGACACAAAATTCCCTAAAAGTGGTGTCACAGGTAGACAGGATTGTAAAGAGAGCTTTTGGTACATTTGCCTTTATTAATCAAAATATTGAGTTTAACAGCTGGAATGTTATGATGAGGTTGTATAAGGCATTGGTGAGGCCAAATCTGGAGTATTGTGTTCAGTTTTGGTCACCAAATTACAGGAAGGATATTAATAAGGTTGAAAGATTGCAAAGAAGGTTTACAAGGATGTTGCCGGGACTGGAGAAACTCAGTTACAGAGAAAGGTTGAATAGATTAGGACTTTATTCCCTGGAGCGTAGAAGAATGAGGGGAGATTTGATAGAGGTATATAAAATTATGATGGGTATAGATAGAGTGAATGCAAGCAGGCTTTTTCCACTGAGGCAAGAGGAGAAAAAAACCAGAGGACATGGGTCAAGGGTGAAGGGTGAAAAGTTTAAAGGGAACATTAGTGGGGGGCTTCTTCACACAGAGAGTGGTGGGAGTGTGGAATGAGCTGCCAGACGATGTGGTAAATGTGGGTTCTTTTTTAACATTTAAAGATAAATTGGACAGATACATGGATGGGAGGTGTATGGAGGGATATGGTCTGTGTGCAGGTCAGTGGGACTAGGCAGAAAATGGTTTGGCACAGCCAAGAAGGGCCAAAAGGCCTGTTTCTGTGCTGTAGTTTTTCTATGGTTTCTAAGTGGCCCTGGGTTTGAAACCAGCTGGCTTCTTGCATGCTTTCCATCCATGCTGGATTGAGCATCGTGCTAGCAACTTGGCTTGGTAAAAAACACAAACAAAAGGTAATGAAACATCACAGTTGCAACCCAATGCAGCACAAGGAGTGGAGAGGAACTAACCATCGAGAACATGAGATGAAGAGTCCTTGAAAGTGAGTCCATTGTTTGTGGGAACCGTTCAGCGACAGAGCAAGTGAAGTTGAGTGAAGTTATGCCCAATGGTTCAAGATGTTGAAGGGTAATAACCGTTCCTGAACCCGGTGGTGTGAATCTTGAAGGTCCTATACCTTCTTCCTGATGGCAGCAGTGAGAAGAGAGCATGGCTTGGGTAATGGGATTCCTTGATGATAGTTACTGGTATCCTAAAAAACAGCACTCCATGTTGATGTGCTCAATGGTGGAGAAGGCTTTACCGTGATGGTTTGGGCCATAATCCCTACGTTTTTTAACATTTTCCATTCAAATGCATTGGTGATTCCACATCAAGCTGTGATGCAACCAGTCAAGATACTCTCCACCACACATCTAAAGGAGTTAGTAAAAAATTTTAGGTTTCCTGCAGAATCTTTGCAAATTTTTAAGGAAGTAGAGGTGCTGCTTTGCTTTCTTTGTAGTGGCACTTACTGTATGTACTGGGCCGAAGACAAGCCCTCTGAAATGATAACTCCGAGGAATATGAAGTTGCTGACACCCTCCACCTTTGATCCCCTGATGAGAGCTGGCTGATGGACTCCAGTTTCATTCTCATGAAATCAATAATCAACTCCTTGGTCTTGCTGAAATTGAGTGGCAGTTAGTTGTTATGGAACCACTCAGCCAGATTTTCAGTCTCCCTCATATATTCTGATTTGTCACCATTTTTGCTTCATCCAACAGCTGTGCTGTCATCGGCATACTTAAATATGGCTTTGGAGCTGTGGTGAGCCTCACAGTCTTTCAGTATAAAGTGAGTGGGGCAGGGGTTAAGCACACTAGATGACACCACTACTTTTCTAAGCCTAACTTAGCCATTCCTCCAACTGCATTCCAAGACATCTCATTGATTTGAGAACCCAAACGTTTCAAAATGTATATTATGTACATGTGGGTGGCATGGTAGCAAAGTAGTTAGTGCAATGCTTTACAGTGCCAGTAGTAACATCAGAGTTTATTCCCCCCCCCCCCCCCCCCCCGGTCTGTAAGGAGATTTTATGTTCTCCTCATAACTGTGTGGGTTTCCTTCAGGTGCTCTGCTTTGCTCCTAAGTTCCAAAGATGTACAGTTAGGGTTAGTGAGTTGTGGGCATCCTATGTTGGCATCAGAAGCATGGCATCACTTGCAGGCTGCCCAGTACAGTCCTCACTGATTTGATTTGACATAAAACTCAGTTCACTGTAGGCTTCAATGTACATGTGACCATGTGACAAATAAATCTAATCTTTATCTTTTATCTTTATTCTCACAATTCAGATATTGACATAAACCTGCATTTTTAAGCCAGAAAAAGACACCTATAATATTATAGTCATGCAGCTGTGTCAGGTTGGAGGGAAAGACCTTCATCATAACATGTGGGCATAAAAAGTAGATATTAAAAAGGCAGTAGCATAAAAAAGACATTAAAGTCCTATGAATTACTTTTGTCATTTAGCAAGGTCATGGCCAAACTTCTAACTCAGGGATAGTGCTTGAAAATGACAGTGAGTCCTGAAGAAGGGTCTCAGCCCAAAACGTTAACGGCCTGACCTGCTAAGTTCCTCCAGCATCTTGTATGTGTTGCTTTGAATTTCCAGCATCTGCATATTTTCTCAAGCTAGTGATTTTCTATCCCTGTATCATTTGATTCCAATAGTATCTAGAAATCAATTACTACATACTTTGAATGAACTCAACACTAAACTTCCACAGCTCTCCAGAGTAGAGAATTTCAAACATTTATCACCCTTGGAGTGAATTTCTTTCTCTCAATTCCTATCCTTATTCACAAAACCAGTCCTATAGTCCAGGAGCTTTCAGTGGAAAATATTCTCCCTACATCCAATCTATTGAGCCCTTTAAGATTGTTGGAATCGCCTGTAATTTTTCTAAATATTAAAGAATGCAGACCCAGTGTACTCAAACTCTTGTCCAATAGCACACCTGCCCTCCTTGCGAACATTCTACTGAATATGTTCTATATGTATTTTCTCTATAAGTTTATCCCTTTTTTGGGTAGGCAGATCTATGTAGAGGAGTCTCACCAAGGCTCTGTTCAATTTCAATAAGTCTTCCTTACTCCTGTTATCAATTCTTCTTACCAAAAAGGATATCTATTGTGTATTTAATATTTCTGTAAAATTTAAGTAATATTGTACATGTATTATTTGATTAAGCATTTTTTACATAATTCCTTATGGGTTATATGTAAAAGAACGTGAATAGCATACATCATGGCGCTACCACATTATAATTGCATGCCTAGCTAATGTAAAACCTGAAATGCATACGTTTATCCAAGGCTCCTGTGTTTTTCTTTCCATTAGTCTCTGGAGTTACAAAACATAACAAAGGCGATGAGTGTGTTTTAAAACAAACCCGAGATGACTACCTACTGGTTGAAGTGCAGCAAGGCGTTGGAGTTTTTTTTTAAAGTGCAGCACGCTTTCTTCACAAGAGGAGAAAGACAGTCAAGTAAAAAAAGGCAGGAAACAGGTGACATTCATGGGTTTGTAAACAGTGAGTATCAGGTGATAATAATAATAACAACAATAATAATAAATAATAAAAAAAGGAGAAATGACTGGCTATTTTGGAAAGATAGATGTGTTCAATTGCACAAAAGATAACTGGGAGATGTATACTGAGTGAATTTAGCAGCATTTTAAAGAAAATTATATAACCAATGAGAAACTAGTACCAGTTTTGCTGTGTGCATTTGGTGGAAGAGCATACAGTTTGCTTAGAAGTTTAACTGCTCTAATGAAACCAGCCAAAACGAGCTTTGCAGGAAAATTTAGAACCAGAATGTTGATTGCAGAACATTTTAGGTTTCACAACAGATTCAAAATGAAAGGGAGCCTATTTCAATACATAGCTGAGGACATTGCCCAAGCATTGTCAGTTTAGTGTGGGCTTAATGATGCACTGAGAGATCATTTGGTTTGTGGAATCTTACAAGAAAGTATTCTGAAACAGCTCCTAACTGAAGCACAACTCATATTTAAAAGATATGTTGAAATTGCTATATCCATGGAAACTGCAGCCAGAGAAGCAATTAAATTGCAGTCAAGAATGAAACGAGCATGAACAAAATTGCAAATGTCTAAATAAGAAACCTACCTGGCTGAACCAGTTTTGTTACCAGTGTGGCAGGGGCTCACGTACATAGACCAATGTGGGTTTAAAAGTGAAGCTTGCAGAAAACGCAACAATGTAGAACACATATAAAGAGCATGTCGGGAAGGCAAAAATAAACAGACTGAACAGGGATGTCAGGTAGTAATTTCAAAAAGAGCACTAAACAGCATGCTGTTGATGTAAAATCTGATAACGAAAATGGGTAGCTTTGAGATTTACAGTGTGGAAACTAACAATACACAAGCAATATGCTTACATCATAAGTGAATGACAAATTAATTAATAACACTGGCTGGACTGTTTCAGTCATTCCACAAAATCAGTTTGAACAGCATTTCAAAGACACTGAACTGAAGCCTGCTGGTATCTAACTAAGAACTTATACTGGAGAAATATAACTTCTGGCCCCAATAGTCAAGGTAAATGGGTCTTCCAGGATCTGTGGTGATTTTAAGATCACCATAAACCCAGTATGGAAAGTAGATCAATATTCTCTGCCCAGGATAAAGGATATCTTAGCAAGAATTTCTGGAGAAAAACTCTTCAGCCAGGTGGACTTAGCTAAGGCCTATCTACAGATGGAGATGGAAGAGGGGCCCAAAGGGCTTATGACTATAATCACGCACAAAGGGCTTCATCATTATAATAGGCTTATTTTGAGAGTAGAGTCTGTTTCTGCACTTTAGTCGAAGCTGTGGGCCAGGTGCTGCATTCTGCCCAGGCATTGAGTGTTACCTAGATGACATCATTAGTACCAGTAAGGATGACAACAAACACGTTGAAAATTTCAAGACAGTGTTAGAAAGATTAAAAGGTTATGGGCTCAGAGCACAACACAACTGGTGTGAATTCTTTAAACCAAGCACCATGTACTGCAGTCAACCCATTTATGCTCTAGCATTAAACATGTGTGCTAAGAAAATTCAAGCAGTGGTGGATGGTCTAAGGCCAAAGGATGTGACACAGTTTTGGTGCTTTTTGGGATCTATAATTACTATAACAGCTTGCTGTCAAACCTGGCTACTGTGCTTCAGCCGTTGAACTCATTACTACCGATCGGGAAGAAATGGGAATGGACAAAGCAGTGTGAGGTGGCTTTTGAAAAGGTAAAGGAAATGGTGACATCAGGCACGGTGCTTACATATTATGGTCCACACTGTCCGGTGAAGCTTGCCCGTGATGCCTCGCTTTATGATATAGGTGCAGTGTTGTCACATGGTATGAGTGGAAGAAATGAACATCCAATAGCCTTTGTATTATGTTGCTTTTCTGCTGCAGAGAATATTTATGCACATATTGTCAGGCATGCCTTGAGTCTGTTTTGAGGTGTAAAACATTTCAACTAGTACTTGCATGGGAGCAACGTTACTCTCATTACCAATCATCAACCACCTGTTCCATTTTAAAATCGACGGGTGTTTCAATAACAAAAGCAGAGATGGGCTCTATTTCTTAGAGGACACAATTACAAGATCAAATTCATGAGCACGTCTAATCAGGGAATTACTGATAGATTGTCCTGTTTACCCTTAGAGAAGGAAATAACCGAAAAATTTACCGAAGTGAACTCTCCTCTTGATGTATTTACCCTAATGCAAATCTCCTTATTACGGCACAGATGATCCAAAGGGAAACCAGAAAAGATTCCACACCATCTCAAGTCTACATGGCCACCAAAAGTGGCTAGAATGTGCAGCAGAAGATCCAATTCCTCCATTTTTACTAGTCCCAAGATGAACATGCCCTTGATAAGGACTTATGTGGGGATTGAGAGATTTACTATCCAAACTGAAAGCTAAAGTGTTGGAGGAGCTACAGGCCGGTCATCCAGGAGTGGTCAAAATGAAAACATTGGCTCAAAGCTTTGTCTGCTGGCCTAGGGTAGATTAGAAGATTAAGTAGCTTGCCATGCGATGTGCGTGATGCTAACACATCAAGAAGATGCCAACAGCAGTACCTCTCCGTCCCTGGAAATGGCCTGCATTGACCTGGCAGAGGATTCATGTGTATATTGCCAGACCACTCATGGGCACAAGTTTCTTGGTAATAGTGGATGTGGGCACAAAGTGGCCAAAAGTGTTCCCAATAGCCTTCATTACAACCGCACACATTGTTGATGTGCTGAGAAGCCTCTTGGCAAGGACTGGTGTTCCAGAATACTTCGTAACAATGGACCACAGCTTGTTGTGGAGCAGTTTCAGTCATTCCTGAAATGAATGGAATAAGACATTTTGCACCATCCCACCCAGTTACAAATGGCTTGGTGGATAGTTTTGTCCAGAGTCTAAGGAACAGACTACAAGCAATGTGAACAGAACACACTACCAGACTGAATCAGAAGTTTACCAATTTCCTCCTTGCATATCACAATGCTGCACAATCAACAACCAACAACTCACCAGTTATGCTGTTCCTGGGTCATCCCTTGTGCTCACACCTAGAGCTTCTCAAACCTAATCTCTGAAGGAGTGTGCTGGACATACCGATGAGACAAATTGAGTCCTCCTCAAACAAGGAGTTTTGATGTTTCACTCTTGGACAAGCAAACCTGGTGAGGAACTACAGAGGTGATCAAAAGTGGGTACTTGAAAAGATTAAGGACAGAACTGGGCCACTGTCCTACACAGGGAAGATTGTGTCTATTATCATCTGCAAACAACGCATTGATCAGTTGCGGAGAGCAGAGTCAATTATTAGAGAAGAAAGGTGTCCAGAGCTGTCAGAACCACTTCCTGCAACCCCAGAGACAACTCCTACAACCTCCACGAAGGAGGTCCCAGAACCTGAGATTGTTTCACAGCCACAAGTCCCTTCTGCCAAGCGGAGTAACATCCCTTAACAGAAAAGATATTAGCACACAAGAATGAGACATCCTCCAGAGCAATTAAATCTTTATGCTCGAATGGGACAATTTAAAATTATATAGCTATATCTATATGTGTGTGCGTGTATGTATATATATATATGTATATATATGTGTGTGTGTGTGTGTGTGTGTGTGTGTGTGTGTGTGTGTGTATGTATGTATGTATATATATAATATATTGTGGACATGTTATATTGACACTGGAGGCATGGTCTCACTTGCAGGCTGCCCAGCACAACATTTGCTGATTTGGTTTCACACAAATGATGCATTTCACTGTATGCTTTAATGTGTCAATGTATTTGACAATAAAGCTAATATTTTATCTTTACACTCTCTCTGGTTGTCTGTAATCTCCCAAAGCTTCTTTATATCCTCCTCTGTGCTCACAATTCATCCTAGTTAATAAACTTGGATAGATAAACGTTGGGTTAACTCAGGCTGAAGATGTAGAGGATTTGAAAATTTGTAATTATCTTCAGAATCTCCTTCATTCATGGCAATTTCTTTATATATCAGAGATTGTGTACTGGATATTCAATGAAAAAAACACTATGCATTCAATATCACTGTGCTCTTTTTATCCCTCTCATTGTAGAATTGTAAGAGGCATCACATGCCTTGGAATCCCACTGAGTGTGGGAGAATCATCCCACAAAGGAGAAGGAGGAGACAAATCGATTCTACCCATTCTATTTCCTATTGTATCTTCCCATGTAACATCTTCCATTTTTATTTTTTTCTTGCCACCTAGCAACTCAAAAACTCCTTATGATGAAGCAGTGATTTACTCACACTTCCAATTCAGTGTACTGCTTTCAGTGTTCATTATCTCAGTAACTATTTGGAGATGCCTCTGTCTAGTCCTTAATTTCCAGTTTCTTATCATGTTATTTATTCATTCCATTACCATTCCTGTGGAAAGTAGAAAGCGGGGGCGAGGGAAAGATGTGAACAGTGGTGGGATCCTGTTGGAGACGGAGGATGTTCCGGAGAATTATGTGCTGGACGCGGAGGCTGATGGGGTGGTACAAGAGATCCCACATTTGTGGGAAATCCAAAACAACACACACAAAATGCTGGAGGAATTCATCAGGTCAGGCAGCATCCATGGAGAAAAACAAACAGTCAACATTTTCAGCTGAGAGCCTTCATCAGGACTGGAAAGGAAAGGGTTTATTCCTTTCCACAGATGCTGCCTGATCTGCTAAGTTCCTCCAGCAGTTTGTGGGTGCTTATGTGAAAGAAAAAGACTGCTGATGCTGGAGAGAAAAAAAGTTCAAATGTTAAGTTGTTGAGCTGACATGTAAACCTTTCCACAGTTGCTGCCTGATCTGCTAAATATACCAGAATTTCATTTTTCTATCAGATTTCCAGTACTGTGTTTTTATGTTTTCAACTATATCATTGCATCTGGCTCCACCAAAACATCAGCTCTTATACACTCATGACATCAAGGTTCATTTAAATTTGCTTGAAATCACAGTGTTATGTGATCCATTTTAGATTATAAGACATAGGAGCAGAATTGGGCGATTTGGCCCATCAAGTCTGCTCTGCCATCTCATCATGGCTGATTCATTAGCCCTCTCAACCCCAATCTCCTGCCTTCTCCCCATAACCTTAGATGGGCTGATTAATCAAGAATCTATAAACCTCCGCCTTAGATACACCCAATGACTTGGCCTCATAGCTGTCTGTGGCAATGAATTTCACTGATTCACCATCCTCTGGCACAAAAATTTTCCTCATCTCTGTTGACTGTTTATTTCTCTCCATGGATGCTGCCTCTCTTCTGAAGCTCTGCACTCCTGACCCTAGACTCCTCTACTATAGGAAACATCCTCTCCATGTTCACTCTATCTAGGCATTTCAATAGTCAATAGGCCTCAATGAGAGGCTTCCTCATTCTTTTAAGCTTCAGTGAGTACAGACCCAGAGCCATCCTTGGATTATTCTCCTGAACCTCCTCTGGACCTTCTCTAATGCCAGCATATCTTTTCTTAGATAAGAGGGCAAAAAATGCTCACATAATCCAAGTACAGTCTGACCAATGTCTTAGAAAACCTCAACCTTACATCCTTGCTTTTGTATTCTGGTCCTCCCAAAATGAAATTCAACATTACATTTGCCTTCCTCACCACCAACTCAACCTGCAAATTAACTTTCAGTGAATCCTGTATGAGGACTCCCAAATCCTTTTGCACCTTGGATTTTGAATGTTTTCCCTGTTTAGAAAATAGCCTCTGCCTTTATTCTTTCTACCAAAGTGCATGACCATACATGATGCTGCTTAACAAGTTAAGAGCTCTTAACTTGTTAAGCAGCATCATGTCTGGCACCTTGTCTAAGGCCTTCTGAAAATCCAAATAAACAACATCCACTGACTTTCCTTTGTCTATCCTGCCTGTTGTTTCACCAAAGCCCCTCAATGGTATCCGAAGCGATGTGCTTATTATTAGGCAGAATGGTCACAGGAGTACTCTGTACAGACTGTCTCTTTCCTTTCCTTCTCCTGACAATCACATAGGTACCTGTCTCCGGCGACCCACGGGTGACTACCTCCCTGTAGTTCCTATTTATCACCTCCTCATTTTCTGAGCATGTCTCCCCTGTGCATCTTTGTTTAAACCTCCTCACTAACGGAAGTCTTAAAAATAAAGTTAGAATCAAATTCTCTCATGATGACATTAATCTTGATTTTATTGAATATCCGATGGTAAAACTGTTAACCACCATCATTACACCGTGATATATGCATTTCGAGAGCAAATTTGGAAGGTGCTTTTGGAAAACACCTTTTTAATAGTTTGTGCCATGAATTAGTAATGTGTTGAGATGTTTGTGCAAACTATTCTCTCTGTAAAATAACCAGAATAAGTTGTATTTTATTCCATGGTCTGTGTGTTTTATTGCCAGTCCAAGTTATAATTGCTACATAACTGCATTATACTTCATCTCTTAAACTAACTCTGTATATATGATTGTAATTCCCTCAGATGGAATTTTCAAGACAGAACAGATATTAAAATAATGAACACTGTTTCTACAAAGCTGGTTCCCTTCACCAGTCTGCAAAATCCGCTTTTACCGTGAGTAGGTCTCTCAACATAATCTTCTGCAGTAAAGCCATTAGATGCTGACTGGCAAAGATCTGTGCAGCTAAGTGTTTGTCCTGTTGAAATCCTTTATTAGTTACTCCCTGGCTGGACAGGCTGTCAAAATGATCAGGCATTCACAAGTGTTCAGCTCTGCACTGAACTGAGGCTGAGGCTGTGGCCTACTTCGGCCACTCTGGCGTTCATGTCTATGCGTTCCGCGACATTTAGTCAGCTCTGAACTGAACTGAACTGAGGCTAAGGCTATGGCCTGCTCCGGGCTTTGTGTCTGTAGGCTCACTTTTATTTTAAATGCTATTTGCTTATTTTTATTGTTTGCATGATTTTTTTTCTCCCTGCACATTGGGTGTTTGACGATCATTTTAACGGGTTTGTATGTTTTGTGGCTGCCTGTAAGAAGACAGATCTCAAGTTGTATGATCTGTACATACTTAGATAATATATCTACTTTGAACTTTGAAATATTCGAGGACTATTACAAGTTAGAACCATAGAACCATAGAAACTACAGCACAGAAACAGGCCTTTTGGGCCTTCTTGGCTGTGCCGAACCATTTTCTGCCTAGTCCCACTGACCTGCACACGGACCATATCCCTCTATACACCTCCCATCCATGTATCTGTCCAATTTATTCTTAAATGTTAAAAAAGAACCCGCATTTACCACCTCGTCTGGCAGCTCATTCCATACTCCCACCACTCTCTGTGTGAAGAAGCCCCCCCAATGTTCCCTTTAAACTTTTCCCTCCTCACCCTTAACCCATGTCCTCTGGTTTTTTTCTCCTCTTGCCTCAGTGGAAAAAGCCTGCTTGCATTCACTCTATCTATACCCATCATAATTTTATATACCTCTATCAAATCTCCCCTCATTCTTCTACGCTCCAGGGAATAAAGTCCTAATCTATTCAACCTTTCTCTGTAACTGAGTTTCTCAAGTCCTGGCAACATCCTTGTAAACCTTCTCTGCACTCTTTCAACCTTATTTATACCCTTCCTGTAATTTGGTGACCAACACTGAACACAATACTCCAGATTCGGCCTCACCAATGCCTTATACAACCTCATCATAACATTCCAGCTCTTATACTCAATACTTCGATTAATAAAGGCCAATGTACCAAAAGCTCTCTTTACAACCCTATCTACCTGTGACGCCACTTTTAGGGAATTTTGTATCTGTATTCCCAGATCCCTCTGTTCCACTGCACTCCTCAGTGCCTTACTATTAACCCTGTATGTTCTACCTTGGTTTGTCCTTCCAACGTGCAATACCTCACACTTGTCTGCATTAAACTCCATTTGCCATTTTTCAGCCCATTTTTCCAGCTGGTCCAAGTCCCTCTGCAGGCTCTGAAAACCTACCTCGCTGTCTACTACACCTCCAATCTTTGTATCATCAGCAAATTTGCTGATCCAATTTACCACATTATCATCCAGATCATTGATATAGATGACAAATAACAATGGACCCAGCACTGATCCCTGTGGCACACCACTAGTCACAGGCCTCCACTTGGAGAAGCAATTCTCTACTACCACTCTTTGGTAATAATTAAATTCAAATGAAACTACCTGTATGTATTTTCAATGTATTAAAAACAAAAGAAAGTATAAACATTGGAACAAGATTAATAGCTATAAATTTGTTGAAATAAGTCAATAAAAGTGAATTAAAATGTCAATAAAAATGTCTGTATCTTATCTTTCTCCCAGTCGTCTTTCTCTCCATTGGTGGCACAGTAGCTTGGAGATTGGCACAATTGCTTTACAGTGCCAACAATCACATCAGAATTTGATTCCTGCTGCTGTCTATAAGGAGTTTTACCTTCTCCCCATGACTGCATGGGTTTCCCACAAATGCTCCACTTTCCTCCCATATTCCAAAGGTATAAGATAAGGGTTAGGTTTAGAAGTTATGGTAGGCTATATTGGCGCCTGAAAGGAGATAGCACTTGTGGGCTGCCCAGCCCAATTCTCAGACTGTGTTGGCCATTGATGCAAAAATGATGCATTTCACTGTATGGTTTGATGTTTTTATATACACGTCACAAATAAAGCTAATCTCTTTTATTATTGAAAGGGAGTAGCTAAATTTACAAAAGGTAACTTGTCACAAATTCAGCAGGAAGACTTCCCAAAATAAATGTTTGAAAATAATGGTAGCTCACCTTCCACGGAACTCGTGTGATGAAGCATAATCTGAATTCAATGGCAACCAGCTGTATGGAAACCACCTGACTTCCATTAGTGCTTGAATAGGAACCTCAACTCTTGGCATAGTAATAAAGGTAAAAGCCAGCAGCACTAGATGAAAATTCCAGCTCCTTCATGAAAAATTTACACGCTTGAAAAAAGCTTACTTTTATAAATGTCTGTAATATTTCCATTACTACCTTAGTTTCCCAGTAATATTGCAAGCTTTCTTTATTTATTCACTTTGCAGTGACTTTAAGGTATTTGTTGCATATCCTTTGCCTTGCCCATCTTCTTGGCCAGCACACCCCACTCGCACCCCACTACATCTATTACCTCAGTCACCACACTGCACTTTTTATAATGCTGTTCACATTGTCAGTACATACTGTTATTTATGTATTAACGCAATTGTGATCACCCTCATCTACTCTCCTTGTTCTTCCTGGTAGTCGATATCAGGGTGTGAGAGGTGCTGTTGGAGTAGATTTGGTGAGAAACTGTACTGTATTTTGTCAATGGTGCACAGTACAGTTGTAGTGCCAATAGACAATAGACAATAGGTGCAGGAGTAGGCCATTCGGCCCTTCGAGCCAGCACCGCCATTTACTGTGATCATGGCTGATCATCCACAATCAGTACCCTGTTCCTGCCTTCTCCCCATATCCCTTGACTCCACTATCTTTAAGAGCCCTATCTAAATTTTTATTGAATGCATCCAGAGAATTGGCCTCAACAGCCTTCTGAGGCAGAGCATTCTACAGATCCACAACTCTCTGGGTGAAAAAGTTTTTCCTCAACTCCGTTCTAAATGGCCTACCCCTTATTCTTGAACTGTGGCCTCTGGTTCTGGACTCCCCCAACATCGGGAACATGTTTCCTGCCTCTAGCGTGTCCAATCCCTTAATAATCTTATATCTTTCAATCAGATCCCCTCTCATCCTTCTAAATTCCAGTGTATACAAGCCCAGTCGCTCCAATATTTCAACATCTGACAGTCCTGTCATCCCGGGAATTAACTTCGTGAACCTACGCTGCACTCCCTCAATAGCAAGAATGTCCTTCCTCAAATTTGGAGACCAAAACTGCACACAATACTCCAGGTGTGGTCTCACCAGGGCCCTGTACAACTGCAGAAGGAACTCTTTGCTCCTATACTCAATTCCCCTTGTTATGAAGGCCAACATGCCATTAGCTTTCTTCACTGCCTGCTGTGCCTGTATGCTTACTTTCAGTGACTGATGAACAAGGACACCTAGATCTCGTTGTACTTCCCCTTTTCCTAACTTGACACCATTCAGATAGTAATCTGCCTTCCTGTTCTTGCCACCAAAGTGGATAACCTCACATTTATCCACATTAAACTGTATCTGCCCACTCACCCAACCCGTCCAAGTCACCCTGCATTGGCATATCATCCTCCTCACATTTCACACTTTCTGCCCTTGAGGAAGTGGAGAGAACGAATGTTTACGGTGAGGAATGTTATATCAGTCAAATGATGTTGAGTATTTTTAAGGTTGATGAAACCACAATCGTTCAGGAAAGTACTTCATCAAGTGAAGCAGTGGTTCCCAAACATTTTGGGGTTACCGTCCCCTTGGCTCCCAGACTACATTCCCTCTGCCTTTCCAACCATTACATAAACGCTACAAAGAACTTTGATTTACAATGCACAATGAAAGAAAATAGGAACTGCAAATTCAAAGCAGAAAAATAATTGCAAAAAAATTAAAATCCATTTAATGCTATAAATAAAATTATTTCTTTACTTAATTACAGAATCAACAACTTTTGAACGTACATTAGTACTCCAACTATTCACTACTTCATTGCTTTTTCGCCTTTCAGTTAGATGAATGGGTTGGTGCGGTGATATCAGCTTCTCTACATTAGGCTGAATGTCACTCAGAAGAAGTCTCAGATCTCCACGTTCAGTAATTTGCGGTCTGTTTCATTGCTTTGAAAGAAGTTAGGTGACTGCACTGAAGCTGTGCTCTGCTATATGTGATGTTGGAAAGGCAATAAAGAACATCTTGACCTTTTCCCACAGTGCAGGATAGCATTTAGAGATTTCTTTCTGCAACCAAAAGTCTTGATATGATTTTTTTTTTAACCTAGGCTTCAGCTCCAAGACATTTTGTAGCAAGATCAGTTCTTCCTCCATCCTTCCTGTTAATTGCTCATACAAGTGTTTAGGAATGGATTTATTACCCAATCTGGTATTCAGACTGAGAGAGGATCCTGACATATCTCTGGCATGACCTGATGCAACTCACCCAGGTGGGCACACTATTCTTGTAGATCTTTCTTTCTCATCCAACTCAGAAAGGCTCAGAAATTGAAAAAGGCCGTAATAGCCAATGTAGTACTTAAGTATGGTTAACTTGGACAGAAATGTGGAGATGACTGATTTGACTTTGGTAAGGTTCACATCATTTCCTTGAAATTGAAGAATGATTTCATTAAACTTTGCAAATAATTCTCACAAATAGGCAATGTCATATCCAATATTCTTGAGTTGATTACTGAATGAGGCATTGGAGTGTTCAAAGATTTTTATTGCAGTTTTAAAATTGCATGTAAGTGACTCAGGCAGTTTCCTTTTGAGATCCATTTTACCTCTGTGTGCAACAGCAAGTGTTCAAACTGTTCAGCATTCTCAACACAAAGCCCTCAACATAGTCAAGAATTTAGAACGTGGGAACTGATTTTATTTACCACTGTGATAACAGTATTTAGTGATTTGTTCAGCCAATCACTCTTTGTGATAAGATGCCTGTGAATTACACAGTGAATGGTAAATTTGTTAGGTACAGCTTTTTTCAAGAAAGTAATAACCCCATGGTGGCACCCTGTCATTGATGATACCCCATCTGTTGTACAAGCAAGAATGATGGTGAGCGGAATGTCCTTCTCTTTGAAAAATTGCTGAACAGCCGGAAATATTGATCCTTCTTCATATCTGTTTCTAGTCCCCTTGTAAATAACAACACTTGAACTATACTTTCATCCTGTATGAAGCAAACATAATCATGAAGCAAAGATTTGTTGCCTGGAAAAATTGACTCATCCAACTGCAGGTCAAATTCTATTGCTCGAAGTGTATTGCACAAGGGATCTTCCACATTCTCAGACATTTCATCTATTTGTCTTTGAACAGAGTTGTCACTGAGCAAAATCACTTTAATTATTTGGTCTAGTGACCGATTCAAAACCATACTCAGAACCTCCCATACTGCTGGCAGAATCAGTTCTTCTCTGATTGTATGAGGCTTTCCAGATTTAGCAATGAGCAATGAAATGTTGTATCATCACTGTTTTGTTGTGAAGTTCTGGCAATCATGTTTTGAAATGTTTTCTGTTTTCACAAAATGACTGAAAATAAGACAAGTTTGTGTTAGCAGAGTGTATTCTCTTCAAATATTCACGGAGCTTAGATGGTTTCATTGACTCAATTGAAAAAAAACTTTTTCATACAACAGACACATTGGCTGCTGTTGGTTGCTTGGTGCTGGTATAAATCCACATTTCAGGTACACCACACTATACTGTCAGCATTTCTTTTCCATTTGGTCTGCTTCTGCATTTTTGTGATGGATTAATGACCACAGTCAATTGCCTGTTGTTTAAGATTAACCTCAAGTGCTGCAATCAATAAAGGGGAAAGTTATGACATTACATTAGATTTAGCAAAACCTGACTTGCTGCCTGAAAGTATATAAAGTGGGGCAGCTATATCTCAGTTGGGCCATGGGCTAGAGAAATACAGTCAAGACCATTCAAAAGGGCAGTTTCTGGACTTTACCCCATTGAGCACCATACCCTAATTCACAGGAATTAGGTCGCCACGAGATTGGACTATGGGAATCGTACTAGCCACCACTGCACTACAGTAGTAAACTGCAATAATGCACGGGCTGGGCCCGGAAATAACATGATTTCTTCAGTCCAAATTCCTCACGATATTGCGAATACAGTAATGTCACATGGCCTTTTAACAACTATAACATGCTTCAAGCAAAGTCTAAGAGAACGGTAGGTTAGCAAGAGGTGAGGTGATTACACGATCATTGTAATCAATTAGGAGGCACTGATGATCAAATGCCGATAATAAGTAATTCATTCCTTAAATTAAGGCGGTAATCCCTCAGTTGTCCCCTTTGCTACCAAGTGACCCCACCACCTCCTTTATCTTTATTTCCCCCTTAGAAACTCCTACTCCCCCCAGGCAGGCGATCTCACTCACTTTGAGAACCATTGATCTAGAGAGTTGTTGCTGCTGTATTTAACAAGGGAAAGGAAAGTGCATCCCATTGACTAGTGTTTTGCAGTGGTGTAAGGGCTTTGGGACATCAGGGGTAAGTCACTCAATACCAAATCTCTGTCCTGCCCTTGTGTCACAATGTTTATATGGTGTGTTAGTTGGGGTTTTGATGCCCAGAATATTATCATGAGGAACTTAGCGATGAAAATGTCATTAAAAGCAAATTAAAGGAGTTTGATGTCTGACATGAATGTGGTATAAATGTTAGTCGCCACTTATATTGGCCAGATTTTGTTGCATGCATGTCTGGATTCTTTCTATCTATAAGTTGTTGAAAATGGAATTTAACATTGAAATCCTTAGCAATCATCCCCAGTTCTGACCCCAGGATCAAAGGAACTTAAGAACGTAAGAAATAGGAGCAGGAATAGGCCATCTGGCCCATTGAGCCTTCCCTGCCATTCAATAAGATTGTGGCTGAATATCAACGGTGATCTAATGATACTACAGCTGGGTTAACTAACAACCATAACCGTTTTTCTTTGTGTGTCTATGACAACAACTACTGAATTATTTCCTTCTTAATGTCCATTAACTTCAACTTTAGGATGGCTTCTTAATAACACACGCTGTCAAATTCTGTTTTGACACCAAACTCTTATTGTAATTCAGCACATTTATCCATGTTTCCAACAAGCCCATGATAGGATCTGGAGCTCGAGCGGTCCTGGCAACATCCATATTCAGTATTACAGAATGGATTATTGGTGAGTAATTGCCACTTGATGGCACTGTTAGTTACATCTTTGGTCACCGCTGATGATTGAAAATGGCCAGATTGTCCAGTGGTTAGGCAGAATGCATTTGCTCTGTATTTTAAACAATGAACATATCTGGGCAAATTCCACATTTCTAGGTAAGATGCCTGTGTTGTAGCTGTAGTGAACAACCTGGCTTCACAGTGATTGAAATTAGGATCTCAGGAGGAAGGAGAGATGGGCCGTCACTTTGCACTTCTAGCCAAACATGTTACAAATTCTTTTGAGCTTTTTCTTATGCATGCACCCTCTGGGTGGTGCCTCAGTGGAAATAGGGAGATGGGGATTTTCCTGAAGCCTCCTCCACTTCTTATCTGTTTAATTGTCCATTGTTATTCATAGTTAGACGTGGCATCACTGCAGAGATGTGATCTGATCTATTGATGGTAGGCACTCTGAGCTCAGTCCATTGAAGTCCATCCATCTATTTTGCCTTGGTCACCCTCAGTGGTTTATCCATCCCTTCCCTAACCTCTTTTACACCATACAACTAACTTTTCTGTCCTTTCCAATTTTGAGCAAAAGAGTCGGGAATGCAAGTCCAACTTCATTCTTTACTTTAAGCGAGGTGCCACGTAAAGTCATGAAGTATGTAATTCAGGTGTTTGTACATGTAACACATAATAAGCTATTTAAATGAAAAAGAATTCTTAATCAAACAATATATATACAAGACTACCCAAATATTATTGAAATATTAAATACACAACAATGGACCTGAAGCACTGACTCTGTTTTTCTTTCTACAAAGGTGGCTTAACATGTTGAGTGCTTCCAGTATTTTCTGTCAGAATGGCCTGGTGTAGCATCTGCTTTGCCAAAGACTGCAAGGAATTGCAGAGAGTTGTGGACACAGGTCAGTCCATCACGAAAACCAGCCTCTGCTCCATGGACTCTAAACTTCTTGCTGCCATGGAAAATCATCCACCCCAGGCATTCTCTCTTCTCCCCCCTCCTTCCCTCAAGCAGAAGATCCAAAAGCTTATAAATGCACATCACCAGACTCAATGACAGGTCCTTTTCCAATGATATGTGATGTTTGAATGGACATTCTGTAAAATAAAGATGAACTCTTTACCTCACAATTCACTTTGTCGTGACCCTTGCACCATGTTGTTTACCTGCTCTGCACTTTAACTGTAATATTACATTCTGAATTCTAATATTGCTACTCCCTTGCAGTTCCTCGATGTACTGTGTAAAAATCTTAGGGATATATATATATGTACTGTATGGCCTACAGTATAATAAGGGACTACTTTATGTTTTATTAACGCGTCGTTGAATGCACTATTAGGCGCATATTGAGCATGCGCTATTAAGCGCGTATTGATCTGTACATGTGCGCCGAGTTTGGTTTCTGCCAGTAAAGAACCATGAACCTTAGCTCCTGTCTCCAGCATTTTTATTAGTAGTATTGTTGTGTAACCAGGCCACAGACACAACTAATTGGCGACGAGGTTAATGAACCTACATCATATGGGAACACCGTGTTTTAATTATAATGACACTTGGAGGGAGGAGAAGATTGCGGCGTGACGCAGTGCATGCAGCCGTTCCGAATTGATATCGATATGTGTTACTCAGGGGCCGTGCACAATCCGGATTTGATGGAGACAGCCATGAGAAGCACGGAGGAACACCTGGAGAAACTTCTGAAATGCCCGCTTCGCTGTCGCTGCTACTGTGAGATCGAGAATCTCCAGAGGGGAAGGCCCCAAATCCTCGGCTTTGCCTATTGTCTGTTGCCAGGGCCAGGGTCGAAGCGCTCGGCAGAGATGGTGCTCGGTGCTCGGTGTCGGAGAGCTGATCGGAGACTCGGAGTTTTCGGACGGACTTGGAGTTGGACTGTGGTCAGATGCTTCCAGGATGCTGCATCAGCAAGTTTGCAGCACTGGAGGCTCACCATCTGCGTGAGATGATGGGACTTTCAAGAGACTTTGAGACTTTTACCGTGTCTTTGGTCTGTTCTTATCAAGTTACGGTATTGCTTTGCACTGTTGTAACTATATGTTATAATTATGTGGTTTTTGTCAGTTTTTAAGTTGGTTTGTCATGTGTTTCTGTGATATCATTCTGGAGGAACATTGTATCATTTCTTAATGCATGCATTACTAAATGACAATAAAAGAGGACTGTGTGTCCTCATAATCTAATCTAACTTGGAAGAAGAATACAAGGAACAAGCCAGGGAGCGAGAGAAGGAGGCAGAGAGAGGCCGTGAGTCTGAAAGGAAGCGGGAGCATAGCCGGGGTTGGGAACATCGGGAGAGCAAGAGACACAGTCAGAGCCGCAGCACATCCAGGCGAGACCACAGCCAGCGCTGACCCCCAGGGGCTGCCCCAGAAGGAAGATAAAAATCAGTGACACACACATGTCTAGACGGAGTGCATTCATGGCGCTAGCAAAAAAGACGTGAGTCAAAAAGGAAAATAAGGGGAGTACGGGGCTTAATTAACATAACAAAGATGGCGATGATTGGAACCATTACAGCATTTGATATTGGCATTGAAGACTGGGCAACTAACATTGAAAGAGTGGAGTTATATTGTGAGGCTAATAGTGTTAAGGATGAAAAGAAAGCCAGCGTCTTACTCAGTATTACGGGAGCAAAAATATACAGGCTGTACGGAGCTTGTTAACCCCTGAAAAGCCAGCTGACAAAAAGTTCAAGCAAATAGTAGACACTCTCCAACAGCATTTAAACCCCAAACCATTGGTCATTGCTGAAGTAAATTTCCCAATCAGAATCAGAGCAAAAATGAAAGCTTTTCTGAATATTGTGCTGGATTGCACAAATTATCAGAACATCGTCAATTTGGAGCTGGTCTATCGGACACATTGAGGGACAAGTTAGTGTGTGGCATGCACTGTGAAACCGCACAGAAGAAGCTTCTGTGTGAAAGAGACCTTACATTCAAGAAAGCGCTAAACATTGCAATATCAATGGAAACAGCAGCATGGGGTGCTTCCGAAATACGACAAAAATCTCTGGAATATGACACAAATAACATGTCACTGAACAGGAATGAAGGAAAGAAATGTTACTGTTGTGGGAACAGGTCACATGTCCTGGATGACTGTTGGTTTAAAGAATGCAGAAACTGTGGCAAACAGGGCCACATTGGCAGAGTATGCAAAGCTAGTAAACAGCAGAAAAAGGACAAAGTACAGAGAAACAGGAAACCCCAGAAAGGAAAACACAACAATGTACACAAAATGGAAGAAAGCAGTTCTGATGAAAACGACTCAGACGAAAGTGAACTGTCTTGTCTGCAACTTCACAGTGTGAAAGAGACAGATGATCGAAGAGTAATATGGATCACCCCTCAAGTGGCAGGTGTGAGACTGAAAATGGAGTTGGACACAGGCTCAGCTTTAACAGTGATCTCTGTACAAGACTACAAATGACTGTTTTCTCACATACCTCTGAAACGTACTAAATTACTGCTAAAGACTTACACAGGACAGAAAGTGTGTTCCAAAGGTAAAATTAAAGTGACAGTGACCTATGGAGACAAAACACAGCAGCTGAACCTCTATGTACTGAAAAATGGAGGACCACTGTTGCTGGGACATGAATGGCTCAGGAAAATCCAGTTGGATTGGCATATCTCAAGGCACTAGATGTGTCAGCAAAGGAGGGCAGCTTGGCGGGGAAGATGTCTGCAGCTCTCCTCTCACCCATTGTCGACTATTACAACAACGAGGAGGAGCTAGACAGCGTCGATGATGAGGACAAACGTGGTATCCATGGCTGAGACTCAGATGAAGATACAGAGGATGTAAGAGAGACAGATATTGCCAATAAGCAGGATGATGAAGACTACCTGGAAGTAAAAGAGCATATGTACCAGGAGAAATTGACATCTCTCAAAAGACAGCTATAGCAGTTACAGGAAGGCACTTTGCAGGAGTATCAGAAAAGGATGAAGAAACTAGATCAACAATACAAGGAAAGAATACGAAATGCAGAGCTTTTTCTGCATCTGGAGACAGAACAAGTGGAAAGGAATTGTATTAAAGAGAAGAAAGCAGCAGTAAAGGAATTTGTAGATAAGAAGATTGAGTTAGAAGAAAAGAAAAAGTTGAGAATGAGAGGCTAACAATGGAACTCACAGGAGATTCTATGGAGGTAAAGCCAATAAGGACTAGGAAACTAAGGAGGAGACCTAATGACCCTGTTCCAATTACAGACAAAAGACCTAAACCTGCACCTGCGCAGTTAAACTACTTGTTAACAGATGAACGGATAATGGAAGATCTGCGAACTCTCAATAAACTTAAATCTCCGAAAAGACCAGCATCTCCGTCTTCTCCTGAGCATCTTCCCAGCACTCCTGCTGAATCACCAGTACAAAGGTATGAAGCACAAATAGAAGATGGAAAGTTATATTACGAAAAGAGATGGTATCATAAAGGTCAGGCTATCTATTTGGATTCTAAGGAGAATACGAAGATTGGTTGTGTAATTAGCTCAGAACAAATGAGATATGGATAAGGAAGACTAGTGATAGCACAAAGATGTGTATATATCTAGGACAGCTGCACAGAGGAGTCTTCATTATATGGAGGTGATCTGCTGCCTCGAACTCTTAGCAAGTTGGAGGCACACATCTTCTTAACTCCCTACTCTCAGAGGTCAACTTTTCATGGCTTTTATATGGAAATCTGTATTAAAACAAACATGTTTATTGACAGACATTACCCGGAGAGGCAGAGAAGACCCCCCCCCCCCGAGACTTGAGTTATAATTGGATCTTAGCCCAAAAGTTAAAAAAGTTTAAAAAAAAAGCAAAAAAAAAAAAGGAAAAAAAGGGGCTTATTATAATTTGATATTATTATGTTACTTTGTTATGATTTGATATTATTAAGTTACTAAGTAAACAAATGGTAGGCATTTGTATGTTAATTTGTTTAGCATAGTGACCCAGTAAAAAATACAGTTGATACACTATTAAAATAAAAGAGGAGGAGTGTACTGTATGGCCTGCAGTATAATAAGGGACTACTTTATGTTTTAGTAACATGTTGTTGAATGCACTATTAGGCGCATATTGAGAATGCATTATTAGGCGTGTATTGATCTGTTCGTGTGTGCCGAGTTTGGTTTCTGCCAGTAAAGAACCGTGAACCTTAGCTCCCGTCTCCAGCGTTTTTATTAGTAACATTGTTGTGTAACCAGCCACATACACAACCATATATGTATAGCTAGGAGTGCCTAAAAGTTCCGTACAGTACTGTAGTTATTTTATGTATTACGCTGTACTGCTGCTGCAAAAAAAAAACAACTTTCATGTCATATGTGATTGATGATAAACGTGATTCTGATGTGGGTCTCTATTGTGGACAGAAAGTGGGAAGAAGGCAGGGAGGGGAAAATCATGTTTGGGAAAAGGGAAAGAGACTGGGAAGTACCAGAAAGATATTCAGTAGTGATCAATAAACCATTTGTTTGGAATCAAATTATTTTGCCTGGAGTCTCAGGACTAGATGTGTCAACACCCTTGCTACCTGCCCCCCCCCCCCCACCAGTCACTGGAACTCCATCACTGAAAGCTGTCCCACACCCCTCCCTCACCATTCTCAACATCCTTTGCTCCCGCCTGCCCCGGCAGTCCTTCTCTGCCACCTATCCCGCACCACCCATGTGGCTCTCCACCCTTGCCTTTGCTCTTGCCGGATTTACAAGCTCACTCTCTGCTCCATGTTGGCAAATACATTACTGTGTAAAAGTCTTAAGCGCCCTAGCTATATGGACTGTATGTGCCTAAGACTTTTGCACAGTACTGCATGTTCTGAAATGATATGCATGGTTGGCAATCCAAAGTTTGTCATGGTATCTCAGTACATGTGACAATAATAAATAAATCTCCAGTTCCTATTTTAATTATCAAAGAGCCAACCTTATTGATGTGGGTCTGGTATCACAAAAGCCAGGTAAATAGAGTGGCCCCAAATATTTTATTGGTAAAGAAGCAAGGGGAGGACTATAAGGTAGGATTGAATTCTATACATGAGGAGTAAAAATCTTTACGTTATGTCTCCATTCAAATGTGCAATGTGCAATTATAGTAATTTTAATAAATATTCTGTACAACAGGATAGTCAATATAACTTAGAAATGTAGTTGTGACAGCATGAATTAAGCAGTCTGATGGCCTGGTGGAAGAAGCTGTCCCGGAGCCTGTTGGTCCTGGCTTTTATACAGTGGTACCGTTTCCCAGATGGTAGCAGCTGAAACAGTTTGTGGTTGGGGTGACTTGGGTCTCCAATGATCCTTCGGGCCCTTTTTACACATCTGTCTTTGTAAATGATCACAAACTGAAAAGGAAATCCGATCATGAAGTCTCAGGGGGGAACTGAGATGTCAGTAAGTATTTTACGTCAGTTTTCACCAAGGTCAAGTTGCTCCTGTAGATATGAGACTGACTGCAAGTTTTGTAATCTGAAACAAACAAAGTGAGCTGCTAGAAGGACTCGGTAAGTCAGGCAGCCTCTGTAGAGGGAAATGGACAAAGACCACTTATCCGGACCCATCATTAGTCCAGATGAAGGGATCTGACCTGCAATGTCAACTATCCATTCACTTCCCCACACCCCTCCCCTACAAATGCCATCAGACCTGCTCTATTCCTCTATCAACTACTAGAGAGTCAGGAATGTGGCTGAGTTTGTATAAGCTAATAATTCATTAAAAAGTGATACTGGGAAGAAGAGAGTTCAAAAATCAAAGTAAAATTTATGATTGAAGTACGCGTATATCACCATATACCACCTTGAGATTCATTTTCTTGCAGTGATTCACAATAGAACAAATAAATACAATAGCATCAATGAATATCCAATATGGTGCTGGTGATATATGGCGACATTTTGGGTGTAGCTCACAAAACTAGACCGCAGAGCTACAAAAGGTAAATTCAACAAGTCCAGATGGAATATTTCCAAGGTTGCTGCAAGGACTAATGGAGACAATAACTGAGGCCTGGCCACAATCATCCAAACATCTCTCAATTCAGGAATGGCATCCAAGGCCTGAGAGGTAATAAAGTTCACATATTTATCAGCTATCAGTTTGTTCGCACAAGTGGGAACTAGGCTGGCTATGAAAAGAATACGGAAGTACTATAACCATTGACTTCGGTGTGAGAAGCAGGGACTGGAAGTTCAAAGTTCAAAGTAAATCTATTATCAAAGAACGTATATATCACCATACATTACTCTAGGATTCATTATCTTGCAGGCATTCACTGTAGAACAAGTATAGAATAGAATCAATGAAAAACTACACACGAGGACTGACAACCAATGTGCAAAAGAAGACAATCTGTGCAAATATAAAAAATCAAATGCTAATAATAAATAAATAAATAAATAAATAAATAAATAAACAAACAATACTGAGAACATGAGTTGTAGAGTCCTTGAAAGTGAGTTCATAGTTTGTAGAATCAGTTCGGTGTTGAAGTGAATGAAGACCATAAAATAGGGTTTTTTAAGCGACTCCTGGACAGGTATATGGAGCTGAGAAAAATAAAGGGTATGGGTAACCCTACATAAATTCTCAGGTTAGAACATGTTCGGCACAGCTTTGTGGGCCGAAGGGCCTGTATTGTGCTGTAGGTTTTCTATGTTTCTATGTTTCTAAGATATCGATGCTGGTTCAGTAGCCTGATTGTTGAAGGGACTAGAAACAGTTATCAGAGACAGAATTAGCAATCAGTTTGGCAAGCTTTGCTTCATTACAGAAAGACAGAGACATTTGATAATGTGCCAAAAGATGAATATCATGACCAAAGTCCAGTATCAAAGGACCTGTAACAACATGGAGAGAAAACTATCCAACTAACTGGAAAAAGTGAGTGGTCATGAAAGATTGTTTTTCTAGTGGGGGTGGTGGTGGTTGTTAGGGCAGAAGGGTGGGTAATGTATCAGTTGCAGGATCAGTACTAGGGCACTGCATTTCTTAATATATGCGAATAACATGGTCTTGGATATATGTTGTGAAATTTCTAAATTTGAAGATTGCATTTAAGTTAGAAGTATAGTGAACATTGCAGAAGATGATAATAGACTATTTTTATGGAGAAACATTACAGAGCTATGGACTTCATTGTTTGAAGTTACAAGTGGGAGAGCGAAATCTTGCAGGGTGGGTGGCATTTGAAAACTGCAGGTCTCATTACGAGTGAGTCTTACTTAAGTCAGTAAAAAGAAAGAAGTAGCCGTTGTTGGAGTGGGTTTTGTTAGAGTGGTCTGGCTTTGGCTCAACAGACTTGACAATAAGGAACAAGTGCAGGCTCCAAGTTATTTTCTAGTAAGTTTTTTTTTGGTTAGTCAGGGTATCAAAGGTTACAGGAAGAAGGCAGGGGAATGGGGTTAAGAGGGAGAATATATCAGCCATGATGGAATGGTGGAGCAGAATCGATGGGCCAAATGGCCTAATTCAAGTCTTATGCCTTATGGTCCTATAGTCATGCAACACAGAAAAAGGGACTGTCAGCTCAGTAAATCCACGTTGGCAATTAAGTACCCATTTAAACTAATTAGATTAGATTATAAGGACACTCAGTCCTCGTTTATTGTCATTTAGAAATACATGCATTTAAAAATGATACAATGTTCCTCCAGAGTGATATCACAAAAAACATAGGACAAACCAAGACTAAAACTGACAAAACCACATAATTATAACATACAGTTACAACAGTGCAAAGCAATACCGTAATTTGATAAAGAGCAGACCACGGCCCCGGTAAAAAAAAGTCTCAAAGTCCCGATAGCCTCATCATCTCACACAGACGGTAGAAGGGAGAAACTCTCCCTGCCATGAACCTCCAAGCACCGCAAACTTGCTGATGCAGCACCATTGGAAGCACCCGACCGTAGCGGACTCTGAGTCCATCCGAAAACTCCGAGCCTCCAACCAGTCCTCCGACACTGAGCACCGGGCACCATCCTCTGCCGAACGCTTCGACCTTGCCCCGGCCGCCAAGTAACAAGCAAAGCCGAGGACTCGGGGCCTTCCCCTCCGGAAATTCTGGACCATACAGTAGCAGCGGCAGCGAAGCAGGCATTTCAGAAGTTTCACCAGATGTTCCTCCGTGCTTCTTCACGTCTGTCTCTATCTAATCAGGATTGTGCACGGCACCCTACTTGACAGATAACAGACATCACCACCGGAGTGGCCGCTGCGAGCTGCGTCGTGCTAACATCTTCTCCTCCCGCCTCTTAGTGTAATTCTGTATTTACATTCCCCACATTCACATCAGTTCCCCTCTTCACCATCCCCTGATCCTACCAGTCACCTACATACTGAAGGGAATTATACTGTGGCCATTTATCCTACCAATCAGTGTGTCTTAAGATGTGCGAGGAAATCAAAGTACCCTGGGGAAAATCGCTACAGTCCACAGGGAGAGCATGCAGACTCCAGGCAGGCAGCACCTGAGATCAGGATTGAACTGAGGTCGCTGAAGCCATGATCCTGGAGCCACTGTGTGCCTTCAAAGAGAAAGAGGCAGGTTGAAATAGAGAGAAAGAACTAAATTCATTGCTGACAAATATGTTTCATTTTGGATGAAGGAATGAGAAATAGTAACAGAGTAGAATATTTCTTCTGTAGGGTCAGTGTAGGAGAGTATAGCCATCCTAAAAATATTACTAAAGCAGACATAAGAGGACAGATCTTACACTCAGCGGCCATTTTATTTGGAACCCCCTGTATCTAGTGAAGTAGCCACTGTGTGTATGTTCGTGATCTCCTACTGCTCTAGCCCACCCACTTCAAGGTTTAACATGTTGTGCATTCAGAGATGGCCTTCTGCACACCACTGTTGTAATGTGTGGTTATTCAAATTACTGTCACTGTCCTGTCAGCTTGAACCAGTCTGACCATTCTTCACTGACCTCTCTCATTAACAAGGCAGTTTTTCATACTGAACTGCCGCTCACTGGATTTTCTTTTTGTTTCTCGCACTGCTTAGAGACTTGTGTAGGAAAATACCAGGAGATCAGCAGTTTCTGAGATACTCCAACCACCCCAGCTGGCACCAACAATCATCCCACGATCAAAATCACTTAGATCACATTTCATCCCCACTCTGATGTTTGGTCTGAACAGCAACTGAACTTCCTGGTCATGTCTGCATGCTTTTATGCATTGAGTTGCTGCCACATGATTGGCTGATCAGATATTTGTATTAACATACAAGTGCATAGGTTTACCTAATAAAGTGGCCACTGAGTGTATACTTTTGCTTCTATTCCTTATTAGTTGGAAACCATAATTCTAAAAGGAATTCTGAGCTTTTATATTCATAGTTCATGGAAGCTGACAAAACAGATTGAGAGAATGGTTAAAGGAACTAATGGTATCCTGAGCTTTATAGTGGCTTTGTGTACAAAAGCAAGGAAGCCACCAAGTGGCCTTATAAAACACTGGTCCATGCACACTGTATCAGGTTCTGGTGCCCCACGCCTTAGGAAAGCTATAAAGGTCCTGGATACGATCCAATGGAATCCCATTGAATCGATTCCAGGTATGAGGGTCCTTCTTTGTAATAGCTGGTATTATTCTCTTTGGATCAACGAGGCTCTGATAGAAGTACTTTAAGTCATGAAAGTACCTTTTTGGAATCAATGTAAAATGAAGGAACAGATGCATTAGCAAAGGTTTCTATCTGGATTGTACTGCGAGGCATAGTAATGGAGACAGATTCAACTACTGATTTCAAATTCGAGTTCGATAAATATCCAACAGGAAAAAAACATTATAACACTCTGGTTGAGTGGATTCATCTGTCGTAGACCCATCATGGATTTAACAGGTTAAATATTCTTCCATACAGTGATTGTTGCGGTGTGTGCTGAGAGACATGGAGGCACCAGATAGACAGATGTGGAGGAATGGCAGACTCCCACGTTGAGACAGAAACAAGAGTTTATTCCTGGGAATTCCATCTGAAGATTGGTGGTTTGACCGAGTGGCACCTTAAGACGAATCATTCTCGAAACACACAAGGACTCCGTAAAAAATGTTCATTGGAGTTCACTTTAAGTTATCACAGTACACTGAAAACCCAAGCTACTCAAAATAAACTTGACAAGGTTGAAAAGAAAGCACAAGTGTTTAATGACTCTAGTTGAGACAACAATTAACAAATGCAGGTGTTTATGACAGCAACTGTGATTTGATTGGCTGCTTGGAATGCTTGGTGGTGTCACTATTACTGGAAACTGATGTCCTGTCGGGAAAGTGAAGTTAGCAGTTAATGCCACCACTGCCTACAAAATTCAAGCCGTTAAAACATATTCAAAAAGATTATTCAAGAACATAGTAGTCATAGTCATAGTCATACTTTATTGATCCTGGGGGAAATTGGTTTTCGTTACAGTTGCACCATAAATAGTTAAATAGTAATAAAACCATAAATAGTTAAATAGTAATATGTAAATTATGCCAGGAAATAAGTCCAGGACCAGCCTATTGGCTCAGGGTGTCTGACCCTCCAAGGGAGGAGTTGTAAAGTTTGATGGCCACAGGCAGGAATGACTTACTATGACACTCAGTGTTGCATCTCAGTGGAATGAGTCTCTGGCTGAATGTACTCCTGTGCCCAACCAGTACATTATGTAGTGGATGGGAGACATTATCCAAGATGGCATGCAGCTTAGACAGCAACCTCTTTTCAGACACCTCTGTCAGAGAGTCCAGTTCCATCCCCACAACATCATTACGAATGAGTTTGTTGATTCTGTTGGTGTCTGCTACCCTCAGCCTACTGCCCCAGAACACAACAGCAAACATGATCGCACTGACCACCACAGACTCGTAGAATATCTTCAGCATCGTCCGGCAGATGTTAAAGGACCTCAGTCTCCTCAGGAAATAGAGCTGGCTCTGACCCTTCTTGTAGACAGCCTCAGTGTTCTTTGACCAGTCCAGTTTATTGTCAATTCGTATCCCCAGGTATTTGTAATCCTCCACCATGTCCACACCGACCCCCTGGATGGAAACAGGGGTCACTGGTACCTTAGCTCTCCTCAGGTCTACCACCAGCTCCCTAGTCTTTTTCACATTAAGCTGCAGATAATTCTGCTCACACCATGTGACAAAGTTTCCTACCGTAGTCCTGTACTCAGCCTCATCTCCCTTGCTGATGCATCGAACTATGGCAGAGTCATCAGAAAACTTCTGAAGATGGCAAGACTTTGTGCAGTAGTTGAAGTCCGAGGTGTAAATGGTGAAGAGAAAGGGAGAGAAGACAGTCCTCCTTACATACACTCAGTGCCACTTCATTAGTACACCTATACATCTGCTTGTTAATGCAAATCATATGGAAGCAACTCAATGCATAAAAGCATGCAGACATGGTAATGAGATTCAGTTGTTGTTCAGACCAAACATCAGAATGGGGAAGAAATGTGATCTAAGTGACTTTGACCGTGGAATGATTGTTGGTGCCAGATGGCATGGTTTGAGAATCTTAGAAACTGGTGATCTCCTGGGATTTTCAGACACAACAGTATCTAGAGTTTACAGAGAATCATGCGAAAAACAAAAAATATCCAGTGAGTGGCAGTTCTGTGGGGGAAAATACCTTGTTAACAAGGAAGCTGAGAGGACAATGGTCATACTGTTTCAAGCTGACAGAAAGACGAGAGTAACACATTCAAGTTTCCCCTTCATCTCCTCTGCTCTCAGGAAAACAAACCCAGCCTATACAGTGTCCCCTCTTATCTGAAATATTCCGCCCAAGCAACATCCTAGTGAATCCTCCACACCCTGTCCCATGCAGTCATGCCCTCCAGTGAAACCATGCCCCAGATGGATGCCTCCTATTTTGCATACATCCCAAATATGCTAGCAGAAATCCATCTGAAGTAAACCATCTATTAGAAAGTTGGCAGTACTCTTTTTGGTTTTCTTGATGGCAGAGATACTATTGGTTGTGTATCAGCTGTAAAACAAGCATCTCCTTGACCAATCGGACCCTCAACATGGAAAATGAGTCGGGGTCCTCGTGTGTGTGAAGTTCTACAGCACAGAGCTACCCCTACCTCAGAGTTACTTGCCAGTTTTATTTGAGAGATCACCAGATGTCTGAGTGGGAAATTGATAAATATTACCTAGTGGCAGTCAATGAGGAATGGGTTGAATTTTATTCTGCATCGAACCATGCGTGATCTGGGGAAGCATGACTGGTTAACTTAACTAACTGGCTCCAGCACAATAATCCCTTAATAAATGCTAATATTCTATTTCTATTTCAAGTTCCTTAAGATTGTCAAAGTCGGGAGTGGTAGTGGGGATAAGGTCTCACTACCTATTAAATGCTCCCAGTGGCGTGCGTATCAAATAGCCTATGACAGCCAAGTTCAGCTCCCAGCCTTCACATGTGGCTTGGCTACTAAGTCCAGCAGATCCGTTTCTACTGACAAGAGAAGGGGCAAAGGCAGACTACTGTCACCTTGTAAGTAGTTGCTTCTGGCAGACGGGCTTGTCAGCGTGGTTGGTAACTCATCTAGGAGAAGCAAAACCCTGATCTCAAACATCCACAGCCTTGCGGCTATATCATCTCATGGGGAAGGCTTCAAGAGTAAATCCCAAAGAAAATTATGGGGCTTGAGTCCCTAAGGCAGTCCTACGTTGAGTTCAATGCTGATTAGCAACTCCTGTGATGCCGCCGGTGCCAAACTGTATCGGTCTCTGCCGTTCCTTTTGATTCATCAGCTCATGGATAGCAGCTTGCTGTAGGTCGTACTGCCCTGGGTTGCATACTGGCTTGCGTATCACATAGACAGATGGGATACAATATCTATGGTCAACCATTCTATTTCATCTGAAAATATGTTAAAATCATATAATATAATATTGTAGCCAACAGTGTGATGTGACAAATTTCTTTGATTTGAAGCTGTCCATGACCACTCAGGCTCACTTGGAAAGATATTTATCATATGATGCTCCTGGCAATGACTTATCCTCTACATCTGTGTTCTACATTCTCCAATGACAATGCTGTGTGTGATGACATTTATACTTCCAGTTTAAATTTCCACTTGCAGCTGTTATTGCCTGTAGCATACTGAACACTTTCTGGGAGGAGTTTTGATGTTTATTGAAATTGAAAGATTTATGTTTCTTTTTCCCCCTGATATCCACAGGATAAATATTCATCAGTTGAAGGTGTGCCAAAGCACGTGTCCACAGCCATCACATTGAATACCCGCTGTCAAGAACTTGCCAGCATTCCACCTAGACACGAAAGGTTACATCAGAACCTTGAAAGTGCTGGATCACATAGACAGATGATAATAACCGATCTGACAGAAGGCTACTTTTCTTATGTGTGTTCTTGGCTCACAATAATTTGCTTAGCACTGACAGAAATAAATCCAACCTAAGTTTAAGCGACTGGCATACAGGAGAAGGAAGTTTACTTGTTGTCGAGATGTCCCAACAGAGGCTGATTAAATAGAACTGACAATCTGACAAGAGTCATTTTACACGCCATGATAGTCTATGCACTGCTTTGGCCCAGGTAAGAGGCACATCTCAGTTGTAAGGAGTCTTGCTTCCAGTTTTGGCTTCAAACCTCAGTCATTAAATTTGAACATAAAAACTAAATTAGCACTCCAAGGCAACATTGAGATAGTTTTTTATGTGTTCAAGTGCCAACCTTAGAGCAATAAGTTAAATCATGTGGTTTCAAGTAGTCTCATTACTGTGATGCATCTTGTATTGTGTTAACAGGGAAATCTAAAACTAGAGGTCATAGTTTAAGAATAAAATGTTGCCCACTGATGACAGAAGTGGGGAGAGCTCGTTTATTCCTCTCCATAGATTCTGCCCGACCAGAGGAGTTACTCCAACACTTTGTGAATGTTGCTGAGGAGAGATTCCTTCTCCTCAAAGTTTATAAACGCTTCGTATTTTCTCCCCCAGAAAGATCTGAAGGTTGAGTTATTGAATATAATTAAAATGAGGTAGGCAGATATTCAGGGGAGCCATATATAATGGGAATCAGGCAGGAATGTGAGTTAAGGCCAAGAGCAGACCTGCTGTGATGTTACTGAGTTACCGAGCAGGTACAAAAGAGAACGAGGACTACTCCTCACTTGTTCCTAATGTCCTTCAGCAAAAATATCTCCAATTCTCCCAATGACTACAATTCAAGACCATTAATTACTTTAAAACCTTTAAGAAGAGTTGTGAAAAATAAAGCAGAATATGTTGATTTTGTCAGCAGGTCGAACAACTGCAGAGACAGATAGTTGTTCAACACCTACACTATTCATTTTATCATATTGTAAGAAAAAGATCAAGGCACAAAATTTATCTGAAGTAACAGCTTTGTATGATTCTTTGTTGGCTTATTCAATAGAACTAATCAAGTAACTGTGGTATTCACAGGGCCAATTGAGATGAAAGATTGAACATCAATAAATCACCTGAATTAAATAAGCATCTTGCAGAGGTTGACAAAAACAGATGTTTATAAAAAACACTGTATAATTTAATGACCAGTCAAAGTGCACTAATGCCAGAGATCCTGAAACATAGAAGTTTAATCACCTCGATTCTCCACTACATTTCTCAACCCCATATTCAGCAGTTCAATTAAACTGATGCAAAACAGCAGTAAAGCTATCAGTTCAGTTCAATGCTCCTGCACCGGTGTTGAGGAGATACACCTCAAAGAGTAAGCTGCAACACTTACAGATTCAGTTCTCTGATCTGTGCTCCCGTTGTGGAAAGCTGCCTGCTGGGAGAATGATATTACTAAATTTGCCCTATTAGCAGAGTATCAAATCCCTAGCTGTGAGTTAAAAGGCCATGATACAATCTCTGTATGATGTTACATATACCTTCTCCACTGAATTATAACCTTATAACCTATCCCCATCTGCTTAGTATTTTTGTATTTTTTGTTTCTTTTTTTGCTAATGCTACTCATAATGCCTGCTCTGCTATTGATTATTGAGATTATCAACTGGCAATTTAAAAAATCAAATATTGCTTTAAATAACTCAAATAACACTGATAAGTAGGAATCATAAACGTAATTGGCTATGTTGACAATTTAATTACCAATCTCTAAACTTGCAGAATTGACAGCACACAAAATCCTGGGTTATTCATTACAGTCTGGATATTAATGCATCAGTTCATGCTGCCAGCAAGCTACTTAATCCATAAAACATCTAACAAGGCATAAGACCCAATCGGCTGATGCTAGGGTATAATACAAGCTCGCAATAATATGTTCATTTGATATGCATTTAAATGGATTGTTTCAGATCCCCACAAGGAGTTCTGCTAAGAGCAGTAAGCATTGATGCCAGTCTGGTGCTGTAAGATGATAATAAAAATACTGATGGTATAGCTATGAATCCTCTTGTAACACTGACATATTTTACAGCACAAGTGAGCTTCTGAAACCTCAGCGATTCCCTCCAAGATGATAAAGTGTCTCAAGTGCTTATTTATGGGTAATGTGGGGTTACCAGTGTTAAAAAAACAGCACTCATTAACACAAAATCATTCTAACATGGAAATATTTTCATTCTCTCTCCTTCAATGCTATTTTGCAGTATCACTTTTAAACTTCTTTAATTCATTCTAATATGCTAATTATGTTTCCAATAGCCCTGGTTCTGTTTTGTGATGTTCCCCTAGTTTCTCATACCGGGGAAAAGGACTACAATTTGGAACATTAGTTGATGTTATTCTCAAACAAATTTTCATTGGCAATATGTGTTTAAAAGGAGTAGTTATCACAATTAAATATTGTTGAATAAAGATATAACCTGTTTAAGTGGAGTAGAGAAGTTTAACCTGTATTCAGTCCTCCTATCATTTCATTTGAATTTCATAAAACATTGATTGTAAGGTTCCGTGCTAATCACTAATATAAATGATTAATTTAGTCTTGTTCTGGAATAGCAGACCTTGAACAACATAAACTTTTCAGGATCACGTTTAATAGAATATATATTTTTGGCTGTTTGAGCATCATTGTTCATCGAATTTTAAACAACCTGAGTGATACCTTGACCAGAGGAAGTCTTCAATGCATGATTCCTGAGAGCTCTTAATCATATCTGAAGCCAAATATAATGGAAGGAGACGACTGTACATTGGATTGTACCTCAAGCACTCATATTTTTCCATTCATAATTTTGGTACAGGCTATTCTTCCCATAAGCATTTCTGCTTATTATTGCTCAGAAAGCTTACCCAAGTGAATATCCTTCAGAGTGACTACCAACAGAAAGGTATTATAACTAAGCCTGATTCTGCTCTCACTTGGTATTCCTATGTATTTTCCAACAGGGAGTCACTAGAAAGGATTTAGAATGGAGAAACATTGCCTGAGTTTCCTTACAAGCTGGAACTGAGACAACTAGAGCCCACTTAGAGCTCTGTTCCACCATCAACCACCCCTGTATATCCCAAATCCTGCACCTCGCAGAGCTGAGAGCTCCATATCAGATGGTAGTGTGATGCAATCTTACCTCCCTATTAGGAGAAACTGAATGCTATTCATCGCTCTTTGTTTGTTCTGTTCCTATAATGACTTCATGATCCATTCTGTTGCAATCAGCATCCAGCCCCCTCCGGCAATGTTTTCCAAGTATTCTGTCTTTGGAGCTGAGTCTTAAAAGTTCCCCAAAACAAAGTCCGAGAAAAAAGCAAGCAATCCATATTACTGATAGAAATAAGGTTTATTAGGATGCATGATATATTATTCATATATTTTAATTATTTAGAGATACAGCGCAATAACAGGCACTTCCTGCCCACGAGCCTGCAGCACCTAATAACACCTACGTGGCCAATTAGCGTACCAACCCGTACATCTTTGGAATGTGGGAGGAAAGCAGAGCACCTGAAGAAAACCCACCTGGTCATGGGGAGAATGCACAAACCGCTTGGCAGGAATTGAACCCATGTCACTGGCACTGTAATAGTGTTACACCAACTGCTACGGCGCTGCCCCAGTGTTATAATGGTTGTTACCTCATTAAGTATTATACCATACGGCCGGCTGCTGTCTATGCATTTGTTTTGCTTTCCAATGACGTTTAAGGTAGAAAATTCCAGAGATCCGCACGGGCTATTCTTTAGCCCAAACTCTTCAATTTCCACAATAATCACTTGAGAATGCAGCAGAGAGCTTCTCTTCTATTCCAGAATGAATATGGTCTGCAATTATTGTATTTATTTATTGAATGTAAGCCTCTCAAGCAGAATGCTACAGCAGATTACCTTCTGGAAATGACAATACACTCCCTCAGGATCAACGGTGACTTGCTTGACTCAGGTTTGGTGGGCTCTAAGATGATTGCTGAGGGGAACATGATAAATGCAGACTCACAGATGTTTAGATCGGTGGGTGGTTTGTGAGATACTTCACCCCATCTTCAGCGGCAGTGGGAACAGCCCCAGAAGCCAGTGAGGGTGTTGCATATCTTGTTTATTTGTTTATTTATTTAGAGGAACAACACTTTAACAGGCCCTTTCAGCCCAATTACACCCACGTGACCAATTAACCTACTAACCCACAGGCCTTTGTTACAGTACTTATGCACATAGAGGGTGCCTAAAACTTTTGTACAATATTGTATTTGTCAATGTGGAGCAGAGAGCGAGTTTGTAAGTCTGGTGGGAGCAAAAGATGTTGGGAATGGTGAGGGTGGAGTGTTGCAGGAGGGGTGTGGGACAGGTGGCAGAGAAGGAGTGTCAGGGCAGGGTGGGGGGTGGTGTGGGTGCAGACACACCCAGCTCTGAGACACCAGGCAGGGCTATTTGATTCCAAATAAATGGTTTATTGATCATTACAGAATGTCTCTCTGGTGTTTTCCACTCCCTCCCCTCTCTCTCCCCCTTTTCCCAACCGTGATTTCCCTCTCCCTGTCCTCTTCCCACTCTCAGTCCACAACAGATCCATATCAGAATCAGGTTTATCATTACTCACATATGTCATGAAATGTGTTAATTTTTGCGGCAGCACTACAGAGCAATACAGAAAATGACTGCAAAAGTCTTAGGCACCCTAGCTATACATATGTGCCTAAGACTTTTGCACAAGCTGTACTTGGAAGGAAAGCAGACCTCCCAGAGGAAACTCACATGGTCATGAGGAGAAAGTTGAAACTCCTTACAGACAGCAGCGGAATTGAACCCAGGTTATTGCTCACTCTATAATAGTTTATGCCACCGTGCCACTCCCTAGTTTCTTGATGGAGACCTTGAGCATTGCTCCATTTCTTCTAACTGTATACTAATCTTTCTGAACCAGAGTTTGGAATAAAGTATCGGATTTGGACATCTGGTGTCAGTCATGTGAGCGATGTAGCCTACTCAACAAAGCCAACAGAGTGTAATTAGGACCTTGATACCAGAGATGTTAACTTTGAAGAAGACACTGATGTCATTTATTACCTTTCCAGTGAATGTTCTTTGAGGATTGTCCAGCAATAACATTAGTGGTATCTTTCCAGTGACTTAAGACGCCTTGTCTAGATATTCTGTGTCTCAGAAGCTCATAAAGGGAAGGGAATCACTGCTGCCCAGTGTCAAACCAAGAGCTTTGTCTCAGGTTTGACCTTAAGACATGATTGTTTTGAATTGTCCAAAGGCTATGCTAGTGCATTGAAGATAATGATGGAATTTATTGTCTGCTTTTGCTGAGGGGTGGCTCTGATGAAATGAAAAGTGATCTATGTTTTCTAATGTGCCTTCACAAAATGTTATCCTCAAATGCCATACAGGCATTAGAGAATAGCTTTTCCCGTATTATTGGTGGAAGTAGTGACACTGATGCAGAGGTACCCAATTCTTAAGTCGATGTATATTTTGAATAGCTAGATTGATTCTGACACATATTTGGATGGAATATGTGAAGCTTTCCATCACAGACACTATGAGTTGTTCACAAATCAAGGCTACAACGAAAAGATGTCAAAGGATAGTCGTACCTGGAGAATTACATGAAAGAATAATGGATGAATTTCATATAGAACACTTGGGCATTGTTAACGTGAAGGCAGTAACTCGTTGCTTTATTTATTGGTTCTTACAAAGATAAGGATCTGGAAGACTTAGGTCCTAAGTGCATAGCTTGTCGAGACGGCAGTGTGTAGCCAGAGCAAGTGTGGAAATAACCTACACAAGCCCCCCAGTGAATCCAGATAAATGACAGGAAGGGTGACATGAACAATCTTTAGTGCTGGTGGATGGCTATACAAAGTAGACTGAGGTGATATACGGTACAGAAACAGGCCCTTCAGCCCATCTAGTCTGTGCTGAACTATTATTCTGCCTCGTCCCAATGACCTGCACCCAGATCATAGCCCTCCTTACCCCACCTATCTATGCATTCATACAAACTTCTCTTAAATATTCAAATCAAATCTGCATCCATCACCTTCACTGGCAGCTCACTCCACACTCTCTCCTTGCTCTGAGTGAAAAAGCTCACTCTCAAGTTCCCCTTAAATATTTCACCTTTCACCCTTGACATATAGTTCTGGTCTCACACAACCTCAGTGGAAAAGGCCTGCTTGCATTTACTCCATCTATACCCTTCATACTTTTGTATACTGTACCTCTGTCAAACTTCCTCTCATTCTCCAATACTCCAGAGAAAAAGGTCCTAACCTATTCAACCTTTTCCTATAACTCAGGTCCTCAAGTCCCGGTAACATACGTAAATTTTCTATGCACTCTTTCAATCTTATTGTTATCTTTTCTTTTGCTACTTAGGAAGCTGGGTGACATCAGATGGCAGGTGCAACTTGGACATCAAAAGAAGAATAGGGATGGAAAAAGACACCTTTACAAGAATGAGGAGTATACTGACCAATACTAAACTAAGCATGACAACCCGCCTCAGAGTACTGAAATGTTACGTTTATCCAGTTATGTTATATGGCTCAGAATGTTGGACAATATCTAGTAACATGAGGAAACGAATTGAAGCAACAGAGACGTGTTTTTTGAGGAGGATGCAAAGAATATCATGGACGAAACGAATATCTAACAAGGATGTCATGAACAGAGCAAACACAAAAAGAGAAATAATATACGAGAGCATGAAAAGGCAATGTAGCTTCATTGGACATGTGATTAGGAAAGAGGAGTTAGAATGCACGGTAATTATGGGAAAAATTGAAGGGAAGAAAGCAAGAGGAAGACAAAGACAAAAACAAATGATGATGGAGACAGCAGCCAGAGAACTGGAAATGAATACCAATGAATTGTTCCACTTGACCTGAAACAGGAGTGTGTGGACCATGGCAGTCAAAGCTCAGTCTGGGCTTGGCACCTGATGATGATGATGATGATCTTTCCTGCAGGCAGATGAGCAGAACTGCACACGATACTCCAAGTTAGGCCTCACGAAAATCTTATACAACTTCTGTACTCAGTACTTTGATTTATGAAAGCCGATGTGCCAAAAGTTCTCTTTATGACCCTATCTATTTGTGATGCCACTTTCAAGGAGTTATGGATCTATATTCGGTAACCCCTCTGTTCTACACCTCATTGCCCTACCATTCACTGTGCAAGTCCTACCCTGATTTGTCTTCCCAAGATATCTTTACCTTCAAAAAGAGGTCATATCAGACAATGGTGCACAAGTTTATCCTTTAAGTCTGAGCAGTTTGTGAAATAAAATAGAATTTAACATCACTTCTCATCTCCTCAGCAACCCTGCTTGAAGTGGAGAAAACATGAGTTGAATTTTCTGAGATCTCCAGATAGTTTGGAGATGAGAAGATCCTATAGAAATGCACAACCCTTAAATTCACCTCATGAAAGTTAGGGAGAAGGTCAAAAAAAGTTCACATCAATCAGTTAATTTTAGTGCAAGTTACCTTAGGGAATACTGGTGATGATTGAGAGGTGAGTCAAATTGTTAAAAAGGGTCAAAAAATTATAGTAAATGTGACATCAACAACATCTATTAAGTCTTCAAGAAAAAATACACAAGCAATGCTGAGTTGAGAAGATTGAAGAAAATTTGAAGGCATGCAAATTGATTCATCTGGTCTGTTTGTAAATGTTGTTAATTAATTTTGTCCTGTTGAAGGATCTTGGCCCAAAACATGGAATCGTTATTACTTTCCATAGACGCTGCCAGATGTGCTGACTTCCTCCAGCATTTTGTATGGGTTACTCTGGATTTGCAATATCTGCAGAATTTCTTGTGTTTATAATTAATTTAGTTCCTATTTTTTTTCTGAAAGGGGGAAACAGTATAGTATATCTAAATAGGTTTCACATTATTTCTGATGTGTTTGATCGGTGTATTAATGGCCAAAAGAAATGAATGGTCTAGGTACCAGAAAGAAACCTGGCACAACTTGGAACCCTCATGTAACCCTCCATAAAACTACACACATTACGCATGTCCACACTAAAAAATCACTAGTATATATTTCACATCAGGAAAAAAAACAAGAAGACACTGCTGAAGATTAGCAGCTGGAGTGAGGTCCCATGTCGCTGGCTGCAAGCACTTTAGAGATCTTCTTAGATCCAGATGGGTGAGCATAATGGCACATTTCCTACATTCTGGTGTGCATATTACTTCAATGTCCTCAATTTGCCCTCTTCAATTGACTTCAACCCAGCACTCCTTTTACCAGCTCACTGTCAAGGAGCAACAATTCTGCTCTATAAGGCATTTCTTCTCATCCCTGAATGAAAATCAAAACATTGCAGATACTGAAAATCTGAAAATAAAAGCAGAAACGTTAGAAAAACTCAGCAGGTCCAGCAGCGTCTTTTTCAGTTTCAGATAGAAGACATTTCTGCTTTAATTTTGCTAATTTTTCAGGAAATCTACTTTTTATACGATGTCATGACTCTTTCTGCTGGTCACCATTAACAAATGAATTCCATGCATCTATTCAACTCCTGTCATTTGTCCCTGCCGGTCATTTCTTTTTATTGCTACTGAGAGATGATTAAACAGCAGCAAAAGGTAGAAAATCAGAACTAATCCCTTGGACTCTGAGAAGTCTGACCTATAGATGAATGACATGGCCAAATGCATGAACATTGGAATTGTGAAGATGGAGCATCTCACACAAACTGCTGGAGGAACTCAGCGGGCCAGGCAGCATCTATGGAAAAGAATACAGTTGACGTTTCAGGCCGAGACACTTTGACAAGACTGGAGAAAAAATGAAGAGGAGCAGAGCTATAAGTGAGGGAAGGGGAGGGAGAAACACAAGGTGATAGGGTATAACCAGGAGTGGGGGGGGCACGGGGTGAAGTAAAGAGCTGGGAAATTGATTGGTGAAAGGGATACAGGGATGGAGAAGGGTGAGTCTGATAGGAGAGGGCAGGAGGCCATGGAAGAAAGAAAAGGGGGGAGGACTACCTGAGGGAGGTGATAGGCAGGCAAAGAGATAAGGTGAGAGAGGGTAAAGGGGAAGGGAAATGGTGAAGGGAGGGGATGCTATTATTGGAAGTTCAAGAAATCGATGTTCATGCCATCAGGTTGAAGGCAGCCCAGACTGAGTATAAGGTGTTGTTCCTCCAACCTGAGTGTGGCCTCATCATGACAGTAGAGAAGGTCATGAATTGACATATCGGAATGTGAATGGGAAGTGGAATTAAAATGGGTGCCCACTGGGAGATCCTGTTTTTTCTGGTGGATGGAGCGTAGATGCTTGATGAAGCAGTCTCCCAATCTACGTCAGGTCTCACTGATATACAGGAGGACACACCGGGAGGACCGGACACAGTATATGACCCCAACAGACTCATAGGTGAAGTATCACCTCACCTGGAAGGAATGTGTGGGGCCCTGAATGGTAGTGAGGGAGGAGGTGTAGGGGCAAGTGTAGCAGTTGTTCTGCTACAATCTCCCAGTGGCCATCCTGCTGTGAAACTTTGGAGATGGTATGCACTATACATCTGGCATGAACATTGAATTCTCCAACTTCCGGTAATTCCTTCCCCCATCCCAGTTTCACTCTGCCCCTTCCTCCAGCTGCCTATCACCTCCCTCATGGTTCCACCTCCTTCTACTACCCATTGTGCTTTCCCCTATTCCTTCTTCACCTTTTCTGCCTATCCCCTCCCCCACCCCTTGATCTTTCCCCTTACTGGTTTTTCACCTGGCACCTACCAGCCTTCTCCTTCCCACCCTCCCCCCACCTTCTTTATAGGGCCCCTGCTCCCTGCCCCTTCAGTCCTGATGAAGGGTCTCGGCCCGAAACGTTGACTGTTCGTTTCCATGGATGCTGCCTGACCTGCTGAGTTCCTCTAGCATTTTGTGCATGTTGCTTTGACCCCAGCATCTGCAGAATATTTCGTGTTCACTATACATCTTGGTAGGCAAAATGTACATTTAGTATGTGGATGGAATACTAATAAAGTAGGCAGAATTTTCCTGGATATGTTGAGCTATTTGAGAATCATCAGCACAAGAGATTCAGTGGATGCTGGAAATCCAAAGTAAAAGTGCTGGAGGAACTCTGCAGGCCAGCCACCATCTATGGAGAGGAATAAACAGTCGACATTCCAGGCGAAGACCCTTCATTCGGACTGCACTCATCCAGGCAAGTGGAGAGTACTCTATCACAAGTTCGATGTGTTGGCATGCTTCCCACTCAAGTCACGCACATTTGCAGAGGAACTGAGGATCTGCCTCGATCATGACAGTTATGATGCCATAGAGACTGGGAGACCTATGAGATTAGAAGATGAGTCATGATCAAAATGTCCTACCTATCATCTTTGCACCCTCAGCTCACAACCCCCTTATCTCAGTCAGTAACTCATTTATTTACTGAGACGTCCTGTCATTCCAGCTGCAGTGTGAGCAGTTGATGTGGGCTTTGGGAACTACAGTGTCAATAGTTGTCTTCATACTTTACAAACTTAGCTCCAAACCTTTCCAGACATGTTCCAGTTTTCCCAGGACAGTTTACAGATTCTATAAGGAAAAAAACCTTTTAAGCAGGCAGCTGTGAGGCTTTCAGTGTCTGTTCACACACTCGCCCACCAGCTCGTTGGGCCGTTCATCACATCGCACACTTGAGCTGCTTTCACTGAAGAGTTCCAGGAAGATCATGAAGGCCTTGCATAGCGAGTTAATATTCAAAGCTCCTAATGGGTAATTTATAGCTATTGAAATCGGCAACCTACTCTCCCAGAGGAGGCGCTTGTATACAGCCAGACATTCTTACAATAAATGTACAATATAGCAAATTGGAGTTGGATTCCTGTCATGTAGTAATTTCCAGTAAAAACCAGCTCTTCAAACACAAACTCACAGGAGTGAAAATCCAAATCTGAATGCTTATTGTTCATTACTAATGAGGGAGGAGAGCCAGAGAGTCATCAAACATGGAACCAGGCTTTTCTGCCCATCAAGCCCATACTGACCATTAAACACTTTCTTACTCCAGTTGTGATTTATTTCCATCAGCTCTGACTAGATTCCACCACACAACTGCACACCAGGGGTAATTTACAACAGCCAATTAATCTATCAATCTATATCTTCTTGAATTGCAGGAGGAAGCCAGGGGAAGTGCATACAGTCACAGGGAGAATGTGAAATTCAGAACGCAAAATCATGATCGAACCTGGGTCTTTGAAACTATGAAGCAGCAGCTCTGTTAGTTATACCACCGTATCACTGTGCTGATTATAGTCCTATTTAATTTGTACAAGTGTTCTGGAGGTAATTTTGAATCACCTCCTATCTGAGATCTATCTATTCAACACTGCTCGGGGATCGGTTTCAGTAAATTGCTGATAAATCTACTGCGTCATCAAAGGAGCAAAATTTCGCTTAAATATTTAGTAATGTCGATCAATATAAAATTGGTGCACTCTGTGTACTCTCAATCTTTAACAGAGTCAATTGCAAATTGATGCATGTGAGTCACAAGAAGTTCCAACAAGGAACGTGCAATTTATTGAAGGTCCATATACTCTGATGCTATGTAATATTTAATATTCTTTTCTTGGGTAAGACTTATATAGTGCCTCAAATGCTAATGGTAAATTTGACATTTAATGATAGTGTACAATGGCCATTATCAGACTACACAGCATTAAACAATTCTCCTCATTTTCATTTTGGAGTTAAATAATGGCCAGTTGATGAAATATTGCTAGATTTATGCTATCACCTAAAAAAAGACTAACTCAAAAAATCACCTCCTTTGGTTGTGGGATCTGCGCAGAAGGGTAATGTCATGTCATTCTGATATTAGAGACAACTCTGCGGCTGTGCTGCTTATCCCTAGACAATAAGGGATGCCAGTGCAGAGACATGGTATGATATCATTACATTACCATCTGCCTGACCTTCGACCTTTTCTGCATGGCACCTGAGAAGTCACACATTGGAATCACATGGTGAACAGGTGTTAATATAACAGTTTACCACTATGACATCAATCCTGCGTTATCAATTTTGAAGTTACTTCATAATTCAAAACTTCGTTGTTTACTCGTCAGAACTCAGTGACGGATATTCTTGACTTCTAATTGTATTCTAAAGGAAACAAGTAAGCACATTGCGATTTGACTCTGGTTTAAGTCAGTACTTAGATGTGAGTAAAAGGGAAAAACAATTACTGGTGAAAAGTGTTTTACCAAATAAATCCAAATTAAATAATAATAATGAACATAGAACATAGAACAGTACAGCACATGAACAGCTCTTCCGCCCATAATGCAGTGCAAAACCAATTAAATTAGTAATGAAATGGCCAACTAATGAATCCCCTCTGCCTACTCAATGTCCACATCCCTCTATTCTCTTCACATTTATTGTGTCTTTCTAAACATCTCTTAAAAGTCTCTCATGTCTGAAGTCTTTACCATCACTCCAGGCAGCACATTCCAAACAGCCAACATGCTCTGTGTAAAAAACTTACCCCTCGCATCTCCTCTGAAATTACTCCTCTCAATTTAAATGCATGCCCTCTGGTTTTGGACATTTCAACCCTGGGATATTGTCTGTCTACTCTGTCTATGCCTCTCATAATCTTGTAATCCTCAGTCAGATCTCCCATCAGCCTCCGGTGCTCCCAAGTAAACAACCCAATTTTGTCCAAACTCACATTGTAGCACATGACCTCTACTCCAGGCGACATCCAGGTGAACCTCTTCTGCACCCTCTCCAAAGCCTCAAAATCCTTCCTATAATGGGGCAACCAGAGCCGTATGCAATACTCCAGATGCGGCCCAACTCAAAATTTATAAAGCTGCAACATAACTTCCTGAAAGATCAATAAGTTAGTAAAACATTCTCATTTAAAAATCTCAGTGACTGGTTACAGAAGTATAGCAACACATGAGTTTTGTTCTTGCATTTTCTCTATCCATTTTGATTTTAACTTTCTACATTTAGATTAGACAACTTTCAGCAAATAGCTATAGAAGAATTAAATTAATATCTCATATAGAACGATCGCTGTACTGTCCACACTGGATAGTTCTGAATCTGAAATAAATGCTCCTGTACATTCTCATTGTAAATTTATATTTTATGCAGACATATTGTGCACTCATGATTTTTCTTTGATCTCTTCTTTGAGAATAACGCAGAATTTAATCTGGAAATTGAATTGAAGTGAAATCTATAAAAAGAAACTCTAAACAAGACCCATCTCTGTTTATGCATCTTTACTGCAAATAAACAGGGGAGAATACAGACATAAACATTTCTCATTCAGTGTGTAATATCAATTCTCAAGTGAAAAAGGTAATGAATTATCTAAGTGAATGATGGATGGAAAAAATTAGTGGCCGTGGTTTCAAAGCTATGGGATGCAGCAATTCTTAATAGGTCTGTTTGCAAATGTGTTAAATCAGGGCAATTTTTGCTCTATGCACTCTCTTAAGGGTTAAACCTGCAATTTATTAAACAGAGAATAAATACTATTTGATGTGTTCCCAGCCTCACTATAAATTTCATTCTATATTTCCAAAATGCAGGCATTGCAAACATCAGGTATAAAATGTTTTACCTATGCTTTACCTTCTTCCCGCCTCAACCTGGAATCTTCAGGGAATAACATTGGATCATTCCGTCCAAATCAGTAAGATTTTTTTCCTGCAGTGCATATCCTTGAGAAAGAGGAAAGGTAGGAAATGATTATGCTCTTTCTTCACTAAGACTCGAATGCACCTCTGTTGTCTTAAGCGTATGATTTGTCTCGTCAGTAGCTGTGTGCATGCAAAACCAAACCAGCTGCATTGTTTGTGCTAAATGCAGAACACCAGAGCATCAGATTATCTATAGACTTTTCCAGATGGCCTACCTTTTCCAGAGATGCTGCATACAGTTGGATGGAAAGCACAGTAGTTTAGTGCATGTATGGAAAGGTGGTTGTGCATTTGAGTATTTGCCCACATTTATATGAAATACTGAAAGATTAATGTAAATGGGAACAAAATGTGACTGCATGTATTGAAACCAATTCATGAAGCTGTACCTTCTAGCTTGCAGGGGGGAGAAAGAACTCCATAGACAAGGGATAAAATATTATCTGCTATTTGCAGTACTGGAGCTGTTGTATGGTGCAGATGTGTCAGGTATAAAATCAGTCACAAGAATAAGCCTGGGACCAATAATGAAGATCAGAAATCCTCCCTGCTTTAGGAGCATGTTGCAGAAATATTGTATAGATTATGACTCACAGGGGAAAGGTGAAACTTGGTTAGTTTTACAGCTGCTTACATTTTTAAACCCTGCTCACATGCTTCCTTTCAATACTGAACAGCTGGTTGCGGTGAACAAATAAATCAGCTTTCTCCTTACCCCCCTTCCCCAACGCAGCATAAAGAATCTGTCATGAAATGCAGTGTTTCCTCTGGTCTCATTCAGGGGCAGTTATCTTGGGAGACTAATGTCTGGAGATCCTCTCCTGGTCAGTTATCACAAGTGACCAAAGCGACTTCTTTATTCAGCTCTGATAGGAAGTCCTACAGAAGATTAGTGCTTACTAAAGCAATTCACAAGGAGTCAGGGGGAAATTTCACAGAGGTCTATCCAAACAGATCTTCTTCTACTGCAGGCTTATCGGCCATTAGGATAACAAGTGTTATCCTATTGTTATTGAGAGAAACATCATTACATGATAACGAATAAGTGGCCTGCCGAGTCGACTTGCACCTTTAAAACTAACCGTCCCCAAGTATTTTCTGCTTTATTGCACAGGCAGCTGAAGAGAGAGATAAAGGGCAAAAACGAAATCAATATCATTTCAAGTTCCACCTTTTCAAGTCATTTCTATTGTCTCCTTTAGAAAAAGAAAACTTCCAGCAGATTTAACACAGTTTCTGTCAATATCTATTATTATATCGACGCTTACCATACATAGTAGGAACCTACTGAATCACTAGGACACATTAGTGGTAAGACGAGATACCTCTTTATTTGGCCTGGCTAAAAATAGCAGTCAAATGGCAGAGTCAGAACTCTACAGGACAAGTAGTCAATGGGCTGAGTGAGCGATTGAACTCCAAATACTCCAGGTTCGGCAATCTGCAGCTGACAGGCTATTTTTTGCCATGGTTGACTAAATATGGTCAGGGAGGGAGCCACTCTGAAGGGACTGGTTGCCGGTAGTGCATGTTTCAGATGCTTAGCCGGGTATATAAGTACTAGAAATGTGGTCCCTCTTTCTGATTAGAAAGTGTTCTCAGCAGCCCCCTCCTGCGTGTGTGAGTGCTGACCTCTGCTTCTGTCTGACCTCTGGAGGGGAGAAGGTAGCTTCCCACTCACTACAGCTCATATGAATCAAGGTGCTCTGTGTCGCAGCATCCGTTCAAGTGAACGTCGCCTCTCCTGAACTCCTGGTTCTGTCCTTCGGTGTGCGGTCTGCCTCCCTTTCTGTCTCTGTCTCTGTCTGCCTGTCTGTCTCTCCCTTTCCTTGTCTTCAGCTTTTGGCTTGTCATACCTTTTAACATACACCAACGTGGCAAGGCTCCTCTGCAGCAGGATGGGAAGAGTTAGGGGCTGCAAAATTCAGAAGGAATTTCTACATCTGAGGACTAACACCAGCACAGGGCCCCCGTTTTCTGCATAAGAGATTGGCTATGAGAGAAGGCTGACGGCTGCTGCATGAAGTGCATATTGTTACCTCGTGATACTGTGACCCTCCTCTATGCATCTCTAACTCTCCAAAGCTGATTCAGCTTTCAGCTACTGCTCTGGTGACACAACTGCTGTAACAGAATCTCTGATCCGGTATGTCTTTCTCTCCTATCTTTCACCTCTAAACTGCTCTTGCGCCTGACAGTGGGGCTCAGTTGACCCCCGCCCGTGCAACATGCTCTCGTGTCTGTGTGCCTGTCAGTCTGTGTGTCTGTGTCGGTGCATACATGCCGGTGTGATGATGGGAGCCGGTGCGAGAGTGTGTGGGAATGCAGAAGGTTCTGTGGGTTTAATTCTGCCGTGCTGTACTTTGTATTTAACAAATACTGCAGAGCAAGCAATGGGCTGGAATGATCTAAACAGAAATGGGAGACCTTTGGCATGCGATCACTCTGAAAGGTTAAAAAGCCTTTTATGCTTAATGCTGAGACAGGCTGCTTGATGGATGCTGATTGAAGTGATGTAAGGAAAAAACACAGTGATAAATAACAACAATAATAATAATTACTTAATAACAGTGACTGGAGTTAGTATGACCCAAGAGCCGGAAAGCACAGCGTAATAAAAACTTTCAACCCATGTTCTTACAGGAGAATTCTTAAAAATGAACGGTGAATTTGAACACTGAGGGAAGGGGGGAGTAGAGCTGTGCTTGAGGTGGGAGGGGTGATACAGGGTGGTGGTTAGAGGGGGTGGGGGGAGTTCTGTCAGTTTCCTGTTGCCCTGGTGTTCATCGGACGCCTGCTTGTACAGTGAGATCATCTACAGGCAGCTTTTAATTTCACTGGTTTCTCGTTCACTCACTTGTCAAAGGGCAGCAGGATGAGTCACGCATTTGTCTTCACCTTGCCGTGGTCCCAGTCCCATGTGAAATTTTAATGGAGCCATCCAGGTCTTTGAGTGAATAGAGTGTAGCCGAACTAACCCGATGTCTGAGAAGTTAGCGTGTTTATGTATAGAAAGCACTTTTGGACAAGTTTCCTCTGTGAAATGAGCTACCAAGAATAATGTAACAGTTAAGGAAATGAAGATAGCCGGGCCTTTCGGAAAATTTATATTGTCCACCAGCTTTAAATGTTTATTGCTAAAGTTTGCTTAAAGAACATCACTCCCCAGCTTTTCCCTGGTAGCTTAGATCAAATGAATGTGTGAAACTAAAATTCATTAACACTAAGACATATGCCTTGCATTTGCCTGTAAATTGGTATTGATCTATGAGCTTGGACGGAGTAGCAGGCAACAAAGCAGGTGAGTGGAGATGCAGAACGTACCATTACAGCAATGCTGAATGAGCATTAAGTGCCCCGTGTGACCTCTTGCTTTTGCCTTAGTGCCTAAATCCTGCCCATAATAGGCTTTTATTCAGTCTGATCATCATTTTCAGCATCGCCACTCTGGCCACATTGTTAGGGGAGGTTTAAAGCTCAGCCCCGGAATGACTGTGCAGCAGACAGAGAAAGACAGAGGCGGAGAAAGGGCGACTGAAAGCAAAGGATGGGACGTAAAATCACGAGGGGGCCAAGCTGGTTCTCTGTACAGCCTCTTGAATTTTTTATTGGTGGGGAACCCTCACTGTCTAACAGCGACTTGCAAGTGAACTGTCAGTGATGGCAACAGATGTGTGCCAGGGCAGCGCCAAGTCTGAAAGTGCACGCACCCTGCAATCAAGAAATGATCCTGGGACCACCAATCCAAAAAATTTGACTTCTACCACCCTAATATATGGAATTTGCACTTTAACATAGGTAAGAAAATATTCATTGTTTTTTCTATAACTATGCGGCGAGCCACACATTTGGATAATTAAAAAAAAGCTCCTTTATTGATCTCAGCATGAATTAAAATTTGCAACATGTCATGACTGCAGTAATGTCTTTTAATTAAAGCGTTGTCAACTGTAGCATTTTCCCCAATCATTTCTCCTCTTCCTGCCAAACTCTAATGCTTATTATTAGTCCATGAAAAATATGTAAAGCAAACTGCGCATCCCTGGTGTAGCTCTTAACATTAGTGTTCAAAGCAAAATGGAGGGGAGGATTGCACTTTTAACAGCTGCTTTAAATTTGTTGCATGTAACCCAGATCCTGGGAGCAAGGATTCTGAATCAGCATTTTCACGTATGTGAAGGAAGCACATCTGGCAATTACCTATTTGGAACACATACTTCTTTATATGCCCATATGAACCTTGCAAGCTATGGAATGTAAAGAAGTATGTATTTCTTTTAGGGAATATTCGTCGAAGAAGAGTGACCATTCCAGAGAGAGAGAAAAAAAAATCTTGTCTGACAGGGCCGCCTGAATGTGGAGTCAATTGATGAGGTTGTTGTAGTGCATGTATTGTTCCGTCACTTTTCCTGTGTCAGCAGGTGGAATTGCTCATCGGGACATTAAATATTCAATATGCTGACTGCGGCAGTGCTTTGAAATGCAAGGCTGGAGGAGAGCTTTCTGTCCACATTTGTTTTAACAAACCAAAATCCAAATAGAATTTATTTTATTTATTCTGAAAAAGAAGTCGTATCAAGTGAATTGTGTTTACTCAGGCAGTCACAGCAGACTTCAGATTGCAGGAATGCGTTCATCTCTAGATAAGTCTGGCAAAATTCACCAGCTGTTTTCTGTCTTTTGGCAAAATGAAGAATGTATTTAAGTATGATTGTTTTATTAAAACAAATGCCAGTGATTTTCACATTTTTCTAGATATTATCATGAAAATTGGCAGGCTAAACATTTGCAGCAAATTTGCGTGAAATATTTTACAAATATGATATTTCTAAACTTCGAAGATTTTTGTTCATGCATTTTGTAAAACAAGATGTGCAAAGAGAGAAACCTTTATAACAATACAACAGTTCAGCCATGATCGCATGCATTTGAATATACTTCATTGGTTGTAGGGTGCTTGGGATGTAACGGGGTTGAGGCAAATTCTACGAGAATCCAAGATTTTTATGTATTGGAGGCTCTGTGCTTCCAAAGATTCATCTGAATTTGAAGCAACTTTTATACAAAGGAAAAGTTTTGCCGCAGAGTCAGGCCTGAAATTTCAGATTTAAATAACTGCATATTTTAACCGTCTTTCTTTTTATTGGTAGCTTTGAGAGTTAAATGAAAAATTGTTGCTTGGATCTATCTTTATCTTAAATTGTGCATTGTGATCTTTTAAAGTGGTGGATTCTGTTTTAATTAGACATGATATAAAAACTGTAAATTGAAATACTGCACGCCACTCCTATCAAATTTGCTGCAAGTGGGATATTTTTGTTACTCTTCCACAGACTGTAGGGTTTTAACTACATTTTGCTTTCATTATGCATGGCTAAGTGAGCATTTTAGAAATTATGCATGATAATAAGTTGTATGTCACATCTTACCATTGTGATGGCTTAGTTAGGGAGTGACTAGTTAGTTACAAATAAACACCAAGATAACTGCTGAAGTAGGGTGATAAGACTTTAAAATATACCAAAAGAGAAAAAATGCTTCCGTGGCGTACTGTTATGGGAGGCAATTGCACTTTCATGTTCTCAACTTTTGAGAAAGGTCAGAGGGTGCAAAAGTTGTCGATTAGTCAGTTGTAATGTAATACATGTTGTTTAGGAGAATCCCACTGATGTTCAGTCCTGCAGGGGAACTTTGGCAGCAACAGGTGTGAAAGAGACTAGATTGAGAACATTCTGCGCTGCAAAAGGATGACCTTTGCTGAGAGATACTGAACGGCATTGTGGGTAAAATTCAATCTCTCTCGACAGGCACGTTTGCAGAAAGCAAGTCTGCATTCTTGGCTAAGGGCTCAGTCCATTTGACCATTGCAGATTTGAATTGCGTTTTATGACCATGTTGGGCAATTTAGTTAATGCATTTTATCTATAACTCCATGTCAGCTCCTCAAAGAATTTGTAACTTTTTCTAATAGCAAGGTAGAAAGAAGAGCTTTTGAGACCTTTTTCTTAATTTCAGTCTCTAATTTGCCTAATGATTCTGATTTTTCAATTTCAATACATATCAAAATATCCAAAATATTTACTACAGGTATCTTGCCCTTTACACTGCTGCTTCGAATAAAATCCCTCAAATTTTAGATTTTTTTATTTATTTAAAAGCTTTACTTCAAAATTGAATCTCATCTTATTTTGGATCGAAAACATACTAAAAATGAATTTCTGCCCTTTATGCAGTTAAAATATTATTCATTTATTAAAAATCAGGAATCGCCAATTGGATTTTCAATGAGTGTTGCTTGGTAAACTAGCAATCTACGAGTATCAGTTTTCATAAAAGATAAGAAAGCTTACAATCCAAAGTAAATAGCTAACTATCAAAGACAGTAATCATTTTATAGCATTAGTGTTTAAAACCCTAGACATGGCCTCAGTAAAAGCATTAGTGAATGGCGCATAAGCAATCTCATTTTAAACTGTCGTCCAAAGTGAAAAATGTTGTGTTGAGAAGTAAACCACTATTAAGCATGATTAGATTGACCCAAAGGACAGATAGTTCTGCAGCTTTTGCATTAGTGGCCAATCAGTTCTTGCCCACCAGGATGGAGAATTGCATAATATTTTTGATTTAAATAAAAAGAGCGCAAATGAATTTAGAAACGTGTTCAAGATTTTAGGATGTGAAGAACGTATTGTAGGAAATGTCTGGGTGATCAGAAATGTGAATTTTATGTACAGTAAGAGGTTCGAGAGGGGAAACGTCAGCTACCGCCTTAGCATAAATTGAGAGTACATACCTGGGTCAACAAATCAAAGAAATCTGCAGAGTCAGAGTTTGGGCTGTGCACGTCCTATTGCAGAAAGATCAGCACTGCACTGCAGTATCTCTTTATGCGTCTGACACTGGCCTGGCTATTTAATCTTGCCCTATTTCCACAGTTATATGTGGATAAAATTAGGGAAAAGGGCAGTTAGTCTGTCAAAGATATTCCACCATGCTAGTGTGATTGCGTCACTAACCTTTCTTCTAAGTCGGGCCTTCTCTATCAGTGTGATTAACTTTCCCCCCCTCCAACTCTGCATGTACCCTCTCCTCCATTCTCTCTCCCCTTTCAAAAGGTGTAGAAGCCTGAGCATTTGCTGACAGGATATATATGTTTTTTTTGGGAAGCTTGATTGACGTTCCAAACAGATGCAGCTTATTATGAAGCACTCATCTGCCTGCGTAAGTAGCTCACCATGCCCTGATATGGGTAGGGCATGGAAGTGCACTGTTGTCTAAATAAGCACCTCAGTAGCTCAAAGTGTCCTAGAATGCCATGACAGCTGATATAAATAGTCTTCATTCTCAGCTGCCCTCTGTGCCGAAATCACACTTAACTAACCCCTGTAATGGAAGAGGGAGATGCTTCTCGTGGTAACCAAATGCAGTAATGTCCAGTGACTGGTAGATGAACAGCTGGGAAAGATAAATTGAAAATATTCCTGTTGTTGGCAATCATCTTTACATTTAAAACTGTCAGAATATATATATATATGTGTATTCCTTGCTTTCCTTTTGCTCATATACCTGTTAATCACTTAACTAAATTAGCAGTGTTTGAATTTTAAACTCTAAAACTACAGGATAATTTCAAAGTATTGAAAGTTCTATTTAACCTAATCTATCAGAACTACGTGAATTCATTCAAAAATACAAAAATTAACAACTATTATTTGTGGCCATTTAACCTACTTGTATCAAACAAGCTATGCATAAGATGACATTGTTTAACTCAGAATGAAAGTCTGCATGTTTTAAACCAGTCCACCAAGTAACAGTTCCATTCAAAATATACTTTGTGTATTGAATTAGACTTATTCAGTGTAATCTTTTCGGTGTTAACTTTTGAAGGATCATATGCATGAAAAGAATTAATTTACAGCCATTAGTTTCAATAAGTTAGAATTAGATGTTGGGCAGCTCTGTGGTTCATGAGATTATAGGACAAAATTCCCTGCGAAGTATTTGAGCCGCATGTAATGTTTATCCACCGATTTTTATTTTTATGCCAACTTCAGTTTATCAAGTAAATATATTTTTATCTGTTCAGTTAAACAGTACAAATGTTCTTTGATAATCAAGTGCAGACCAGTTGGCAGGAATAACTCTGAATCTGTTCAGTATTGTACAGCAGAAGGTAGATTTGCTGGATCACTTTTAGCCTGAGAGCTCATTTAAAACATCTGAAGTCAATATTCTTTGTCATTGATTTGGTTCAATGTGGTGAGCAATTTTTTCAAATGAGATTTTAAGTGAAGAATTAATATTTCATCAGAACAACTTGCTCATTAAACAATTGAATTTATGATGTCAAAGGTTTCTGGCTTTCATTAACTTAATAATGTTTTCCAGCCCAGTTTGCATGAATACAATCAACATTTTTGCTGGTTCAAAGTTAAAAGATTTACTGACTTAGATATGAAGCTTAACATCTTATTCAGCAAACAATGGTTTGTTTTAAACATTTAAACAATGTCATGAATACTGATAGAACATTGTTTTAGGAGGAATTTCAAAAATAACAATGCTCGTATTTAATCCTAAATTCAAAGGTTAAATTCCCCTTTGATTTCTAGAATTCAATTGGGTGAGTAATACTGGATGCCCAAGGCATATTTATTATGATATTCCATGTGACACTGTCAAATCCTAAATAAACATTCTAGTTTAGTTATTTTGGATTGACAAATTAAAAATAATATTTTGAATGAACACAACACTTCAATAAATGTTAAAATTAAAAACTCCAGAGACCCATTGCGTGTTTTACAATTATTTTCATTTGCACTGGAAGTGTTTATAATGGTTCCTAGTTGATGATATAATTGTGAATTCAATTTACAAAGTATGCTTATTTTAATTGTACAGAATAGTCTTTGTAGAAAACATTCTGTGATCTCTTGTTTTTCTATTTAATTAAGTCATTAAAAATGACAACCAAAGCTAAAACCTTTTAAACAAAGATTCTCTTATCTCCAGATTGTTAGCATTCAATTCTAAGAGTAATGATGCATCAAAGGAAGTTTAAATAATGAATAAGTTCTATCATAGAGCATAAACAAAGTTATAAACATCTTTTCCCTAACAGTGAGCTGAAACTTACAGATATCACATTATTCATGAAGGGAAAATATAATTTAGAATCCCTGTCATATTTATTTTATTAATAATAGCAATAATGTGCTGTATCTGAAAAGAAAAATAACAGGCAGTGGATTAACTAATTCCTCACCTCCTCTAATAACCTTGGCAATAAACACAGAAACAAAAGTTTACCCCATTTTTGTATGAGCAGAGTTACTGGACTTAGAGATTACTGACTGCACATGATATAGAAAGAGGATCAAATTTACATAGAAAGAGATCTGAACACTAACATGAGGATAAATAGCTCTAAAGTCTAAGATTATATCTCAATTACAATCTCATCATGACATCAGTAATATATGCCTAATGTGTAAGAAACCATTAGATACTAGAATACACAGTATGATAGCTACAGCATGAAGAAGAAAGTTAGCCAACATTTAGAAAGTTTTATGTGAGCAATGATCTTAACAGCAAATGCCAATGGCATTGTTGAGACCAAATGAAGAATGCACCAACTTACTCACTAATCACTCCAAGATCTAATTCTGAAACTTGTTAAGTGTGACTCCAGTCCTCATTAATGTGATTGTGGGAAGCATGACAATTTTAATCAAAGTGAAATTAGATACTCATTTGTTGTTGATCTTGTGCCAATGTAGTTATGAAACCAAGAGGCTAACTTCCCAAGTCTCCTGACAATTCAGCTCCGTGGTGATTGTTGGGAGGTGTGATTCACTTTGAAATTTCCACTTTTCTCATTTCCTTCACTTTTGTTCAGTATCTTTCCCTGGTACAGATCTGAAACAAAAATGGGACAGCACAGAGAATTCTCACCCCTGCTGGGTTACAAGACAGATGCTTCAATATAACACATGCCATTGTTCTCCTCTGACAGTCATATCTTCATCATTCTTTGTAGTCATGCTAGTTAGCCTTAAAAACATCTTGTCCTTCGGTTATGAATTAGTTCACTTCAAAACAGGGACATTATTTAATTAATTTAATTTTGTTAGTTCCTTTTATAACACTGTGACTTTTAAGTGCTTTTAATTTTATTTTTCGAATTTAGGGAACCTGTATAAATCAGACTAGATTAATAACTTCTATTAGCAGAAAGCTGACAGAGATTATGATTGGTTTATCCTATGGAGTTTAAAAGAATGAGGAGTAATTTCATTGAGACTTTTAGATTTCACAGGGTTGACAGCGTAGAATAATAAGAGGCTATTTACTCAGACTAGAGAGTCTAGAATTAATGGTGTTTTATAAAGATAAGTGACTCCATTTATAAGTAAGTTAACACATTTTTTTAAACCAGTGATTGTAAATCTTTGAAACTGTCAGTTATAGAGAGGTGTGTCTAAGGCAAAGGCCATGATCAATAGATTTTTGGGCACGAAGGGAACTGGAGGTTATGGGGTGTAGACTGGAAAGTGGGCATGAGATGTGATATCAGCCATATTCTAACAAACTATGCAGGGTACTCTTGTATTAAATGAGATTAGAATTTATCTTATTTCAGAGCAATCTAAAATGGGATCCCCTACAACAGTTACACTGAATGAATAAGTCACAGCCTGGCAACTTTCCAGGGAAGCAATCAAAGTGTAAAGAGCATAATTCACAAAGTGATTCTAAATTAGCAGAAAACAGTTTTATTTAGGAGCAATTACTCTCAAAGATTGTGTTTTGTTACTTTTTATTTAATATTAATATTCTTTCTACAATTTTTTTACCAGCAAACTTTTGTAACTAGAATCTTAGAAAATAGAAATTTGATCCAGGGTGCTTGCTCCAACTCTTTAAAGGACCAATCCCATTAATTCACTCCCTCAGACATTCCTCACAATTCAACAAGTATTACCCATGCATTCCCTATTGGAAGCTATCATTTAAACTTCCATAGCCATGTTTATACATGGTGGCCTCCGGAATAACACATCGCAGACACAAATTTTTCTCTTTTTTGTTCCTGTGGTAATTCTGTTAATTTTTTAAAATTCCATGAATTCTAGTTACCAGTCCACCAATCAGCAGAAAACTTTCCCCATATTTACTCTATTGAAACTTCTGAAAACGTCAAGTGCTTTCATTTCATTCCTTTTTCTCTAAGGAAAATAATCTCTGCTTCTCTGGTTTCGCTTTGCCCCAACATAATTCTATTAATAGCTGAAAATATCTTCATTTCCTTTATTAATAATTATAAAGTTACTTTACAGTTTCAAAATCCCCATTAAGGTGATCAGTGCTACATTTTATTATGTTCTTCTTGGCTGGGATATATTATTTACTTATTGTATCAGAATAAGTTGCACAAGCTTTCTACTTTGAGGGAGTAGATATATAGTAAGTGCCTATATCTTCAAAAAGCAAAAACAAGCATGAAGCCAGTAAGCCAAGTCATTAAGAGCTTTCTTCTGTACATTTGATGTTCTTAATTTATCAATGTTGCCAAACAGTAGTTTCCAGAAAGCTTCGCATTTTCTGAATGCTGCTCTCCTTCTTTTATTGAGAACATAATTTCCAACATCCACATAAATTGTATTTTATCAAATTAGAAAAGGACCCTGACTCATTTTTCAAGGGCTGCCAGATGCCTGAAGTGATAGAAATTGACTTAATCAGTGAATATTAAGTGTAGAAAGCCAGCTGATGCTGTAGTGACATCTGCAATAGACTTTGAGGTGCGTGGTCCCAGGTTAGAATCCTGCTGGCTCCTTGCACGTTTTCCATCCGTGCTGGGTTGAGCATCAGGTTAGCAACTCAGTCTCATAAAAAGCAACTAGACAAATGCTACAGAAACAGCAAGGTTGCCACCTGATGCAACACAAGGCACAAAGAGGAACTAACTATTAAGTGTATAGAGAACTCATAAGTTTAAGACATCATGAAATGTCAGCACTTTCAAAGGTGGGGTGGAGACAAATTTTGAACACTATTAACTTGATAAATTAGTTGTCTGTTATTGTACTTAAATAGAGGCTTTATTTAAGCAAATATTTTTAACCATTATGATGCATTGGAACTTAACCTTATAGAGATAGCATATTTACCCATATATATTTAAGACTGCTAAAGCTATTAAAATATACCTGATTTTCATACGTTCCTGTTGCTGGAGCACTTCTGTGGTTGAAAGAGGTACCTTCCGTATTATATGAGATTTTGAGAATTCCAGACTGTTGAGTAACACACACAAAATGCTGGAGGAACTCAGCAGGTCAGGCAGCATCTATGGAGGAACTGTGGAAATGTTTAAAGTGCTAAGTCAACAGAGGATTTTTAGAAAATTAGCCTTTTGATTACTCAGTTTTGGTGAACTGCTACATTTTTATTTTGCATATGAATTACAATAGGCTTTAATTATATTTTTCTGATGTGCTCTTAATCATGAGAAAATATAAATGGAACAGCTCCAAGAAAGTGTCAAGAATTATTTGAACTTCAGATTTGATTTACTGAGACTGATAGTTAAATTCAGCAAACCAAATTTATTGAGCTTAATGACTTATGCGTCTAATTAATAGCCAATTAAACAACCACAGAAAGTAAACTACCTTCACCATTCACCTAGCCTATTGAAATCCGGTTTCAACATCCACAAAATAAAGTGAATTCTAAGTTGTTTATAGTTTTCCTTTCAAATTCCTAGCCACGCACTTTTGGTATTTGATTCATAGTAATGCCTAGAGTTGGTCAACTGTTCTTTCATCTCCAGTTTTGAAATCATTGCCAAACAATACCTCCAGTTACTTATCTTGGTCTTCAGCATCTTGCATTGCTTGCTGTCAGTTAAACTCCAGAAGCACAGTCAAGAGAAAATCTGCGGATGCTGGAAATCCAAGCAACACACACAAAATGCTGGAGGAACACAGCAAGCCAGGCAGCATCTATAGAAAAGAGTACAGTCAAAGGGTCTCAGCCCAAAATGTCAACTGTACTCTTTTTCATAGATGCTGCCTGGCCTGCTGAGCTCCCCCAGCATTTTTTGTGTGTTGCCCAGAAACACAGTGTGGGGGTTGTTCAAATTTCAATTGACTTAGTCATGCAGAAGTACATCAGTAGTAAGAGTAGTTCTCAGAGCTCCCATTGACTCTACTCTTCTAGAGTTGACTGTGTGTCCCTACTAGATACCCTTCTTGTATTAAAAGGTTTTGTTCTTGATTTTGAATATATTCAGTAAATGAAAATTTGTATGCTTAATTGAACTAAAATCTATATCCCTCAGAGATTGAGAATTCAAAGGTTTACAAGGCCCTGAATGTAATTATTTCTCCTTATGTCAGTCTGTAAGGCCATTATCCCAAGTCCATGCATTGTACCTGTCTCATGACCATTTTAGAGACACAATCTATGCAGATTCTGGAATCTGGAGCAACACACAAAGTGCTATAGGAACTCAGCTAGTCAGGCAGCATCTATGGAAAGAAATGCTGGACTGATGCTGCCTGACCTGCTGAGTTCATCCAGCATTTTGTACATTAAACCCACTTTAATCAACAGCATCTCAAATCTTCCATGTCCATCCTTCTCCTAATGTTCACCTCTCAATTCATTTAACAGCAGTGACTTGAAGCCTCTCATCATCCTATAAATATAGTTATTTTATTCTAAGATGATTCTGCAAATTCAAGAATTCTTTCTTCCCTAATGCCTCCTTCTTCCATAAACACTGATCTCCAAAAAGTACCAAGATTTCAGTGGCAGTAGGATTGATACTGTGTAATTTATGCGCGTAGTGTTATTGTTTTCCCTCGAGGCTGTCCCTGGATTAAGAATGCCTGGTTTATTGACACCGCTGCATATGAACGAGCTCCCATAATATTATTGAATTTAGAAATCTGATAAATGTACATGCATTCATTCATTGCAATCTGATAAATGTACATGCATTCATTGCGATGAATGGCAGAACTAGTTTCCTCTCATTCTCTCCACTTTTGGTATCTGTTCTTTCAAGGCAGTCCGTTGTTCTTTTGATTCCAGTCATTACAATAACATAGAGGTACACAATTACTTTTGTGTATTTTTCAACTTATGGACAGAACCAACTTAAGTTCACCTGTAAAGCATAACCTGTTCGTTGCCTGGGATAGCTTGTATCTGATTAGTTCATGAAGTCTTATTCGCATAGAATCCCTTGACTTAGCTTGTTTCTCTTATCTCTGTATTCCCTCCAATCTCCTTTGGCTGTGACTCCCACTTTATACTTTATTGAAACCATTTTATTTATTTTTTAACAATTTGCAACTCAACTATCAAAATAATGATAACAGTGCCTCCTTCAGCAATGGTCGCTCATCTTAAAAACAGACACCACAAGCCAACCCTGAATGCCAACCTTGGCAACCTTACATTCAGGTACCTGGGCTTCCTTCTGCCGCGGTTCGTCATACCTCCTCCTCCCCTAGTAACACATCTTGAAATCGAACATTTTGACCGATAATTAGTTGCTTGTCTTAATATCACTGTCTTTGTTCTGGTGTTCTTTTATCCTCACATCTTACTGTATTGTTGTAGGGTTTTTTTTCATTACTTGAAAGCAAAACTGTTTATTGCCAAAGCAATTAAGTTCTTTCAGACCAAGAATTCCATGTAGTAGTTTGGATATTGTTGGTTAACTGTGTGGTACTAAATTTGTAGAGTTTATCTAAAATCCACCTTGAATTTTCCTTGTTTGCTCTGGAGTTGGGGGGGCAGGGGGTCAATATAGCTAATGATGCATGTTTTGAGACAATAATTTTAGAAAGGAAGCAGAACATCTGAAATGACAAGCAGGAGCTTTGTGTCTGATGTTTGGTTTCAATATTTAAGCAGCTCATATAAAAATTAATCTAATGCACTTGCTGCTTAATTTCAATGTACATACCAGTTCAACCAATTAAATTCCCAATGTCATAGTTGTTCTTGCATTATGTTGATATTCTCATTTGAGTATAGATCATTGGATAAATAAGGTGAAGTATTGATATTGTTCTTTTTTTAACTTCTCAGTTTATTCCTATTCACCTTTCCTCATTTTTTTTTCTATGTTCATGTTTGGATAGAAGAGAGGTAAGATACTGTTTGGTCCACATAGGATAATAGTGACTGAATATTTGTCTTGTTGCCTCCTGATTTCTATTCTCTTTAATGTTGATGTTATAATGGTTATCATGCATTGATATTCAGAGGTGGTTACATTGCTACCTAAAGGCATGAAGAGGGAAATAGATGTGCTGAAAGAAAATTGCCTTTCCATTTAGAAATACAGGTTGGAATTCTCTAATCCAGCATCCTTACTACCCATCTGGGCTGAAGCATAGAAATTGTCCCCTAACCATCTCCCTCTAAGCAAGAGAACTTTAAGAATGATGGGACATTTGTAGGAAAAGGAAATTGCAAGTTTCCGAGGACTGTCTGTAGTCCAAAACATTCATAATATGGAAATATCATCAGCGGAGATTGCAAAATTTTCATTGCTATATTAACTAGTTACTAAATTAGTACAGGTTTTAATTAATTTTAGGTCTTAGTTAATTGGTGCAGATCTCTATTGCGGTTTGAAAATATGCCAGACCACAGATGTGGCCAGACCACTGGGTGTTGGAACAGAGAGTTTTAACTTATGTTCCAATTCTTTCTTTTCTGCCTATGGGTAGGAAGAGGGAAGAAAAGTGCCAGTCTCAAACTTTCCAAGATATAATAATTTTTGTGGTTAAGCTTTCATATGACATGAAATAACCCATCAAAAAAAAAGATAAGTAATAAAATACCAAGAAAAATTAACTTTGGCTAGGTTGCAGTACCAGTAAAAGTTGAACTGTTTTCAGACTACTTGATGAGTTTGTCATTATTTTATATGCTCTGAATTTGCATGGATGGACTGGATTGGTAAATGATAATTTGGTTATATTCTGGCTTAATTATGAATGTTTTTTATATAATTAATAAGTCAATATTTCAGATAAGCTTTTCTGAGCCAAATGCTTTGCTAAAGCTGGTAAAATGGAACCAAATCAACTCTTCTATGGATTTGGTCCCCTTCAACCAGCTGTAGCTGTGCATTGATCGCCTCAGCATGAGCAGGAAACAGAGAACAGGCCTGAGCTGAAACTGCCAACGAAAGCTGAGGATAAACAGCTTTGAAGACATTGTCAATAGGGAAATTATGGTGCTTGACATCTGCAAATATATCATGCACGAGTAAACTGTTAGGCTGCACCCTAGTCATCGAGCAGACCTGCACAAATCTAAGAGCATATGGAAAGAGAAATCTTTATCCTGCCATTTTCTTCTTAGTTTTTTTCTCCCCCTAACAGGAGAATCATGATGCATCAACGCAATATCGTTTTATGTAGCTGGCTTGTAATATTAGTTAATCAATATATGTACAAGTTGTGTGTTGATTATATAAATAAATGGTTTAATCTCTTTTCTTTGGTTCACTGGAGTCACTACAACATTGTTTTTTTATTACTATAGTCAAGGGTTCTTATACTGCAGCTCCTCTAACCCCACTGTCATACTATCAAAGTATTAGTTATAACAATTGAGCTATCCAATCATGTACTCTGTAATAGATGTGTTGAGAAGCAGACTAGAGCTCCTTTACTCTGCCAATAATAACATCTCATATTGCTTCAGGTTCTCATTTCTGTCAGCAGCCACATTTTAATGTTTCCAAATAAGAGCCACTGGTTTAGTAGCAATTAGACGATAAGACGTAGACCAGTTCGGCCACTCGGTCCATCGAGTCTGCTCTGCTATTCCATCATGGCTAACTTTCTATCCCTCTCAACTGCATTCTCCTGCCTTCTCCCCATCACCTTAGACACCTTACTAATCAAGAACCTATCAACCTGTGCTTTAAATATACCAAATGGCTTGGCCTCCACAGCCGTCTGTGGGAATAAATTCCACAGTTTCACCACCATCTGGCTAAAAAATCCTCTTCATCTTTGTTTTAAAGGGATATCCTTCTATTCTGAGACTGTGCACTCTGGTCTTAGACTCTCCCACTATAGGATGGAAGCATCCGGTCCAAGCCCAGCCTTGCTGTATTCAATAGGTTTCAATGAGAACTCCCTTCATTCTTCTCAACTACAGTGAGTACAGGACAAAGCCACGTACACCTCTGAAGGCAGTGACTCGAAGCAGCAGCCCTTCCGATGGCAGCGACTCCAACCAGCAGCCAAATGTCGTGCAATTTGTTAACTTTGCAACAGCAGTACAATGCAATACATGATCATTTAGAAAAATACCTGTGATTTACAGTGTGTATATATATCCATCCAAATCAGGTGGCAGAGGGAAAGAAGCCCTTGCTGAATCATTGAATGGGCACCTTCAGGCTCCTGCACCTCCTTCCTGATGATAACAATGCAAAGAGGTCATGTCCTGGGTGGTGGGGGTCCTTAATGATAGATGCCACCTTTTTGAGACATTGCTCCTTGAAGATGTTCTGGATACTACAGAGGGCAGTGCCCATGATGGAGCTGAATAAGTTTACAACTTTCTGCAGCTTATCCTGTACAGCAGCTCTCCATACCAGAGTGTGATGCAGCCAATTAGAATATTCTGCATGGTACATCTTTAGAAACTCGCGAGTGTTTTAGGTGACACACCAAATCTCCACAAGCTCCTAATAAAATATGGCTGCCATCTTGCCTTCTTTATAGAATGAGAAAAGCTGGAACTGGTGAATCCTGTGCCTATTTGAAAAACATCAAAAATAATCCTCTTTCACAAATCAAGTTGGTTTGTTTGTTCACCAGGGATCCATGCATGTAGGAAATATGGACTCGCGAATCAATGTTATCTCTGACTAGTGCTATGTTGAACCATTGTTCCTGTTTGGTGCTCACTGATTGGTGAATATATCCTGGTTTTTGTTGTTCAGTCATTATAATCGAGTACGACTCTTTGTGATCTCATGGACCATATGGTCCATAGGGTTTTCATAGCAATATACGGAGGTAGATTGCCAGGCGTTTCGTCTGTGCAGATTTTGCTGCTGCCCAGGTTGGCACCCGGCTCCAGACCACCTGCCTTGAAGACCAGTGCTGATGCCACTACCCCACCAGCTGGCTCCATATCCTGGTTTACTCTAGCTAACAACGTTGGGAATGTCACATTTGTACCGGTTGCCAGACTCCTATAATGAAAGATCATACGGGCCTTTTCAAGTTAAAACACTCTCGTTTGAGAACAGTCAGCCCCACTACACATGAGGTGGATTGTACATTGTCCATAAGACCATAAGATATAGGCGTAGAATTAGGCCATTTGGCCCATCGAGCCTGCTGTACTATTCCAACATGACTGATCCATTTCCTCTCACACTTAACTTCCTGCCTTCTCCCCTGCCCAATCAAGAGTCTATCAACCTCTGCCTTAAATATACATAAAGACTTGGCCTTCACAGCTGCCTGTGGCAGAGAATTCCACAGATTCGCCACCGTCTGGTTGAAGAAATTCCTCCTCATCTCCATTCTAAAAGGATGCCGCTGTGTTCTGGGACTGTGTCCTTTGGTCTTAGACTTTCCCACCATAGGAAACAACCTCTCCACATCCACACTATCAAGGCCTTTTACCATTTGATTGGGTTTCAATGAGGTCACCCCTCATTCTTCTGAATTTCAGTAAATAAAGGCCCAGAGTCACCAAACATCCTTCATATGTCAAGTGATTCAACCCTGGAATCATTTCCATGAACATCCTTTGAACCCTCTCCAGTTTCAGCACCCCCTTTCCAAGATAAGGGGCCCAAAACTACTCACAATGCTCCAAGTAAGACCTCACCAGTGCTTTATGAAGTCTCACCATTATGTCCTTGCTTCTGTATTCTAGTCCTTTTGAAATGAGTGCTAACATTGTATTTGCCTTCATCACCACAGACTCAACGTGCAAATTAACTTTTAGGGATTCCTGCACATGGACTCACTCCCAAGTCCCTTTGCACCTGAGTTTTTTGTATTTTCTCTCCATTTAGACAATAGTTAACCCTTTCATTTCTTCTACCTCAGTGCATGACGATACCCTTTCTGACACTGTAATCCATCTGGCATTTCTTTGCCCATTTTCCTAATTTGTCCTTCTGTATCCTCTCTACTTCCTCAAAACTATCTGGCCCTCCACCTGTCTTCATATCATTTGCAAACTTTGCATAAAGTCATCAATTCCATCTGCAAATCATTGATATATAACGTAAAAAGAACCGGTCCCAACATAGAACTCTGTGGAGTAGAACTAGTCACCGGAAGTTAGCTAGAAAAGGCTCCCTTTATTCCCACTCTTTGCCTCCTGCCTATCAGCCACTGCTTTATGCATGCTAGAATCTTTCCTGTAATACCATGGGCTTGTATCTTGTTAAGCAGCCTCATATGTGGCACCTGGTCAAAGGCTTTCTGAAAATCCAAATACACAACATCCACTGATTCTCCTTTGTCCATTCTGCTTATTATTTCTTCAAAGAATTTTGACAGATTTGCCAGGCAAGATTTTCCCTTGAGGAAACCATGCTGATTACTGCCTATTTTATCATATGCCTCCAAGTATGCTGAGACCTCATCCTTAACAATCGACTCTAAAATCTTCCCAACCACTGAGGTCAGACTAACTGGCCTATGGTTTCCTTTCTTCTGCCTCTCTCCCTTCTTGATGAAGTGGAGTGACATTTTCAATTTCCTGTCTTCCAGAACCTTTCCAATCTGTCGCTGCTGAAATCTGCAGGCCCACAAAATCATTGTTCATTAAGTTCAGTTTGTTTTAAAGTTACAATGAATTTTCCAACTCTCTGTATTAACAGTGCCTCAGATTTAGATTGCCTCCATAGCTTGGTAAAACTACAGACTACATTTACAATGCAACAGACCTTCCAGTAATACTTCAAATTATGGAAGCAGCAGAACTGAATATGATTCATGATGTGTCAGAATATTAAAACAAGGAAAAAATGCACTTTGTTAACAAAATCTGACTGTATCATCTCATCTGTAATGACCCACGTTAGGGCTTGTCAAGGATAAGAAATGTTATTTTTACCTGCATATGTAGGCTAGATACTTGGTAGTTTTATTTAAAAAACTCTCAACACGAACCAAAAGTAACTGACAACAGTAACTACCCACGACAGAATCCACATACTCTAGGACACGTTTTAATTCACAATGGATGAGTTTCAGTAAAACAGTTTGGTTTCATGACAGCTCGGTACGTGACAGTAGAGCAGCGGTTAGCACAACACTATTACAACTTGGAGGGGTTGGAGTTCAGAGTTCATTTTCAGCACCATCAGTAAGGAGTTTGTACATTCTCCCCGTGACTAGTGAGCCGGACAGCTGCTCTGGTTTCCTCCCACAGTCCAAAGACGCACCAATTAGTAGGTTAATTGGTCATTGTAAATTGTCCTGTGATTAGGCTATTTTTAAATAGGTGGGTTGGTGGGGTCCAGAGAGGGGCGGTTGTGGTGTGAACATATAAGGGCTATAAGGGCCTGTCCCACGCTTTAAAAGCTATTTACAATACAGTGGAGAGTATCCCACCTTATAATCAAATTTGCAATTCTTTCCAGATTCTTGCCTGGGTAGTGAAGACAAATATCTATTTCTTTTTTTTTGCATCTATGGTAGCGCAATTTGTTACACACCAAGCAACAGGAGGTAACATTCTGCTAAGATAAAGAAGGAAGAGAATCAGTCATTATCTTGTATTCTGAATCTTATTGTCTTTGGATTGGTTTTAAGCAGATACAATCACTTGTTTTAATCTATTTAGATCAATTCTCCAGAGATGCCGTCCTTAAAACAACACCTTCAGTTATAAGTCAGTAAAGTTGGCTCAAAGAAATTCAACCCATCTATATAAAAAAATTATAAGATTTCCACTAGCAATTAATTGAATCTTTTTAAATTTAATTCCTAATTATAGCACTGAACCTACAAAATGATTTATTTGATCCACTAGAAACTTCTATAAAATATTACTTTAACAATAGAATATAACTTATGAGCAAATGGGTCAAGAAATCTGAAAATTTACTAGAGAGAGAAAAATACGAAAATACTTGATAAGAGATATTTTATTTCATCAGCGAAATATTTCATTCACTAAATTAAGCTAATGATACAAAGATCTAAGAGTTGTACATAAGCCAAGATAATCAGCTGACACTAAATAAAAATTATGATGACCTGATCTTTAAGCTCACAGTGGAAGGGAATCATTTGATCACAATGTTATTCTGGGCTCTGCACATGCACTGCCCCATTCCAATGTCACTCGGTGTCTGAGACTTTCTGTGGGGATTTCTGGCATTTAGGAACATCGATGTCCTCAAGCTGGCTGAGCATTCCAAACAGATAGCAAACAAGAAAATAAAAAGGAACAACTGATATGATGTTTACAATACAGTATTTTGTGGATAGAAAACATCAAGATATCATACACAAAGAGGAAGCTAATACAGTAATATAAATAAACTTTATATGAGAGTTTGAAAGAAATTCAAAAATTTAGACTCCACACCTGGGGATTTAGTCTTCTAAGACCAGAGAAGAGTTTCCACAATAATGCAAGTTCAAAGTAAATGTTATTATCAAAGTACATATATGTTACCGTACACAACCCTGAGATTCAGTTTTTGCAGGTATACTTAACAAATCTATAAAATAACAACTATAACAGAATCAATGAACGACCATCCAACTATGGGTTTCAATCAGAGTGCAGAAGACAACAAACTATGTAAATACAAAAATGAAGAAATAATAATAAATAAATAAGCAATAAATATTGAGAACATGAGACGAAGAGTCCTTGGAAAGTGAGTCCAGTTTGTTGTAGGAACATCTCAACGATGGGGCAAGTGAAGTTGAATTAAGTTATTCCCTTTGTTTCAAGAGCCTGATGTTAAGTGGTAATAACGATTCCTGATCCTGATGGTGTGAGTCTTAAGGTTCTCATACCTACTTTTTGGTGGCAGCAGTGAAAAGGGTGTATGTTCTATGTGGTGGGCGTCCCTGTTGATGGATGCTGCTTTCCTGCAATAGTGTTTCACGTAGACTTGCTCAAGGGACTAAGCCATATCCACTACATTTTTGTAGGATTTTCTGTTCAAGGGCATTGGTGTTTCCATACCAGGCTATGATACAGCCGGTCATTAAATCTAAATATACCAATAAAACTTATTTGTACTTCTCAAACAGGATTTCAAATTTTCAGTATTTTTTAAACAAGAATACTGAAAGGGATTTTAAAATTTGTGTCAAATCACTGGTTCTATATTAATGGTGATTCTGAATATTATAGAGAAGCAATATATTACTGACAATCTTTTCCAGATTCACATAAGTTGCAACATATGAACAATGCTAAGAACTGCTGTGTGTTTTACAGGAAATAATGGGTGAGGAAAAATATATGGCCTTATGGTCTTATATAGTCAGCTTCAATACAGGCACAATTTTCAGACAAATATTATTACAAAAACATACAGATTATATAAGGTGCAGCAGATTTGTATACAGCTGTGGTCATGATCAGCAAGAAGATAATTCACACAACAGTAAGTAAATCAATTATGGTTCACATGCGACACATACAGGTCAGGCAGCATCTATGGAAAGGAACAAACCTTCGATGTTTCGGGACAAAACCCTTCTTCAGAACTGAGAGGAAGGGGGAAGATGCCAGTATAAGAATGTTGCCGGGAGTGGAAGAAGGCTAGCTGAAAGGTGATAAGTGAAGCCAGGTGGGAGAGAAAGGAAGGAGGCTGGAGAAAATAGAATCTGATAGGAGTGGAAAGTGGACCACAGCAGAAGGGGAAGGAGGAGAGGAGCCGGGGGAAGTAATAGGCAGGTGAGGAATTTATTTACCTGAAAGAGAAATTGATCTTCATACTATCAGGTTGGAGGGTACCCAGACGGAATAGAAGGTGTTGCTCCTCCACCCTGAGGGTGGCCTCATCTTGGCACAAGAGAACTGACACATTGGAATAGGAATGGAAATTGGAATTAAATTATTTGGCCTCATGGAATAGCTAATGTTGTGCCTTTATTTTAAAATGCTGCAGAGATAAGTCAGGGAAGTACATGCTAGTGAGCATTTCCTCAGTGATGGGATTCATAGGAGAGGATTCTAAGAGACAGGATTTATTTGCATTTGGAAAGGTAGGAGCTGAAAAGGGATAGTCAGCATTGCATGGGAAATCATGTCTCATGACTTTGAGCAGCCAGTGACTCATGGCAACAGTGGTGTGCAGAAGAGCATCTCTGAATATACAATATGTTGAACTTTGAAGTGATTGGACTACAATAGAAGACCATTGAACATACACCCAGTAGCACTTTATTAGGTACAGGACATAGCTAATAAACTGGCCACTGACTGTAGATCGATTAGAAAAGTAAACGAGTGAATTGCGGATGGGATTTAACTGAAACAAGTATGAAGTGATGCATTTGGAAAATTAAGCAACGCAGAACATAAACTGTGAATGATAGGGTTCTGAGGAGTTTTGTTAACAGAAGTACCTTAGGGAACAAGTAGGTAGTTCCCTGAAATTGGTATACAGCACAGAATAGGCCCTTCAAGTCAAGTCAAGTCTATTCAAGTCACTTTTTATTGTCATAACTGCTGGTAGAGTACACAGTAAAAACGAGATAATGTTTTTCAGGACCATGGTGCTACAAGAACAATACAAAAACTACACTAAACTAGGTAAAAAAACAACACAAAACTACACTACACTACAGACCTACCCAGGACTGCATAAAGTGCACAAAACAGTGCAGGCATTACAATAAACAATAAACAAGCTGCTCTGCCCAGAAACCCACAATACAACCTTAGTCTGATCACAAAACAATTTACAATGACCAGAATCACAATCAGGTTTATTATCACTGGCATGTGATATGAAATTTGTTAACTTAGCAGCATCAGTTCAACGTAATACATAATATAGAAGAGAAAAAAAGTAAGTAAAATAGAAATAATCAATCATTCAATCAATTACAGTATATGTATTTATTGAATAGATTAAGAAATGTACAGAAAAAAACAGAAATACAGTATATTAAAAAAAGTGAGGTAGTGTCCAAGGGTTCAATGTCCATTTAGTAATCGGATGGCAGAGGGGAAGAAGCCGTTCCTCTATCGCTGAGTGTGTGCCTTCAGGCTTCTATACCTCCTACCTGATGGTAACAGTGAGAAAAGGACATGCCCAGGCTGCTGGGGGTCCTTAATAATGGACGCTGCCTTTCTGAGCACCGCTCCCTGAAGGTGTCCTGGGTACTTTGTAGGCTAGTACCCAAGATGGAGCTGACTAGATTTATAACCCTCTGCAGCTTCTTTCGGTCCTGTGCAGTAGCCCCCCGCCCCATACCAGACAGTGATACAACCTGTCAGAATGTTTCCCACAGTATATCTATAGAAGTTTTTGAGTGTATTTATTGATGTGCCAAATCTCTTCAAACTCCTAATAAGGTATAGCCGCTGTCTTTTCTTCTTTATAACTACATCGATATGTTAGGTCCAGGTTAGATCCTCAGAGATCTTGACACCCAGGAACTTGAAACTGCTCACTCTCTCCACTTCTGATCCCTCTTTGAGGATTGATGTATGTTCCTTCATCTTACCCTTCCTGAAGTCCACAATTAGCTCTTTCGTCTTAGTGCATTGAGTGCCAGGTTGTTGCTGTGGCACCACTCCACTATCTGCACTCTCGTCACCACCTGAGACCACCTGAATGGTACGTCTTTGGACTGTAGGAGGAAACCAGAGCACCTGGAGGAAATCCACGTGGTCACGGGGAGAACATACAAACACCTTACAGACAGCGGTGGGAGTTGAAGCTAGGTTTCTGGTACTGCAAAGCATTGTGCTAACCACTATGCTAATGCAGGTAGACAAGGTGGTGCAGAAGGCACAACACGTCAATTGAAGCATTGAGTATAAAAGTTGGGACATCTTGTTCCAATTGGTCAAGACCTTAGGCAGGCTAGAGTTGTGGTGGGTCTGCTCACACACTGCAAGATAAAACAATTAAGCTGGAAATATTGCAGAAAAGATACACAAAGAAATTGCTTGTATTATTGGATTTATAAATAGAGATTGGATTGACTGAGTCTATTTTCCTTGGAGCAAAGGACTATGGATAGGGATAGAGAGGTAACACAATAGAGGCATTTAAAGTTGTGACATGCATAGATGGGGTAGATTGCCAGAGACTGTTTTCCAAGGTAGGGACAACTAAAACTAGAGGACGTAGGTTATGGTGAAAGGGAAGAATTTTAAAAGTGATCTGAGGGGTAAATTTTACACACATGGAGTTGGTATCTGGAATGAGCTGCTAGAGGCAGGAACAATAACAACATTTATGAGGCATCAGGACATATTTGAATGAGCAGGGCACAGAGGATATAGAAGAGTTAGGCATGATAGTCAACATAGATATGTAAAGGTACATTGACCCAACGAGTTTATGTTGTACAACTCTATGACATTTATTAAACAGGGAAATTCCATCACTTCCAGTTATGAACACAAATATTTACCACACAATATAGGATCATTTTGATGTCGACATTCAGTGGCACATTGTTAGATAAAGGAGGTATTTTGTGCTCTTCTGCCTCTGTAGCTCATCCACTTCAAGGTTCAGCGTGTTTTGTGTTCTTCTGCACACCACTGTTGTAATGCATGGTTATTTGAGTTACTGTTACCTTCCTGTCAAGTCCAACCAGTTTGCCCTTTCTCCTCTGACCTCTCTCATTCTCACAGCATTTTTGCCCACTGAGCTGCCACTCATTGGATTTTTTTTTGTTTAGATCACTTTTCTTCCCCTTTCTGATGTTTACTCTGAACAACAACTGAATCCCTTGACCATGCTTGCATGTTTTTAGCATTGAGTTGCTACCATATGAATGGCTGATTAGATATTCTCAGTAACAAGCAGGTGTACAGGTGTACCCAATAAAGTGGCCACTGAGAAAGATGGAAGGCTCAAGTTTTCCATTAAGACATCTAATCATTTTACTTTCAGACAAAGGAGATTGCTTTTAACCAAATTGACTTAATTCAGATTTAGATACATATTGTACATAAACGGTTTATTACTAAGGAAGTGGAGTCTGATAAATTATATTGTATTTTTTATGTGTTAATAAATTATACTGGATACACACATAATTTCTTATTTGGTATCTGTAATACAATACTCATATGTGTATTTTTCTGGAATAAATTAAAGATAATTGAATAATCGACTTAAAACAACACTTTGAAAAGCCATCTCTCCTCTTAAAGGTTTTTACATGACATTACCTAGACAAAAGCAACTGAAAGTTTGCATTAAATACTATTCTACAGTTTAAAATGGGGTAAAAAAATTTACAATGTTGACGTTTTATCATTTCAATAGGCACCATCGGCAGAACAAAGTAAAATGGCAGTTTTTCCTAATCTCTAATGTACCGAGTAAGAATAGAGGGTATATAGAGCATTTTAACAGTCAGGCAGCCCACTTTTTGTTTACTTACTGAATATTTTATATATATTGAATTACCGATATTACAATAATTAACCTTAATCTAAAATACCTAAAGACATGTTCTTTTCTTCTCCCAAACACATTCACTTTATGCAGTTTTGTCTGGGAATATCACAACAGATCTCAGAATAACACAGTGCAAATATCACTCCAGATCTTAGGCCAAAGAATAGGAGAAGCCACATTTACAGGGCTATCAATTGTTTAGCTCAGCGGTCCCCAACCACCGGGATGTGGGCCAGTGCCGGGCCGCAAAGCATGTGCTACCGGGCCGCGAGGAAATATATGAGTCAGCTGCACCTTTCCTCATTCCCTGTCACGTGCACTGTTGAAAGTGACCGCAGGCAAGGTCATTACCCGCCTGTCATGCATGTCAACGCGGGAAGAAGATCAACTCCTCAAGCTTGCAAATGATGGTGGGCTCTAAAGTATGTTTGACATAACATCTCTGCTGGCATCCTGGATCAAACTCAGGGCTAAATATCCTGAGATAGCCACGGAGACACTGAAAACGTTGCTTCCATTTACAACATATCCCTACAATGAATGCAATGAAAACTAAATTGCAGAATAGACTGGACATAAGGAACCCCCTTCGAGTATCGCTGTCTCCCATCTCCCCTCGATGGCACCGTCTTGTTGCAGGAAAACAAGCCCAGGGCTTCCACTGATTCAGTGTGTTGCAATGATTTTATATGTTCATACGGGGAACATATGTGCTGTGTGTTTAATATCCAAATGTTACTTGAAATGTTATGATGCTATTGACTTATAATGACATATAACCGTATAACAGTTACAGCACGGAAACAGGCCATCTCGGCCCTTCTAGTCCGTGCTGAACGCTACTCTCACCTAGTCCCACTGACCTGCACTCAGCCCATAACCCTCCATTCCTTTCCTGTCCATATACCTGTCCAATTTAACTTTAAATGATAATATCAAACCTGCCTCTACCACTTACTTAACACTTACTTAAAGGTCCCCTGTCCTCCCCTGATAATTGACTTATCACTATATTCATGCTAGGAAAATACACGCTGTGTGTTTAATATTAAATTCGTTAGATAAACCCTTTTAGAAATGAAATTGAGTGTATTAGCCACTTATCACCTATATTCCGGTCATGATTAAGACTCCCTCCCGAACAGAATCGCCAAAAACGACTTGTAGGAAAAAATCGGCACGTAGACGCATGCGCACACAGGTGCCTGCGCAAGGCTTCATGGTCATTGTAGTATTTCTCGGGGTACACACAACATATTTGACTGCTACTCTTGTCCGTTGGCAACCGTACCCCCCCCCACCCCGGTTGGCCGGTCCGCAAGAATATTGTCAATATTAAACCGGTCCGCAGTGCAAAAATGGTTGGGGACCCCTGATTTAACTTACTTTCAGATAGAAAGCAAAGGGAAAAGTCATGAAAAAAGCAAATGTGGCATTGAAACCAAATGGTGCCATTTTCATAGAAAACTTGTCTCCCTACTATAATTGTATTCTGAACATATCAAAAGTTCTCAATGTCGTTTGAACTTTTTTTGTACTTCATTTCTTTTTCAGTTTGTTTCCAGTGGCAATATATTGATCAGGGTAGCTTCTGAACCCTTTAATCCAGTGGTATGGTATTTTACAGATTAAGTTGCAAAAATAACAATCTGGAGCTTAGATGACTGGTCCACAGATATGAATTCAGTTCTCACCATGTAACAGGTTGAATTTAAATTCAATTAATTATATAAAATTGAAAGGCACTGGAAACTGGAGTAAGAAACAACATGCTGGAGAGACTCAATGGGTCAGACAGCATCAGGGTGGAGACTCTTCATCAAAACCAGAAGCCCAGTCCAGATGATGTGTTTTGACTTGAAGCATCGACTGTCCACCCCGCCCCCCCCCGAAGATAAGTTTAAAATACATATTTGGAAAAAGAGGACTGTTGAACTATTTTACCAGAAATAAAAATTTACAGTACATTCACTCAGTTGCCATTTATTAGGTATAGGAGTGGAACTGGGTGTGGTCATCCACTTCAAGGTTTGGCGTATTGTTTATTGAGGGATGTTCTTCTCACCGTTCTTATGAGTGGTAATTTGAATTATGTCACCCTCCTGTCAGTTTGAACTAATCCGGCAATGCTTCTCTGACCTTTCTCACTAACAAAGTGTTTTTGCACACAGGAAGTGCCACACCAGAATTTTTTTGTCTGCTTTTCACGGCATTCTCTGTAAACTCTAGTTAAGAGACTGTTGTGTGTGAATATCTCAGGAGATCTGAGATTCTCAGACCACCCCGTCTGTCACCAAAAGTCGAAGTCACTTAGATCACATTTCTTCACATTTCTGATGTTTGGTCTGAACAATAACTGAACCTCTTGATCATGTCTGCATGCTTTTATGTATTGAGTTACAGCCACATGATTGTCTAATTAGATAATTGCATTAATGAAAAAGTATAAAAAATAAGATGGCCACTAAGTGTATATCTTCCTCTTACCATAAGACCATAAGACCATAAGACAAAGGAGCAGAAGTAGGCCATTCGGCCCATCGAGTCTGCTCTGCCATTTTATCATGAGCTGATCCATTTTATCCTATTTAGTCCCACTGCCCCGCCTTCTCACCATAACCTTTGATGCCCTGGCTACTCAGATACCTATCAATCTCTGCCTTAAAGACACCCAATGACTTGGCCTCCACTGCTGCCCGTAGCAACAAATTCCATAGATTCACCACCCTCTGACTAAAAAAATTTTTTCGCATTTCTGTTCTGAAAGGGCACTCTTCAATCCTGAAGTCATGCCCTCTCGTACTAGACTCCCCCATCATGGGAAACAACTTTGCCACATCCACTCTGTCCATGCCTTTTAACATTCGAAATGTTTCTATGAGGTCTCCCCTCATTCTTCTAAACTCCAAGGAATACAGTCCAAGAGCGGACAAACGTTCCTCATATGTTAACCCTCTCATTCCTGGAATCATTCTAGTGAATCTTCTCTGTACCCTCTCCAACGTCAGCACATCCTTTCTTAAATAAGGAGACCAAAACTGCCCACAGTACTGCAAGTGAGGTCTCACCAGCGCCTTATAGAGCCTCAACATCACATCCCTGCTCCTATACTCTATTCCTCTAGAAATGAATGCCAACATTGCATTCGCCTTCTTCACTACTGACTCAACCTGGAGGTTAACTTTAAGGGAATCCTGTACGAGGACTCCCAAGTCCCGTTGCATCTCAGAACTTTGAATTCTTTCCCCATTTAAATAATAGTCTGCCCGTTTATTTTTTCTGCCAAAGTGCATAACCATACACTTTCCAACATTGTACTTCATTTGTCACTTCTCTGCCCATTCTTCCAATCTATCCAAGTCTCTCTGCAGACTCCCCGTTTCCTCAGCACTACCAGCCCCTCCACCTATCTTCGTATCGTCAGCAAACTTAGCCACAAAGCCATCTATTCCATCATCCAAATCGTTGATGTACAATGTAAAAAGAAGCAGCCCCAACACTGATCCCTGTGGAACACCACTGGTAACCGGCAGCCAACCAGAATAGGATCCCTTTATTCCCACTCTCTGTTTCCTGCCAATCAGTCAATGCTCTATCCACGTATGTAACTTTCCTGTAACTCCATGGGCTCTTATCTTGTTAAGCAGCCTCATGTGTGGCACCTTGTCAAAGGCCTTCTGAAAATCCAAATATACAACATCCACTACATCTCCCTTGTCTAGCCTACTGGTAATTTCCTCAAAAAATTGTAATAGCTTTGTCAGGCAGGATTTTCCTTTAAGGAATCCATGCTGAGTTCTGCCTATCTTGTCATATGCCTCCAGGTACTCTGTAACCTCATCCTTGACAATCGACTCCAACAATTTACGGACTGTGGCAAGTGAATACTTGGCACCAGCAAAACTATTGACAATAGTTAGAAAGCTTAGATAATAAAAAGTTTGGAGTTAGATTATGCCAAATGGAGCAATAGATGTTTAAATGCTAATAGCTTATTTCATAATTCATTAATCAGAAACCAGAATTTCCCCTGTCCAGGTCCTATCACATTCTAATCTAATCTAATCTAATCTAATCTAAATTTTGCGGTTGGCATGTGAAATAAAAGCGGTTTCTAAAATTAATTGTTTGGGTTACTTAAAGCAACACAGATTGCATCCTCAGTTTAAATCAAAGCTTTAATCTCAGAGCAAGAGCATTTTTCAAACGTTTAATGATATTCCTCATCTTTCCAACATTTTATGTAACAGCTCCAAAAAATACTCAGGTGATTTCATAATGAACTTCACTCATCTCTTTAGATACAATTCATAATAAGAACAACTGTGATGTGTCACTGAACAAAATTAATTGCTTGGCCATTCTGGATAGGTGCAGATTTTAAGAAGCATCATCAACATCAGTAAAGCATCCTGCGTGGTTTTATATTATTACAAAACACACAGCTTGGGTGTCAAAGCCAATGATTTGTAAGTGAAATGTAGTCATGGTCCAACTGTAATGAACATCGATGTGATAATGAGAATTACCATAATCTTATTATCTCCATAAATGGTAGTGCAAGTGCCATGCTGTCTTAAGTTAATTTGCAGTCACAGCAGGCTGATTAAACACATGCAAAAAGGACTGCTTTTACAACCAAAGCTGGGATTTCCTCTTTAATTCTTTTATCAGCCAGATATGCTAAATACTTACACTTTAAGACTTCCTAGTCTGGAAGTGTACACAGCCACATTGTCAAATACAGGATTTCACCAACTACAGTTTCACACTCTTGAGAACTGGTGCAGTATACGTTGCTAATTGAATTATTCCCCCTAAAATCCTTCCTGTACAGTATAACAATAATCCCATACTCTATTTTAAAACACAGGCATTTTGATTGTAATCTTTCATTTCTAATTCTTTCATTTTTTATTTGCTCTTTTGGAGGCGGTTCAGTTTATAAACAGGGTAATGGTAAAATACTAGCCAAGTGCCAAGCATGCATATGAAGGGTCTCAGCCTGAAATGTTGACTGTTTGTTCCTTTCCATAGATGCTGCCTGGCCTGTTGAGTTCCTCCATCATTTTGTAGGTGTTGCTTTGGATCTCTAGCATCTGCTGATTTTTTCATGTTTGCACCAGAATACAAGGTTCTTTCTCCACTTCTTTCCTGTGTCAGAGAACACATCAGAGAGAGAGATAGAGCTCTAAACAGATCTTTCAGGCTACTGAGTCTACATTAATCCTTACACATTTTAATGTCCTCAAACTTCTTTCAACAAGGTCAAGTCAAAATAAATTTATTATTAAAGTATGTATATGTTACCATATGCTACCTTGAGATTCATTTTCTTTCAGGCATTCAGAATCAGTATCAGGTTGATTATCACTGGCATGTGCCATGAAACTTGTTAACTTAGCAGCAGCAACTCAATGCAATACATAATATCCAAAAAAATGAAATAAGTAAATCAATTACAGTATAAGTATATTGAATAGATTAAAAATTGTGCAAAGACAGAAATAATATATATTTCAAAAGTGAGGTAGTTTTCACCGGTTCAATGTCCATTTAGGAATCGGATGGCAGAGGTGAAGAAGCTGTTCCTGAATTGCTGAGTGTGTGCTTTCAGGCTTCTGTGCCTCCAACCTGATGGTAACAGCGAGAAAAGGGCATGGCCTGGGTGCTGGAGGTCCTTAATAATGGACGCTGCCTAAAGATGCCCTGGGTACTTTGTAGGCTAGTACCCAAGATGGAGCTGACTAGATTTACAACCCTCTGCAGCTTTTTTCGGTTTTGTGCGGTAGCCCCTCCATACCAGACAGTGATGCAACCTGTCAGAATGCTCTCCACGTTACATCTCTAGCAGTTTTTGAGTGTATTTGTTGACGTACCAAATCTCTTCAAACTCCTAATGAAGTATAGCCGCTGTCTTGCCTTCTTCATAGCTGTATCGATATGTTGGGACCAGGTTAGGTCCTCAGAGGTGCTCAGAGATAAGTAAATAGAGAAAGAGGTATACATAAAACAAAGACTGACAAACAAAAAATGTGCAAGAGAAGACAAACTGCTCAAATAAATACATAGATACATACGGACAGAGGTGGGGGCTGCTCAATTACAGGGTCTCTATAAAGATGCAGGATCCTTGAAAGTGAGCAAAAACCTGCCTCTGGATTCCATGACACATCTACACCCTAGGGACAATTTCAGTGGCCATGTAACCAATCAACCATCAAGTTTAATCTACCAATTAGCCTATACATTTTTGGGACGTGGGAGGATGCCATGAGCTTCTGAAGGAAATCCACACAGTACAGGAAAGATGTGTGAATTTCACACAGAGAGCATCAGAATTCAAGTTCAACCCCATGTCACTCTAGCTGTGAGGTAGTTTTTCTACTAGTCATCAACGCAGGCTGCGCAGGTTGACTCTGTGCTTAAGAATGCATTCGGTGCATTGGCCTTCATCAATGGTGGGATTGAGTTTAAGAGCCGAGAGGTAATGTTACAGCTATATAGGACCCTGTGCTCAGTTCTGGTCAGCTCACTACAGGACGGATATGGAAACTATGGAAAGGGTGCAGAGGAGATTTACAAGGATGTTGCCTGAATTGCGGAGCATACCTTATGAGAATAGGTTGAGTGAACTCGGCCTTTTCTCCTTGGAGTGGCGGAGGATGAGAGATGACCTGATAGAAGTGTATAAGGCATTGATCATGTGGATAGTCAGAGCCTTTTGCCCAGGGCTGAAATGCCCAACATGAGAGGGCACAGTTTTAAGTTGCTTGGAAGTAGGTACAGAGGAGATATCAGGGGTAAGTTTTTTATGCAGAGTGGAGAGTGCATGGAATGGGCTGCTGGTAACCTTGGTGGAGGCGGATATGATAGGGTCTTTTAAGAGACTCCTGGAAAGGTACATGGAGCTTGGAAAAATAGAGGGCTATGGGTAACCCTGGTAATTTCTAAAGAAAGTATATGTTTGGCACAGCATTATGGGCCGAAGGGCCTGTATTGTGCTGTAGGTTTTCTATGTTTCTGTGTTTACTACCTGTGACACTGTTCCTCGTTTTGTCATCCAAACAACAACACATTTCAGGTTATTTACACCTTTCCTCACTGAGGGAACTTCACTCATACTTCATCATTCCCTCCTGCAGGAGCTGAGCTCAGAATCTAAACCTATAGCTAGCAGTCATGTTTAACCGGGTGGCAAAGCATCACAGTGCAATTTACAATTGAAAAATATGCTCTGTGCAGGGCCTTGCTGATTACGTTGGAGCCAGCTTAATTTAGGATGTTCACTCCAGGAGATCTTTTGGTTGGGTCAAGAGGTGAGCAGCAAATCTGGCTAGTTTGCCATCATCCCGGAAATTAAGATTTTAGATTATGAAAACACTCAATCCTCTTTTATTGTCATTTAGAAATGCACACATGCATTAAGAAGTGATACAATGTTTCTCCGGAGTGATATCACAGAAAACAGGACAAACCAAAGACTAAAACTGACAGAACCACATAATTATAACATATAGTTACAGCAGTGCAAAGCAATACCGTAATTTGATGAGGAACAGACCATGGGCATGGTAAACAAAAAGTCTCAAAGTCCCGAGTCGATTGACTCCTGAGTCCCCGATAACAGGTGGCAAAAGGGAGAAACTCCCTGCCATAAACCTCCAGGCACTGTCAACTTGCCGATGCCTTGGAAGCAGCTGACCACAGCCGACACTGAGTCCATCCGTCCAAAAACTTCGAGCTTCTGACCAGCCTCTCCGATACAACCTCCCAAGCGCCATCCTCTGCCGAGCGTCTTCGACCTCTCCCCCGCCGTTGAGACACTCAAAGCCGAGGATTTCAGGGCCTCTCAGCTCCGGAGATCCTGGTTACCACACAGTAGGTTACCACACAAATTCAGGGCCCAAAAGCTGAACAAGCATAGATAACTTTACCCACCTCAACACTGAACTGATTCTACGATCCATGGAGGAACTCAGCAGGCCGGGCAGCGTCGATGGAAAAAAGTAAACAGTCGAAGTTTCGGCCCAAGACCCTTCATCAGAAGAAAAAAATGTGAGAAGTCAAAGTAAAAAGGCAAGGGGAGGGGAGGAAGGAATACAAGGTACAGTAGTAGGTAATAGATGAAACTGGAGTGGGAGTGAGGTAAAGAGATGGGAAGTCAATTGGTGAAAGTGTTAAAGGGCTGGAGAATGGGGAATCTAATAGGAGAGGACAGAAGGCCATGGAAGAACGGGAAGGGTGGGTAGCACCAGATGGAGGTGATGGGCAGGCAAGGAAATAAGGTGATAGAGGAAAATGGGAATGGGGAATGGTGAAGGAGGGGGTGGGGCATGACCAGAAATCAATGTTCATATCATCAGGTTGGAGGCTATCTAAATGGAATATAAGGTGTTGCTCCTCCAACCTGAGTGTGGCCTCATCACGGCAGTAGAGGGGGAACATAGACTGACAGGTCAGAATGGGAATGGGAAGTAGAATTAAAATGGGTGGCCACCGGGAGATCCTGCTTTTACTGGCAGAAAGAGCATAGTTGTTCGGCGAAGCAGTCTCCCAACCTACATCAGGTCTCATCAACATACAGCAGCCCACACCGGGAGCACTGGAATGGTTGTATCCAGTAATGATCCTCCTCTCTCTTTCACCATTTCCCCATTCCCCTTTCTCTCTCTCACCTATCTCCTTACCTGCCCATCACCTCCCTCTGGTGCTCCTCCCCCTTCCCTTTCTTCCATGGCCTTCCGTCCTCTCCAATTAGGTTCCTCCTTCTCCAGCCCTTTATCTCTTTCACCAATCAACTTCCCAGCTCTTTAGTTCACCCCTTCCCCTCTCCCAGTTTCACCTATCACGTACTACCCTGTATTTTTCCTTCCCTCCCCCCACCTTCTTACGCTGACTTCTCAACTTTTTTCTCCAGTCCTGCTGAACGGTCTAGGCCCAAAACATCGACTGTCTACTCTTTCCTTAGATGCTGCCTGGCCTGCTGAGTTCTTCCAGCATTTTGTGTGTGTTGCTTGGATTTCCAGCATCTGCAGATTTTTTCTTTTTTATGATCTACGGACTCACTTTCTAGGACTCTACAACTCATGTTTTCAATGTTATTTATTCATCCATTAGTTCATTCTGTTTACACACCTTGTCTACTTTTGCACATTTGTTGTTTGCCCGTCTGCTTGTGTGTAGCTTTTCATTGATTCAATTGTATTACTTTGCCTTAATGTGAATGCCTGTAAGAAAATGAATCTCACAGTCGTATATGGTGGCATATATATGTAATTTGATAATCAATTTATTTTGAATGAGTTTACAGGGCAGAATAGGACACATATTTTATTATATTCCTCACCTGCCTGATTAACAGCACTACATTTTAACTTGTTATAAATGCTTTTAATGAATGTCCAAAATCACAAACTATGCATATCCCAGAGTTAATAAAGCTGGATTTCAGGACAAATATGAAGCTTACATGTTTTTTTAAGAGATCAGGGAATTGTTGAACATCTTCAGTAAGAGTATCTGTGTACTTTGAAATTAAATCATTAGGAAGCTAGGGGAGTAAATCTACCTTTGGTCAATCAACATTACACATTTGTTAGTGTATCAGCCACTGGTTAGACTCATTCCTTACTTCCAAATCCAGTGAAGTCAAGGGAACTAAATGTGTAAAAATGAGCACAAGTCACAAAAAAAATTCTTACAGGCTCTGGATGACTACGGATGAATGTCCCCTCTGTGGTATCGGAATGCATGCTGTAAATCAAATTTATTTAATATCCAGGAAGAAAAACACCAGCAAATAAGTTTCACAACTGGATGCAAAGACTTTTATTAGGCTGAAAAAGCCAGTATCGCATTACCAAATTTATTGGTTTACAGGACTGAACTATACTTTAACAATATTAATGATATATTAATGAATTGTCTTAACTGTGCATTTTCCCAAAGGATATTTTCCCTTTAACATTAACATTAAAAGATGTTAATGTTAGTTCTATTGCTAGGCATCTCAATTGAATGAACTATTAGGTCCAAAGCACTAACAAACTTAGCAGTAGCTTTGGCATTTTAGTAAAAGTGAATACTACTTTGGCTTTTTCCTGCACTTGTATTATCCCCAAGACAGCTGTGAAACACAGTGCTATGAAAATGTGATGACAACTTACTAAATAACAAGTTGCCATATGAGGCTTTTAATACACAACCGTGGTGTGCAGTCATTAACAAGTCACCGTAACAAATCTCATCTAGCAAATTAACCAATAAAAGTTAATGCTTTAACTCAACCTTGCTTGAAGTTAAACTGACACTTCCAAAATCTGTTGCTCATTGCCCTCCTACATTTACAGCTGCAAAGTGCTCATTGCTTTAAATGAACCATGCATGTTGTTTATGAAAAAAAACAGAAAAAAATTAACAGAGGATGTGAGCACCTTTCGCCAGTAGTGAGAGACAACACACAGGGGAGCACTTGTCATTGACTGCAATAATTGGGCTGATCACAGAAGTGACCTTTTCTCAGCTTTCTCCACGTACTGAAGATTTTCTCCAAGGAACATTGAATGTCTGTCCTGCTTTAGCACTTGCAGTAATTTCAAGATTCTGGTTTTTATGCTAGTTAAACAACTTCACCCAAGAAGACCATCAAAAACCTTAATTATCCCTTTATTCAAACTCCATGAACTTTCTTTTCTTGCATAAGGTTTTATTTTGCATAACTCATATAGAAGGAAGTCCAAGATATTAAACATACTGTACTACGCCATCTAGTTGCCCTAGCACCATTGGGCTCCTGGACTAGTGTGGATAGCTTCACTCCCCCAGTGCTGAATTGACTCCACAGCCCATGGGCTCACTTTTGGGGACTTTGCAGCTCATGTTCTCAGTATTGTTTGATTATGTTTTGTTAATTATTTGCTCGATTTGTCCTCGTTTGCACACTGCATGTTCGTCGGTCTTTGTTACATATGGTTTTTTCATGGTCTGCCAAACAGCAGAAGATCACAGAGTGAGTTGGAGACATTTCATAGGAACATAGAAAAACTACAACACAGTACAGGCCCTTTGGCCTACAATACTGTGCCGAACATGTACCTACTTTAGAAATTAGAGTTACCCATAGCCCTCTGTTTTCCTAAGCTCCATGTACCTATCCAGGAGTCTCTAAGTAGCCATTCCTGTCCCTGAGCCATCCAAGTCTCTGTAATGGCCACAACAGCATAGCTCCAAGTACTGACCTACGCTCTAAGCTCATCTGTTTTGTTCATGATGTTTCTTGCGTTAAAATAGACACATCTCAAACCATCGGTCACCTGCCTATCCTCACTCTCACACTGTCTCCAAGCTTTCTCTATTTGTGAGCCAACCACTCCTTCCATGATCTCTGCAGTTCAGTTCCCAACCACCAGCAATTCTAGTTTAAACTCTCCCCAATAGTCTTAGCAAACCACCCTGCCAGGATATTGGTGCCCCCTCGGATTCAAGTGCAACCCATCCTTTTTTACAGGTCACTCCTGCCCCAAAAGAGATCCCAATGATCCAGAAATCTGAATCCCTGCCCCCTGCTCCAATCCTTCAGCCACGCATTATCCTCCACCTCATTCTCTTCCTATACTCACTGTCACATGACACAGGCAGTAATCCCGAGATTACTACCTTTGAGGTGCTGCTTCTCAACTTCCTTCCTAACTCCCTGTAGTCTGTTTTCAGGACCTCCTCCCTTTTCCTACCTCTGTCGTTGGTACCGATATGTACCACGAACTCTGGCTGTTCTCCCTCCCATTTCAGGATATCGTGGGCACGATCAGAAACATCCCGGACCCTGGCACCTGGGAGGCAAACTACCATCTGTGATTCTTTCCTGCATCCACAGAATCATTTGTCTGACCCCCTAACTATAGAGTCCCCTATTACTCTGCCTTCTTCCTTTCCCTACCCTTCTGAGCCACAGGGCCAGACTCTGTGACAGAGGCACAGCCACTGTTGCTTCCCCCAGGTAGGCCGTCCCCCCCCCCAACAGTACTCAAACAGGAGTACTTATTGTTAAGGGGAACAGTCACAGAGGTACTCTCTAGTATCTGACTCCTGCCCTTCCCTCTGCTGAGTGTTACCCACTCATCCGTCTCCCGAGGCTCCGGTGTGATGACTTGCCTTTAGCTCCTCTCTATAACTTCCTCACTTTCCCTGACCAGACACAGTCCCTAAGGAGCTGCAGCTTGACGTACCTGCTGCAGGTGTGGCCATCCGGGAGGCTGGGAGTCTCCCGGACTTCCCACATCTGACACCCAGTACGGAACACTGGCCTCACAGACGTACTTCCAGTTTCTATTCTCACAGGTAACTTACCTCGCATCGACCCAGTATCACCAAGGTCCGAATGACCCAAAGCCTTATCATTCTGCCTCGGGTCACCCTGTCGATGACACTAGGCAGTGTCTCCCTTTTATGCCCAAACCTTCCCTGCTATCTAACTCACGACTGGTGCTCCGGTTATAGCTGCTGATAGTCCGTGTACAATGGACTAATGCTCTTGAAGCTCCCCTTTTAAATAACTACCACCAACCTGCGAGAAATCCCTCTTGGTAAAGCTTGTGGACTTCTCACGCCAGGTTTAACAAGCAACCAGTGGCTGTCAAGATTTGTCTGCCAAGTGGGAGATCACAGAGCGAGTTGGAGACAACTTCCTGTGGACTTTAGTGTGCCAGGATTAAAAAGTGACCAGAACCTTTGGGAGAATGTCAATGTTATGCAAACATAACAATCTCTTAGACAATCGGCAGGGACCGATGAATAGAAGCGGGCTGTAAGTGCAGCGGCCATTGCATGAGTGGGACAATGTGTGAGTGGTCAGATTTTGGCTCGAAAGGCTTAGGCGAGAACAAGCGGATGCTACTGGGAGAGAATGATCTATCAGAGCACAGCAACAGCTAGGTCAGTGGCACTGTGGATGGGTAAAGGCAGGCAGGCAGACTGATGCTCAACAGTTAGAGGGATGGACAGGAGATTCTATGACCACCAAAAAAAAAAATGCCAGGATGGTGTGTTGCCTCCCAGGTACTAGGGTCCAGGAGGCCTTTGACTGGCTGCAGAAGATTCTCAAGGGGGAAGGTGAGTAGCCAGAGGGCATGGTGCACCAATGACACAAGTAGAATGGGAGAAGATGTCCTGCCCAGTGAGCATAAGGAGTTAGGGATGAGGCTGCAGGGCAGTAATTTCTGGATTACTCCCACTACCATGTGCTAGACAAGGCAGGAATAAGATGATGGTTCAGATGAATGAGTGGCCGAGGAAGTGGTTGAGCGGACAGGATCATTGGGAACTCTCCTGGGGAAGGCATGACCTATACGGATTACACATGAAACTGTGGGAGACTAATATCCTTGTGGACAGGTTTGTTAAAGCTGTTGGAGAGCATTTAAACTAATTTGGCAGGGGAATGGGAACCGGAGTGATAGGGCAGAGGGAGGGGCAGTTGGTATTTAAGTTAATCCAGTGTGTAGTGAGACTGTGAGGGAGGACCGTCAGATAATAGGTCAAAATTTCAGTCAGTGGGATGAGTTAAAGTATTACATGGGGGTAAAGTTAAAGGGTGGCAAATATAGGATGGAAGATGTTATATTTGAATGCACACAGTATACAAAACTAGGTAGATAATCTTGTTGCACAGTTGGAGATTGGCTTGGATGGCATTGTAGGCATCATTGAGTCATGGCTGAAAGAAGATCATAGTTGGGAGCTTAACATCAAAGGATGCACATTGTATCGAAAGGCAAGATAATTAGGCAGAGGGGGTGGGTGGCTCTATTGATTAAAAAAATTTCTTGTGAGGAAGTGATATAGGATTGGAAGATGTAGAATCCTTGTGGGTAGAGTTAAGAAACTGCAAGGGTAAAAATACCCTGATGGGAGTAACACAGTGTACAGGCCTCCAAACAGCAGTCAAGTTGTGTGATATAAATTACAGTGGGAAATTGAAAATGTTAAAAGGGCACTGTTACAATAGTGATGTGGGATTTCAATATCCACTTAGATTGGGATAATGAGCTGGCATTGGATCCCAAGAGAGGAAATTTGCTGAGTGCCTACAAGATGGCTTTTTTGAGCAGCTTGTGGTTGAGCCAACTAGGGGATCAGCTATTCTGAATTGGGTGTTGTGTAATGAACCAGATTTGATTAGAGAATTTAATATATAAGAACCCTGAGGAGGCAGTGATTATAATATGATAGAATTCACCCTGCAGATTGGGAGGGAGAAGATAAAGTCAGATATATCAGTATTCCAGTAGAGCAAAGGGAATTAAGGAGGCATGAGAGAGGAGCTGGCTAAAGTTGATTGGAAAGGGACGCTAGCAAGGACAGCAGCAGTAAAACAATGGCTGGAGTTTCTGGGGGCAATTTGGAAGGCTCAGAATAGACACATCCCAAAGATGAAGAAGTAAACTAAAGGGAGGATGATTAACCATGGCTGACAACGAAAGTCAAAGACAGCATAAATGCAAAAGAGAGGGCAGGTAATATAGCAAAGATTAGTGGGAAGTTAGAGGATAAGGAAATTTATCAAAAAACAATGTGCGGCAACTAAAAAAAAAGCTATAAGGAGAGAAAAAAATAATATATGAAGGTAAGCTAACCAATAAAATAAAGAAGATATCAGAAGTTTTTTCAGAGATTTAAAGAATAAAAGGAAGATGTGAATGAATAAGGCAAGGCAAGACAAAGAAGATGATGCTGGAGAAGTAGTTTTGGGAGACAAAGAAATGACAAATTTAATAAGTATTTTGCATCATTCTTCACAATGGAAGACCCTAGCTATGTGCCAGAAATTCAGGGGTCAGAAAGCAGTGTAGTTGCTATTACTAAAGAGAAGTTGCTTGTGAAGTTGAAAGGTTTTAAGGTAGATAAGTCATTTGGGCCAGTTGGAATACACCCCAAGGTTCTGAAAGATGTACTGAAAAGATTGTGGAGGTCTTAGTAATGATTTCTCAAGAATCACTAGATTCTGGAATGGTTCTGGAGAACTGGAAAATTGCAAATATCACTCCACTCCTCAAGAAAGGAGAGAAGTAGAAGAAAGGAAATTACAGCCAGTTAGCCTGATTTAAGGGTTTGGGAAGATGTTGGAGTCCATTATTAAAGGTGAGTTTTCAGGACAATTGGAGGCATATGATAAAGTAGGCCAAAGTCAGCATGATTTCCTTAAAGGGAAATCTTACCTGACAAATCTGTTGGAATTCTTTGAGGAAATAACAGGCAGGAATCACAAAGGAAAATCAGTGGATGTTGTTTACTTGGATTTTCAGAATGCCTTTGACAAGGTGCCACACATGAGGCTACTTAACAAGCTAAAAGTGCCCATGGTATTACAGGAAAGATGCGAGCATGGATGGAAGATTGGCAGACTGGCAGGAGGCAAAATGTGGGAATAAAGGGGGCTATTCTAATTGGCTGCTGGCAACTAGTGGTGTTCCACAGGTCAATATTGGGACCACTCCTTTTCATATTATATGTCAACAATTTGAATGACAAAATTGATGGCTTTGTAGCCAGGGTTGTGGATGATGCAAAGATAGGGTGAGGAAGCAGGGGTTCTGCAAAAGGACTGAAACAGATTGGGAGAATGGGCAAAGAAGATGCAGATGGAATGTAGTGCAGGGAGGTGTATGATCATGCACTTTGGTAGAAGGAATCAAAAAGCACAGACCATTTTCTAAATGGGGAGAATTTTTTTTAAATATCAGAGGTGCAAAGGAACTTGGGACTCATTGAGCAGAATTCCCTAAAGATTAACTTGCAGGTTGAGTAAAGAAGGCAAACGCAATATTAGCATTCATTTCGAGAGGAAAATAATTAAGAACAAAAATGTAATGTTGAGGATTTATAGAGCATTGTTCGGACCACACTTGCAGTATTGAGAGCAGCTTTGGGCCCCTTATCTAAGAAACCATGTGCTGAAATTGGAGAAGATCTAGAGGAGGTTCATGAAAATGATTCCAGGAATGAAAGGGTTAACATATGAGGAGAATTTGATGGCTCTTGGCCTGAACTCACTGCAATTCAGAAGAATACAGGGGGATTTCATTGAAACCTATTGAATATTGTAAGACCTAGATAGAGTGGACGTGGAGTGGATCTTTCCTATAGTGGGGGAATATAGGACCAGAGGGCTCAGCCTCAGAATAGAGGGACTTCCACTTAGAACAGATAAGGATGTATTTCTTGAGCCAGAGGGTGACAAATCTGTAGAATTCATTGGGGCAGACAGCTGTGGAGGTCATGTTGAGTATATTTAAAGTGGATGTTAATAGGTTCTTGGTTAGTAAAGGTGTTAAAGGTTTTGGGAAGAAGGCAGGATAATCAATCAGCCATGATGGAATGGCAGAGCAGACTTAATGGACCAAATGGCCTAATTCTGCTCCTATGCTTTGTGGTATTATGGATTCTATTGTATTTCTTTATTTTCCTATGGGTGCCTGCAAGCAAATGAATCTTAAGCTTGTGAGTGGTATACACAAGGTTGTATATGGTATGGATACTTCAATGATAAATTTTCTTTGCAATTTTGATATGCTATCTATAATTTTCCCTTTTGAAGCATTGCTTTTCCTTCTAGGTTTCATTTTCTGATTTATCTGAAGTTATTGATTTCAGTCTGCAGACTGCATATTATAGGAAATGTATCCTGTAGACTGATGGTCAGGTTAGAGAGTCATACTGTCTAATGGAATGGGAAGCGTCAAGAGAGATAGATTGAGAAATCATGATTAGGGAGCTAAGGTGAGGCAAAGTTGGAGAGGAAGGCTGGGAAATCTGAATGCACTGTGGGAACTGGGGCACAAGAAGAAATGGAGAGGAGACTGAGAACAGGGTTAACTTGGGTCCTGGAATCGCCTGAGGGGTTGAGACAAGGAGCCAAAATGGTGAATGCATGATAGTCATTGGTAATTTCCACTCTTGGGTGAAATAGAATGAAGTTTAAAAATCAAAGTAAATTTATAATCAATGTATGTATATGTTACTATATACTACTTTAAGATTTGTTTTCTTGCAGGTATTTACTGGGAAGTTAAAGAACTATAAACAAATCTACAAAAAAATACAAGATTGACAAGCTACTATTTTAATACTGTTAGTTGAGGATTTGACCTTGTACTGTATATTGGAACAGTAGGAACTCTGCTGTAATCTTTACACATCACTCTGCCTTTGACTATGTGAGTTAAAATGTACATCTGAGATTTCTCCTGTGAGACAGACGATCAAACTTTGAATACAGGCCTATCCAGTACATGAGTGTTTCAAAGTTCAAGGTAAATTTATTGTAAATGTACATATATGTTACCATACACTACCTTGAGATTCATTTCCTTGCAGGCATTTATGGGGGAAAAAAAGGAAATATAATGGAATCTATGAAAGCATATACATGAAGACTGACAAGCAACCAATGTGCAAAAGAAGACAAACAGTGCAAATACAGTAAAAAAAACATGATGCTGAGAACATAAGTTGTAAAGAGTCCCTGAAGTGAGTCTGTAGGTCATAGAAACTGTTCAGAATTGAGGTGAGTGAAGTTATCCATGCTAGTTCAAGAGCCTGATAGCTGAAGGGTGACAATTGTTTCTGAAACTGGCTTTGGAATGTGAGGCGGTATGTCAATCCAATTAGCGACATGTGATAAAACTTTCTTTCCATTTCCTCTTAGGTTCCTTCACTAAGAGCCTAAGGATTCTCAGCGAAGGAGCCCAAGAGGACAGGGGAAGGAAGATCAATCAAATACTGTAATGCTAGTTGAATAGACAGGCTGCCTTACTTTCCAAAGCCTTCCCACCACATAAGCACAAGTCAGGAATGTGAATGAATACTCTGTAATTCCACTGATCATTCATAAAGAAGTCACAAATGCTAGTGATCCGGATCACCTTATTGATACCCTATGTTCCGCCCTCAAATTTTCATTCCCTCCATGGCAGACATATAGTGACTACAGTCTGTACCAGCTACCAAATGCACAGTAGTTAGAAACTCGGGCTACTCCGACAGCACATTCCAAATTCAATTCAATTCAAGTTTCATTGTCATTCAACCATACAGGAATACCCATTAACACAGCCAAGTGAGACAGCATTACTCCGGCAACAAGGTGCAAAACACAATACCAACAGTCACACACAGCACAAAGCATATTTAGCACATACAAGATAGCAAGCACGTGTAAGGTATCAGTAAAATGCAGCCATCCAAAAAAAATAGCCCAGCCCTGAGTCCATGAATGCCACAGAAATCTGCAGTTGACCACAATACAGCTTGCCTTCTGCAGAGCGAACACTGAGGGGCATCACTGACTCCAGCCTGTGGAGCACGCTGGCTTTAAAGCCTCTCTCCTGGCAGCTGTGAACATACGACACCGCAGCTTGAGGCCCTGAGTCCATGCAGTTGACCACAATATAGCTTGTCTTCTGCCGAGTGAATACTGGTGGTGGGGGAGTGGGGGGAGGCAGCACCAACCCCAGCCACATTGCCTCTGGTGGAGCACAGCATCTTTGGCGCCTCTCTCTTAGCATCTGTAAACAGGAAACACTGCAGCTTAAGGCCTCGTCCTCACTACGACTAAGGCCACGCAGCTCCCCTACCACCGCCAGTAAATCACTGAATCATATTTGCAACATTCCACGTTAACAATGTCCGAAAGGGTCTTGTGAACACGACTGTAATGGTCGCTCGCTATAGGCTGCTCACCTCCTTGCACACTGACTCCTCCAAAGCCTTTCTGAATCCGGTGGCCTCTACCAGCAAAATAAAAAACAAAGGCTTTAGGGATGTGGGAACATATTTTCCTGCATGGTCCCACCGAGTCTCACATCACCCTGATGTGGAGGCACATCACTGCGTGTCCTCACAAGCGGATTAACAGCAGCCAAGTGTCTGAGAAACGGCAGCCAAACAATACTGAGCTTGAGGTTCGTGAAGCATAAACAGAAGAGTTCAGGAACAGGAGGACAATAAGGGCTTAGTGGGAGAAGAAGCTATTCGACATCAGGAGCCTTGCCTTCAAGCTGAGTGAATGATGAAGACATTGCCAAGGCAACAAGGATTCCCCCTGTATAGAAATGTTTCTCCCAAGCACTTTGCATATACTGTACCTAGTCTTCAGTGCAAACATAATGACCCTCTCCATCATTATCACCACCAACGTATATCACAACCAGCCAAGAGAGCCCAGATTTCTCATGTTCTTCCTCACTGTCTGTTTTCTTGATTCACCTGCAATGAAATGATCCTCACTATTCACTTCAATGGTTTATGACAGTTTGTATTTCCTGACCAATGATGTCTCACTGAAATCACTGTGTAGATGCTTCATCTGCACACCTCAAAGCGGCTTCGTTCTGCAGGGGTGTAAACAGTGGCTGAGAACTTCACTGCTTCAGACTACTGTTCAGTGTCAATGGTATGTATTCAATATCGTATGCAATGGTGCTGACACTAATGTAAATCACAATGTAATGGTCAGATTAGCATGCTTTGGGTTTGGAGATGCACTGGAGGGACCAATGTAAGTTCACACTCATCTGGAAATGAGAAATCTCTTCCAGCTAGAAGTGTAATTTATTTTATGCTATTGAATCAATTGACCATTTCAAGATACATAATGGGGAAGAACTGATGATGTCGCAGCAGCAGGAACACCTCGTTTTTCTCAGTGTTATACCATCTTGCCTAAGCAATAATTTCTGACTATCACTACTTCTCAGCTTGCGATTCTTTGTATAAAGGATGGCTCTTAGAGATTGGGCATCATTAAGTAGATGTTTCACCATGTGACCTTGCTCACAAACATTAGACTCTCGGAGTCCTCCTCACAGGAGGCTGCCATTTTAAGTACTGGAGGCGCAGACCAAGCGAGAAGTGAATCTGTAAATCAACTTTACATTGGAGGCAATAATGAAAGACCATAAGACCATAAGATATAGGAGCAGAATTAGGCCATTTGGCCCCTCTAGTCTGCTCCACCATTTCTTCATGGCTGATCCATATTCCTCCTCAGCCCCAATCTCCTGCCTTCTCCCTATATCGCTTCATGCTCTGACTAATCAAGAATCTATCAACTCTGCCTTAAATATACCCAATGACTTGGCCTCCACAGCCACCTGTGGCAACAAATGATGCTGTGAAACATGAAAACTGTGGCAAGAGTCAGATTATTTCACTATCAGTTGCTGATGGCATTGAAGAGATCCTTTCAACATTCCTCTTGAATATTTGAGTTGAATTGTGTAACTTCATTAACCCACCTCAGTGAGATCTAAACGTCAACACAGTGACCTCTCTGCACCTTGAAAAACATGCTATGCCTGAAATCAAAAAGCATTCGAACAATGCTAATTTCTTAAAAGCTGTGTATGATAAAGTGAAGTCACACAACATTCAAATAGAAAATGGTGACCACTTTCTTTCAAGTGAATCACCCTCGGTGTGCTTTGATCACCGTATAGGTTGGCTTGGATGTGCTGCTGCTGTTGTGCCTAACTCCATTCCTAACTGTTTCCACACCACTTTCTTATCTATGCTATCCTCAGCAGACTGGAGGAAGTTGGAAGTTCAAAGTACATTTATTATCAAAGTAAGTATAAATTATACAACCTACTGGCAGCCACAAAACAAGAAACCCAAAAGAACCCAGTTTAGAAAAAAGACCAACACCCAACGCAGAGAGAGAGGGAGAGAGGGAAATCAAATAATGCAAGCAATAAAAGCAAGCGACAACGTTCCAAATGAAAGTGAATCCATGGACCCAAAGCCCAGAGCAGCCAGAACCGGCCCATACCCTCAGTCACAGGTCATCACGCAGCGTGATAAATTGTCATGAAGATGAGTTATTTATTGTAGCTCACTTTGATGTACCAGGTAATGCCAACTTCTGTTGCTCCCTGAAAGTGTAAGGGGTTAGTAAATGGCAGAATCCTTAAGACATGTACAGTCAGATCTTGGAATGCAAATTTATAGCTAGCCGAAAGTGGCGATGCAGGTGGTTAGGGTGGCATAGTAGGCACACGACATACTTGCCTTCTTTGGTTGGGGTGTTGAGGACAAAAGTTGGGAGGTCATGATACACAGGCATGGAATAGGATACAGACCATGTGTAGGCAGAAGGGTCAGTTAAATTTGTCATCATGGTTGACTCAGAGATCATGGGCAAAAGACATGTTCCTTTGATTACTGTTTAAAATTCTATCTGTTCTAAAATGGGTTATTATACAACCAATGTTGCTCCTGTGCTCAATTTAGACTTGTTCCACCAGAAATGATATTTAGACAACAGTTGGAGTATTCTGTGCAGTCTGGCCTCTGCATTACAGGAAGGATGTGGAGACATTGGAGAGAGTAGAGAAGAAATTCGCCAGGATGCTGAATGGATTAGAGACGATTATCTATAAAGAGAGGTTAGACAAACTTGGATTATTTTCTCAGTAGCATTGGAGGACAAGGGTGAACTATAAAATAATGAAGGTATAGATATGGTAGATGACCAGAGTCTTTATCCCAGGTTGAAAATGTCACATACTAGAGGTTATCAATTTAGCATGAGAGGAAGAAGTTTTAAAGAGATTTGTAGGCAAGTTTTTTCAAACAGGATGGTAAGTACCTGACGCGTGTTCCCGGGACAGATATTGGAAGCAGATATGATAGAAGCATTTAAGAGGCATTTAGACAGGGCTATAGGCCAAGTAGTCAGAAGGGCTTAGTTTAATTTGGAATCACGATCGACTCATGTGAGTTACATCGTACAATAAACCTGATGAGCCACGTGGCAAAAATTATTCTCAGAGCAATCATGATGAGAGCAAGACTCCGTATAAAACCAGAAATCAGTAAAGAACAATGCGGCTTTGTGGAAAACAATGAAACCAGAAATGCAATTTTCATGCTACGGATGATCTGTGAACGAGCCATCCAGGTACAAAAAGACATCTACCTATGTTTCATCGACTATACAAAAGCTTTTGACACTGTCAGACAGCAAGATCTTCTGGAAATGCTTCAAGATCTAGACATAGATGAGAAAGATATACGTTTCTTAACAAACTTATACTGGGACCAGACATCATCCATCAGAGTAGAAGAAGTGAGTGAGTATGTGAATATTATGAGAGGAGTCAGGCATGGTTGTGTCTTTTCACCAGACTTATTCAACCTGTATAGTGAAGATATCTTGAGAAGTATCAAAGACATAAAAGGATTCACAATTGGAGGCCATAATATAAATAACATCAGATATGCTGATGACATCGTATTAATAACTGACTCAGAAACAAAACTTCAAGAACTAATCACTATAATGGCAGCAGAAAGTAATCGCAGAGGCGTCTCAGTCAACACCAAGAAGACAGAAAGCATGGTCATCTCCAGAAAGACAAACATCCCATAACGTGTGATCAAGATCGGAAATACAAACATCAAACAAGTCAGCAAATTCAGGTATCTTGGCAGCCTAATAACAAGTGATGGCAGGTGCGACACAGATATCAAATACAGAATAGCAATAGTGAAAGAAGCTTTCCAAAAAATGAAGACCATATTAACAGACAGAAAGATGAGCACGTACACTAAAAACAGAATACTGCAGTGCTACATTTACTCTATCCTGACTTATGGAAGTGAATGCTGGACCATTTCCCCAGCAATGGAAAAGAGACTAGAAGCAGCTGAATTATGGTTCTGCAGGAGAATGTTAAAAATATCATGGATCATACACACACATCAAATGAAGAAGTTCTCAGAAGAGCCCAAGCAGTTCGATCACTCATACCAACAATAAGAGAAAGACAACTCAGATTCCTAGGACACATCATGCAGAAAGATGAACTAGAAAAACTCATACTCTCTGGAAAGATTGAGGGGAGTAAACCTAGAGGAAGATCTCGGCTTATGTACATCAAAAGCATAGCCAGGTGGCTACACATCGAGGAAATGGTAGTCATCCAAAAAACGAAGGAGCGATCTATATGGAAAACCACAGTCACCAAAGTCCGCAAAGGATATAGTACCTAGACAGACAGACAGATTGACTCACACATCGTGGGCAAAAGAAATGTTCCCTCGATTACTGTTTAATGTTCTGTCTGTTCTAAACTGGTTATTCCTGCGCTGAGTTTAGACTTGTTCAACCAAGAACGATACAAGTTGTGCCTTAGTGCTATTTCTGCTGTTAAAAGTGGCAACACTTGTTCTTGACTAATGTTACAAGTTAATAGAGAGGTACAGAGCAACAGAAGGAAGTGTAATCCTATTGCAATTGGAGACAATTGTGACTGGAGTTCACGTTAATACTATTAATAGCCAGTATTAGATGAAATTCAGTGAGTCGCTATTGATTACTGGTGAATTTGAAGTTCTTCACAGATTCTCACCTTCACCCCAGACTCAGAGACAAGAGGAGACACATGAAAGAAACAACATAATATATTAGACATGGAGAGAAAGAAGAAATTGTTCAATAAAGTAAGGCATGTTGCATTTTTATTTACAAGCAAAGATTTTTTTGAAAGATAGGACTGTGGAAAAGTTGCCTCGTATATTTTGAATAGCCATATGGCAGCATTTTGGAACTGGCAACTTCCAAGCAAATCATGTGCGAATTTCTAAATTTATACTGAGCTTGTACAGCATGTTATGCAGCCAGATATCATAAACAACTTGCTCCAAGTCATCTGTAATGCCAATTCTATTTAACAGTCAGTGCTTCTAGTAATAGGAAACACACTGAGTTTTCTTATGCCTCTTCTCTACCCTCCTCTATTCCTGTGGGAGAGTGATAGGCCTCAACTTTGTCCCTTCATTGTATAACCATGATTAGGAAGAGGAACAGGGTACAGCTTAAGGTGAACGATGTCAAATATCAACATATCATTGCTCTACCGTTAATTTGGGCTGTGTACAAATCTTTTTAGTCCATTTTCTATGTAATCATGGGGAAATATAAAAATAAATATTGAAATCTCTAGAATCAGAAATAAAGATATCCTTTTCTTACAGGTCTACATAAAAATATATCAAAAGAAACTTTAAATAAAGGGGAAGCTACTGCTGGCTCCATAGACATATATTATGCAGAAATGCTTAATTAACATTTAATGGTGGGTTAAGGATCATTAATTATGAAAATAGATGGCATTAAAACATATGAAGTACTGTCTTTAATTTGTACAGGAACTTCAGTGAATACATTCCTGACATTTTATATCTGGCTTTGCTAGCACACACACACCATTTACATTTTACTGATTTTGCTGTATTGTATTAATGTACATGAATCATGAGGAATTAAGACAGAGATTCCCAGTGCCCATCCTCTCTCCCTGAATACCCCCTACATACAGTCAGTGGCCTCTTTATTAGATAGAGGAGGACCGATAAACTGACCTCTGAGTGTATGTTCTTGGTCTTCTGTTGCTGTAGCCCATCCACTTTATGGTTCAATGTGGTGTGTTCAAAGATGGTCTTCTGCACTCCACTGTTGTAATGCGTAGCCATTCAAAGATCTGATGTATATAATCTATTCAAAGCCATTCAACCTGTACAAATGTACAAAAGATACAAACTGTACAAATACAAAAAGAAAGAAATAATAATAATAAATAAGCAATAAGCATAGAGAATTTGAAATGAAGAGTTTTTCATCTCACTCTCGCCTTCCTGTCAACTTGAACCAGTCTGGCCATTCTCTGACCTCGACCACAGAATACCCTCACTGGATGTTTTTTTTTGTTTTATGCATCATTCTCAGTAATCTCTAGAGCCTATTGTATGTGAAAATCACAGGTAATCAGCAGTTTCTGAGATACTCAAACCACCCCATCTGACACCAGCAATTCATGGTCAAAGACACTTCAATACTTGCTCTATATTTCTTCCTCATGTTTGGTCTGAACAACAACTGAACCTCATGACTAAGTCTACATGCTTTTATGCATTGCAGCCACATGTTTGGCAGATTAGATTTTGCATGAACGAGCTGGAGTACAAGTTTACCTAATAAAGTGGCCAATTGAACATATAAATATGTCAAAATCTCAAGACGTCTAGAGATATTTGGCCGTGACTTTGTGCACAGCATCTGAAGTTTAGTGATCCACACAAAATGCTGGAGGAACTCAGCAAACCAGGCAGCATCTATGGAAAAAAGCACAGTTGACGTTTCATGATCTTGCTTTTGGACAGCTGACCAGCCAAGCTTATCTGCTCATGCTCTGTGGTGGCATCAAGTGGGAGAATGAATGATCTGCATCACTTTTCACTGCAAGTGGCAAAGCAATAGTATGCATTCAAAGTATTGTTAGAATCACAGGCGTTTGCAGACCCTGATGTTTTCACCATATCTTCCATTTTTTTTTGCCAATGTTCTGACCTTTTCCAGTCTTTTCAGTTGGTGCCACTAATAAAATTAATTGGCATAATGTCATCAATGTAGCCTTTATTGCAATCTGGATGTCATATTGTTGAAATAGCCTGTACAATTTAAGGTATCAAAGGTTAAAATAACTCATGAAGTATTCTGTACTTTTCAGTGGCTGCTGATTTTCTCAGAGTTCATTTTTAATCTCAGTACTTCAGAATAATTACAAACGTTTGTAGAAATTTGCTTAGTGAATAATTTGTAAGTCATACAGGGTGGGAAATGTGCCACACCAATTATTTAAATTAAATTATAGAAGTCATAGTATTACTTTTCATTCCAAAGAAAGAGCACTTACAATACCAACATATAATCAACGATTGGAGGTCAGCTATGACTGAACATTGCTATAGATTGGAAATTGCTGGTATTAGTCTAGCTGCAGCTCGCCTGGAGTCTGCCTCTGTCAATCCACAAGCAGCAAAATCAATGAAACTGAATTTAAAAGCCGGAATGATGCTGTTTGTTTCCGCTGCAGAAGGCTTTTGTGTTCAGACAATACCTAAAGGAAGAATTCTTTTATCTGACCTTGGACTACTCTCCAATCGATTTCTGAGCATAATTAACCAATGGCCAAATTAGCTCCTCAAATGTGACACTGATCTTTATTTCAGAAACAAATTCCATACATGCTTGGTGTTGATCGATCATTATTCAGCCAAGTTCTGACTAAAGCATTGCTGACAAAGATCCTTGTCTAAAGCAAATGCTTGATATAAAAAAAATTCAGAAGAAATAAGAGTAATACTTATCGTCTTACTTATTATACAGTGGAAAGTGAAACTACTTCCTCCTCGACACTCTCATTTCTAAGTCGTAAACATAAGAAAGTCTGCAGATGCTGGAATTCCAAAGCAATGCACACAAAATGCTGGAGGAGCTCAGCAGGCCAGGCAGCATCTATGGAAATGAATAAACAGTCGATATTTTGGGTCGAGACCCTTCTTCAGGACTCAGTTACCTCATCCCCACAATAAAGCCTTTGATGAATACTTAAGTGGATCAATAAAATGGTGGTTTCATTAAATTATTTTCTTTACTTCACAAATAATTGAATCTTCTTTGTTTTGTTCCAACTAATCTCACACCCTTTCTAAACACAAGTTCATTCAAAACTCTGCTCCCTACATTCAAACTTGATTCATGGTATTTGTAGCTATACATTTTATCTACAGGGATAGAGATGATCAAAAATGTTCTAGAAATGGTGTTCATACCTGCTTATATGAAGGCAAATAGTGAAGCTGAGATAAGATAAAAATAAATAAAATACCACGATGTGGGTGTTGTAACATGAACAAAATCACCAGAGAGACACAGCTGGTAAATATGAAGTAGTCTTTTATTCAACAAAAAGTGAGACAGCAGTCATCATGTTGAGGCCCTTTTGGAGGAAGAGGCCTGCTTGACCCAATATTACATGACATCTTATATGCTAGAGATCAAATGACAATTCTATATTTATAAGATGTATTTATAATGTTTTCTTTTAATTACATATAACTTTCACACCCCCGTCTTCACACTAACACACCAGACAATGATAATTAATATCATCTGGTTTTTCAGTTAACGGCTGTTTTCACAGCTCTAAGAACCTATTGTCCAGAGCTGCGTTTTAAATTTAATCTACAGTCCATATTCAGATCTAAAGATTGGTTGCTGAAGTTAATATTTTGGTATACACCCTAAATCCAGAATATGCCCTAACAGCAGGGATTCAGAAGAAAAAACTTTGCTTTGCTGAGTGAATTGCAAAGCAGGGAAGAAACAATGTGGTTAAGTACCCTGGCCATTAGCCCATTATATGTACTTAATTAAGGTGATTGCACAGTAAACTTCACAGTGGTAGTTGTACAGACTAATTTGAGGAACACATAAAGTTAAGTGCCTGTAATTAGTATTGATTTGAGAATAAACCATTGATTAACCATTTGTTGCCTGCTACTCAGTAAAATTACAAGTTCAAAAACCATGCTTTTTCATATAGCCACACATGGAGAGATAGAAGCCTAAATTCTGCAGTTTTAATGTTGACAAAACAGTTGTTGTTCACTATTGTTAAAACTGTGAGACTGACAGTATCACAAGCATCTTTCAGTTAGTCCTGACAAAGGGTCTCGGCCCAAAACGTCGACTGTACCTCTTCCTATAGATGCTGCCTGGCCTGCTGCGTTCACCAGCAATTTTTATGTGTGTTGCTTGCCTTTTCCACCCAAGTGAGTTTCTGATTTTTCAAGTTGCAGATTAACTTTGTTGAATGTTGATTCTATTCTCTGAAAAAAAATTACATCACATCTAGTAAAAGCTGTGCTTTTTCATCCCTGATTTTTGTACACAGGTTGTGCACAGATTTTTTTTGCCAGGAATCTTTTTGAAATAACATCCAACAGTGTTAAGAAGTATTGTGGATTTATGTGAATAGAGCAGATACTAATTCAATCAAGAAGCTGCCTTCAGTTCTTAATGTACAGTAAATTGCAAATTGTAAGCGGTACATTGAAGTTCAAAGCACACCTTTGCAAATAAACAAAATTGTCTGTCGAGAACAGGCAGGCCCATTGCCCGAGAGATATGGTTTGCAAAATGATGAGCAATGGTTTGCCTGTGCATCTGCCAAATAATAACAATAAGAATAAGAATAATAAGTACTTTTTGATCCTGAGTGGGAAATTCTTTTGTTACAGCAGCAACATATTAAAAAGAACATTAAAACAATGGGGTTGTGTTAAATGGCATGTAACAATTCAGGCAACTATGGATTTGAGTAATTTGCACCATTGTAAACAAGTTCAAAGAGGCTTGCAGACCAAACTGATACTGTCCCTTATCACATCAAATAGCAGATCTATCAATAGTTGGGCATCTGGCTTTTTGTCCTCTGAAGATTTTAGAATTTCTTTGTTAATTAGTTTCTTCCAGAAAAGGTGTTTGAACATTCAGAGGAGTCTTCTACTGATATGGAATTCAAAGGAAGCCTTGTCAACCACAATGTATTAAAGTAAACAATGTCATTGTAACTATTGAAATTGTTTTGAATCACCTACTGTTACCATGATCTTATAGGTATTAAAAGTGATGTACTTTTGAGTTTGTGTGACTCTGTTAAGCATGTCTTCAAGAGAATCTCTATTTGTCATGATGAATAAAGACTTTCATATTCACCAAGCCTCCAGTTTCTCCAATGACTGAGTCACAGTCACAACAAAGAGTAATTTACATCAGCAAAGGGAAATGCCACAAGACAGATTTCTGTAGTCACATTTCTTCAAGTCAGCAGCAAGTACTTACCACCAATACTGACTAAGAATGCCCAGCTACCTAGTTAAACCTTTTTACTAAAAACACAAGATAATTAGAAAACAACAGGAATTCTGCAGATGCTGGAAATTCAAGCAACATACATCAAAGTTGCTGGTGAACGCAGCAGGCCAGGCAGCATCCATAGGAAGAAGCGCAGTCGACGTTTCAGGCCGAGACCCTTCGTCAGGACTAACTGAAGGAAGAGTGAGTAAGGGATTTGAAAGCTGGAGGGGGAGGGGGAGATGCAAAATGATAGGAGAAGACAGGAGGGGGAGGGATGGAGCCGAGAGCTGGACAGGTGATAGGCAGAAGGGGATACGAGAGGATCATGGGACAGGAGGTCCGGGAAGAAAGACGGGGGGGGGGTGACCCAGAGGATGGGCAAGAGGTATATTCAGAGGGACAGAGGGAGAAAAAGGAGAGTGAGAGAAAGAATGTGTGCATTAAAAAGAGTAACAGATGGGGTACGAGGGGGAGGTGGGGCCTAGCGGAAGTTAGAGAAGTCAATGTTCATGCCATCAGGTTGGAGGCTACCCAGACGGAATATAAGGTGTTGTTCCTCCAACCTGTGTAGTGACACATTTTGGTAGACCTAACTAACTTACTGAGCTTCTCAAACCCATTGAAAAAAGTGGATGAATTCTTCCACTAATGAATATAAATGAATAACAGGCTAATAAAGCTACATTTTTAGAATTGCACCTTTCAAAGCCATATTTCTGTTGTTTGTAACATAACTGCAGATTAAAACAGACAGGTTATATCTTCTGGCAACACACACAAAGTGCTGGTGGAACGCAGCAGGCCAGACAGCATCCATAGGAAGAAGTACAGTCGACATTTCGGGCCAAGACCCTTCATCAGGAATAACTGAAAGAAGAGATAGTAAGAGATTTGAAAGTGGGAGGGGGAGGAGGAGATCGGAGATGATAGGAGAAGACAGGAGGGGGAGGGATAAAGCTAAGAGCTGGAAAGTTGATTGGCAAAAGGGATACAAGGCTGGAGAAGGGAGAGGATCATGGGATGGGAGGCCTAGGGAGAAAGAAAGAGGAAGGGGAGCGCCAGAGGAAGATGGAGAGCAGGCAAGGAGTTATTTTGAGAGGGACAGAGAGAGATAAAAGAGAGAGAGAAAAAAAGGAAAAAATAATAAACAAACAAACAAACAGATAAATAATGGATGGGGTAAGAACAGGAGGAGGGGCATTAACGGAAGTTAGAGAAGTCAATGTTCATGCCATCAGGTTGGAAGCTACCCAGATGGAATATAAGGTAAACAACAGGAATTCTGCAGATGCTGGAAATTCAAGCAACACACATCAAAGTTGCTGGTGAACGCAGCAGGCCAGGCAGTATCTCTAGGAAGAGGTACAGTCGACATTTCAGGCCGAGACCTTTCGTCAGGACTAACTGAAGGAAGAGTTAGTACGAGATTTGAAAGTGAGAGGGGGAGGGGGAGATCCAAAATGATAGGAGAAGACAGGAGGGGGAGGGATGGAGCCAAGAGCTGGACAGGTGATTGGCAAAGGGGGTATGAGAGGATCATGGTTCAGGAGGTCCAGGGAGAAAGACAAGGGGGGGGGAACCCAGAGGATGGGCAAGGGGTATAGTCAGAGGGACAGAGGGAGAAAAAGGAGAGTGAGGGAAAGAATGTGTGTATAAAAATAAATAATGGATGGGGTACGAGGGGGAGGTGGGGCATTAGCGGAAGTTAGAGAAGTCGATGTTCATGCCATCAGGCTACCCAGACGGAATATAAGGTTTTGTTCCTCCAACCTGAGTGTGGCTTCATCTTTACAGTAGAGGAGGCCGTGGATAGACGTGTCAGAATGGAAATGAGATGTGAAATTAAAACATGTGGCCACTGGGAGATCCTGCTTTCTCTGGCGGACAGAGCGTAGGTGTTCAGCAAAGCAGTCTCCCAGTCTCCCAGTCTGCGTCGGGTCTCGCCAATATATAAAAGGCCACATCGGGAGCACCGGACGCAGTATATCACCCCAGCTGACACACAGGTGAAGTGTCACCTCACCTGGAAGGACTGTCTGGGGCCCTGAATGGTGGTAAGGGAGGAATATAAGGTGTTGTTCCTCCAACCTGAGTGTGGCTTCATCTTGACAGTAGACGAGGCCGTGGATAGACATATCAGAATGGGAATTGGATGTGGAATTAAACTGTGTGGACATATCAGAATGGGAATGGGACGTGGAATTAAAATGAATTAAAATTATATTTTCTGCTGACTGGCAAACTACCCAAGCTCCCTGTTCCATTGTGGGATGGGAGTTGTCAAGTCCCATTTGATCAGAAGGCCCAATAGCTGCCTCAACTTCCCCAAATACAAATGACAGCCTGTGATCTCAACATAGTTTTAACTGCCAGTGAGACGTTCCCCTCAAAATCAGCTATGGAATTTGTTTTCAATAGTGAGTTGATTGACATCCACAAATATTCAACAACAGTCATGTTGAGAAATAAAAATAATAATTTAAATTATTCTTTGGACAACAATTAAAATCAAATGCTAAACTCCAGGTATACAAACTTAAAATAGTTAAATACATTTAACCTAATTCAATTAAAACAAATAAATAAATCTATTTAGTGTTCTGGCAGCTTCCCACATTCCAAAGGGACTGCTGTGTTTGTGCATGGCCTAACCTGGCAGAGGCTCAATAAGCAGAATTCCCTGGGAACTGGAGAACTGGATGAAAATTGCACTGCCCCACTGCATTCCATAAGTCCACCAACACAAAGCAGGTGTCCTGGGGCAGAAGGCTGCATTTCAGGTTCTGCTTGGGAATCATGCCCAGTTAGTATTTAAATGCCAAGTGATTCTGATGGCTTTTAAGCAGAAGGTCTGTCTCATTATCATTTCACGGAGGGGGAATTCAGATAGCTAATACAACTTTATACAATAAACAAGATCACTTAATGCCAGTGTACTCTGAGAATTGCAATGCAATAAAGAGCATCCTTTTATCAAAGTGCACATCATAATCCTGTTATTGCTTCACCACTGACCTCAGGCAATTATTGGGTTGTTGTTCCTGTTTTACAGCTTGCAATTTTTCCTCATTAGCAGAGGCCTCCATAGTAAAGGAGGCTCATTGTGATGGGACATGTTTTGGGCAATTGAGCATGCAGTTTAGTCAATGTTAATTAAAGATCTCCAGGAACCCTTTCCCTTCTTCTGCCTATGATACTGTTGATGCTTTAACCAGCCACAATGCCAATTCAGGATTATGTATGTGCCTCACTTTTACTTCAGACACTGCCTTTTTCAAATTTTTCAGTTTATCGCTTTTGGAGAGAGAGTAGAATTACAATCATAAATCAATCACTATAGTTGTTAATTATCCAGACCCTCACATGTTGAGGACTACTGCATCTGTCAAAACTTGCAATTGGTATCAGTTAAGGTTAACAGCTAAAAGAACAAACCGGAACCTTAACAATTAGATGCAGAATATGCATAAGTGCATAAGAACCGGAGGCAGGAGTAAGCCTCACAACCCATTAGCGTGCTCCACCATTCAACAAGATCATGCTGATCTTTGACCTAGATAACTGCTTGAGCCCCACATCTAAAAATATAAATGATTCAGTCTCGTATACACTCAGTAACAATAGACTCACAGCTCTGTGCGTGGAGGATACAATGTTCCAAATGAACCAACCTACTGCTGCCTGTAAGAAGTTTGTGCATTCTCCCTGTGACCATATCAGCTTTCTCCAGGTGCTCCAGTTTCTTCCCACTTCCCAAAGACAAATGGATTACTAGGTTATTTGATCATATGGGCATAATTGAGTAGCACAAGTCAGAAGGGTCTGTTAGTGTGTCGAATCTCTAAGTAAAAAATAAAAATATAGATGAGATCTTTCTCACCAGCTAGACTTATATCTAATGTCGTATCGAGTTAGACTCTCCAACCATGTGAACTAGATTCTCAGCACCTGTTCATCTCATAATCATATACTATATGTTTCAATGTGATCACTTGTAATTATTCCAAATTCCAGAATTAGAGAAGTCATTCTCTGATGAGTAGCTTGGATATCACGCACACCGAGCAAGCCTTCATTCAAGATTCTGCAGTAAAGGAGAACAAAATAATTGTTAGTCTGGATCCAATGCACCGTGTAATAAAAAAGCAAAATAAGATAAAGAAAACAATTACAAAAAAACAGTAAATATAAATACATAAGATAGTATATACACATAGACTAGTTGTAGGTCCATTCAGTGACACTAGGCACAGGAGTGTCTGTACATAAAGTGACTGACAGGAAATAATGAAGTAGTGGTAGTGGTGTTTGAGGAGGGATGGGTTAGTGGGTGGATGTATTGATCAGCCTCACTGTTTGGGGAAAGTTACTGTTTTTGAGTCTGGTGGTCTTGGCAAGGACGCTATGCAGCCTCCTCGCTGATGGGAGTGGGACATTATTTAAGGGAATAACAACAACTTGTATTTGTTTCACATCTTTAGCATAATCCGAAGTCCTTCAATTATCAAACCATATTTTTTGCTGATACACAAATTGTGATTTTTAGACAGTTAAGTTCTGAGCTTTAAAAACTGTTTTAATGGAGGAACAAGAAGTAACAATGGAGCAGTACTGGGAGGTGATTTTGGATTTAGGGACAACTCCAAGGGAGATCAGGTGGCCCACAGGTAATCAAAGTTACATATTTTAAGGTACAGAGATGTGAAAAAGTGAAGACATTGATTGGAAAATGAGGATGACAATTTTAAATATCAAAGTATAGTGGTATCACTGACCACAGAAATGGTGAGTGGACAAGGCTTAGCACAAGTAGAGTTGTAGATGAGCAATATTGGTAACATTCTTCTCAACATAGTAATGGTGTTACTTACATTCATTAAAGCTTCAGTACAAATACCATTATACATTAGAGATATGTGAAGTTCTTGTGGTTAACATCCAGACCAATGATTATCAACTGAAAAAGATAGAGCTAAAGCTGAATAAATTCCTGCTTCATAATTCATACACCATAGAGTCAAATTTCTGCATCCGTGCTCACACTAGAGAGCCGTGCTTCCCTGATGTACATATTAGCTGACGACAAGAAGGAAGGCTTTGATGCTCCAATATGTGCTGTCAGAAGCCATGTTCTTCACTGCAAATACACAGCAGAAAGTTCACCTTTTTTTTTAAATTAGCCTCTGAATATAGACATCAGAAGCCAGGACAGCATTTATTATCTATCACTAGCTACCCTTGACAGGATGGTGATGGACCTTTTCTCGTGATATACTCCAGTCAGTAATATGAAGGCAAACCAGCAATACTGATAGGCAGAGATTTTGACCCTGCAATAAAGAATGATTGCCATATAAATTCAAATCAGGATTCTGTGTGACAAAGGGAACTTAGAGATCATGGTGTTCCCATGTACTTGCTGTCTAAGCAAGAAAACAGAGTTCTGGTATAGAATATAACAACTTGTCTGAGACCTGCCAATCTATTTTCGTTTCCTGTAACAGAATTGAATCTGATCTTATCAAAGATGCCAATGACATATTTTGTACGTTGTAGTGGGACTCATTTGTACAAACTTCTTGGAAGGCAGCTGGCTTTATTTTATTGAAGGTGATACATAAATTTAAACTGTCATTATTATTTCCCACCGCTGGAAGATCCATCTGACTCCCTTTACAGCATTTCAGAAGACATTGTTTTGTCCATGACTCCTTGTCCCACCCACTCTCAGCCCGCTTTCTTACCCCCTCCTTCTCCTCCTTTGCCAGTTCTGAAACTCCTCACTGTCCTGTGCAACAAATTCTCCTTCCAACAGAAGCAAAAGTTTACTTCCAACGCAGTCTCCTATATATTAAGAAAAAAATAATTGAGTGATCGCTTTTCAATGGTTTGCTTTGTTTTAAATTGATTTCTAAAATAGACAATAACTCTAATATTCTTGTAGCATCAACTTAAATAAAGTTTGTGATATTATTGATGAGATACTTCTTTTAGAAGCAGCCAAGTGATTTTTTACAAGGATCTAAATATCGTGGAAGCTTTCACAACATAGTTAAAGCTCATATCAATATCCTTATAGTTGTATGTCTTACTTGCTTACTGCCTGCTACGTCACTGGCATTTAGGACAGCAATGAAGGTCCTCCATCTTAATCTGTCATTGGCCACTTAGATGTAGAAGGATTCTTCATTGCTGTTTGCATAACAATTTTTATTTTACCAGTCAGGGTTGTTAGCCCCAAGATGAAATCCCGAACTTAGAAGACCGATGGACCACTCTTAGTCTGGCCTCTACCCTTTGACCTGTTTGGCACGGGTGACCCTATCAAGGCAACATAGCTCTCCGGTCATTGAGGCACACAAGTGTCCGAAGCAAGACAGGTTTGTGGTCCCCTTGGAGGTAATTGTATGTCTAACGTTGGAAAGCGAGCGGGAGTTTCAGCGCTAACTGCTTGCCTTTTGATCGCTGCCAGAGAAGGAACCTGTGAGCGGCCTTTCACTATGTGGCTCGCTGTAGCAGGTGGGTAAGCCTCTCTGCCTCATGCGGTGTCCCTCTCTTTCAATGAATGTTGGTGAAATTGGAAAATGGTATCGTGGGTCTGCGTCTATGGATTGGACTATTGCATTTATTGTCTGTGGACTTTTTCCAGACTTATGCTTTTTATATTCTATGCTTTTTATTCCCCCGTTCCTTTTCCATTTGCAAGGGGAGGAAGTTTGGAGGTTGATGTTCTGTTAGTTTTTAGTGTGGAGGGGGTTATTTTTGGGGGGTTAATGTTCCTGTTCCACTTTGTGTGGGGGAGGGTTTTTGGGGGGAGTTGATCATTTCTTTTTTGTATGGGGCGGTGGGTTTGATGTTTCTCTCTGAATGACTTTTCATGCTCTTTCTTTGTTTCGTGGCTAACTGGAGAAGACAAATTTCAGAGTTGTATATGAAGACATGCTTTGATTATAAATGAACCTTTGAACCTTTGAACATTTTAACATTGAGGTTTAAAAATTAGTCACGAGTAGAACAAAGGGTCTCATACGTGAAACATTAACTTCTTTCTTCTTCCTACAGCTGCTGTCTGATCCATTGAACGTTTCCAGCATTTCTCTTTTTATTTCAAATTGCTGACATTTTATTATTTTTTTCAGTAGAGGAAGCATTTCCTCCCAAACTGAGTGAATAAGAATAACATTGACCCGATAAAGTGGCTTGTTTTTTTTTGGATGAACTGCCAAACATGATGGATAGCCTTTGCGCAGTAAACTGAACTGCCTTCACCGATTTTCTGACATCCAGGTGTGCAAATGAACTTCAATAATTATTCCTTCATCCCATCATAATATTGTGATCTCACACCTGTCATATGTAAAATTCAATTCACTACCACCCAACTCAGAATAGCACTGTCCAACAGAATAGATCAATATTTGCCCCCATTTAATATCAAAGAATGTATACAGTCCACAACCTGAAATTTTCACACTCAGCAGACATCCATTAAACAGAAGAAAAATACCTGAAGAATGAATGACAGAAAAAAACGTAAGAACCCCAAAGCCCCCTACCTCCCACACACAAGTAGCAGCAAGCAGCATCAGCCCTCGCCCCTCACCACTTAATTGAGCATAAATCATCAACATTCCCACCACCCACTATACAAGCAACAGTAAAGCCCCAAAGAGAGATTATGATCGACAGTGCATCAAAAACTAACTGTTCACCCCAACATTTTCAACACCCACAGGCACTCTCTGTCACTAACAAGGGAGAGACAGATATGGCCCCTTCCACAGTGACAGGGGAGACAACCGTCACAATTTTTTTTTTGTAATTTATTTTTTATTGAATTTCATCATTAAACAACCATTTCCATAAGATGTATTTCAGATACTGTACATATATATCATATAATCATATTTGTCACAAATATCCACATAATATTTATCTGAGGTATACACTTACAGAAAGGAGAGGAAAGAAAGAACAACCGAAAGAAGAAAACTATGTACAGAGTAGGCAGTGATCTTTTTTTACAACATATTCATTGACTTGTGAGAATAAAATCAGGCCTATGAGGTGTTATGTAGTTAAGCCATTTTTTCCAGTATGAATCAAATTGTTCCAACTTATGATTAACAGATGCTGTTATCTTCTCCATTTTGTAAACAATTCCAGTGGTACAATCAGTCTGAAATGTTGGCTTTTATTTCGAGTTCCTCAACTCAACAATCAGCAGCAAGCTCTCTCTCACCATGGAGAATGCACTATTTTCTAGAAAATCATAAAAGTAGAAATATGATCATATACAGATTTTACACTGCAGTGTGGACACTTTTCATTTAATCTCAGTTTACATTTCTATAAACGAAAATAAAGTAGAAGTCTGACCTTATACAGATTTTACACTGTAATGTGGACACTTTTCATTTAATCTCAGCTTACATTTCTATGAATGTAGTGTGTATATTTCTGTTCTTGGCCATGAGCGCACCCCAGATGTGCAGCCCTGAAGAAACAGTGATTAGCCTTGTTTCTCCTCTCCTGTCCTTGGCTGTCCTTCCATCCAGTATCCTAACAGAGTATTTTTTCTATGTACTTTTAACTGTGTAGTATCAGGTCTTTGAAATTTTAATGAAGTAGGTCCCTTGGCACACAAACTACATTGTTTAATGGATATACCTTCAGGAATATTATTTAATCTCTCCTTAGAAATAACATGCGTCAAAATATTACTGGTCATATTTAACTTTTGAATAATTGGAAACAAGTTCTATTGTATTTCTTTTTTTCCCTGTAAATGCCTGGAAGAAAATGAATTGCAAGGTAATATATGGTAACATGTACGAACTTTGATACTAAATTTACTTTGAACACTGAATATAATTATCGTGCAAATTATCCCTACAGCCATTTTCTATGATGTGGGATTTAAAATAATACAGGTAATGTTAAACATTCCAAGACCAAAACTTCTACATAGATCTGAGAAACGACTGAAAATTGAATAGACTGGAGTAACCCCAATCATTGTCTGAATCAAAGGTAGTGATGAATCAGCATAAAGGAGGGAGGCAGAAAATCTGGCTGAGTGGTACCACAGCAACAACCTCTCTCTCACTGTCAGCATGACAAAGGAGCTGATTACTGACTTCAGGAGGAGCAAAACGAAGGTTCATAAGCCAGTCCACATCGGGGATCAGAGGAGGAGAGGGTTGGGTCTACAGCTTTAAATTCCTCAGTGATATAATTTCAGAGGAACTGTCCTGGGACAGCACATAAGTGCAAATAGGGAGAAAGAAGAGCAGCACCTCTACTTCCTTAGAAATACACAAAGATTCGGCACAACATCTAAAACTTTGACAAACTTCTATAGATGTGTGGTGAAGAGTACATTGACTGGTTGCATCATAGCCTGGTATGGAAACACCAATGCCTTGAAAAGAAAATCCTACAGAATGTAATGGATGTAAGCCATTCTATCACAGGTAAAGCCCTCCACACCATTGAGCACATCTACGGAGAGTGCTGTCACATGAAAGCAGCATCCATCATTAGGGACTCCATCACCCAGGCCATGCTGTCTTCCCACTGCTGCCATCAGGAAGAAGGTACAGGAACCTCAAGACTCTCACCACCAGATTCAGGAACAGTTATTATCCTTCAACCATCAGGCTCTTGAACCAGTGGGGATAACTTCACTCAACTTCACTTGGTCCATTACTAACTATACCTACAACCTATGGACTCAATTTCAAAGACTCTTCATTTCATGTTCTCAGAATTTATTGCATAATTATTCATTATTGTTATTTTTTTATCTTTTGTATTTACACAATTTGTTGTCTTTTGTGCATTGGTTGTTTCTGCCCTGATAGGTGAAGTCTTTCATTGATTTTATTATGCTTCTTGGATTTACTGAGGATGCCTGCAAGAAAATAAATCTCAGGGCTGCATATTGTGACTTACAATACACGTACTTTGATAATAAATTTACTTTGAACTTTAAACACCAAACTAATCTAGCCATCTCATTTGAGTGTCATGGTACTGTAGCAGTTAGTGTAATGCTTTACAGCACCAGCGATCACAATTGGGATTCAAGAGCCGCCACTGTCGATAGTGATTTTGTCCATTCTCCTCATGACCACATAGGTTTCCTTTGGGTGCTCCAGTTTCCTCCCACATTCCAAACATATTAGGGTTAGGAAGCTGTGGACATGTCCCTTTGGTTTTTCTGTGACATGTATATGATAATTCCTGTTGGCGTAGAAGCATGGCAACACTTGTCAGCTGCCCACAACACATCCTCAGACTGTGTTGGGAATTGATGCACACGATGGATTTCACTGTATGTTTCGATGTTTCAATGTACATGTGACAAATAAAGCTAATCTTTATCTGTTTTACCTTTTCATTAAAACCCCCAGTCTCTGTTCCTACCAAATTTCTTCCCTCTGTTATAAGTCAAGTGTATTGTCAAGGTGTGCGCCGCTTAACGTCCATTCATACAACGTCCGATCGGAAATACATCCGTAGTCCCGATCGGAGAACGTGACGTAGCGGACATAACCAATCTCGTGTATCACGCATCTCTTGAGTGTAGTAGCGTTATCTCTCTGTTTAATTTTCTTACAGTATACAGTTTTAGTGTAAGTTCTTGGCTATTTAGTCAATACAGGTACACTACAGTACTCCATATAGGTTTGCTAAATATATAATATGGTGCTCGCACAACGTCCAAATTACATAACGTCCGATTTCACAGAATGTATCGTGGACGTTAAGTGATGGTACATATATACCGTCAAAAGAGACAATGTTTCTTCAAACCAGGGTGTAAAGCACAGTAGTGCACATAACACACAATAACTTAATGTAAGTAAAGATAAAATCTACAGATGTATCACAAACTAAAGTGCATAAACTAAATATTGTCAGGTACAGAACAGATAAATTTTCCCCTAAGTGAACTGTTTCAAAATCTCCTTGAACTACTGACAAACAACTTTCTTTTCTGAACAGATTTCAAACATCACTGTCACTGGCTTTATTGATGCTGAGCTGTTGGCTTTGAGTGTCACACCAGAACAAATCCTCAGCACCCGGTCCCATTTGTACTGACGAGTGGCTCCATTCATTGGCAGAAAGGTGCAACTAGGGCTTTGTGTTTGATTTCCCCCTCAATTAACCAACACAATTCATGAGATATTGCTAAAGCTGCATTTTCTTTACTCCTGATATGGGCTGTGCAATAGCTAAAGCGTTCAAGTATCAGTGGGGATTATCATGTGTACACGCCAGAAAGACTGAAGGGAGAATAACAGTTACAAAAAAATGTGACTTGGTCAAAATTTAAAAGTGAAACCACTTACAATAGAATAAGTGATTTATTTTAAATCCCCCTCGATACAGTGCCTTTGCAGAAGAAGCCATTCTTGGCACAGAAAGTCTTGGCAAGTGACCTGTCCCATTTTCCCCTGTGCAGCACTGCACCAGCTATGAAGCAGCCTATAAAAATGCACTGTAAGGTGACTTCTCTTACTTGCTCTACCTGCATTCTTACTGGTGAAGCAATGAGACTTTGCCATGTTAAGACTCATAGCATGACAAAGAAAATTACTGGCATCCTCTGTACATTTTAGGCTTGCCAATTGATATTTATAAAAGTGAAAGTAATTATCTGCTAATATGATATGCTTCTTGTGAAGGTGGAGCAGGCAAGATGATGCCTGAAAGCTGGTGATTCCCAGCTCTGACATTTTCCCTTAAAGTTAGGCATTGCATGAACTGATCTTTGTTCAGCAATAAAAACACAAGAGATTCTGTCGATGCTGAAAATCCATTCCATTCCCTATGCTGGCTCCCCGCTTACTGCTTCTGTTCTTCTCACTTGCCCATCACTGCCCTCTGGTGCCCCTCCTCCTTTCCTTTCTCTGTGATCCATTCTTCCCGCCTATAGATTCCTTCTTCTCCAGCCCTTTACCTCTTCTATCACCTCCCAACTTCATCACCCCTCCCCCACCCACACTCCTTCACTCTCCCCTGGTTTCAGCTATCAGCTACCAGCTTGTAACCTTTCCTCTCCCCCCACCTTCTTATTCTGGCTTCTCCCCACTTCCCTTCCAATCCTGATGAAGGATCTCAGCCTGAGTCATCAATTGTTTATCCCTTTCCATAGATGCTGCCTGACCTGCTGATTTCCTCCATCATTTGTGTGTGCTGTTCAGGCTATTGACAATAAACTACAAAGTTCAAGACTCCTTCTAATGCTATTTAAAACATGCTCCAGTCCCAAATTAAAGGACTGCGCCAAACTATTCTAGTGTGACATTCTTTCAACAACAGACCAGGGGATGAGTTTGTTTAAACAAATACCAGCAGGGGTACAAGTGGAGCAGCTGGCTCACATCTCCAACCAGCTAGACTTAAAGCCAACCTCTGGACTTGTCTCTGTCAATTTTGTACATTTTCCTTGTGATCAAGTGGGTTTTCTCCGTGTTCTCCGATTTCCTCCTATATTTCAAAAAAGTTGGAGGGTTGGTTGACCAGAATATATTCTCCCTGCAACATGAGTGAGAATTGTAATATATGGATCTATTTCTTTTAGAAAAATGACTCCCCTTAGCACTACCTATGGACTGATAACTTACCTATGTGCATTGATCTGTTGTCTATGTATGGGTATTTATCTGCTCTCTCTCGCTGCAATGTGGATACACCGGTCAAAGCCATCTACTGCGTGTGTGCTTTTATTTAATTGATATGTAGTTGCACAGACACAACAAATTGGTGACGAGTACAAATGCTGAATGTCAGAGAATATCACCAACTGCACTGACAGTTAGGGGATGAGACAGTGAGAGGAAAGAGTCGAGCAGTAGGCCGTCACAGACGCTAACAATGGGACGCGTAAGAAACTGCATAGTACACAGTGGAAGACGCACAATTATCAAAGTTCAAGTGAAAATAATGTGATGATGGCTTTAGTTGGGAAAGTTGACAAATTTGATAGTGCTAATGAAGGCTGAGGGCCATATATTGAGAGGGTTGAACTGTACTGTAAGGCAAATGACATGGATGAGGAACAGAAAGCCACCATGCTTCTCAGCTTAATGGGTACTAAAATGTATAGGAAGTCTGGACCTGTTGGCACATGTGCGGATTTCAAGGTGAGCAACAGTCCAGTGCTGCGTACTGTGTAGTATCCCTTGTCACGAATAGAAGACATTTTTGTATCTTTGGCAGGCAAGGAGAGGTTTTCAAAGAGTGACTTGTTACAGTTCAGTCTGCAAATTGAGATTGAGGAGTCAAGTAGGAAATTCCTCACAACCAACACTCACAAGGGACTGTTCCAGTATAATCGTCTCATTTTTGGCATCCCATCAGCTCCAGCAAATTGGCAAAGAGCAATGAACCACGTGCTCCAAGGTATCCCAGAAACAAAATGCTACCTTGCAGCATTATTGTGACTGGCAAGAATGATGAAGAGCAACTACAGAACCGTTGTAAAGTGCTTACCAGGCTAGTGAGTATGGTCTGTGTGCAAAGGGAGAAAAATGTGAGTTTTTAAGAATGAATAGTGTGGACGTGTCATTGACAGACATGGCTTATGTAATTCACAAGAGAAGAATGAAGCAGTGCTACAGGCACCCAAACCGAAAAATGTGCCACAACTCATGTCATATTTGGGCCTTGTAAATTACTACCACTGGTTTCCCCAAACATTGCTACAGTGCTCCATCCATTGTTGCACTGTTGCAGACAGGTGCAAAGTAGGGATGGTCAGAAAGCTGTGAAAGGGCATTCAAGGAAACAAAGAGATTCGTAACATCAGATGAATTGCTCACCCATTATGACCCATCTTTGCCCATCAGACTGGTGTGTGATACATCCCTGTAAATCATTGGTGCCGTTTTGTCATACACTATGAAAGATGGATCTGAACATCCAATTGTATTTACTTCAGTATCACTGATGAGCACAGAACACAACTATTCACACATTGACCTAGAGGCCCTTAGTCTAGTATGGGGAATAAAGAAGTTCCACCACTACTTGTATGGACAAAAATTTACACTAGTGACAGATCACAGGCCCCTTGTGTTCATTTTCAATCCCAGGAAGGTAATTCCAATGATATCTGCTACCCGGTTACAATGTTGGGCATGTTCCTGGGCGCCCACTCTTATGTCATAGAGTTCAAGGGTACCAAACAACACAGCAACACTGATGGCTTGTCACGTCTTCAGCTGTTGGCAACTTCATACTGTGACCCAGCAGAAGTGTTCCACACAGCACTGGTAGACCAGTTGCTGGTAACAGATTCTGAAATACAAAGGGAAACAAGGAATGACCTGACATTGCCAAAAGTCTATGACATCATCATGCAAGGACGGCCAGCTCATGATAATCCCATGTTTCCAGAGTTTTCAGTGAGACAAGAGTCACTGTCTGTATGTCAAAGAATGCTGATGCGTGAATCTCGTGTTGTGATTCCCTCTAAACTGCACACCAGAGTGTTAGAGAATCTGCATGAAGGACACCCGGGTACGGACAAGATAAAGAGTCTTGCCTGGAGATACGCGTGATGGCCAACAGCTGTTCAGGATACTAAAAAGATCAAATTGTACCCCCACAGGCACAGTTACACCCATAGCAGTGGCCGTTGTCACCATGGCAAAGAGCATATATTGATTTTGCTGGGCCATTCATGGACTCCATGTTTCTGATTACTGTGGATGCTCATTCGAAGTGGCCAGAGATCCACTTGAAGTCAACCAGCTCAGAAAAGGCTGCTTCTGCCCTGAGGACTATCTTCACCAGAAGTGGCTTACCAAAACAAATGCTGAGTGACAATAGACCACAATACATGTCAGAAGAGTTTAGACTATTCATGAAGAAAAATGGCATCAAACATTTCACGTCATCTCTTCACTACCCAGCAACAAATGGGTTAGCTGAAAGGTTTATCCAAACATTCAAGAAGTCCATGAAAGCTATGAACAAGGAGGACATTTCTCTACCGCGCAAGGTGGACAACTTCCTTTTTGTGCATCGGAACTCTGTTCATGCGACGACATATCAAACACATTAATGAACAGGAATCTGAGATCTCGCATTGACCTCCTGAAACCAAATCTACTGAGGGAAGTGCAGAATATATAGTTCAGCTAGTTGCTAAGTGTATCAGCAAGGAGCTTCGAGATTGGACAGGAAGTCCCAGAACGTGATTACCGAGAAGACAAATGGACACCCAGTAGGATAGCTACAAGAACTAGACCACAGGTGAACACAGTAGCTGCTGCAGATCATACATGGAGATGTCATGTGGATCAGATGCTGGACGTTCAACTGAAGAACACACCTGAATCAATTGCATCCAACAGGACGGACAGATTACAGCCATTGGACTTACCGCTCAGTGATGATCATGCCACTGACAGCAAAGTGACACCTGCAACCAAGAACATTGCTTTTGACAAGGATACCTGCCAAACCTGATGCCACTCCACAGGTCCAGAGATGCTACGAGAATCTTGCCTCTAACAAACCTAATGTCACTCACCAGGTCCAGAGTCGCTATCCTGAAGGAAACAAAGCGTCACCTAAAAGACTGAATCTTTAGAACAGTGAAGTTAGTTATCATTTTTGTGGCAGCATGTTTATTTGTAATAAATACAATTTGTGAAAGGGAAATTGAATGTTTTGTACATATACAGTTTTATGTTCCATTACTCTAAAGGATGTGTAATGTATTGATCTATTTCTTTTAGTGCAATGACTCCCCTTAGCACTACATCTGGACTGATAACTTACCTAAGTTCATTAATCAGTTGTCTATGGATCCATATTGAACTGTTCTCTCATTCTCTCTCTCACTGCAATGCAAATATACTAGTTAAAGCCATCTTCTGAGTGTGTGCTTTTATTTAATTGATATGTAGTTGCACAGACACAACAAGCAGTAGAATCTTTGGGGGTGTTTATAGAAACATGGAGATAATAAAATGTGATTGGATGGCACAGTACTGTAGTGGTTAATACAATTCTTTAGGGCGCCATCTGTAAGATTACCTATCGCTGTTGTAAGGAGTTTGTATATTCACCCCAGAACCACGTGGGTTTCCTCCAACTGTTTCGGTTTCTTCCCACATTTCAAAGATATAAAGTTAGGGTCAGCGAGCTTTGGGTATGTTATGTTGGCACGGAAGTGCGGCAACTCTTGCAGGCTGCCCAGCATAATCCTCACTGATTTGATTTGACACAAACGATGCATTTCACTTCATGTTTCGATATACTGTACATGTGAAAAAAAAGTTTATCTCTTTTTTCTCCTTAAAGTAAATAGCGCTTGATGATTGGCATGGACTCAATGGGCCGAAGAGCCTTATAAACTGTATGACTGTCTGACTATGGTTGTTGCAATAGTTAGGTGAAACATCAATTGTGCCATGACGCAATATAAACAACAAAAGAAGTTCATTCATTACTTTGGACAATGCTCCTTCAATTATTTAAATCATATTCATTGTAAGCCATATTGTTAATCATGGAATCTTGATAGGCATCTGGAGGAGCAATATTTGCCTACAAATTTACAGCACTTCAAATAATTGAGGCACTTTGAGGTTTTTATGTGAGTTGCAAAGCAAAGGCTTTAAAAACAAAAGCCTTGCTTTCTTTCAAAATCTTGGTGGCCTTTGACTAACCAGCTTTAGTGAATAGTCCCATTCATGAAGAGTTCATGTTAGATCTCTGCTGTGGGTTATTTCCACATTTATTTAACCATTTATCCTGTATTGAGAATTATGATTACCATCGGTATTAGCTGCTTATTGGTAGCACGCTTCTCTCAGGATTGATTATGTGCTGCACTGAGACTTTGCCAAACACAGCAAGAAGCAGACTGGGTTTTAGAGGGTTGATGATCCCACATGATAGGTCCGAGCCTTCCCTTCCATGGAGGATGTTGCTTTCGTCCACTCCAACCCACTGTCAGTGCACAGACTGATGAGCATCTCCAAGCAGTTTAAGCAGGTCAGCAGCTGCAAGAGTGAGGCTACCAGTCCAAACAGACCTCTGCTTCTTTCAATATCAGGTTTGAGTAGGTCAGCGGCTGCAAGAGTGAGGCTACCAGTACAACCGGACCTCTGCTTCTTTCAATAAATCAAGGAAGGTAGTGCACCCGTGGTTGACAAGAGAAATTAGGGATAGTATCAATTGCAAAGAAGAAGCATACAAATTAGCCAGAACAAGTGGCTCACCTGAGGACTGGGAGAAATTCAGAGTTCAGCAGAGGAGGACAAAGGGCTTAATTAGGAAGGGGAAAAAAGATTATGAGAGAAAACTGGCAGGGAACACAAAAACTGGCTGTAACAGCTTTTATAGATATGTAAAAAGGAAAAGACTGGTAAAGACAAATGTAGGTCCCCTACAGACAGAAACAGGTGAATTGATTATGGGGAGCAAGGACATGGCAGACAAATTGAATAATTACTTTGGTTCTGTCTTCACTAAGGAGGACATAAATAATCTTCCAGAAATAGTAGGGGACAGAGGGTCCAGTGAGATGGAGGAACTGAGGGAAATACATGTTAGTAGGGAAGTGGTGTTAGGTAAATTGAAGGGATTAAAGGCAGGTAAATCCCCAGGGCCAGATTGTCTGCATCCCAGAGTGCTTAAGGAAGTAGCCCAAGAAATAGTGGATGCATTAGTGATAATTTTTCAAAACTCGTTAGATTCTGGACTAGTTCCTGAGGATTGGAGGGTGGCTAATGTAACCCCACTTTTTAAAAAAGGAGGGAGAGAGAAACCGGGGAATGATAGACCGGTTAGCCTAACGTCGGTGGTGGGGAAACTGCTGGAGTCAGTTATCAAAGATGTGATAACAGCACATTTGGAAAGCGGTGAAATGATCTGACAAAGTCAGCATGGATTTGTGAAAGGAAAATCATGTCTGACGAATCTCATAGAATTTTTTGAGAATGTAACTAGTAGAGCGGATAGGGGAGAACCAGTGGATGTGGTATATTTGGATTTTCAAAAGGCTTTTGACAAGGTCCCACACAGGAGATTAGTGTGCAAACTTAAGACACATGGTATTGGGGGTAAGGTATTGATGTGGATAGAGAATTGGTTAGCAGACAGGAAGCAAAGAGTGGGAATAAACGGAACCTTTTCAGAATGGCAGGCAGTGACTAGTGGGGTACCGCAAGGCTCAATGCTGGGACCCCAGTTGTTTACAATATATATAATGACTTGGATGAGGGAATTAAATGCAGTATCTCCAAGTTTGCGGACGACACGAAGCTGGGCGGCAGTGTTAGCTGTGAGGAGGATGCTAAGAGGATTCAGGGTGACTTGGATAGGTTGGGTGAGTGGGCAAATTCATGGCAGATGCAATTTAATGTGGATAAATGTGAAGTTATCCACTTTGGTGGCAAAAATAGGAAAACAGATTATTATCTGAATGGTGGCCGATTAGGAAAAGGGGAGGTGCAAAGAGACCTGGGTGTCATTATACACCAGTCATTGAAAGTGGGCATGCAGGTACAGCAGGCGGTGAAAAAGGCGAATGGTATGCTGACATTTATAGCAAGAGGATTCGAGTACAGGAGCAGGGAGGTACTACTGCAGTTGTACAAGGCCTTGGTGAGACCACACCTGGAGTACTGTGTGCAGTTTTGGTCCCCTAATCTGAGGAAAGACATCCTTGCCATAGAGGGAGTACAAAGAAGGTTCACCAGATTGATTCCTGGGATGGCAGGTCTTTCATATGAAGAAAGACTGGATGAACTAGGCTTGTACTCGTTGGAATTTAGAAGATTGAGGGGGGATCTGATTGAAACGTATAAAATCCTAAAGGGATTGGACAGGCTAGATGCAGGAAGATTGTTCCCGATGTTGGGGAAGTCCAGAACGAGGGGTCACAGTTTGAGGATAAAAGCGAAGCCTTTTAGGACTGAGATTAGGAAAAACTTCTTCACACAGAGAGTGGTGAATCTGTGGAATTCTCTGCCACAGGAAACAGTTGAGGCCAGTTCAAAGAGGGAGTTAAATATGGCCCTTGTGGCTAGGGGGATCAGAGGGTATGGAAGGAAGGCTGGTGCAGGGTTCTGAGTTGGATGATCAGCCATGATCATTATAAATGGCAGTGCAGGCTCGAAGGGCCGAATGGCCTACTCCTGCACCTATGTTCTATGTTTCTGTGTTTGATTACCTATAGATGCTGGGAATATGGTTGAGAGGATCTGGGACGTAGATGGGATGAATAACAAAGACAGAACTTAAGCTCGGAATGCAGATACAATGCTTCCCTTCAAATGCAAGAAAGAACTCCATTATCATCCATGAGGTGCTCTTGGTATCGCTACATATGATATGGAAAAGGTCCATATTCTGCATGTGTGCTGCAGTAAATGTCCAAACCATCTTCTGTTTCACTGGGAGATCTAAAATGTTTCATGTCTGCAACAACATGATATACAGGATGTATCCAATAATGAGAAGGTCAATGGCCAGAGGACACAGCCTCAGAATAGAAAGGCATCCCTTTATAATAGAAATGTGGAAGAATTTATTTACCCAGAGGATAGTGAATCTATAGAAGCCATTTACACAGACGAATGTGAAGGCCAAGTCATTGGGTATATTTAAAATGGAGGTTGATTGGTTTTTGATTAATAGGGGTGTCAAGGGTTAAGGGGAAGGCAGGTGAATGGGGTTGAGAGAGGAAATAATTCAGCCATGATTGAATTGCAGAGCAGACTCGATGGGACAAATGGCCTAATTCTGCTCCTATGTCTTATGGTCTTATGGCTATGAAGAAAATTTCTGACCTCACCGTTCCAGACAGTCAATTCCTCTGGACCACGCCACAATACTTGGACCTCATGGAAAACATTCTGCAGTCAAGCATCTTTCACCTTGTCATTCAGACAACTGTTCTGTACAGAGAACATGTGGGAGAAGAAGATGGTGTCGCGTGTCAGAGGACTCCCCAAGCAAACCGTCAAAGTCATTTGGGAAGATGCATCATTGCCAGAACTCTCAACTGAGCACCAAAATATTGATCAGCTGGTGATGAGAACGACCTCTCAGCCAGATTGTTTAGGCACAGCCGACGTGTCAATCCCATCATGTGCCGCCATCAAGGTGAGATAGTCATCCATCTTCTTCTGATGTTTGTGTTTGTCTAGAAGACCTGGAAAGGGATGCATTGATCTTGTATTGCAACTCATTCTGACCAGCTATTTAATCAGGTCTCTGTGCTTTTTGGGGTGTTCCAAGGCACAGATACTGAGACTACATGGACACAGATACATGGACTACTGGAAACACTCAGTGAAAGATGAACTTCCATCCCTAATATTTTGCTAGTCTTCCAGTGGAAAGAGGAGTCCACAGCCAAACTTTACATTCAGCAGTGTAGTCATCTGTTCTGTAGAATACACTAATGGTTGGCGCAAAGGTTCTGTGGAGAAAGGCCACATTTTAGGGCCTTCCAACCAGTAGAAACTGAGGAGCCAAGACCATGTGTATTAATCTCTCAAATCTATCTTTAATAGAATGTGTGTGAAATGCTTGTGACATTTTAGAATATTGTAAACAAATATTATGGTAAAATGAAAAATGTTTGCATGTTACTGCATGGGTTTCCTTGTGTCTCCTTGTGACTGCATAGATTTCCTCAGGCTGCTCCAGTTTATTCCCACATCCCAAGGGCAGGCTGGTTGGTGGGTTAATTAGCCACTGAATCTTGCTTCCATATGTGAGTGGTTGAACCTGGGGAGAGTTGATGAGACTGTTTGGGGAATAAAGAAATGAATAATATGGGATTAGTGTAAATGGGTGATTGATGGTCAGTACAGACTCAACGGGCAGAAGGGTCTGTTTCCATGATACGTTTTCTGTGACTTTCTGACTCTAGTGTCCCAGCTGTATCGCTGTATACTTTATGAATATTAAATAGTAGCTGAATCCATCTCCCTATAGTAACAAAAGAGACAGGACAATCTTTTATTTTGTTTCCAAGCTCTCATTTATTTACATAAGTGTTTTAATTCATTAAGAAGATCATTATATATCCTGAAAGGAAAACATACAAACATTTAATAATTAACCTACAAGATAGAGGCATGAATTACTGGAAATGATTTAAAGAGAATAAATACACTTCCAATTTTAGAGTCTGAGGACAGAGGAAACCTTTTGGCCCATCAATTCTATGCTTGTCAAACATTGAATTATCTAGCAGAATCTCATTTTGTACACATAGGAAGAGAAAACTGTTTACTACTTCCCCTGCTCCAGATATCCCATCTAATTTGAGTCTTAATCCATAGCTGGAATATAAAGTTCTGGTGAATCTCAAGTACTATATTTAATTCCAGTAAAATGTGACTCAAGAAATGCTGTCAAACCAAGAAAAATCAAATTCAAGTTTGAATTTATACCATGGGATATACTGTATATATGTAGTATAAACGTCATGAACATCAACTTTGTATCACAGCAGCACAGCACAATACAAATGTGACAAACATAAGTTAACGTAAATTTAAATTAATATGGATTATACTTATATGACAAAGCAAACATAATGAATGAGTACAAATTATGAAGGAGAGAAAAGGAATATAGTCCAAGGTAGTGTTAGGGTTCTTCAGGTTAGTTCAAGAATCTAATGGCCATGAGGAAGAAGCTGTTGTAGAATCGAGAGGCATCAGCCTTCATATGGATGGTGTACAATTTGCAAGGTATAATATTTATTTGCCTTGGCAAATATTCCACCAGTTAACTAGATGAGGTTACCTGTACATATCATTCACAAAAGAATAAGAACAAATATGCAGTGCTAATTGCTTATACCAATTCAGCATTTTGCGAGACTAACCACCATTGATGCAGTTTGCAATGAATTTCCATGTTTCATTGTGGTATATTTGGATTTTCAAAAGGCTTTTGACAAGGTCCCACACAGGAGATTAGTGTGCAAACTTAAAGCACACGGTATTGGGGGTAAGGTATTGGTGTGGGTGGAGAATTGGTTAGCAGACAGGAAGCAAAGAGTGGGAATAAACGGGACCTTTTCAGAATGGCAGGCGGTGACTAGTGGGGTACCGCAAGGCTCAGTGCTGGGACCCCAGTTGTTTACAATATATATTAATGACTTGGATGAGGGAATTAAATGCAGCATGTCCAAGTTTGCGGATGACACGAAGCTGGGTGGCAGTGTTAGCAGTGAGGAGGATGCTAAGAGGATGCAGGGTGACTTGGATAGGTTGGGTGAGTGGGCAAATTCATGGCAGATGCAATTTAATGTGGATAAATGTGAAGTTATCCACTTTGGTGGCAAAAATAGGAAAACAGATTATATTCTGAATGGTGGCCGATTAGGAAAAGGGGAGGTGCAACGAGACCTGGGTGTCATTATACACCAGTCATTGAAAGTGGGCATGCAGGTACAGCAGGCGGTGAAAAAGGAGAAAGGTATGCTGACATTTATAGCAAGAGGATTCGAGTACAGGAGCAGGGAGGTACTACTGCAGTTGTACAAGGCCTTGGTGAGACCACACCTGGAGTATTGCGTGCAGTTTTGGTCCCCTAATCTGAGGAAAGACATCCTTGCCATAGAGGGAGTACAAAGAAGGTTCACCAAATTGATTCCTGGGATGGCAGGACTTTCATATGAAGAAAGACTGGATGAACTGGGCTTGTACTCGTTGGAATTTAGAAGATTGAGGGGGGATCTGATTGAAACGTATAAGATCCTAAAGGGATTGGACAGGCTAGATGCCGGAAGATTGTTCCCGATGTTGGGGAAGTCCAGAACAAGGGGCCACAGTTTGAGGATAGAGGGGAAGCCTTTTAGGACCGAGATTAGGAAAAACTCCTTCACACAGAGAGTGGTGAATCTGTGGAATTCTCTGCCACAGGAAACAGTTGAGGCCAGTTCATTGGCTATATTTAAGAGGGAGTTAGATATGGCCCTTGTGGCTACGGGGGTCAGGGGGTATGGAGGGAAGGCTGGGGTAGGGTTCTGAGTTGGATGATCAGCCATGATCATAATAAATGGCGGTGCAGGCTCGAAGGGCCAAATGGCCTACTCCTGCACCTATTTTCTATGTTTCTATGTTTCTATGTCTCGCCTCCAGCTATTCTCCAATATTTGTCCCAAGCCCACTTCCACCCTCTGTAACTATCTCCACAGAAGTGTGAACAAGATTATATTCATGAAAGTCACCAATCAGCATCACCCTGTCCAGCTGATACTTCTGAAAACATCCTTTTCAACCTTCATTCACCCTTTTCAGAGCATCAGCCTCTCCTGCACAATATACAGTACATTACTCACCCATCCAACCACCAGGCTTTGAATACTGAGAGAAATCTTTTCTCTTTGAAAAATTATTGATTGCTTTGATAGAAATGGAAGTTTCAATGAAGATAAAGGACTTACCATCAAATATACTGTAGTTACTGTCTGGTTTGCCTTCTCCTTGTAAGGAGCCAGTGGTTGATGCAAATACTTCACTACTTAGAGTGGGAGAATGTAAATTATCTCCGGAGTCATTCTGATTGTAATGTTGGTCATGTTTTCTATGTCACATTTTTTAAAATAGGGGCCATTGGTGTGGCCTAGATTTTCCACAGTATATTAAAACAATTATGACCCATTATCATATAAAGGCATGTATCAGCAGTGGTTTCACAGTTCTGGGTGCAGTTTCCAAAACTATTGACCACAGATGACATGCACCACCCATGTAAGTTGACAAGGACATTCCTAAGCAGTCCGGCACTGAAAGATCATTGTTAACAAAAACATTCACTGGTCCACTGACTGGTTATTCTGCAAGTGCCAGAGAAGATTCTCCATTATAAAAGTATAATTTGTGCAAACTACAGTCAGCGAATTTGTTTATTTTACATATGGCTTCCTGTGTTTTTCCCATACATCTTACTTAGCTTTGCTCCCCCAGTTTCATATTTGAGAAAAATATTAAGGTATCATCTCAATAGAATGGCAAGGAAGGAAGTAACAGTCCTAGAATATTCTTAAAGTAATATTCAAAATATATTAGATATCACAGTCCAACAATTTTCTACATTGTAGAAACAAAGATCGTACAGAGGTCTTTGATCCTAGATGTAGTATTAATATTAAAAACCTGCTGGTCTAACAATCACATATCAGTACCTGACCTTATGATTTCAGGGCACATTTGCTTTGGGGGTTTGCAGTCATTTTCTGAGCATTTACACACTGGTTTGCATCCTATGACATTCCATAATGAATGCCAGATTTCCTTTAAGCATGGTTCTGAAACTACAATGACACTCCAGTGCTAAATATAAATTTTATTTTATATTTTTTCTAAATATAAATTTTCAAAGGTATCTTTTAAGGTTCTTTTAGGGTATAGAAACATAGAAACATAGAAAATAGGTGCAGGAGTAGGCCATTCGGCCCTTCGAGCCTGCACCGCCATTTATTATGATCATGGCTGATCATCCAACTCAGAACCCTGCCCCAGCCTTCCCTCCATACCCCTGACCCCCGTAGCCACAAGGGCCATATCTAACTCCCTCTTAAATATAGCCAATGAACTGGCCTCAACAGTTTGCTGTGGCAGAGAATTCCACAGATTCACCACTCTCTGTGTGAAGAAGTTTTTCCTAACCTCGGTCCTAAAAGGCTTCCCCTCTATCCTCAAACTGTGACCCCTCGTTCTAGACCTCCCCAACATCGGGAACAATCTTCCCGCATCTAGCCTGTCCAATCCCTTTAGGATCTTATACGTTTCAATCAGATCCCCCCTCAATCTTCTAAATTCCAACGAGTACAAGCCCAGTTCATCCAGTCTTTCTTCATATGAAAGACCTGCCATCCCAGGAATCAATCTGGTGAACCTTCTTTGTACTCCCTCTATGGCAAAGATGTCTTTCCTCAGATTAGGGGACCAAAACTGCACACAATACTCCAGGTGTGGTCTCACCAAGGCCTTGTACAACTGCAGTAGTACCTCCCTGCTCCTGTACTCGAATCCTCTCGCTATAAATGCCAGCATACCGTTCGCCTTTTTCACCGCCTGCTGTACCTGCATGCCCACTTTCAATGACTGGTGTATAATGACACCCAGGTCTCGTTGCACCTCCCCTTTTCCTAATCGGCCACCATTCAGATAATAATCTGTTTTCCTATTTTTGCCACCAAAGTGGATAACTTCACATTTATCCACATTAAATTGCATCTGCCATGAGTTTGCCCACTCACCCAACCTATCCAAGTCACCCTGCATCCTCTTAGCATCCTCCTCACTGCTAACACTGCCACCCAGCTTCGTGTCATCCGCAAACTTGGAGATGCTGCATTTAATTCCCTCATCCAAGTCATTATATATATTGTAAACAACTGGGGTCCCAGCACTGAGCCTTGCGGTACCCCACTAGTCACCGCCTGCCATTCTGAAAAGGTCCCGTTTATTCCCACTCTTTGCTTCCTGTCTGCTAACCAATTCTCCACCCACACCAATACCTTACCCCCAATACCGTGTGCTTTAAGTTTGCACACTAATCTCCTGTGTGGGACCTTGTCAAAAGCCTTTTGAAAATCCAAATATACCACATCCACTGGTTCTCCCCTATCCACTCTACTAGTTACATCCTCAAAAAATTCTATGAGATTCGTCAGACATGATTTTCCTTTCACAAATCCATGCTGACTTTGTCCGATCATTTCACCGCTTTCCAAATGTGCTGTTATCACATCCTTGATAACTGACTCCAGCAGTTTCCCCACCACCGACGTTAGGCTAACCGGCCTATAATTCCCCGGTTTCTCTCTCCCTCCTTTTTTAAAAAGTGGAGTTACATTAGCCACCCTCCAATCCTCAGGAACTAGTCCAGAATCTAACGAGTTTTGAAAAATTATCACTAATGCATCCACTATTTCTTGGGCCACTTCCTTAAGCACTCTGGGATGCAGACCATCTGGCCCTGGGGATTTATCTGCCTTCAATCCCTTCAATTTACCTAACACCACTTCCCTACTAACATGTATTTCGCTCAGTTCCTCCATCTCACTGGACCCTCTGTCCCTTACTATTTCTGGAAGATTATTTATGTCCTCCTTAGTGAAGACAGAACCAAAGTAATTATTCAATTGGTCTGCCATGTCCTTGCTCCCCATAATCAATTCACCTGTTTCTGTTTGCAGGGGACCTACATTTGTCTTTATCAGTCTTTTCCTTTTTACATATCTATAAAAGCTTTTACAGTCCGTTTTTATGTTCTCTGCCAGTTTTCTCTCATAATCTTTTTTCCCCTTCCTAATTAAGCCCTTTGTCCTCCTCTGCTGAACTCTGAATTTCTCCCAGTCCTCAGGTGAGCCACTTTCTCTGGCTAATTTGTATGCTACTTCTTTGGAATTGATACTATCCCTAATTTCTCTTGTCAGCCACGGGTGCACTACCTTCCTTGATTTATTCTTTTGCCAAACTGGGATGAACAATTGTTGTAGTTCATCCATGCAACCTTTAAATGCCTGCCATTGCATATCCACTGTCAATCCTTGAAGTGTCATTTGCCAGTCTATCTTAGCTAATTCACGTCTCATACCTTCAAAGTTACCCCTCTTTAAGTTCAGAACCTTTGTTTCTGAATTAACTACGTCACTCTCCATGTTAATGAAGAATTCCACCATATTATGGTCACTCTTACCCAAGGGGCCTCTCACGACAAGATCGCTGATTAACCCTTCCTCATTGCTCAAAACCCAGTCCAGAATAGCCTGCTCTCTAGTCGGTTCCTCGACATGTTGGTTCAAAAAACCATCCCGCATACATTCCAAGAAATCCTCTTCCTCAGCACCTTTACCAATTTGGTTCACCCAGTCTACATGTAGATTGAAGTCACCCATTATAACTGCTGTTCCTTTATTGCACACATTTCTAATTTCCTGTTTAATACCATCTCCGACCTCACTGCTACTGTTAGGTGGCCTGTACACAACTCCCACCAGCGTCTTCTGCCCCTTAGTGTTACGCAGCTCTACCCATATCGATTCCACATCTTCCCGGCTTATGTCCTTCCTTTCTATTGCGTTAATCTCTTTTTTAACCAGCAACGCCACCCCACCTCCCCTTCCTTCATGTCTATCCCTCCTGAATATTGAATATCCCTGAACGTTGAGCTCCCATCCCTGGTCACCCTGGAGCCATGTCACTGTGATCCCAACTATATCATAATCATTAATAACAATCTGCACTTTCAATTCATCCACCTTATTACGAATGCTCCTTGCATTGACACATAAAGCCTTCAGGCGCTCTTTTACAACTCTCTTAGCCCTTTTTAATGCTTGCCCTGGATTTGTCGGCCTGCCACTTTTATTTTTCCCCTTTGTACTTTTTGCTTCTACGCTCACTTTACACCCCTCTGTCTCTCTGCACTGGTTCCCATCCCTTGGGACTGAGGATAACTTAGCTGCTTTCCATGTCTGAGAAGTAGATGTTGTATGGGTGAATTCTTGAGGTGTGAGAAGACCATTGCAATCTTTTATTTTCAGAAGAAGATCTTGCTCTGGTTCCCAGATGTCTGAAGATTTGCCTCCGCTCCTCATACTCAGTGCACAGCTGCTGGGGCTACATGCACCAACAATCAGTGGTGACAGACATGTAGAGACATTGTTTATGTTTATACATCTAACTGTGTATACAAGTGCAATACAGTGCAAAAGTCTTAGGCATGTATATAGAGCAAGGATGCCTAAGACTTTTACACAGTACTGTGTATGTGAATGTGAAGCAAAGAGCAAGTTTGTGTATCTGACAGGAGCAGAGGATGTTGGGAAATTGAGGCTGGAGCACCCCGGGAGGGGTATGGTACAGGCAGCAGAGAAGGAGTGTCGGGGCAGGGGTTGGTGCGGGTGCAGACGCTCCCAGCCCTGACACACCAGGTAAGGTCATTTGATTCCAGACAATTGGTTTATTGATCATTATGGAATGTTTGTCTGGCTTCTAGCACCCTTCCCTCTCATTCCCCTTTTCCCAACCATGATTCACTTCTCCCTGCCCCCTTCCCACTCTCAGTCCACAATAGAGACCTATATCAGAATCAGGTTTATCGTCACTCAAATGTCATAAGAATGGTTTCTTTTCATACTTGCCAGAGAACCCACATCTTGGATAAATTTTTTAAAAAATTGATGGCCTCTAAGTAGGTTAGGATGAGAATGATGGTGAACGAGGCTTGCAGTGAACACCAGAATACTGGAATCAATACAAGACCAGTAACAATCTCAACTGCCTACTCTATTGTGGGAATTAAATGGTGGTGGGTTTAGATAAGAAGTTGCCAGAGGAAGTTGTAAAGGTAAGTACAATTACAGTTAGAAGACATTTGGACAAGTTCATGGCTTAGAGAGATTAAAAGCAAAACGCTGGGAGATGAGACTTGCTCAGGAAGTTTCCTTGATCAAGTTGAGCCGAAGGGCTTGTTTCAGAATCATTTTTAATATCGCTGACATATGTTGTGAAATTTGTTGTTTTGGAGCAGCAGTACTTTGTAATGCATAACAAAAACAAACTAGAAATTACATTAAGAAATATATGTATAAAAATTGAATTAAAAATGTAGTGCGAAAAGGCAGTAAAATAGTGAGGTAGTGTACAGGGATTGGTTTATTTTCTGTTCGGAAATCTGATGGTGGAGGGGAAGAAGGTGTTCCTAAAATGTTTATTCTGTGTCTTCAGTCTCCTGTACCTCCTCTTTGATGATAGTAATAAGAAGAGAGGGTGTCCTAGGTGATAGGGGTCCTTAATGATGGATGCCACCTTTTTGAAGCATCGTGTATTGAAGATGTCCTCAAAGCTGGGGAGACTAGTGCCGATGATGGAGTTGGCTTGATCCTCGGCGGTGGCTGCTCCATACCAGATGGTGATGTAACCAGTTAGAGTATTGTCCATGGTACATCAGTAGAAATTTGCGAGTCTCTTTGGTGACATACCAATTCTCAAACTCCTAATGAAATACAGCCTCTGTCCTGCCTTCTTTGTCATTGCATCTACAAACGTATATGTTGGACCCAGGAGAGATCTTCTGAGATGTTGACACACAGGAACTTGAAACTGTTTACTCTTTTCACTACTGATCCCTTGATGAACTGGTGTGTGCTTTCTCAACTTCCCCTTCCTGAAGTCCACAAACAATCCCTTGGGCTTACTGACATTGAGTGCAAGGTTGTTTTTATGACACCACTCAACCAACTGATCTATCTCACTCCTATATGCCTCCTCGTCACTCTCTGAGGTTCTGCCAACAATGGCTGAGTCATCAGCAAGTTTATAGTTCGGTTTGAGCTGTGCCTCGCCACACAGTCATGGGTGTACCGAAGTTGAGTTAAACACACATCCTTGAGGTGCACCGGTTTTGATTGTCAGCGAGTAGAAGATGTTATTTCGGATCTGCATTGACTGTAGTCTCCTGATGAGGAAGTCAAGGATCCAGTTCCGGAGGGAGGTACAGAGGCCCAGGTTTTGATCCTTGTTGATTAATACTGATGGGATTATAATATTGAATGCTGCTTATTGAATAATCTATAAACAGCAGCCAATTGTAGGCATTGCTAATGTCAGGTGGTCCAAGGCTGACTGGAGAGCCATGAGATTGCATCCACTGTTGACCTATTACAGTGTTGGACAAATTGGCAGCAGATGCAGGTCTATGCTGAGGCAGAAGTTAACTTCATCACAATAGATGTGAGTGCCACTGGGCAATAGTCACTGAGGCAGCTCACCCTGCTCTCCTTGAGCACTGGTTTGATTGATGCCCTTTTGAAGCAGGTGGGACCTCCGACTGCAGCAACGAGAGATTGAAGATGTCCTTCAACACTCTCACAGATGGTTAGCCCAGGTTTTCCGTGCCCTGCTGGTACACCATCAGCTCTGGTAGGATGTGAAAGCCATTACTTCCTACAAGGCAAAAGCTAACATCATAAATGGTTGTGATGCTTCACTCCCAGATGAGCTCAATGCCCTTCCTGCACACTTTGAAAGGAATAATAACACGACACCCATGCAACCCCTTGCAGCATCTGGTGAATATGGGATCTCTGTCACAGAAGACCGATGTCAGAATGTCTTTCAAAAGGGTGAAACCTCGCAAAATGCCATGCCCTGGTGTGGTACCTGATAGGGCACTAAAAACATGTGCCAACCAACTACCAGGAGTTTAAGGACATTTATAACTCTATGACTCAAAAGTGGCACACATTTTCTTTTACACTGATTTTCCATTTTCATTTATTGCTTTTGCTTTTCAGCTCTCAGTGTAGATTTCTCACTGCAGATTCTTCACTGAGGACTCCTCACTGTGTAATCCTCACTGTAGACTCCTGTCTGGAGTATGAGTCAAACATTATTTCTCAAACAAATTATTTTTGATTGTAAGCAAATTATTCAACCACAAGTCCATTGTGTTCCAGGGTTCACTCTTTACTAGTAAGTGTGAAGCACCTTCAATAACTCCAAAAGACTGAGGTTTGGTAAAATACTGAAAGGCTTTTATTCGCTGTACAATACAACCTCCACGACCTCCATGGTGAGTGTCTGCCCCCGGACTGAGGGGGAGGGGCAAGGCGTAACACCTTTATACAGGACTCTGTGGGAGGAGCCACAGGAGCAGTCAGCAGAGGGGCGTGTCCAGACAGTTAACCCAGTCACAACATATATATATATGGTTTAGCACAAAGTGGCACTGTACTACAGAGAGGAGAAATTTGCCCTCGTGTTCCCCATTTGTATGGTCATACGATGACCACTGTAGAATTTGGTTACTTACTGTTGTCACAAGCTGTCGTTGTCCATATAGCTTCATTGTTTAGTTCCAGGCAGCTGTGGAGGCCAAGTCTTTATGTATATTTCAGGCAGATGTTGATAGATTCTTTATTGGTCAGGGCATGAAGTGATACAGTGAGAAGGTAGGAGATTGGGGCTGAGAGGAAAATTGGTTCAGCCATGCTGAAAAGGTGGAGCAGGACTCGATGGGCCAAATGGCCTAATTCTGCTCTTATATCTTATCTTATGATTTTACCAGGGAGCGGATATTTTAAAAACAAAACAGGTTACTGTAATACAAGAAGTAGAATTTTGGAATCAAAGTTTCATATATTATAGGCATACATTTCATATATTATAGGTTTAGCACTTACAGTAGGAGAGAACAGCTATTTTTCAGCTGCCAGTGATACAACATTGGAGCATTTGTGGCTCATAGCCATATAGCCTGAAAACAGGATCTAGGGCACTGAGATGGACCAAGCATTTACACTAATCCTATTTCATCCTTCCCATAAATTTGTCCCATATTCGGCCATTCACATACATACCAGGGGCAACTAACAGTGGCCAATTAAACTACAACTTGCATAGTTTTGGGAGGTGAAGGTGGAGGTGGGAGGAAACCAGAGCACCCTGAGTCACAGGAAGTATATGCAAACTCCACACAAACACAGGTCAGAATTGACCCCAGGACACAGCAGCTATGATGCAGGGACTCCACTAGACACACCTCAGTGCCACTGTAGATTGTACTACTGCCTTGCAAATGTTTCTTTTGTATATTAATCCACAAATATTCACACAATATTTGTACACCCAAATATAAAGAATTGTGGCTTGCAATGATGTACAGCAGATGAAAGAAAAGGTTTTCTTAAACTTATTTTGCTTCAGGATCAAGCCATCACTCTCGAGGCCAGGTACCGCTTGTCTCCTATTTTGCTGTAACAAGAGAGCTATGGATGGTGTTGAACCAAAGTATGAAGTAGGGTCTAGAATTAACTCCGACTCAGACTAGACAAGATGGCACAAACAAAATTCAAAGGTGAAACCACAAGCAGCAGAACGAGAAATGGAACTCCTATGTTTGAGCACTGAGTGCCCAGCATGAGTCCTTACAGTAAAGAATTCAATGAAGGAATGAGGCGACAATAACTGGCAGTCTGAGTCTTAATGGGACAGTGGTAGCTAACCATACTCTGGGCAAACTGGAGCATCGAAATGTGGATGCCTGCTGCTCTTCAGCCGGGACCATGACCATTGGAGGTAAGCTATCTTCTCGAACTGCTTCAATTCTTCTGGTGAAGGTACTCCCACAGTACTGATTTCAAAATTTAAAAGAAGTTTGGTAAGTATATGGATGGGAGCGTTATAGAGGGCAATGGTCCTGCTGCATGCCAAAAGGGCTAGGCAGAATAACAGTTCAACATGGACTAAATGGGCTGAAAGGCCTGCTTCTGGACTGCAATGCTTTGTGACTCTACTGATAGGCAGGAAGTTCCTGTTCTGAGACACAGTGACAATGAATGAACAATACATCTCCATGTCAGGATGGTGCTGTGACCTTGTGGGGAAACTGTAGGTGGTGCTCTTCTCACATGTCTTTGTCCTTGACGGTAAGAAGATGAGTCGTGCTTTTGGATCAGCCTAGATGATTAATTGAATAATTTTGGAGTGGTGAGAATAGACAAACATTTACAAATGGTGCAAATGCAAATATTTAGTTGCTTCTCCACCTTCAAAGAGGTCCATTTATTTATTTACCTATTTATTTATTGAGGTACAGTGTGGAATAGGCCCTTCCAGCCTTCAAGCAGCGCACCCAGCATTCCGCCGATTTAACACAAGCCTAACCACAGGACAATTTACAATGACCAATTAACCAATCAACCGGCACGTCTTTGGACTGTGGGAGGAAACCGGAGCATCCGGAGGAAATCCATGCAGTCACAGGGAGAAAGTATAAACTCCTTGCAGACAGCGACAGATTTAAACCCAGGTCGCCTGTACTGTAAAGTTAACAACTACGCTACCGTTCCAGCCCAAGTCCAATGTGATAAAAACACAGATTTGTTCACATTTGGGCTTTACCACAAGGGCTGCAATAGATTCTTAATTCAACACACTGAAATATGTTGACCTTGGAAAAGGAAGCAATTATTTTAGAGGCTTTATGTTTCCATCTTTTCATCTTTAACTGAATTCTACACAAATCACCCGAGCAAATTATCAAATGCCATTTATCATTTCAAGTGCTTTATCCATGTTCATGTTTTAATATATGTAAATATATATGTAGGTTGCTTCAAATGTACCATTCATCTTGGTGTTAAAATAAAATAATAATGACAAAGCGAGAATTGATTCAAATGTTTCTTTATTTTATGACATTTTTCAGTGTTATCTGTATAGTCATAGCTCTTTGTTATTGTGCAGTAAATCTATTTTATTTATATATTGTTCAGACAGGTAGCGAAAGCAGATTGAATAGTAACTTCAAAGTCAAAGTCGGGTTTATTGCCAAATGCACACATACACAGTACACTCAATGGCCACATTATTAAGTACAGAAGCCACTGAGTGTATATAGACAACAGTGCAATGAAAAATCTACTTGCTGCAGTATCACAGACACATGACATTAGAGACACAACAATCAGAAGAAAAGAAACATTAACTAAATTATTCAAATTATACAAAACAGAGCACAATTCAAACGAGAAAAAGTCCATCGTAGTGCAAAGTGATGCTATATTCAGGAAGTGATTAGTGTTGTACAGTTTGGTTCAGGACCCAAATGGTTAAAGGGAAGTAGCTCTTCTTGAACCTGGTGTTGTAGGACTTCAGATTCCTCTACTTCCTGCTCAACGGCAGCTGCAAGAAGGTGGCATGGCCTAGATGGCAAGAATCTTTGATGATAGATGTTGCCATCTTGAGTCAGTGCCTTATGTAGATACTACCAATGGTCGGGAGTGATGAATCTGTCGTGTATTGGGCGAGTTGTTATACCCTACAGTTTCTTACATTTCTGCACATTTCAGAATTGAACTGGATTTATTATAAAGAAGATAATGACTGAGACCTTGCTGTCCTGTTCCCTTCACTCTGATTCATGTGCGTTCTCTCCATACCTATATGCATTCATCGCACCCACTCATCCAAACATTCCCAGAATCCTGCTGAACACTATGAGCGGAGAAAAGGTTTCAGTGACAATGAACATTGACAGTTTTAATAATTGGCAAAGCATCCCCCTCAAACTTTGCTAAATGTCAAAACCTGTGAAAATCAAAATTCAAAATTCAAAGTAAATTTTATTATCAGAGTACATAGATGTCACCACATACAACCCTGAGATTCATTTTGCTGCGGGCATACCCTCAGCAAATCTGTAGAATAGCAACTATAACAAGAACAATGAAAGATCAACTAAAATGCAGAAGACAACAAATTGTGCAAATGCAAATATAAACAAAATAGCAATAAATAACAAGAACACAAAATAACAAGATAAAGAGTCCTTAAAATAGGATCATTGGTTGTGGGAATATCTCAGTGGATACGCAAGTGAGTGTGGTAATCACCTTTTGTTCAAGAGCCTTATGGTTGAGGGGTTTCCATACCAGGCCACAATGCAGGTAGTCAATATGTTCTCCACTACACATCTATAGAAGTTTGTCAAAGTTTTTGATGTCACGCCAGATGTCTGCTGAATCATAAGGAAGTAGAGATGCTCTCGTGCTTTCTTCGCAATTGAATTTACATGCAGGACAGGTCATCTGAAATAGTAACAGCCAGGAACTTAAAGTTGTTAGCCATCTCCACCTCTGATCCTCCAATGAGGCCTGGCTCGTGGACCTCTGGTTTCCCTCTCCTGAAGTCTACAATCAGTTCCTTGGTCTTGCTGACATTGAGTGAGAGGTTGTCATGACACCACTCAGTCAAATTTTCAATCTCCCTTCTGTACACTGATTCATCACCACCTTTGGTATGGCCCACAGAAGTGGTGTCATCAGCAAACTTGAATATGGTGTTGGAGCTCTGCTTAGTCACACAGTCATAGGTGAAAGAGGAGTAGAGCAGGGAGCTAAGCACACAGCCCCGTGGTGCACTCGTGCTGATGGAGATCGTGGACAAGATTGTTTTGCCAATCCAACCTAACAGGGGTCTGCAAGTGAGGAAATCCAGGATCCAATTGCACAAGGAGGTAATGAGGCCAAGGTCTTGGAGCTTATAGATTAGTTTTGAGAGGAATGATGGTATTGAATGCCGAGCTACAATCAATAGAGTGTCCTGATGTATGCATCTTGCTGTCCAGATGTTCCAAGGTTGTCTGAAGAGCCAATGGGATGACATGTGGTGTAGACCTGTAGGCAAATTGGAGCCCATCTAAGTCTCTTCTCAAGCAGGGGTTGATATGGTTCACAACTGATCTCTCAAAGCACTTCATCACAGTGGATGTAAGCGCAATTGGTTGATAATAATTAAGACAGGTCACCAGTATGGTTGAAGCCTGCTTGAAGCAGGTGTTTACAATACACTGCCAAAGCAAGAGGTTAAAGTTATCAGTGAGCACACCAGCCAATACATTAGCACAGATCTTTAGTACCCTGTTCAGTTCGGATGCTTTCATTGGATTCAACCTCCTGAAGGTAGCCCGCACGTCAGCTTCAGATACTGAGATCAAAGGACCATCGGGAGATGTGGGGGTTTGAGATGGTTCTTCCATGTTCTGATGAGTCAACGTGAGCATAGAAGGCATTGAGCTCATATGGGTGTGAAGCCCTGTTGTTCCCCCAAGTTGCTTGATTCAACTTCGTAGGAGGATACAGCATTCAAATCCTGCCACAGCTGTTGATCATCCTATGTTGATTCCAGTTTGGTCTGGAATTTCCAAATCGCCTGTGAGGTGGCTTGCGTGAATTTGAATTAAAAGAAATAATCAACATATTCGAACAAATATTACACATTTAGAACTTTACAATAAATGAAGTTAACTAAATGTTCTTACATTTTAAGGCCTATCCTGGAGTTGGAGTACTGTGTACGTGAATGGGTGGGAGGGAGCAATGGAGCTTGTTTAGCTGTTGTTGTTTCCTATGCTTGCTGTATTGTTGCTCTCTGTGTTGCTCTTCGAGCACTGTGGACATGCTATGCTGGCACTGGAATGTGTGATGATGCTTGCGGGCTTCCCCCAGCACACCATTAGGTGCTATAGTTGTTTCTGCATATGACACATTTCACTGTATGTTTCGATAAACCTGAATCTTGAATCTTGATTTTTTTTTCACAAATTAATCTAATCATACCACGGCAACAACATTTCCTGTCAGTGTGAAGCCAACAGTGCAAAGGGTTTGACGTAGTTGGAGCAACAGAATGATCTGCTGGGGTATTTTAGTGGGCCAGGCAACATCTGCGGAAATATTTTGTGTTTTGACCTTTCATCCGGACTGGAATGTGGACGCAGGTGAGGGATGAGATGGAGGGACAGGTGTTACCCCTCACTGGTTGCCAATGGAGACAGATCGATTTCACTTAGCTGGATGGTTCACAAAATGGGAACTTGTGGAGAAAAGTCAGGTATATCCATCATACCGAGGCATTATGCATCAAGGGCATTCTGCAGTGCAAACTCTATTAAATGAGTTAAATACAAAATCAGTTCTGCCCATATTAAGCTGGAAATCTTTAAAAGAAACACCACTTTAGCTTAATCATCTCTCCAGTCTGTCAAACACTATGAACATTTCTAGCATTCAGAAACACTGAAGAACTATTAAAAGCCAATTGAATTATTAACTCATGCGGGAAACAGGATCAACCAATGCTGCTGAAAGGGAAGTGGCTGGGGTACTTTGCAGACCTTTATGGAAACATAACGAGAATAGAAATGCTCTTGTCTCTTCATGGATGTGATGAGAGAAGCAGTCTCTTGTTGTGCATTAACATTTCTATGATCCCATAAATTCACTTAAAAGCATTTTTATAAAATCTACTAAAGGCATTTAAATAGACTCAAAACTTTAAAATAATACCTGGAAACTCTGTTGCCTCCTCACAGTTTTTTCCCCTCCACTGTCATTGCACCGTAACGTAGCAGATCCAGTAGCGCTTTAAAGAGCCAGTGATCGGAAGACTGGGGTTGAATTCCCACTGCTGTCCATAATGAGCTTGTACATTCTCCATCTGGGCTTCCTCTGGCTGCTCTGGTCTCCTCCCACACTTCCAAACAGATGTAGGCGTTACGGTTAGTAAGTTGTGTGCGCGCTATGTTGGCGCAGAAAGCAGAGCCACACTTGTGAGCTGCCACCAGCACACCTTCGGGCTGTATTAAAAATATTGACTTAAAAACGACACATTTCACTGTATGTTTTGTTGTATGTGTGACAAATAATAAAGCTAATCTGAAATAATAAAGAGAGTGCACAAACTGATACAAATTATTGAGTGGATTTCCCACCAGGAGTCAGGAGCTCAATGTCAGAGCACAATAAGAAAATATATTTTGATTAGCTGCCAGCAACTTCTGGGCATAATCTTACAGAAATTCTGACCTTGCAGATGGTTCCATGGGGAAGTATCGGTAGCTTAATAGGAACCTGGATAATTCTGTAGTGCTGCATATTTCCTTAGAATTCTGCTGACGGTAAAAATTTTCAATTTCATTCGAGCCATTTAGGAAAGGAGGGGTGCAGAACTTAAGCGATATAGATGTGAAAGTTTCCCTTTAGTGTGGGAGTCACTGGAACATATTATATAGTGGAGCAGATTAAAGAATTTAATCATCAATGGTAGAGAAGCATTTCTCCTGCCGAGACAGTTCAGAATGAGGTGGCAGAATCTTGCAATAAGCCTGCTAGAAGAAAAATTCGGAAACACTTGGAAATCTGGAATATCGGGCAAGATGGCACCATTGGGTGGCAAATGTTTGCATGCAGCTCTGATGGGAATCATCAGATGTTCCCACTTAGGATGACCACATTTGAAATCCACAGCCACAGCCTTAGGTGTTTCAATAAGCAAAATTTATTGATGTTTAAAATCAACAATCCTCAGACGGCAGAGTTCAGTTCCCCTTTAAGAAAATGGCAGGAACACTGCGCCAATCTACAGGTACAATTACAATGCAGAGGCCATAGACTTCCACTCACAACTATCCTCCTGGTGAATGTACAGTCTCTGCAAAATAAAACTGAAGAGCTCTGAGCAGGACCCTATATCAGAGGGATTTCAGGGACTGCTGTGTACGTAGCTTCACAGAACCATGGATATCCCACGATATTTCAGACACAGAGCTACAGATCGATAGCATCACCATTCTCCGCAAAGACAGAATAGCTTAGTCTTTTATAAGCAGAAGTGGAGGAGTATGCTTTATGATTAACTCATTGTGGGTGCACAAACGTGCAGATTCTGTCTCAGTTCTGCTCACCTGACCTGGAACATCTAGCAGTCAAATGTCATCCATTTTTATCTGCTGAATGAGTGTTTCACTATCATCCTGGTAGCGGTGTACATTCCACCTCAGGCCAACATCAGGCAGCACTGGAGTAACTGAGCAACGTAATCAGCTGACATGAAACAGCGCACCTTGCTGCCTTCCCTATCATTACCGGTGATTTCAACCAGACCAGCTTGAAGAAATCTCTGAACAATTACCACCAACATATCACCTGAGGAACACGAGGAGTCAACACACTTGAGCACGGTTATACCACCGTCAAGAGTACTTACCATGCCATCTCACGCCCACACATTGGAACATCCAATCACTTGGCTGTACTTCTACTCCCAATGTATAGATATCAGCATCAGTGGTAAGGACCAAGAAGGGCAACAGAGGTGGAGGAGCACTTACTGGATTTCTTTGAGTCAGTGGACTGGATAGTATTCAAGGATTCATCTTTGCGTCTGAATACATACACTACAGTTGTCACTAAATCCGTCAAGGCTTGTGTGGATGAGTGTATGCCTTCAAAAACATATCAGACATGCCCAAAACAGAAGCCATGGGGGAATTTGTAGTCTGCTGAGGGCTCAGTCTGTGGCATTCAACAACGGTGATCCAGAACTATATAAGTCCATAGGACACTCAAAGCAGCTGCGCAGGTTGACTCTGTGGTTAAGAAGGCATGCGGTGTATTGGCCTTCATCAATCGTGGAACTGAATTTAGGAGCCGAGAGGTAATGTTGCAGCTATATAGGACCCTGGTCAGACCTCACTACAGGAAGGATATGGAAACAATAGAAAGGGTGCAGAGGAGATTTACAAGGATGTTGCCTGGATTGGGGAACATGCCTTATGAAAACAGGTTGAGTGAACTCGGTCTTTTCTCCTTGGAGTGATGGAGGATGAGAGGTGACCTGATAGAGGTGTATAAGATGATGAGAGGCATTGATCGTGTGGATAGTCAGAGGCTTTTTCCCAGAGCTGAAATGGCTGCTACAAGAGGGTAAAGGTTTAAGCTGCTCGGGAGTAGGTACAGAGATGTCAGGGGTAAAATTTTTATGCAGACAGTGGTGAGTGCGTGGAATGGGCTGCCGGCAACAATGGTGGAGGTGGATACAATAGGGTCTTTTAAGAGACTTTTAGATAGGTACATGGAGCTTAGGAAAATAGAGGGCTATGGGTAAACCTAGTAATTTCTAAGGTAGGGACATGTTCGGCACAACTTTGTGGGCCAAAGGGCCTTTATTGTGCTGTAGGTTTTCTATGTCTATGTTTTATGTTCTAAGAAGTCCAGGTACAACCTACAACAACAATTCAGGAACAGCATCTTCCCATCTGCCAAAGGACTTCTGAATGGACAATAAATCCATGAATGCTTCCTCAGAATTTTTCCCTTTCTTTTTCAAAGTTTCAAAGGTTCATTTTATTGTCAAAGTATGCACGTACAATACAACTCTAATATTTGACTTCTCCAAATAGCCATGAAATACAGAATGACCATGGGAGTTGAGGAAAGAAAAGACATCAACTCCTCCCCTAGCATGAAAAAGAAAAAGAAACAAAATTTTCAAACTCCAAATCCCTCAATCACATCCCACGCAGAAAAACAGCGACAATAGTATCAAATCCTGCACCCCCACCTCCACAGAGAAAAAAAAGTGACAATAACATAAAATTCCCGACCTTCCCCATACCCACAGAAAAGAACAATGACAATAACATCAAAACGTCCATCTCTCACACATAAAAACTAACAGATAAGTAACAAAAACTAACTGAAGTAAAAGCAAAAGAGAGAGCATACAAGGGAGCCAGAGCTAGTGGGAAGATAGAGGATTGGGGAGCTTTTAAAAACTTGCAGAAGGAAACTAAGAAGGAAAAGTTGAATTATGAGAGGAAATTGGTGATTAATATCAAAGAAGATACTTAAAGCTTTTTGAAGTATGTAAAGGCTAAAAGAGAGTCGAGGGTAGATATAGGACCAATACAAAATGACGCTGCAGATATTGTAATGAGAGATGCAGAGATGGCAGAGGAACTGAATGTGTATTTTGCATCAGTCTTCACAGTGGAAGACATCTGCAGTATACTGGACATTCAAGAGTGTCAGGGAAGTGAAGTTTGTGCAGTGAAAATTACGACTGAGAAGATTCTCAGGAAGCTTAATGGTCTGAGGGTGAATAAATCGCCTAGACCTGGTGGAATGTACCCTTGGGTTTTGAAGGAAGTAGCTCGAGAGATTGTGGAGACATTGATAATGATCTTTCAAGAATCGATAGATTCTGGCATTGTACTGGATGACTGGAAAATTGCAAATGTTATTCCACTATTTAAGAAGGGCGGGAGGCAGCATAAGGGAAGCTATAGACCTGCTAGCCTGACATCAGTGGTTGGGAAGTTGTTGGAATTGATTGTTAGGGATGAGATTTTGAAGTACCTGGAGGCACATGACCAGATAGGACAAAGCCAGCATGGTTTCCTGAAAGGAAAATCTTGCCTGACAGACCTACTGCATTTTTTTGAGGAGATTACAAGCAGTGTAGACAAAGGAGATGCAGTAGATGTGGTGAACTTGAATTTTCAGAAGGCCTTTGACAAGGTACCGCACATGAGGCTGCTTAGCAAGGTAAGAGCCCATGGAATTGCAGGGGAGGTACTAACGTGGGTAGAGCATTGGCTGATCGGCAGAAAACAGAGAGTGGGAATAAAGGGATCCTATTCTGGCTGGGTGCCGGTTACCAGTGGAGTTCCACAGGGTTCAGCGTTGGGACTGCTGCTTTTTACGATGTATGTCAATGATGTGGACTATGGTATTAATGGATTTGTGGCTAAATTTGCCGATGATAAGAAGATAGGTGGAGGAGCGGGCAGTGTTGAGGAAACAGAGAGACGTAGATAGTTCAGGGGAATAGCCAAAGATGTGGTGAATGAAATACAATGTTGGAAAGAGTATCGTCATGCACTTTGGTGGAAGAAATAAATGGGCAGACTATTATTGAAATGGGGAGAGAATTCAAAACGCAGAGATGCGAAGGGACTTGGGAGGCCTTGTGCAAAGTACCCTAAAGGTTATCCTCCAGGTTGAGTCGGTTGTGAAGAAGGCAAATGCAATGTTGGCATTCATTTCTAGAGGTATAGAATATAAGAGCAGGGATGCAATGTTGAGGCTCTATAAGGCACTTGTGAGACCAAACTTGGAGTATTTTGTGCCGTTTTGGGCTCCTTATTTTGGAAAGGATATACTAACATTACAGAGGGTTTATAGAAGGTTCACGAGAATAATTCCAGGAATGAAAGGTTTACCGTATGAGGAACACCTCACAGCTCTTGGGCTGTATTCCCTGGAGTTCAGGAGAATGGGCGGGGTGGGCATCTCATAGAAACAGTCCAGATGTTAAAAGGCCTGAACAGATTGGATATGGCAAAATTACTTCCCATGGTATGGGAGTCTAGAACAAGAGGGCACGACTTCAGGATTGAAGGACATACATTTAGAACTGAGATGCGGAGAAATTACTTCAGTCAGAGGGTAAATCTGTGGAATTTGTTGCCATAGTGGCTGTGGAGGCGAAGTCATTGGGTGTACTTAAGGCAAGGACAGATAGGTTCTTGATTAGCCAGGGCATCAAAGGGTATGGGGAGAAAGCAGTGGAGTGGGGATAACTGGAAGAATTTGATCAGTCCATAATTGAATGGCACAGCAGGCTCAGTGGGATGAATGGCCTACTTCTGCTCCTCTATCTTATGGTCTTATGGTCTTATAACAGATCACCCTCCCACCAATCAGCTACAAGAAAGAAAATACCGAAAAACCAAAGGAGAGTAATATAAGGTCCAGTCTAATTATCACATAAATCTCAGAATATCAAAAACATCTTCTCGTCAGCATTCAAGGAGAGCGACCACACTACTTAATCAATTCAATTTCCCTTTTTTTAACATTTATTGTAATTTATAGTTTTTTATTATTATGTTTTGCAATGTACTGCTGCCACAAAACAAGAAATTTGCTGACATCTGCCAGTGATATGAAACCTGATTCTGATACTTTCCAATGTCCTCTGCAGATGCAGTGAATTAATCAATTCAGGCCTTGAGATTGACAGACCTTTATCAGGCGAGAGCCTTAAGGTTAATAGGACCAAAGAAATCATCAGCCAAAATAATGGTGCATGCACAAAAGACAAGCATCCAATTACTCCAGGATATATGTTCCCTGCAAAAGCAACATGCATATGGAATGCATTCCATCTACATTCAATGGCCACTTTATTAGGTACTCCTGCTCATTAATGCAGATATCTAATCAGCCAATTATGTAGCAGCAGCCCGATGCATAAAAGCACGCAGACATTGTCAAGGATTTCAGATGTTGCTCAGACTGAACAACAATATGGGGAACAAATGGAATCAAAGTAACTTTGACCATGGAATGATTGTTGGTGCCTGTCAGGGTGGTTTGTGTATCTAAGAAACTGCTGATCTCCTGGGACTTTCACACACAACAGTCTCTAGAGTTTGCGGAGAATGATGTGAAAAAAAACAACAAAAAACATCCATTAGGTGAAACTACCTTGTTAATGGGAGAGGTCAGAGGAGAATGGCCAGACTGGTTCAAGCTGACAGGAAGGTAACAATAACTCAAATAACTATATATTACAACAGTGGTGTGCAGGACGGCATCTCTGAATGCACAACGTGTCATTCTTTGAAGTGGAAGTTTACGAATGGACACTCAGTGGCCAATTTATTACTTACAGGAGTTACTGAATAAAGTGGCCACTGAGTGTACACCGATTAAAATATGTGGGTAGAAGTTTATAGACTGGAACCCATGGTGAACTGCACAGCTCTTGTTACAGCTACTAATTACACCTTATAATTTTTTATATTTTTAATAAAAGCATCAGAAATTCCTTAAGGTTGCAATAGCCTGACTATCCTACTATAGGTCCACAGTCCCTTATCTGGAATCCTTGGGGCCTTTCGGAATTCAGAATTTTTCAGATTTCAGACTCCCCACCCCCACCCCCCCCGATACCAAAAAACACGTATGCTCATGTCCCTTATTTAACCTGTCTCATTACAGTGGACTTTAGGACCCGGCGACACATCAAACCTATGCACATCCTCCCGCCTACTTTAAATCATCTCTAGGTTACTTATAATACCTAATACAATGTAAATAGTTGTTATACTTTATTGTTTAGGGAATAACAACAAGAATTTTTTTTTATTTCCAACAAAAACATTCAATAAAACATGAAAATATACAGCTTCAAATGAACTGAATCAAACACATGGTAAATGATTTATTAGATTAGATTATTAGATTATGAGGACACTCAGTCCTCATTTATTGTCATTTAGAAATGCATGCATTAAAAAATGATACAACGTCCTTCCAGAATGATATCACAAGAAAACACAGGACAAACCAAGACTAAAACTGACAAAGCCACGTAAATATAACATATAGTTACAACAGTGCAAAGCAATACCATAATTTGATAAAGAGCAGACCATAAGCACAGTAAAAAAAAGTCTCAAAGTCTTGAGAGACTCATCATCTCATGCAGGCAGCAGAAGGGAGAAACTCTCCCTGCCGTGAACCTCCAAGTGCCGCCAACTTGCCAATGCAGCACCATTGGAAGCACCCGACCGCAGCGGACTCTGAGTCCGTCCAAAAAGTTCAAGCCTGCAACCAGCCCCTCCGACACAGCCTCTCCGAGCACCATCCTCTGCTGAGTGCTTCAACCCCGCCCCAGCCGCTGAGCAACAAGAAAAGCCGAGGACTCGGGGCCTTCTCCTGCAGAGATTCTGGACCACACAGTAGCAGCAGCAGCGAAGCAGGCATTTCAGAAGTTTCACCAGATGTTCCTCCACTCTCTCACGTCCATCTCCGTCTAATCAGGATTGTGCACAGCACCCTACTTGACAAATAACAGACAACACCACCGGAGTGGCTGCTGCGAGCTGCGTTGCGCTGCCATCATCTCCTCCCAACTTATTGGAATAAATGTAGAACGTCCCTGTCACTGTCACTATAAAACTTAAGTAACTTGTCTTTCTGTTTATTCCAATCATATACAGTGGTAGTTCGGACACTATTTTCTTCAGTAAGACGCCACACAGACACACCACGATCAAGCTTCTGCAATAACTCCACTTTCTGCATTATTGATAATGATAGATGCTTCCTTCTCTTTTTCTCATTGTTACCCATAGGGGTATCTGCAGCTCTTATTGACATTTTCACAGTGAAATTAAACACAAAGTCAACAGTGAACAGAAAATATCAGCGAACAGCAAATGCACATGAAACCAGTATGAGTGCTAAGCCACAACTGACGTCTGGCGGCCTCTGCTAGTGCTGCCACGTCACACCTGAGTGACGTCAGCTGTTGGCGAGAAAAACTTCAGTTTTTGGAGCTTTTTGGATTTCAGAATTTCGGATAAAGGAATATGCACCTGTATCTACTAAATGCTCCCAAAGGCGTGTCACAAATGGCCTCTGACAACCAATATAGAATGTTGTAATTACTTATTTGTTCCTTAAGATTGTTATAGCTAGGGATTGTAGTGGGGATAAGTTCTCACTACCTATTAAATGCTCCCAATGGTGTGCATCTCAATTAGCACCTGACAACCAGGTCCAGCTCCTGGCCTTCACATGTGGTTTTGCTGCTAAGCTCAGCAGAACCATTTCTACTGACAGGAGAAGGGGCAAAGGCAGGTTATTGGCACCTTTAAAACTGTCACTTTGATAAGATGGGGTTCATCGGCCGTGATCGGCTGCTCATCTAGGGGAAGGAAAATCCTGATCTCAAACCTGTTCTGCCTTGTGGCTATACCCACTCGTGGGGAAAGCTTTGGGAGTAAACCTCAAGGAAAAATCTTGAGCTGGAATCCCTAAGGCAGTCCCACATTGAGTTCAAAGCTGACTGGCAACTCCTGTGATGCCACTGGTGCCAAACTGTATCAGTCTCTGTCATTCCTTGGATTCATCAGCTGCATGAAGAGGGGGACCCTGCTACATGGACAACAGCTTGCTCTCCATATTGTGCTGCCCTGGCTTACACATCATGCAAACAACTGGAATGCAGCATCCGTGGTTAACCTTGACCAACGGAAGGCCTCAATAAAGGCATGGCTACCCTATAAACTCTGGAAATAGTTTTATTGCAGGTAAAATTTATGGGAAACTGGATGTTCTCCTGTTCTTCAGAAAACTTCATTGAGATTCATAATGTAGAACTCAACATTTTTAACTACACAACTGTGATATGCACTATCATTTATAATTCATTAGTGTGGTTGCAATGTTGTGCTAATTAACTGAAAGCTAATGATAGAGTCTATAGATGTATTAATTAAATTAGTCATCAATTGCCCTATCTTCAGATGATCTCTTATCCATTAACATGGTTCAGATTAACCTCTCTCACATTGATCGTGTGGGTAGTCAGAGGCTTTTTCCCAGGGCTGAAATGGCTAGCTAGCACGAGAAGGCACAGTTTTAAGGTGCTTGGAAGTAGGTACAGAGGAGATGTCAGCGGGAAGTTTTTTACGCAGAGAGTGGTGAGTGCATGGAATGGACTGCCAGCGGCTGTAGTGGAGGCGGAAACAATATGGTCTTTTAAGAGACTCCTGGATAGGTACCTGGAGCTTAGAAAAATAGAGGGCCTAGGTAGTTCTAAGGTAAGGACAAGTATAGCACAGCTTTGTATTGTGCTGTAGGTTTTCTATGTTTCTATGTTTCTAGTACCTCTATTTTCTTTGAAATTTGTATCGATTTGACATGTCACCAAAAACTTTGACAAACTTCTATAGATGCACAGTGGAGAGTGTCTTAACTGGTTGCATCATGTCTTGGTATGGAAAAACCAATGCCCAGGAACAGAAAAGTCTACAAAAATGGTGGATACACTCAGTCCATCACAAGCAAAGCCCTCCCCACCATTGAGTATAGTATCATGGAGTGTTGCTACAAGAAAGCAGCATCCATTATCAAAGACTCCCACCATCTAGGCCCTGCCCTCTTCTCACTGCTGCATCAGGCAGAAGGTACAGAAGCCTTATGTTCCGCACCAACAGGGTCAGGAACAGATACAGTATAGTCAAAAGTCTTAGGCACATATATATATCTGGGATGCCTGAGACTTTTGCACAGTGCGACAGTAATTTTATATATTGCTGCTCCTGCAAAAAAAAATCAAATTTCATGACATGTGAGTGGTGACAAACCTGATTCTCTAATGGTTCTCTAATGGATCTATTATGGGCTGAGAGTGGGAAGGGGCAGGGAGAGAGCAATCATGGTTGCCAAAAGAGGAAGGAAAAGTCAAGGGAGTGAGATGCACCAGAGAGAGATTCTATAATGATCAATAAACCAATTGCTTGGAATCAAATGGCCTTGCCTGATGTCTCAGGGCTGGATTGTATCTGCACCTACCAGCCCCTGGTACTCCTTCTCTGCCACCTGTCCCACAATCCTCCTGTGGTGCTCCACCACTCCACATTGACAAAAACAGAACTGTGCAAAAGTCTTAAGCACCCTAGCTCTATATGTGTATACATAAATATATAACTTTAATTACCACTATTCTGAACTGATTCTACAATGTACATTCCCTTTCAAGACATTTTACAACTCATGTTCTCAGTATTATTTTTATTTGTACAATTTCTTTTCTTTTGCACACTGGTTATTAGTCTTTGCTTAGATATCGCTTTCTGGTAAAATTCTATTATACTTCTTTTTCTTGTAAATGACTGCAAGAAAATGAATCTCAAGATGGTATATGATGGAATATATGTAGTTTAATAATAAGTTTACTTTGAACTTTGAACATCTGAAGCACTCATGTACTGGCTAGGCCCGCATTCAAAGTCCAATTCTCTGTCTCACTGGAGAAATTTTAACTCGCATAGTCGAAGGTAGAGTGATGTGTAAAGATTACAGCAGAGCTCCTTACTGTTCGAACACACAAGGTCAAATCCCCAACTAACAGTATTAAAATGGTTTCTACAGGGAGCCCTCTGCTTAACAAGGTGTGAAATTCATGTCTGCTTGGAGTTGTACAGCAAAAGGTCAATTTTCACCAGTAAATCTATTACGTACCTTTGCTATTTTAGTCCTTTATACTTTATATTTTACACTTTATTGTCGCCAAACAATTGATACTAGAACGTACAATCATCACAGCCATATTTGATTCTGCGCTTCGCGCTCCCTGGAGTACAAATCGATAGTAAATATTAAAAACTTCCTGTGGTGCTCCACCACTCCACATTGACACCAAAACATTTGCTACACCAAATGAAATCTCAATATCAGGATTACTAAACTGACTGTTTCACTTATCTATAAAGTGTTTACATTGGTCTCGTTTTGACCAGTGCTTAATCTCTTATATTAAGAATGTAACATTATCAGATGTCCAACTCCTAATATTTAAGATAATATTCAAGCCATAAAATTAATGGTTCAATGCTAAAGACATTTTTTTTATCTTCAAAGCATGGTGTCTGTGGATTGGATCATTGTTTCAAGTTCTTAATGCAACATCAACTATTTGCTATCAAAGTTAGATGCTACATATTGAGAACAGTGAATAAGTAAGGACAAACTTTGGCCTTGATCGTACAATCAGTCCAAGTGAATTGGGGGAGAGTTGGAAGGTGTGAAGAGTTTTGGGTTGAAAACATCAAAATAAAGTCAAAGTGCATTTATTATCAAAGTATGTATAAATTAGGAGAACATAGAGGAGGAGAAGATGGCCGCGCGATGGCAGCGCGCACAGCCACTTTAGTGGTGATGTCTGTTATCTGTCAAGTAGGGGACCGTGCACAATCCTGATTTGATGGAGACAGACGTGAGAGTGCGGAGGAACATCTGGAAAACTTCTGAAATGCCTGCTTTGCTGCCACTGCTACTGTGTGGTAACCGGAATCCCCGGAGCAGAAGGCCCCGAAATCCTCGGCTTTGCGTGTTTCAGCGGCCGGGGAGAGGTCAAAGGCGCTCGGCAGAGGATGGCGCTCGGGAGGCTGTATTGGAGAGGCTAGTCGGAAACTCGAAGTTTTCGGACGGATGGACTCAGTGTCGGCTATGGTCGGCTGCTTCCAAGGCATCGACAAGCTGATAGTGCCTGGCGGTTTATGGCAGGGAGTTTCTCCCTTTTGCCGCCGCTATCGGGGACTCGGGAGTCGATCGACTCGGGGACTTTTGAGACTTTATTTACCGTGCCCATGGTTTGTTCATCAGATTATGGTATTGCTTTGCATTGCTGTAACTATATGTTATAATTATGTGGTTCTGTCAGTGTTAGTCTTTGGTTTGTCCTGTTTTCTGTGATATCACTCTGGAGAAACATTGTATCATTTCTTAATGCATGTATGCATTTCTAAATGACAATAAAAGAGGACTGAGTGTCCTCACAATCTAAATTATACAAACATGAGATTCGTCTGCTTAAAGACAGCCACAAAGCAAGAAACCTGAATGAACCCATTATTAAAAAAAGGCCAACATACTGCCAATGCACAGACTGAAAACACACACACACACATCATGCAAACAATAAAAGCGAGCAAGAGTGTTCAGAATGAAAGTGGGTCCATAGACAGAAAGCCTGGACTAGCTGGATCAGGCCCAGAGCCTCAGCCTCAGTTAATCACACAGCAGAGCAAATCGAACAGCAGCCAGGATGTGGATTACAAATTATAACAGGAGATAGAAAATGCATGTCAAAAGGGCAATGTCTTGATCATCGCTGGGGATTTTAACATGAAAGTGGATTGACAAAATCAGGCCAGTACTGGACCTCAAGAGAGAGAATTTGTAGAATGTCTAAAGGATGACTTTTTATAACAGCTTGTTGTTGAGCCCACTAGGAGATCAGCTGTGCTGGATTGGGTGTTGTGCAATGACCCGGAGGTGATAAGAGAGTTTAAGGTTAAGTAACCCTTAGGGAAGTGATCACAATATGATCGAGTTCACTTTGAAATTTGAGAAGGAGAAACTAAATTCCAATCTGTCAGTACTTCAGTGGGATAAAGGAAATTACAATGGCATGAGAGGGGAACTGGCCAAGGTTGACTGGAAAGGGACACTAGCAGGAAGGACAGCAAAGCAGGAATGGCTGGAGTTTCTGTGAAAAATGAGGGAAGTGCAAGACAGATATATTCCAAATAAGAAGAAATTTTCGAATGAAAGAAGGACACTACTGTGGCTGACTAGTTAAGTCAGAGACAAAGTAAAAACAAAGGAGAGGACATAAAAGGAAGCCAAAGCTAGCAGGAAGATAGAGGATAGGAAAGCTTTTAAAAACTTGCAGAAGGAACTAAGAAGGTCATTAGGAAGGAAAAGATGAATTATGAAAGGAGACTGGTGACTAACAGCAAAGAAGATACGAAAAGCTTTTTTAACTATATGAAGTGTAAAAGAGAGTCGAAGGTAGATATAGGACCAATACAAAATGACGCTGGAGATATTGTAATGAGAAACGCAGAGATGGCAGAGGAACTGAATGTGTATTTTGCATCAGTCTTCACAGTGGAAGACATCTGCAGTATACCGGACATTCAAGAGTGTCAGGGTAGTGAAGTATGTGCAGTGAAAATTACAACTGAAAATGTGCTCAGGAAGCTTAATGGTCTGAGGGTGGATAAATCTCCTGAACCTGATGAAACGCACCCTTGGGTTCTGAAGTATGTAGCTGGAGAGATTGCAGAGGCATTAACGATGATCTTTCAAGAATCGATAGATTCTGACATTGTACTGGATGACTGGGAAATTGCAGATGTTTCTCTGCTATTTAAGAAGGGTGGCAGGCAGCAGAAAGGAAACTATAGACCTGTTAGCCTGACATCAGTGGTTGGGAAGTTGTTGGAATCGATTGTTAGAGATGAGATTATGGAATTCTTGGAGGTACATGACAAGATAGGCCAAAGCCAGCATGGTTTCCTGAAAGGAAAATTCTGCCTGTCAAACCTGCTGCAATTTTTTGATGAAATTACAAACAGTGTAGACAAAGGAGATGCAGTAGACGTGGTGAACTTAGATTTTCAGAAGGCCTTTGACAAGGTGCTGCACATGAGGCTGCTTAGCAAGATAAGAGCCCATGGAATTACAGAGGAGTTACTAGCATGGCTGATTGTCAGAAAACAGAGAGTGGGAATCAAGGGATCCTATTCTGGCTGGCTGCCGGTTACCAGTGGAGTTCCACAGGGGTCGGTGTTGGGACCGTTGCTTTTTATGATTGTATGTCAATGATTTCGACTGTGGGATTAATGGATTTGTGGCTAAAATTGCCGATGATACAAAGATAGGTGGAGGAGTGGGTAGTATTGAGGAAACAGAGAGCCTCGAGAGAGACTTAGATGGTTTAGGGGAATGCGCAAAGAACTGGCAAATGAAATACAATGTTGGAAACTGTATGGTCATGCAGTTTGGTAGAAGAAATAAACCGGCAGACTATTATTTAAGTTGCTGGTACTCCTGACGAAGGGTCTCGGCCTGAAACGTCGACTGTACCTCTTCCTAGAGATGCTGCCTGGCCTGCTGCATTCACCAGCAACTTTGATGTGTGTTGCATGAATGTCCAACATCTGCAGAATGCCTGTTGTTTGAGACTATTATTTAAATGAGGAGAGAATTCAAAATGCAGAGATGCAAAGGAACTTGAGAGTCCTTGTGCAGGAAAACCTAAAGGTTAACCTCCAGGTTGAGTCGGTGGTGAAGAAGGCGAATGCAATGTTGGCATTCATTTCTAGAGGTATAGAATATAAGAGCCGGGATGTGATGTTGAGGCTCTGTGAGGAACTCATGAGATCACACCCTGAGTATTATGTGCAGTTTTGGGCTCCTTATTTTAGAAAGGATATATTGACATTGGAGAGGGTTCAGAGAAGATTCACGAGAATGATTCCAGGAATGAAAGGGTTACTGTATGAGGAACGTCTGGCAGCTCTTGGGCTGTATTCCCTGGAGTTCAGGAGAATGAAGGGGGATCTCATAGAAACATTTTGAATGTCAAGAGGCCTGGAAGGATTAGATATGGCAAAGTTATTTCCCATGGTAGGGGAGTCTAGGACAAGAGGGCACAACTTCAAGATTGAAGGATGTCCATTTAGAACAGGGATGTGGAGAAATTACTTTAGTCAGAGGGTGGTAAATCTGTGGAATTTGTTGCCACAAGCAGCTGTGGAGGGCAAGACATTGGGTGCATTTTAGGCAGAGATAGATAGGTTCTTGATTAGCCAGGGCATCAAAGGATATGTGGAGAAGGCAGGGGAGTGGGGATGACTAGAATAATTGGATCAGCCCATGATTGAATGGCACAGCAGACTCAATGGGCCAAATAGCACACTTCTGCTCCGATATCTTATGGTCTTATGGTCTTAAATCATCTTGGAGTTCTCTGCCAGGAGCAACCAGGGCAGTCCCTCAGCCTCAACCTCAGCACTGCGATGAGTAGAACAGCAAGCAGAACCGGCTTGGCCTTTGCCTCTGATCCCAACACCCTGCCTTTTCAATTCATCCAGCCTGGTGTTTAAATTCCCCACACTAGGACCTGGGCACTGTCACATTAGCGCACTCTTATGCTCTACATCAACCCGTTTGCAAAATCTGGAAATCAAACAATCAATAATTGGGAAAGCATGGACCTAAGTAATGTTCAAAATTTGTGGTCTACAGCAGTGCTGGAATGTAAACTTATCAGGACATTGGGGAGTGGGTAGTTCCCCAGTGGGGGATGTCCAGCAGCAGGTTGATGCCAGAAGTTGTGTATTCCATTAACAAATGAACAGCATGAGAATCTGCTCCTTTTTGACCGCCTGGAGGCAAGGAAGAGAAGGATTTCTACCTCCTGAGGAAAGAGTGAGCCTTTCTCAACCCAGCCTATTGTACCAATAGTGTTCCCCTGCCATTGCCACACCTCAGGTCCAACCACAATGCAGCTCAGCACATCACAAAAACCAGTTTCCTCTCCATAGACTTTGTCGACTCTTATTACTACTTCAGTAAAGCAGCTAGCATAATCAATGACCCCACACACACCCCGGACAATCTCTCTTCTCCTCTTTTTCATCAGGCAGAAGATACAAAAGCCTGAAAGCCTGTATCACCAGGCTCAGGGGCTGCTTCTATCCCACTCTTATAAGGCTCTTGAATGAAGCTCTTGTAAATTGAAATGGACTCTTGATCTCACAATGTACACTCACTAGCCACTTTATTAGATACACCTGTACACTTACTTGTTAGTGCAAGTATTTTATCAGCAGCAACATAATGTATAAAATTATAGATACTGCCTGACCTGCTGAGTTCCTCCAGCACTTTGTGTGTATTGCGTTGGACTTCTCATGTTTGGATGTAGTGGCCACTGAGTGTATGCCCCAAAATTACAAAGTAGTTCACACATAGGGCACAGCTAGTAGAATTGCCACCTCACAGTTCGAGTGATTTGGTTGAAATCCCAACTTTTAAGGAGTCTGCATGCAATTTCTATGTTCTCCCCATGACGGTGTGGATTTCCTCTATATGTACTTACACAATAAGATTTACTTTGAACTTTGAACCACCACTACTTTATCATTTCCTGTCAACGGCACCTTATGTAGAGACTCTCCTATACCAAGGGTCACCTTATCATACTATCAATCTATGTCAATAAGCTATCTTATGAATTTATATTTATTGTGTCTCTTTATTACCATGTTCTTTATCTTATTGTGTTTTATTTGTGTGCATCAGATCTGGAGTAACAATTATTTCATTCTCCTTTACACTTGTATACTGGAAATGACATTAAACAATCTTAAGCAACACACATAAAAATTGCTGGTGAATGCAGCAGGCCAGGCAGCATCTATAGGAAGAGGCACAGTCGACGTTTCGGGCTGAGACCCTTCATCAGGACTAACTGAAAGAAGAGATAGTAAGAGATTTGAAAGTGGGAGGGGGAAGGGGAGGTCCGAAATGAGTCGAAAAGTTGAAGAGCCAAAGAAATTATAGATGGGGAGCAGTAAGAGATGGTTTCACTAAACTTCCGTCGAAGAGAAGATTTAAACTTCTTCAGTGTAGGCATCACCAGAAGAGGCTTCGCAGTAGTGAATTTAAAAATGCAAACACGAGGAAATCTGCAGATCCTGGAATTTCAGGCAACACACATAAAAATTGCTGGTGAACGCAGCAGGCCAGGCAGCATCTATAGGAAGAGGTACAGTCGACACTTATATCTGTCTGTCAGAACAAACTAAATGTCAGAAAACATGAAACTAACATTTATGAGGCATCTGATCTTATAATAGCTGGTTTCAGTTGCTTTGAATTTTCTTACATGAAATATATCAATAAGAAAACATCCAGTAAAAAATATTCATTGCGTGCTAGGACGAAGGCAGCAAAAACAGAGCAATTCCTTGTAACTATGATCTTGATGACCCGTTTTACTTCACCGCCATGAAGTATTTCCTGTGTGACACAGCATTTGCACCAGTTTAATTCAGATGTCAATAAGCTTTAATTTATGGTAATTACTTGACATTAATGCAAATTAACTAAATTTTCATGTTTTCTTGAAAAATAAAATTGCCTTGCTTCCTCAATCTCTATAATCTCTAAACATTTAACTTGTGGCCTATAGCTCCTTAATTGCAGATTCACCTTATCTTTTCCCATACACTTCCTGACCTTGAGGTTGTGTTGTACGTTTAATCTTTGGCATTGATCTCAGTTTCTTGCAGAAGAAAATAAACCTACAGATGAGTGGATTTGCCTTAAAATTAATGCAATCATCAAAGTAAAATTCTTCCTTGAATAAAGAGACAAGTGATATTGTGGAACTGCTTGCATGCCAAACATGCACAGTATAAAATTGGAAGTAGTTTATTTATAATTTACTGCTGCACTGGTGCTTAATGATCAGCTTAAAATTTGGGCCCCATTTCTAAGAAAGTAGTACTGGCATTGGCGAATGTCCAAAGGAAGCTTGCAAGAATAATCACAGGAATGAAAGATATGAGAAGCATTTAACATCTTTGGGGCTGTACTCACTGGAGTGCAGAGGAATGAGTGAGGATCTCGTTGAAATGTACAATATTTTGAAAGGCCTCGATAGAACTGAATGTGGAGAAGATGCTTCCAGTAGTGGTAGAGTCTAGGACCAGAAGGCATTGCTGCAGAATAGACTTGCATCCCCTTAGAGCAAAGATGAGGAGGAATTTCATCAGCAAGAGGGTGATGACTCTATGGAATGCACTGCCACAGACGGCTGTGGAGGCCAAGTCAATCAGTATATTGAAAGCAGAGGTTGATAGGCTCTTGATTAGTAAGGGCATCAAAGGTTACAGGGAGAAGGCAGGAGAATGGAATTGAGAGGGATAATAAACTACCAAAGGTCAAATGGCAGAGAAGACTTGATGAGCCAAGTGTCCCATTTCTGCTTCTATACTATGCCTTAAGGTCTTGTGGTCTATATTCTTTTGTGCTCCTTGAGAATGATTGAGTGTTGAATTGATGTAAATATTAATAAACATATCATGTTTATGACTACATTTGATTATTAAGTTAATATATTTGGGTGAAATTAGTTACCAATAATACTATCTGTCTATCATTAGTGCTAGAAAGAACCTCTTCTTTTGACAATCAACAGGAAACCGTATCATAGCAAAAATTACTCGGAAAATGTTAGCATTTTGGAGTCAGCAAGGATCATCTGCATGGCAGGAACCATTCAGGATTGATACATACAAGAACTCATGAAGATTCAGATCAATCATACAACATCAAATCATTAGTGTAACATTATCTAGTGTACACTCAGTGGCCACTTTATTAGGTACACCTGTGGAGCAGCTCATTAATGCAAATATCCAATCAGCCAATCATGTGACAGCAGCTCAATGCATAAAAGCATGCAGACATGGTCAGGAGGTTCAGATGTTGTACAGAATGGGGAAGAAACGTGATTTAAGTGACTTTGACCGTGGAATGATTGTTGGTGCCAGACAGACAGGATGATCTGAGTATCTTAAAAACTGCTGATCTCCAGGGATTTTCACGCACAGCAGTCTCTAGAGTTTACAGAGAATGGTGTGAAAAAAAAAGAACATCCAGTGAACAACAGATCTGTGGGCAAAAATGCATTGCTAATGTGGGAGGTCCAAAGGAGGATGGCCAGACTGGTTCAAGCAGTCAGGAAGGCGACAGTAACTCAAGTAACCATGTGTTGCAACAGTGGTGTGCAGCAGAGCATCTCTGAACACACAACATGTTGAACCTTGAACCGGATGGGCTACAGCAGCAGAAGACTGCGAACATTGATGCAGATGGCCACTTTATTAGCTAAAAGAGGTTCTTAATAAAGTGGCTGCTAAGTGTAGATGCAAGAAAGGGAAGTTTCTCCACAGCAAATTGCTTCTCATGATTTCTCATAACCTTGATGGTTAAACGTCTCCATGAAAGTCACTCCATAGATTATTCAAATAGCAATTTATGACCTAATGTGGCTGAATGCTCAGAGGAGGATGTAGTTTAACTGGCTGTTTGATATCAATGGGTATACTTTGTCACCATTATAGAGGCTACTTAGTTCACTTGACTGTTTACATTTATCTTGAGGGCATTATTATAATTAATTTTTGATGCTTTCATACATGATTAAAACATCCTGCTGTTAAATACTCCATATAACATGAATATTTAAAAAAAATATTCCAATTACTTTATGTTATAATCACTTGTCTATAACTATTTCATGTTCTTAATCCTTGGTATTTTCACCAATTTGGAAAATTGCCAAATAAAATGAGTAACCAAGATATCAAGTGAGCATTTGCCTCCCTTGTGGGATTCTATACAAACAAAAGCTTTGGGAAGTACAAATTTAAGTTTGTAGGCAGTTTATGCATTCAGGGAAGCACACTAACTTGAATTACAATTAAGGGTTTGGGATGATACGTTTTATCCAAGAGCAGGTAATATCTAAAATCATTGAGCTATAAACATGTTGTGGGAGTCCACACCTAATAATGATTGTTTAGCTATTAAAAAGACCAGAACTCTACAGAAAATTGCCATAGTAATCTGCATTAAATGTGTTTTATTATTGCTATTCGTGCTAATTAATTGAATTGAAGATTAAACTCTGCACTTTTTAGGATTCGGCAACGGTCCTCTGTCCATGATATTGCATCAGTCCCATGATTGTATTCCGCTTGAATATAAGTGACTGGTTATAAATGCCCCCACTTTGTATTGGTGTCAAATCATTAACAATCCAAATAAGTTTGGTTAATACTAAGGCGGATCATTTTAAGGTGATTGGAGGAAAGTATAGGGGGATGTCAGAGGTAAGCTTTTCTCACAGAGCATGGTTGTGCCTGAAACGCCCTGTGAGGGTCCGTGGTAGAGGCAAAAAAGTTAGGGACATTTAAGAATCTTTCAAATAGGCACATGTATGATAGAAAAAATGGAGGGCTATGTAGGAGGGCAGGGTTAGATTGATTTTAGAGTAAGTTAAAGGGTCAGCACAACATTGTGGGCTGAAGGGCCTGAACTGTGATGTAATGTTCTATGTTCTCGTCTCAGTTAGGTTTAATACTCATCCATAATTATTGTCCTAAAAGCTGGATTTAGCATGATTTAGAAAACCAATGGAATTTAGAAACAAATACTACAATACCGTTCAATATTTTACATCCAAAAATAATGGATTAAGTTGTTAATTCAAAATATTAATGTGTAAATCTCATAGATCTCCAAACATACACAGGCAAACTGCCCTTGAGGTAGTATTTGCAGAGGTGCTGCAACTTGCTTGCTTGAACACAATCTAGCTTACTAGTTTGTGTGTGTTGCGTTCAAAGTCCTTGTCATTCTCTTCATAAATACAATGAACAGTTTTATCATCTTCCCTTGGAACTTGGAATTTTGCCTTTAAAGCAACCCACCGGCAGATTAGGCCTCACACAATAAATAGCTGTAGGATCGTAGCACTGTTTTACATAGCTAAGAATCTGATGTCCAATTTAACCTTGATAGAGCAAAATCATTACTTACTCCCCTAGGGCCTGCCTGTAAGGAAATGGGGCGATGGCATTGAATCTATTATTACAGCAGTTACAGCCATTCTGTAAACATGCCTTTCCCGAGCAAAACATGAATAATGCTAGCAGATCTAAGTACCAACGCAAAAAAATACTGACGCCATGAAGTCTTCTAAAATTTTGTTAGGGCATGTGACACCTTGCAACAAATAAGGTTCATTCTTACAGTAAATGCTCTCCCATTAGACTGTACTTGGAAGGCTTTAAGTACAAAACAGAAGGAATTACTGAAGTCAGCAATCAGCATACTCTGTGACCATTGATTTTTCTTTCTTTCCGATTGAATTAGTTGTCAACTGATCAGTTTTGAAAAACAAAAGAAAAAAACCATTGAATGCTAACTTGAGCTGAGATTTATAATGAAATAGTAAGTTAAGCACCAATCCAAAAATTGCTTTGGCCAGTTTTTTTAAATATAGGAGCTTTGATTTGCTCTTTTGTTCTTTATTTACCTCCTCCCATCATATAATAATTTACTTTTCAGGTCCCAAAGCGCAATACCACAGGTACCGAAAACCCGAAACAAACAAAAAAGATGTGAGAAAAACCATCAGGTCAGGCAGCATCTGGGAAGACAGAATCAAAGTTAATGCTTCTTTCTGTGTAGAATCTGCTTTATTGTTGACAGCTGCTGACTGGCCTACTGACTATTCCCAGGACTTCCTGTTTTTTGCTTCCTTTCATGTAATATCTTACCATTTCCTTAATGGCGAAGCAGGCACTGAAATTCATGCTGAAATTGCTGTTGGCATTTGATGCTGGTAATCTGAAATAAATACAGAAAGTGATAGTCATAGGACATGCAACATCTGTGGAGATAGTAATAAAGTTAGTGTTTCAGTTCAGTGACCCCTCAATGGAGCTAACTGGCATCCTATAACAACTAAGATTGAAGGCACTGTACAATGCATAGGAATGTTTAATTTTCTAATGTAACTCATACCTGTGAAGAGACCACAGGAGTTTAAGAAAAGAATTCCAAATGAAGGGAGAGGGACAGTCAATGTTGGGGAGAAAGAGAAGACTACTGGATTCAAAGATCTAAGTTCAAAGTAAACTTATTATCAATGTACAGTACTGTGCAAAAGTCTTAAGCACCCTAGCTGTATATATGTGCCTAAGACTTTTGCACAGTACTGTGTTTGTCATTGAGAAATGGAGAACGAGTTTGTAAATCTGACAGGAGCAAGGCTGGAGTGCTACAGGAGGGCTGTAGGACGGGTGGCAGAGAAGGAGTGCCGGGGGTGGCGTGTGGCATGGGTGCAGCCCTGAGACACCAGGCAAGGTCATTTGATCCCAAACAATTGATTTACTGATCATTACAGAATGTCTCTCTAGTGCCTCCCACTCCCTCCCCTCCCCTCTCTCCTTCCCTCTCTCCTTTTCCCAACTATGATTCCCCTCTCCCAGCTCCCTTCTCACTCTCAGCCTTCAAAAGAGACCCATATCAGAACCAGGTTTATTGTCACTCACGTATGTCATGGAATTTGATTTTGCAGCAGTACAATGCATTAAATAAAATTACTTCAGCACTGTGCAGAATTCTTAGATATCCTAGCTATATATAGGTGCCTAACACAAAATATTTTGCAGATGCTGGGGTCAAAGCAACACTCACAACATGCTGGAGGAACTCAGCAGGTCGGGCAGCATCCGTGGAAACGATCAGTCAACGTTTCGGGCCGGAACCCTTTGTCAGGACTGTAGAGGGAAGGGGCAGAGGCCCTATAAAGAAGGTGGGGGAAGGGTGGGAAGGAGAAGGCTGGTAGGTTCCAGGTGAAAAACCAGTAAGGGGAAAGATAAAGGGATGGGGGAGGGGAAGCAAGGAGGTGATAGGCAGGAAAGGTGAAGAAAGAATAGGGGAAAACACACAATGGGTAGTAGAAGGAGGCAGAACCATGAGGGAGGTGATAGGCAGTTGGGGAGGGGGCAGAGTGACATAGGGATAGGGGAAGGGAGGGGGAGGGAATTACCGGAAGTTGGAGAATTCTATGTTCATACCAAGGGGCTGGAGCCTACCTAGACGGTATATGAGGTGTTGCTCCTCCAGGACTCCACCACTAAGCACATCTTTCCCTCTCCACCCCTCTCTGCTTTCCACAGGGATTGGTCCCTCCGCGACTCCCCGGTCCATACGTCCCTCCCCATGGATCTCCCACCTGGCACTTATCCCTGTAAGCACAAGTGCTACACCTGTCCCTCCACCTCCTCTCTTGCCACCATTCAGGGCCCCAAACAGTCCTTCCAAGTGAGGCAACTCTTCACTTGTGAGTCTGTTGGGGTCATCTATTGCGGGGGTCCCCAACCTTTTTTGCACTGCGGACCGGTTTAATATTGACAATATTCTTGCAGACCGGCCTGGGGGGGGGGCGGGGTAAGGGTGTAGGGTTGCCAACAGCCAAGAGTAGCAGTCAAATACGTTGTGTTTACCCAAAATAAGACAACAATGACCATGAAGCCTCGCGCGGGCACCATTGCGCATGCATGTACCTCCGATTTTTTTTCCTGCAAATTGTTTTTGGCGATTCTGTTGAGCCAGATGACATTGGCGCTCCGTAACTTGGTGACTTTGCAAACGCTCTTGCACCAAACAGCTGAAAGCCGGAGACTATAAACTACCAGTTCAGCCGGGAGTAAATTGCCTTCAATCACCAAGGCTGAGGGACACAGGAAAACAGGGAACCAAAGGGAAACAGGGAGTCAACGGTCCGGATCGTAACATAAACAAAGTAAATTTAAAGGGACCCTGATCCGGACCATGACACGTTCGGCATGGACTCGAAGGGCAGAGATCGCCTGTTTCCGTTTTGTAATTGTTATATGGTTATATAAGTCAATAGCATCATAACATTTTAAGTAAGGTTTGAATATTAAACACACAGCACATATTTTCCCCTTATGAACATATAAAATCATTGCAACACACCAAAATCGCTGAATCAGTGGGAGCCCTGGGCTTGTTTTCCTGCAACAAGACAGACCTATCAAGGGGTGATGGGAGACAGCGATACTCGAACGGGGTTCCTTATGTCCAGTCTATTCTGCAATTTAGTTTTCGTTGCATTCATTGCAGAAAACTCCGCTTCGCAGAAATATGATGTTGGAAATGGAAGCAACGTTTTCAGTGCTTTTGTGGCTATCTCAGGATATTTAGCATTGACTTTGATCCAGGATGCCGGCAGAGCTGTTATGTCAAACATACTGAACCGCCGTCATTTGCAAGCTTAAGGAGTTGATCTCCTTCCCGATGACGAGCGGGTAATGACCTGGCGTGCGTAATAGCTCAACAGAGCGTGACAGGGAATGAGGAAAGGTGCAGCTGACTCATATGGCCAAATCATATTGTTTCCTCGTTGCCAGGTAGCACATGCTTTGCGGCCCGGTACCGGTCCGTGGCCTGGTGGTTGGGGACCCCTGATCTGTTGCATCCGGTGCTCCTGGTGCGGCCTCCTCTACATCGGTGAAACCCGATGCAGATTGGGGACCGCTTCGTCGAGCACCTCCGCTCCGTCCGCCAAAACAGACAGGATCTCCCAGTACCCACCCACTTCAACTCTGCTTCGCACTCCCATTCAAATAAGTCCATACATGGCTTCCTCTACTGCCATGATGAGGCTAAACTCAGGTTGGGGAAGCAACACCTCATATACCGACTCGGTAGTCTCCAGCCCCTTGGTATGAACATAGAATTCTCCAACTTCCGGTAATTCCCTCCCCCTCCCTTCCTCTATCCCTATGTCACTCTGCCTCCTCCCCAACTGCCTATCACCTCCCTCATGGTTCCGCCTTCTTCTACTACCCATTGTGTTTTCCCCTATTCCTTCTTCACCTTTCCTGCCTATCTCCTCCCTGCCTCCCCTCCCCCACCCCTTTATCTTTCCCCTTACTGGTTTTTCACCTGGAACCTACCAGCCTTCTCCTTCCCACCCTCCCCCCACCTTCTTTATAGGGCCTCTGCCCCTTCCCTCTACAGTCCTGACGAAGGGTTCCTGCCCGAAATGTCGACTGATCTTTTCCACGGATGCTGCCCGACCTGCTGAGTTCCTCCAGCATGTTATATGTGCCTAAGACTTTTGCACAGTACTGTATAAGTCACCATATACTACCACAAGATTCATTTTTCTTGCAGGAATTTACAGGAAAATGAAGACACAATATGAAAATCAATACATGTTCCAATGACTGATAATCAGCAAAAGAAGAGAAATTGTGCAAATAATAAAAATAAATATTTATTCTTATAACAAAATAATATTTATGTCACTGCAGCTGTGAGCTGTTTCCTCATAGCTGCAGTGACCTAGGTTCATCCTGGCCTTCAGTATTGCCAGCATCAAGTTTGCATGTTCTTCCTGTAATCACATGGGTTTTTACCCACTTTCTAAATATGTACAGGTAGGCTGGTTAATTAGCCACAGTAAATGGTCCCTAGTGCTTGGGTGAATGGAATCTAGTGATTTTTATAGGAATATGAGCAGAATAAAATGGAATAATGTAAACACTTGCTTGATGGCTGCATAAGCTCAAAAGGCTGAGAGTACTGTGTGAACCTGGGGTGATGCATTCACCCACTCACGTGTTTTATCTGAGCGACATAAGTAAGTGGCATGTCTGAAATCTCAACTGTCTTCTTTCCATCTGAGCTTGCTTAATATGAGTTAAAATTAGCTACGGAGAGCTATTAATAAACCAAAGCCTAAAAATGAACACGTTATCACAGCAATATGTCAGTGAACACATTCAGGACATATGTAGGGTTATCAGTGTACTTTCACTGTGGGTGCAGTTACTCAGTGTAATGGAGAAGAACACTTTTAGCTAAATGACATGCTATTTAAATAAAGATAAAATCAGCAAGCCTTTTCTCACACCACCCATATGTTATTAAGAACGTTTATTTGCACCAGATCTATGGTAGGTTCATTTGGATTTTCAAGAAGGTAAAGGAGCCAGAAAATATTATAATACATTGTCATGAATATTCACATTTAAATACTTAAAAGCAAAGATTTTTTTTAATGTATTTTAAGATTGCTGAAATTCTGCAGGTGTTTATGACTATTTATACACTCTAATTTTCATTCATGATTCTGATTAGTAGTTTTGATTTTGATTTGTTAAGTAATGTTTTTTATATGTTGTGTGGTAATCTTTTTTTGCCCCAGCATCAATCATATTCAACAGATAGCACTGCCCTATTTCACAACTGCTGGCTTACGACAATATCCATGTAACCGTGTGTTTTGTGATCTTCAGTTGCAGGTCTGACCCCAGCTATTTAAGTGTCCAGGAGATGTCGGAACAAGCATATAAGCACAACAAAATAACTTAAGCCTAATTTATTATCATAAATAGAAAGACAAATAACTCAAATAGCTCAAGCTGTTACCAAAATAAATTTGAAACCAGTTGAGATTTCATGATTCTATCACTTTGAACATAGCTAGCTGATACATCAGTAAGCCTCTTTTCTCCTAGTGCAAGCATATAACATAGAATATCGAACAGTATATCACAGTACAGGTCCTATGGCCTCTGATGTTGTGCTATATAACCATATAACCATATAACAATTACAGCACGGAAACAGACATTCTCGGCCCTTCTAGTCCATGCCGAACTCTTACTCTCACCTAGTCCCACCGACCTGCACTCAGCCCATAACTCTCCATTACTTTCCTGTCCATATATCTATCCAAATTAACTTTAAATGACAACATCGAACCTGCCTCAACCACTTCTGCTGGAAGCTCGTTCGGCACAGCTACCACTCTCTGAGTAAAGAAGTTCCCCCTCGTGTTACCCCTAAACTTTTGCCCTTTAACTCTCAACTCATGTCCTCTTGTTTGAATCTCAATGGGAAAAAGCCTATCCACGTCAACTCTATCTATCCCCCTCATAATTTTAAATACCTCTATCAAGTCCCCCCTCAACCTTCTACGCTCTGAAGAACAAAGACCTAACTTGTTCAACCTTTCTCTGTAACTTGGAAGATGAAACCCAGGTGACATTTTAGTAAACCTCCTCTGTACTCTCTCAATTTTATTGACATCTTTCCTATAATTCGGTGACCAGAACTGTACACAATACTCCAAATTTGGCCTTACCAATGTCTTATAAAATTTCAGCATTACATCCCAACTCCTATACTCAATGCTCTGATTTATAAAGGCCAGCATACCGAAAGCTTTCTTTACCACCCTATCCACATGAGATTCCACCTCCAGGGAACTATGCACCATTATTCCTAGATCCCTCTGTTCTACTGCATTCTTCAATACCCTACCATTTACCATGTATGTCCTATTTTGATTAGTCCTACCAAAATTTAGCACCTCACATTTTTCAGCATTAAACTCCATCTGCCATCTTTCAGCCCACTCTTCTAACTGGCCTAAATCTCTCTGCAAGCTTTGAAAACCTACTTCATTATCCACAACGCCACCTATCTTAGTATCATCTGCATACTTACTAATCCAATTTACCACCCCATCATCCAGATCATTAACATATATGACAAACAACATTGGACCCAGTACCTCTATTGCTAACCCTTTGATCTACTCTTTACACTTCCCTCACCCACAGCCCTCCATTTTTTTCCATCTATGTGCCTATCTAAGAGTCTCTTAAATGCCACTAATGTATTTGGCTTTATCACCACACCTGGCAGCACTTTCCACAGACTAACCACTCTCTGTGTTAAAGAACCTACCTCTGACATCCCTCCTATGCTTTCCTCCAATCACCTTAAAGTTATGCACTCTCATATTAGTGTTTTCTGGGTGTCCACTCTAACAATGTTTCTTATCTTGTACACATGCACATTTCTGACATTATTACTACCGAATAAACCTACTGAAACTTATTGAATAATGAAAGGCCTAGGTAGTGTGGATGTGGAGAGGATGTTTCCAATAGTGGGAGAGTCTAGGATCAGAGAGCACAACTTCGGAACAGAAGATGTCCCTTCAGAAAAGAGATGAGAAGGAACTTCATTAGCCAGAGGATGGTGAATCTGTGGAATTCATTGCCATAGACAACTATGGAAGCCAAGACTATGGGTATATTTATGCCAGAGGTTGATAGGTTCTTGATTAGTAAAGGTGTCAAAGGTTACAAGGAAAGGCAGAAAAATAGGGTTGAGAAGGATAATAAATGAGACACGATAAAATGGTGCAACAGTCTGGATTAGCGAAATGGCCTAATTTGGCTCATATGTTTAACGTTCTTATGGTCAAAAAATCCTATGAAAACACATGTTATCGCATTGAACGGAACTTGTAAGGACAAAGATCCAGAAATTACTTGTATAGTTTAAAAGTCTTTAATCCAGTGTCCTTGGAACCTGACTGACGCCAGACTACAGAAATTGTCCCCAATCATGATTTTCTGAAAAGAAATTCATTTTTTAAGTATAGACACTCTCCAAGCCATGTAAGGTTTCTGAGAATTTTTCATAATCCAGGAAATAGTGGAAATGCTGTTGGCTAAAATCAAACTAGTAGATTAATTAGCCAGAGATTAGTACAGATCTTTATTAAATTTAAATCTTAGTTATTTCTTAATCAGAATTATTCTGTTAATGTAGATCTGTAGCACATGCTTCAAAACATGCTTGGCCAGGGAAGCAGCTGAACACAGATGCCAGATGTGAAAGTTTAAATTTGTGTTACTGTTAAGCAAATGCCTAAGGCAATGAGTCAGGCAGGAAGCCATCAAGTTTATTACAAATTGCCATACTGGGATGGAAAAAAGAATGGACAACTAGCAACACACATCAAAGTGGCTGGTGAAAGCAGCAGGCCAGGCAGCATCTCTAGGAAGAGGTACAGTCAACGCCTCGGGCCGAGACCTTCGTCAGGACTAACTGAAAGAAGAACTAGTAAGAGATTTGAAAGTGGGAGGGGGAGGGGGAGATCCAAAATGATAGAAGACAGGAGAGGGAGGGTTGGAGCCAAGAGCTGGACAGTTGATTGAGAATGGGACGTGAAATTAAAATGTGTGGCCACTGGGAGATCCTGCTTTCTCTGGCGGACAGAGCGTAGGTGTTCAGCGAAATGATTTCCTAGACTGCGTAGGGTCTCGCCAATATATAGATGGTAACAGTGAGAAAAGGGCATGCCCTGGGTGCTTTTTGTTTGTTGCTTTTTGATATTTGTTGTGGCAAGATAGTGAGTAATTTAGGAGGTAGTGTGCTCATTCCACCATTTATCCTGAGATTCTATGTGCTCCCAATGAAGGGATATGAGGTGCTCAATGTCAACTTAATGGCTCCTACATTTGAACAATCACGCATCTGAACTCCCTCGGATCCTACAACCTGGAGCCAGCCTGGTCAAGCCAAAAAAGATTCAAACAAGAATTTTTGAGAAAATTATGCATATATAATTTTAGATACACTGCCTGCTAAGATATTGTAGTCAAAGGCAACAGCTTTAAAAGAACGTAATAAAATAGATTTGCCATTTACTGGGGACAGATAAGTCAGCAATGAATTATTCAGAGACTTTAGATAAGGAGAGAAAATTAATATTGAAATGGTATGATTCAATTAATGATTAAGTGGCCCACTTCAGTGCAGGGAAATAAGAGAAAATTAAAGTTTAGAGAGCATAGGAACTCACAATGTTGGCTGAAGCAGTTCTAAACAGGAATAAAATGACAATCGAACTACATAGACACAGAAATGGTTTAGTTTCCTTGGGAGGAAGGAAACATTGGTTTTACACGATGTACACCCTGGTGAAAGTATGCAGGTGAGGAAGCAGGAGTTGAGTAGAGCTAAAGGAACCCTTCTGACTCAGCAGATGCAGCCTTTCAGGTTCATGTCAAATTTTGGAATTGAGACTGTGCATTTGAGAGCTGCATCCAGCAGTACCACGTTGTATGTGTAGAATATAGTTAGGCTTGGCAGTTTGCAATACACAGCATGGTATCCTTACCATGAGAATTTGTCTATTTTTTTCTTCACAATAGTCAGCCTGGATTTGAAAGCATAGTTCCCTCCACACTTGGAGTAATGTTTTTGGATGTTGAATTCTACGATCCTGACATACAATGCTGCTGCTGACAACCTGTTTTGTATTGTTGTAGATTCTAGTATGATGGTCAAATCCTATAGATTCTGCTTTCTAATTTTCCATGCCCAAATATTCATCAAGATAGCATTGCTTTTTAAAAAATTTCCTTCATTATCATTATCCAGGGCCCCAACCTGACAGAATCCTGATTGGCAAATCATTCGTTACACTTGTTTTCGTTCAAAACTCTGTCTGAACCAGTCCATCCGCATATTATGTGTGAATACACTTGTTGAAAGCAAGATATTTTTCTATAGCTCAGCTAGTTCCACTGCGGAGGTGGGGAAATTACCCTCTACTGTCTGTAAGGTATAATAAGTTCTTGGAGACTTCTTTGTTAGACGGCCTTGATTGGAAGCTGTTTTGTTCAGAAAGTTTGTACTCAATGTCTTTGTCATAATGATGCTACCATCAATGGAATAGCAGACTTTGATGTTAAAATAGTAACATTGGCTTAATGCCAGTAACAACTGTTCCCTGCAAAAAAAAAAAGAACTTTTGTAGCTCCAAGGCAACATGCATAAAATGCTGGAGGAACTCAACAGGCTAGGCAGCATCTATGGAAATGAATAAATAGTCATAATTTTGGGCTGAAGCCCTTCTTTAGAATTGAGAAGGAAGGGAAATATGCCAGAATAAGAAGGTGGGGAGAGTGGAACAAGCTTAGCTGGAAGGTGATAGATGAAGACAGGTGGGTGGGAAGGGCTGGTGAAGAAGGAATCAGATAGGAGAGGAGAGTGAACCATAGGGGAAAGGGAAGGAGGAGGGCACCCAGGGTGAGTTGATAGGCAGGTGAGAAAAGCCCAAAGCGGGGAATAAAGGAAATAGGAGGAGGGGGGAAATATTTTTTACCAGGAGAAATTGATATTCATGCTATCAGATTGAAGTCTCTCAGAATGAATATAAGGTGTGGCTCCTTTTATTTTTTAAACTAAAAATTGTACATTTCTATTCATTTTAATGTATCTTCATAGATCAGACCTATTATCCTTAGGGTCAATCTGGTGAACCTTTGCTGCATACCCTCTATCCTGAGCATATCTTTACATTGTAGGGAGATCAAACCTGCACATGAGATTTCTGATGTTCTCACAAAAAGTCAATATGACTGTAGTAAAGAGGTTTTCCTCTTGTAATCATATACTCCTACAATAAAGGTCAACATGCTATTTGCTTTCAGAATCTTTACATTCACTTTGAGTGATTTGTGTCCAAGGACAAACAGGTCCCACTGAACAGCAACACCTTTCAATGTCTCTCCATTTTTATACTCAGCCTTGCAACTTTTTGCTACCAAAGTGGATGACCTTGCTAGCCTATTCTTGCTGTCTTGTATTCTTGTCCTCCTTTTGCTAAATACTAAAATTTTCCCTTTCTTCAGATTTACTTTATTTTTCTAGCAAAGCTAGAAACCTATTCATTAAATCTACTATTAACTTTGACTGCTCATGATAGCCATGGCTAGATTCTATGGTTTTTAGTCTTTAAGTGTCCTATAATATTTGTAAACATACTATTTCTTTAAATTCTGCTTTTATTGATTTGCTGCCATACCTTTCACTATAGCTTCCCAGTCTAAATCATGCCTTCATAATTCACTTCGCTGAGATTTAAGCCCCCATTTCAGATTTAAGTAAATCATTTTCAATCTCTATATAAAATTCTATCATATTATGATCACTGTTCCCAAAAGGCTCCTTAAAGGTGGAAGAAGGCAGCATACTCATGTAGGTTTAGGAAGCAAGGATCAGATGGGTCTATTGAGGAATATAGGGAAGCAAGAAAGGAGCTTAAGAAGGGGCTGAGAAGAGCAAGAAGGGGGCATGAGAAGGCCTTGACGAGTAGGGTAAAGGAAAAGCCCAAGGCATTCTTCAATTATGTGAAGAACAAAAGGATGACAAGAGTGAAAGTAGGACCGATTAGAGATAAAGGTGGGAAGATGTGCCTGGAGGCTGTGGAAGTAAGCCAGGTCCTCAATGAATACTTCTCTTCGGTATTCACCAATGAGAGGGAACTTGATGAGGGTGAGGTCAATATGAATGAGTTTGATGTTCTGGAGCATGTTGATATTAAGGGAGAGGAGGTGTTGAAGTTGTTAAAATACATTAGGACAGATAAATCCTAGGGGCCTGATGGAATATTCCCCAAGCTACTCCACGAAGTGAAGGAAGAGATTACTGAGCCTCGGGCTAAGATCTTTTTGACCTCGTTGTCCACGGGAATGGTACCGGAGGATTGGAGGGAGGCGAATGTTATCCCCTTGTTCAAAAAAGGTAGTAGGGATAGCTTGGGTAATTATAAACCAGTGAGCCTTATGTCTGTGGTGGGAAAGCTGTTGGAAAAGATTCTTAGAGATAGGATCTATGGGCATTTAGAGAATCATGGTCTGATCAGGGACAGTCAGCATGGCTTTGTGAAGGGCAGATCGTGTCTAATAAGCCTGATAGAGTTCTTTGAGGAGGTGACCAGGCATATAGATGAGGGTAGTGTAGTGGATGTGATCTACATGGATTTCAGTAAGACATTTGACAAGGTTTCACATGGTAGGCTTATTCAGAAAATCAGAAGGCATGGGATCCAGGGAAGTTTGGCCAGGTGGATTCAGAATTGGCTTGCCTGCAGAAGGCAGAGGGTCGTGGTGGAGGGAGTACATTCAGATTGGAGGATTGTGACTAGTGGTGTCCCACAAGGATCTGTTCACAGGACCTCTACTTTTTGTGATTTTTATTAACGACCTGGATGTGGGGGTAGAAGGGCAGGTTGGCAAGTTTGCAGACGACAGAAAGGTTAGTGGTGTTGTGGATGGTGTAGAGGATTGTTGAAGATTCGGGAGAGACATTGATAGGATGCAGAAGTGGGCTGAGAAGTGGCAGATGGAGTTCAACCTGGAGAAGTGTGAGGTGGTACACTTTGGAAGGACAAACTCCAAGGCAGAGTACAAAGTAAACGGCAAGATACTTGGTAGTGTGGAGGAGCAGAGGGATCTCGGGCTACATGTCCACAGATCCCTGAAAGTTGCCTCACAGGTAGATAGGGTAGTTAAGAAAGCTTATGGGGCGTTAGCTTTCATAAGTCGAGGGACAGAGTTTAAGAGTCGTGAGGTAATGATGCAGCTCTATAAAACTCTGGTTAGGCCACACTTGGAGTACTGTGTCCAGGTCTGGTTGCCTCACTATAGGAAGGATGTGGAAGCATTGGAAAGGGTACAGAGGAGATTTACCAGGATGCTGCCTGGTTGAGAGAGTATGCATTATGATCAGAGATTAAGGGAGCTAGGGCTTTACTCATTGGAGAGAAGGAAGATGAGAGGAGACATGATAGAGGTATACAAGATAATTAAGAGGAATAGATAGAGTGGACAGCCAACACCTCTTCCCCAGGGCACCACCGCTCAATACAAGAGGACATGGCTTTAAGGGGAATATTAGAGGAAGGTTTTTTACTCAGAGAGTGGTTGGTGCATGGAATGCACTGCCTGAGTCAGTGGTGGAGGCAGATACACTAGTGAAATTTAAGTAACTACTAGACAGGTATATGGAGGAATTTAATGTCGGGGGTTATATGGGAGGCAGGGTTTAAGGGTCGGCACAACATTGTGGGCTGAAGGGCCTGTACTGTGCTGTACTATTCTATGTTCTATGTTCTAAATAACAGGTCATCAATTACCTTTTCTCATTATATAACACCATATCAAAAATACCCTGTTCATTGTCATTTCCTTAACATAATGATCGATGAAGCCATCTCATAGAAGATCCACGAATTCAACCTCTATTTAGTAATTGCTAATTTGCTCAGTCAATATGCAAATTAAGAAGCATATGATTTTTGGATTCTCCTTAGTCATAGAGCACCACAGCACAGAAAACAGGACTTCAGCCCATCCCAGTCTTTGTCAAACTGTTATTCTGCTAGCCCCATCGACCTGCACCTGGACCATAGCCCTCCATACTTCTCCCAGCCATGTACTTATCCACAACTTCCACTGGCAGCTCATTCCACACTCTCACCACACTCTGAGTGAAGAAGTTCCCCCTCATGTTCTTCTTAAACATTTCACCACTCACCTTTAACTAGGACCTCAAGTTCTAGTCTCACCCAACCCCAGTGAAAAAAGCCTGCTTGTATTTACCATATATATATACACCCTCATAATTTGGAATACCTCTATCTAATTTTCCCTTATTCTCCTACGCTCCAGGGAATTAAGTTCTAACCTGTTCATTCTTTCCCTATCACTCAAGTCGGCAATATCCTTGTAAATTTTCTCTGTAGTCTTTCAATCTTACTGGAATCAATATTTATTGATATATTGTGTAAGTTCCTGATTTAAACTTTGCATTGCATCAATATTTTGTTTCCCTATGTACATGTCCCACCAATGTTTAAAGATTAAATATTAGGTTTATTTATCACATGTAGATCGAAACATGAAATACATAATCTGAGACCAACAAGGTCCAAGTATATACAGAGGTGCAGCCCACAATCGTTACCATGCTTCTTGCACCAAAATAGCATGTCAACGACTTATACTATCCCGAATCCACAAGTGTTTGGAATGTGGGAGGAAACCAGATCACCAGGTGGAAACCCACATGGTCACGGGGAGAACGTGTAAACTTCTCATATGCAGTGGTGAGAATTAAACCCCCCATCATTGATTACTGGTGTTGTAATAGCAAGACACTATCCACTACGCCGCCATACTACCGAATATTTTGTGTCCCTATTTTTCTAGCTCTATCGAGCTGATCAATTAATTAATTTTCTAGACTAAAATCTTCAATTTCTTTCATTTATGTTGATGTCATTCACCTTTCTTTAAAACCAAGACACTGCCTCCTCCTTTTCTATTTTGTATCACTTAAAATTTAAAGTAATCCAGAATATCTTTTTTTATTCTCAACCTGCTGTGGAATGACTGGTGAAATCAAGTCAATACCACGGCAGGTAGAATTGGATGACAACTAGAAATGACCATTCACTGATATTGCTAGGATTTCTGGCTCTGATGATAAGGCCAGTATTGTCCCTTAATTGGTGCTTTCACCTATTCTTATGCCTAAATATGTCACTTACTTTTGTCCGAAAGCAATATCTGCTGACCTTGTCAGCTGTGTCAATACCCCGAAAAATTAAAAAGAAATTGCTTCACTAATCAAGAACTTATGAACCTTTGCATTAACTATACCAATAACTTAGCCTCCACAGCCATCCACAGGCTCAGTAACTTCTGACTTAAGACATTCAAAGGTTCAAAGGTCGAATTTTATGTCAGAGAAATGTATACAATATACATCTTGAAATACTTTTTCTTCACAAACATCCACGAACATTCCTCCTAATCTCTGTTCTAAAGGTGTGTCTTTCTATTCTGAGGCTGTGCCCTCTGGTCCTGGACTCCCTCAGAATAGGAAATATCCTCCCCACATGCACTCTATCTAACCCTTTCAACATTTGGTAGGTTTCAATAACCACCCCCCCTCCATTCTTCTACACTCCAGCGAGTACAGGCCCACAGCCAACAAACACTCCCCATACATTAACCCTACATTCCCAGGATCATTCTCGTGTACCTTCTCTGGACCCTTCCAATGTCAGCATGTCCTTTCTTAAATAATGAGCCCAAAGTTCCTCACATTTGGAACGTTATCCCAGATTACATAAACAATATTGGATCCTTCAATAAATCTCTTCTATTAGTGCATGGCATATTTTGTGCAATGATTCAGTTCTACATGGTAACTTACCTAAAGAGTACAGCCCTGTGGGTATCAATTGTCAAAAAGCATTGACTCACTTCCTCATTATTAAAGCAGACATAAATGTGAGGTGATGCTGTATAGAGAAGGCTTTTGCCATTCATCTCAACATATATTTTTCATGCAGATATAACTTCCGATCCACAGTAAAACCAAGCCAACGCTCAGTCAATAGTCAAAAGGTTCTATAGCTTGTCACCGATTGTTCTATTAAGGGTTGTTTTTATAACTTCTATACCAGAGCTGAATGGTTTTGCCCTAGCTACCACTGATTTTGATATACCCCAAAAACCTGTGTTCCACATCTCCTCACTTCGTTTCACTCCTCTTTGAGCTTGCATTCAACCTGAGCATTGTGTTCATTGTTATCGATGTATAAATTCTTAAATAAATCATCCCATCACTCTAAAAGCTTGCTTAAACATGGTCAGGATATATTGATACTAATAGCAACTATAATCCTTTCTGCCAATTCATCTCTACCTAAAAACAAGAGAATCTGCAGACGCTGGAAATCCAGAGCAGCACACACAAAATTCTGGAGAACCTCAGCAGGTCAGGCAGCATCTACGGAAAGGAATAATGAGTCAGTGTTTTGGGCTGAGACTCTTCATCAGGACACCTGAACTATTGACTCTGTATTCCTTTCCATTAATGTTGCCCGACCTGCTGAGCTTTTCCAAACGAAATCAGTCTGTTCACATAATCAGCCCCCAGTAACGTCAGCTCTTCTTTTTCCTCATGCTACGAGGTGGAACATTTCAATTGTCTTACTCTCAGGGTATTTTCAGAGTATAGCCTCACTTATAATGTGTTTTTTGCTGATGGCACCTTACCGAACTTCTTGTTATTCATGAGCTTTCCTATAATGGAGCAGTTTTTCTATACCCATGTCAATGTCTTGATTATTAATTTTATCTCTGATTTTGAAATTGACATTTCTTCTTTCAGTCATCACAAGTGGAATGTGTACTGTGAGCTCCTAAGATTGTTTGTTCACCTCAGTGTTGTGTAACACTCGCTTTAGCTTTTCCCTGTCTAATGGATTTCCTTGTGTGGGGTCTCTGCTTGACTCCCATCATTTGGGCTTGCTGTGCTTTGCTTAGCTTTGTATACAGAGACTTAGTGTCCTTGCTGTCTATAAAGAAAGCAATTTTTGTTCCAGATTGACAACTAACTAGTAAGGAATTCCCATAGCAACCATGGTGGATCTTTTAACCAGACCTACTTTTCACGTTGCTCATAGTCATATGATTTTGAAATGCTGCTTGAACTCTCATTTTATCTGTCTAGCGTGTTTACACATATTCATTACAAACCTTCACCATCTTCTCTCAGCCAGCAGCACCAATTTTTTGTCTAGCTTTTCCTAACATTAATATACCCTGTTTGTAAAAGGATCTAGTGCTTTCCCGACATGAACTCTTCGTGGTCTTCCAGATGGGTACAGGTGTCAATTGTAACTGACGTTTCGATGACCAACTCTGCTATTTTCATCAGGAATTATGCCTGGGCATGTCTAGCCTGGTGGTATTTACACCCCCATCATCCGTCCCTTCTGACTGGTTAGTCCTCATCCAATCAGGTTTCTGCTCTCCTACCTTGTTTATAATTGAACTCCAGTTCTTGCTTAGAGTGAGAGCTTATGTGGGTCAAAGATTGCCTGGGACTCAGGACAGCTGGCGTTTACAGGATTCCTTGTGAATATAGAGCAGTATATATCGGCTAGACAGGACAAACAGAGGACACTTGCATCAAGGAGCACAGGAGATGCATCTGTTGAATTTACCCGGAGAAATCAACACCAGCAGAACACTGCATTCACAATGGCCATAGGATTAACTTCGACAGCACAAAACTACTGTGCCGTGCCAATGGTTTTTGGGACCACCTGGTGAAGGAAGCCATTGAAATTAAACTAAAGGAAAAGAATTTTAACAAAGACAAAGGTCTCACACTAAGTAAGAAATGGAATTTGATTGTAAATAAGGTGGGAGAGCAGAAACCTGATAGGAGGAGGACTAACCAATCAGGAGGATCCAGACATGCCCAGATACCATCCCTGATAAAGATCACAGAGTTTGTCATTGAACCGTCTTTAAAATTGATACTTGTACCTGCTGGAAGCACAAGAAGAGTTTATTCGTAACTGTACTTTATTACTAATGACCTAAATGTTGTGTCAACCATTCAGCTACTCACCATGACTGAGAACCTGACCATCTGCCTCTCCCAACCCAAATTTTCACTTCTGTGTGAGCTCTGAATAGTCTGTCTAATTTCTGCTATTGTTAAAATCTGTGGAAAAAAGAGACAATTCCTGGGCTTTCCTTAGAGCACCTGACCTGGCTTCATTCAGGAAAATAAGGATTATAATTGCCCCAACTCAGATTTATTTTACATTATGGGGTGCCACTGAAAGGAGAGGTCTGTAAAAATACTTACCCACAGTATTTCTGAATATCTGTGGTCTTCTATGCTGTAGCCCATCCATTTCAAGTTCTGGCGTGTTGTGTGTTCTTCTGCACACCACTGTTGTAATGTGTGGTTATTTGAGTTACTGCTGCCTTGTTGGCAGCTTAAACCAATTTAGCCATTCTCCTCTGACCTCTCACATTAACAAGGCACTTTTGTCCACAGACTCCCACACATTTTTTTTTCGTACCTTTCTCTGTAAACTCAAGAGACAATTATGCATGAAAATCCTAGGAGCTCAGCAGTTTCTGAGGTACTCAACCCACCCCACCTGGTACCAATAATCATTCCATGGTCAAAGTCACTGAGATCACATTTCTTCTGCATTCTTATATTTGGCCTGAACAGCAATTGAACCTCTTGACAATGTCTGCATGCTTTTATACATTAGGTTGCAACCACATGCTTGGCTGATTAGATATTTGCATTAATGAGCAGATGTGCAGGAGATATCTAATAAAGTGGCCACTGAGTTTGTGTGTGAAGCCAACAAAAATAAGGATGTCCTTTCTGGTTCAGCGCTAAAACTATTTGCCTCCTTTCCATTTGTTGTCTTGACTTCTGTAATGTCTTCAGAATGGATTGAGACATGACAAATACATTTACAGAGAGATGGAATTTTACTCACAGGATAATGTACTAACTTTTAGCTCTTGATGGAAGCTGAATGTTCCAACCTGTCTAAGAACTGTCAAACTGTTTGTGGTGCAGGTACACCACATGATCCTGCACTCCATTGGTTCTATTAATGCACAGAAAATAGCAGGATCCACACTTAAAGTTAGGTTACAATGCTCCAGTTCAGTAGCCTACTCAGCTATCCCAATTCTCCCTCCCAATAGCTCTACTATTTCCAGTCACCCCCTTCCTGATGACTTCCCATTTCTCTATCCCCTCATGTCTCCTCACTACCGCTGATCATCCCTTCTTTCCCTGTGAATGCAAGCAGGCTTTTTTCCACTGAGGTTATGTGAGACTACACCAAGAGGTTATGGGTTAAGACCATAAGACCATAAGACATAGGCAAAGAATTAGGCCATCTGGCCCATCGAGTCTGCCCCGCCATTCAATCATGACTGATCCTTTTTGCCCCCTCCTCAATTCCATTTCCTGGCCTTCTCCCCATCACCTTTGATGCCATGTTCAATCAAGAACCTATCAATCTCTGCCTAAATACACCCAACAACCTGGCCTCCACAGCTGCCTGTGGTAACAGTTTCCCTCTGGCTAAAGAAATTACTCTGCATCTCTGGACTCCCCTCTATCATGAGACTGTACCCTCTTGTCGAAGACTCCCCCACTATGGCAAACATCCTTTCCACATTTACTTTGTCTAGGCCTTTCAAAATTCCAAAGGTTTCAGTGATATTCTCTCCCCCCCCCGCCACCCCTGCCACCAATCCTTTTAAATTCCAATGAGTTCAGACACAGAACCATCAAATGTTACTCGTATGATAACCCTTTCATTCCTGGGGTCATCCTTGTGAACCTCCTCTGCACCCTCTCCAATACCAACACATCTTTTCTTAGCTGAGGAGCACAACATTGTTGATAACACTCAAGGTGAAGCCTCACTGGTGCCTTATAAAGCCTCAGCATCACATCCTTAATCTTGTATTCTAGACTTGAAATGGATGCTAACATTGCATTTGCCTTCCTCACCACTGACTCTACCTGCAAGTTAACCTTTAGGGTGTTCTGCACAAGGACAACCAAGTCCCTTTGCATCTCAGATTTTTGGATTTTATCCCCACTTAGAAAATATTCTGCATATTTATTTCTGCTACCAAAGTGCATGACTATGTATTTTCCAACATTGTATTTCATTTGCCAATTTCTTGCCTATTCTCCTAATCTGTCTAAATCCTTCAGCCTACCTGTCCCTCCACCAATCTTTGTATCATCTGCACACTTGGCAACAAAGCCATCTATTCCATGATGTAAATCATTGATTTGCAGATATAAAAAGAAGTGGTCCCAACACTGACCCCTGCAGAATACCACTAGTCACTGGCAGCCAGCCAGACGAGGGTCCTTTTATTCCCACTCGCTGCCTCTTACCAATCAACCAATGCTCTTACCATGTTAGTAACCTTCCTGTAAAACCTTAGGCTCTTAACTTATTAAACGGCCTCATATGTGGCACCTTGTCAAAGCCCTTCTGAAAGTCCAAATATACATCATCCACTGCATCCCTTCATCTATCCTACATGTAATCTCCTCAAAGAATTTCAGCAGGTTCATCAGGCAAAATTGTCCCTTAAGGAAACCATGCTGACTTTGTTTTATCTTGTCCTGGGTCACCGGGTACCCCTTAACCTCATCCTTAACAATTGATTCCAACATCTTCCAAACCACTGACGTCAGGCTATCTAGTCTATAATTGCCTTTCTGCTGCCTTCCTCCTTTCTTAAAGAGTGGAGTGACATTTTGCAATGTTCCAGTCCCCTGGCACCATGCCAGAGTCCAATGAGTTTTGAAAGATCATTGCTAATGCCTTCACAATCTCTACTGCTACCTCTTTCAGAACCCTAGGGTGTAGTTCATCTGGTCCGGGTGACTTATGTACCCTTAGGTCTTTCAGGTTTTTGACTACCTTCTCCCTTGTAATAGTAACTGCACTCACTTCTGTTCCCTCACACGATTCAACATCTGGCACACTGCCAGTGTCTTCTATAGTGAAGACTGAATGCAAAATACTCATTTAATTCATCTGCCATCTCCTTGTCCCCCATTATATCTCCGGCCTCATTTTCTAGCAGTCCAATATCCACTCTCAGCTCTCTTTTATTTTTTACATACCTGAAAAAGCTTTTAAATAAGAACATAAGAAATAGGAGCAGGAGTAGGCCATCCGGCCCATCGAGCCTGCCTCGCCATTCAATAAGATCATGGCTGATCTGTCCATAAACTCGGCTCCATCTACCTGCCTTTTCCCCATAACCCTTAATTCCCTTACTACGTAAAAACCTATCTAACTGTATCTTAAATATATTTAGTGAAGAAGCCTCAACTTCTTCCCTGGGCAGAGAATTCCACAGATTCACCACTCTCTGGGAAAAACAGTTTCTCCTTATCTCCGTCCTAAGTCTTCTTACTATCCATTTTGATATTGCTTGCTAGCTTGCTTTCATATTTCATCTTTTCCCTTCTAATGATTCTTTTACTTGCTCTCTGTAGGTATTTAAAAGCTTCCCAATCCTCTATCAATTTTTGCTTTGTTGTATGCCCTCTCTTTTGTTTTTACATTAGCTTTGACTTCCCTTGTCAGCCAGGTTGTATTATTTTGCCATTTGAGTATTTCTCTTGATTTTTGGAATAAATCTATAATGCACTTGCCTCATTTTTTTCCCAGAAACTCACACCATTGAAATGTGAGATGTTTAAAGGGAACATGAGAGGAATGTCTTCACTCAGAGGGTGGTGAGAGTGTGGAGCAAGCTGACAGTGCAAATGGTGGATGCCATATTGATTTCAACGTTCAAGAGAAATTTGGACAGGTACATGGATGGGAGGGGTATGGAGAGTTGTAGATTTAGCCAGCTCCATCATGGGCACTAGCTTCCCCATCACTGATGACATCTTCAAATGGAGGTGCCTCAAGAAGGTGGCATCCACCATTAGGCTTCCGGGACAAGCGCTCTTCACATTAATTCCATCGTAGAAGAGGTACAGAAGACTGAAGTCACACACTCAACATTTTAGGAACACTTCTTCTCCTCCACAAGATTTGTGAACAAGTCCATGAACACCAACTCACTATTTTGCTTACTTTTTATAGTAATTACTTTTGTATTTCTTACTTTAACCTAAATATATTTTATATATTGCACTGTACCACCGCCTAAAACAACACATTTCATGACAGATGTCAGTGATGATAAACATGATTCTGTTTCTGAAACCCATACATTCACAGGGAGGACATGCAACCTTGACAGATACAACATCCAGAGGTCAAAATCGAAGTCTCCAAAGCAGCATCAGTGGGGCAGCAGTACTACCTGCTATACCAGTGTGCCACCACAGTTGTGATCTATGGAATCTGCTTTGTTGTCTGTTATTCTGAATATTCAAGTGAAATGATTGATTATTTTCTGGTATGTTTGTTTGTTGCTTTACAAAAATAAAAAATAGGCAACCAGTTGCAGAATTAAAAAGCCTTATTTCATTTAATATATACTAACCATTTTACATGGAAAGAACCTAGATATGAATAAACACAAGAGAATCTGCAGATGATGGAAATCCAGAGCAACACACAAAGTGCTGGAGGAATTCATCCATGCGTTTGACAATCGATATTCTAAGTTAGCTTGACATAGACACAAGAGATTCTGCAGATGATGGAAATCTTGAGCAACATATAGAAAATGCTGGAGGAACTCAGCAGGTCAGGCAGCGTCCATGGATGGGAATACACAATTGACATTTCAGGCTGAGATGCTTCATCTGGACAGGTCTTGGAATATGAGCTATTTCTAAAGCTGTAATCTTGTATTAAAGTGTAAATTTCTCAGGATAGCTTCATGCTGGGACATAAATCAAAAACAACCCATACCATCAGACAACATAGAATCAGTAAAATACATTTCTGCAAACAGTTACACCTTGGGATTTGAGTGCTTCCTCCTTTTTGAGCTGTAAGTGGAGTTAATTTCAAGAATATGATGATTGGCAAATCTACTGATCATCCTTAATCTTGAATGGATTCAGTAGTAACATAAACACACCCCGTTCAGGGGGGCTTTAAAATGATCTAGGCTTTGTAGTTATTCAATGAGAAAAAAGAGGCTGTAAGGCAAGTACCAGTAATTAATTTCAATTAATTGCTTGACTAAAAGAATCGCAAGTCAAATGCAGTTTTAATCGCACCGTTAAACAATCATAGAAAACCAATATTTTTGGATGTTTAAGTTTTCAAATATTGATTTTAATTACAATGCAGAATACAATGTGTGCAGTGCTCCAAGTATTTTATTTCCCATTATCAACATCTATAGCGCAAAAAAATAGAAGTGGTATATGTGAGCCTGTCAATTAGTAACCAATAATAAGCTTGATCAAGAAGATGTAACTGTTATTTTCTTTAAATATGCACTACAGCCTTATAAGGTAAACACAATTGCTTTAAAGTGTGTGAACATTGAAGTTTCCAAGGGCCACACTCAGGGTCAACTAAATTATCAGTTGACTCCATGGCTGGCTGTGAACCTTCAAAGATATAATGAAGGCTTTGCAGAATTACAAAATGGTATAGCACAGAATAAGTGCAGGATTTCCTAAAGGTTAATTTGCAGGTTGAGTCAATGGTAAGGAAGGCAAATGCGATCTTAGCATTCATTTCAAGAGGACTAGAATATAAAGGCAAGGACATAATGCTGAGGCTTTTATAAGGCATTGGTCAGATTGTACTTAGAGTATTATGATTTGCCACCCTCTGGCTATTATCTTGGAGGATGGCTGTGGAGGACAAATCATTGGGTATATTTAAAGCAAAGGCTGATAGGTTTCTTGATTAGTCAGGGCTTCAAAGGATATGGGGAAAAGGCAGGAGAATGGTGTTGAGAGGGATAATAAATCAGTCAAGATGAAATGGCAGAACAGACCCAATGGGCTGAATGGCCAGATTATGTATTTGTGTCTTATGTTCTTAAGTCATTTTCACCCATCAGTCAGTGGTAGGTCTTTGCCAGAGATCACCAATTAATCCCAGTCCCTAACTCCTTCATTTGTGATTTGTCTCCCCTGCAGTTAAATCTTTAAAGTTGAGACAATCTGCCAGGAAGCTATTACTTCCACACTCTAGGCCACCAGTACTGTCTTTGGCAGGAATCCATAAGATCTGGGATGATACACAGGCAACAGTGTCCAGTTCTAACCTGTGGCTGAGCAGGTAGCACAGTCATTCTGGGTCAGGGGTTGTGTGGTCTGCTCTGTCATTCAATCATGGCTGATCTATTCTGCCTCTCAGACCCATTCTTCTGCTTTCTCCCCATAACTGTTGATGCCCTCACTAATCAAGAACTTATCAACCTATGCTTTGAATATATCCACTTGGCCTCCACAGTTGCCTGTGGTAATTAAATTACACAGAAAGACCAGCCTCTGGCTAAAGCAATTCCTCATCATTATTGTTCTAATGCAACGTCCTTCCACTTTGAGGCTATGCCTTCTGGTCCCAGACCCTCTCACAACTGGAAAATACTCTCCAAATTCACTCTATCTAAGCGATTCAATACTTTGTTGGTTTCAATGAGATTCCCCCTCATTTTTTTGAACTTCAGTGAATATAGGCCTGGAGTCATCAAATGCTCCTTATACCCATTAATTCCCAGAATCATTCTTGTAAATTTCCTTCTGGACCATTTCAAATGCCAGCACATCCTTTCTTAGATATGGGACTCTAGACTGCTCAGCATTACATCCTTGCTTTGACATTCTACTCCTCTCAAAATGAATGCTAACATTCCACTTGCGTTCCTGACAGACCCAACCTGCAAGTTAACCTTTAGGAAATCCCGCTGTAGGACTCCTAAATGCATGATTCCCTGAACATGAGATGAAATTCTAACCAAGACCTAATGCTTTCTGAAAGCAAACCGGTTGAGTGGATGAGATTCCCTGGGCAATATTAGCATGTTAATCAAAACATAAAATAAATGATAAAGATTGATTTATTTTAATGTTGTTTAATGGAATTTATTAACTATGTTCCCCAGTGTTACACAAGCAGCTATAAATTGAAAGTGATACAGTGGCTGTAAATTAAAATGGAATATCCAGAGACTGTAAAATTCAAAGCAAAACTCTGTGTTCAATTTTTTCCTCGCTAAATATAACTTCCAAATTTGGAATATTGATTGTACTTCTGGTCACTTACTAGAGGAAAGCTATCTGTAAGATTGAAGGAGTTCAGAGAAAATTTACAAGGATGTTGCCGGGACTTGAAAACCTGAGTTTGAAGGAAAGATTGAATAGGTTTTGACTTTATTGCCGGGAGCATAGGAGAATGAGGGGAGATTTGATAGAGCTATACAAAATTATGAGGGGTATAAATAGGGCCAAGGCAAGCAGGCTTTTTCCACTGAGGTTGGGTGAATTGAGAGTATTGTCAATGGTTTTGGGCCCCATTGCTCAGAAAGAATGTGTTGTCATTCGAGATAGTCTAGCGGAGGTTTTTGAGGATAATTCCAGGAATGAAGGGGTTAACATATGAGGTGTGTTTGGCAGCTTTGGGCCTGTACTCACTGGAATTTAGAAGAATGCAGGGGGATCTCGTTAAAACCTGCCGAATGTTGAAAGGAGTTGATAGAGTGGATGTGGAGAGGATGTTTCCTATGGTGGGAGTATCCAGAACTAGGGGGCACAGACTCAACATTGGGGCGTTGACCTTTAGAACAGAGATAAGGAGGATTTTTTAGCCAGCGAGTAGTAAATCTGTGGAATGCTGTGCTACAGATTCAGTGCGTATATTTAAGGCGGAAGTTCAATCTAATCCTTCCCTCTTTCTATTTCATCTATGTGCCTATCTAAGAGTCTCTTAAATATCCGTACTGTGTGTGCTTCTATCACTGCCCCTGGCAGTGTGTTCCATGTACTTCCTACACTCTGTGTAAAAAAAAACTATCTTTGGCGTCTCACCTATACTTTTCTGCAAACACCTTAAAATTGTGTCCGCCTTGTATTAACGATTACTGACCTAAGAAAATGTCTTTGGCTGTCCTCTTGATCTATGCCTCCTATCATTTTGTACACCTCTATCAAGTCACCTCCCATCCTCCGTTGCTCCAAAAAGAAAACCCTAGCTCACTCAATCTAGCTCTCAAATCCAAGAGCGTCTAAATGAATCTCCTCTGTGCCCTCTCTAAAGCTTCCACATCCTTCCTGTAATGAAGTAACCACCTATGGCATTCAGTCTCATTTCGTCTCCACAGACATTCACTTTGCTTTCTCCTTCTCTGCATCTTAAAACATTATCCAACGTTTACATTTTTTCCAATTTCTAATGAAAGGTCATCAACCTGAAGAGATAGGAGAAGGCATAGGCTTTTCAGTTCCAGACCCTGCCCTGCCGTTTGATATGCTCATCGTTGTTCAGACCTTTGACATAACTCTTTTCTACTGCCCAGCGGGGGGAGAAATTTCCCCTCATTTTCTTCTCAATTTGGTCCTTGAGAACAGACCTTTGGTTATAAAGGAAACCTCATAGCATCCACCCAGTCAAATTTCCCTGAGATTCTTTCACTAATTCATTCCCAGGTCAGTGGTCAATGTAAAATTGGATGATACCAATATAACATCACTGCTAATCCAAACATTGGATCCCTTAATAATTTCTAATTAGGCCCTTGCTATAAATTTAGATTCACTGTGACATCTATCACAACCCCTCCCTGCAATGGACCATGCCTCACATTTTTATGAGGATTGATTTGCATTGCCTTAATGTACTTGTATAATGGCAGGACCCAAGAGAGCAGTGATAAATTTTATTTATTGCAATTACCACCTGTGCAGAGACTCTTTCATGAGCATATTTCTTCTGTCTCTCTGAAGCAAGATGGAGTTACTACTATACAAAAATTGCTAGATATTTGGCTCTGTTAGTCCATATTGATTTTATCCTATGCATGAACTGCAGTTCTGACTCCAAGCTGACCAGCCCATCTCAGTCCTGTTGACATGTGGAAGATAAACTGTGGTTTATTTTGATAAAGATACTTATTTCCGTAGCAAGGTGGAACTGGATAATACACTGAACATTAGGGACAATCAGATTGCATTGGCTCAGTTGATACATAATAACATGAAAATAATTTAGTTGTTACTTGCCATCAGTATAGTCATTTATCTTTACTAATTTATGTAGGCGTTCTAGCTCTCTTCCAGCATCTCTAACCTCACTATCGGCTCTCACGTATTAAATTGCTTAAAAAAAAGAATGAGGGCTAGAAATTTGTTTTGGCAGCAGCTCAAAACATATTGCTTAATATTGGATATGTATTGTCCTCTCCTTTTCTCATTTATTCTCATTGGTTTAATAGAAGTGAGGCTGGGAATGTAACACACCAGCAGCTTAGTGCTATGGGTTTTGCATGTCTTCTTGATATAGCTGGCAATTAATCAGTGTTACTATACCCGATTAAAACAAGAGAAAGTTAATAAATTTGTTTCTTTAAGAGTAATAACAAGTCAAGTCAAGTCAAGTCAAGTCAAGTCAAGACAAGTCACTTTTTCTTGTCATTTCGACCATAACTACAGTACACAGTAAAAATGAGACATTTTTCAGGACCATGGTGCCACATGAAACAATACAAAAAACTACATGGAACTACATAAAAACAACACAAAAACTACACTAGACTACTGACCTACCCAGGACTGCATAAAGCGCACAAACAGTGCAGGCATTACAATAAATAGTAAACAAGACAATAGACACAGTAGAGGGCAGTAGGTTGGTGTCGGTCCAGGCTCTGGGTGTTGAGGAGTCTGATGGCTTGGGGGAAGAAACTGTTACATAGTCTGGTCGTGACAGCCCGAATGCTTCGGTGCCTTTTGCCAGATGGCAGGAGGGAGAAGAGTTTGTATGAGGGGTGTGTGGGGTCCTTCATAATGTTGTTTGCTTTACGGATGTAGCATGTGGCGTAGATGTCTGTAATGGCAGGAAGAGCGACCCCGATGATCTTCTCAGCTGACCTCACTATCCGCTGCAGGGTCTTGCGATCCGAGTTGGTGCAATTTCCGAACCAGGCAGTGATGCAGCTGCTCAAGATGCTCTCAATACAACCTCTGTAGAATGTGGTGAGGATGGGGGGTGGGAGATGGACTTTTCTCAGCCTTCGCAGAAAGCAGAGACGCTGCTGGGCTTTCTTTGCTCTGGAGCTGGTGTTGAGGGAACAGGTGAGATTCTCTGCCAGGTGGACACCAAGAAATTTGGTGCTCTTAACGATCTCTACGGAGGAGCCGTCAATGTTCAGCGGAGGGTGGTCTCTCTGTGTTCTTTTCTTTTGTTAATATGTATTAACAAAAGAAAAACACAATGCAAGTTTTTATAAAAGCAAAGACATTACTTGATAACAACAATGTAGCAACTTTACCCTGACATGTTGGTTCAGACAATTGGCTGTAAGAAGTCAAAGGGTCAATCACCGTCACTTCTTCCAACAGACTGATTGGTGCTCCAGATTCCAGCATCTACAATCTCTCATGTCTCCAGGTTAGTTGAGACTGCCGGCTTGGCTGTTTCCTTGGACAAACCCTGGCTTGCATGACAGTCGTTCTGCCTAAAAAACCACAGTCAGCCCTGCACCTCTCTCCGGCCTTCAGTACTGACCACCTTCACAATGATCTGATTCCCTGCACCTCCGTGGTTCTGGGTTTACCCCCTGTGACCATTCTGTGCCTAATCTTTTCTGGATTATCATGATAGAAAGGGTACAGGAAGTGATTATGGTGGGAGAGGTACTCATTTGACCATGTAGCAGATCCTCTCCTAATCCAAGCAATTCAGTAAGCCCTTTCTCTGCTTCCAAAGATCATTCTGGCAAACACATATTTATCATGAGAGTAGTACTCCACTGATAAGTTTGGAACTCATTTCAGCTTCTCATTTGTTCCATTATGTTCTTTACAGTTTGCCACCTACTATTCAGATGCTGAGACACTTGGTACTATGGAAATTCAGTGCAGAGCTGCTAGGTGCTCTTGGTTTAGAGACAGTTTCTTCCCCCGAGCCATCAGACTCTCAATACTCAGAGTCTAGACTGACACCTACATCATTTATTATTATATTGAAATTTGTCCTCTACTGTGCTTATTGTCTTGTTTATTAATTATTGTACTGCCCTGCACTGTTTTGTGCACTTTATGTAGTCCTGTGCAGGTCTGTAGTTCAGTGCAGTTATTATGTTGTTTTACGTAGTCTAGTGCAGCCTTGTGCTGTCTCACATAGTCTAGTGTAGTTTTGTGTTGTTTCATGTAGCACCATGGTCCTGGAGGAACGTTGTTTCATTTTTACTGTGTCCTGTACCAGCAGTTTATGGTTGAAATGACAATAAACATGACTTGACTTGACTTGACAAGATGCTGGAATCTGGAGCACAACACAAGACAAAATCATAGAACCTTAGAGCAATACAGCACAGAAACAGGCTTTATGGCGCATGCAACACACACAAAAAATGCTGGTGAACACAGCAGGCCAGGCAGCATCTATAGGAAGAGGTACAGTCAACGTTTTGGGCCAGGACCCTTCGAAGACTAACTGAAAGAAGAGATACTACGTTTGGGTGTGTTGCTTGAATTTCCAGCATCTGCGGATTTCCCCGTGTCTGCGCTTTATGGCTCATGTTGTCCATGCTGAACTGTTATTCTGCCTGGTACCATCAACCCACATCTGGACCACAGCCCTCCATACCCCTACTAACCAGGTACTGATCCAAACTGATTTAAATGTTGTAATCAAACTCACATCCACCACTTCCCCGGGAGCTCATTCCACACTCGTACCTTCCTCTGAGTGAAGAAGTTTCCTCTCAGGTCCTGCTTAATACTTCTCCCTTCATCCTTAACCTATGACTTTTAGTGCCCCATAAGACCATAAGACATAGGAGCAGAATTGGGCCATTCAGCCCATTGAGTCTGTTCCACCATTCCATCATGGCTGACTCTGGATCCCACTCAACCCTACAAACCTGCCTTCATGTCATATCCTTTGATGACCTGACCGATCAGGTTGGAAATAGGTAATACAAGGGGGGCATAATTTTAAGCTGTTTGGAGAAAGATATAGGTGAGATGTCAAAGATAGTAATTTTTACAAAGAGAGTGGGAAGTACATGGAACACACTGCTGGGGCAGTGATAGAGGCAGACACATTACAGATATTTAAGAGACTCTTAGATCAGCACATAGATGAAATAGAAGGAGGGAAGGAATACTTGAAGCAGTTCTAAAGGTCGGCATATCATGGGCTGAGGGACATGTACTGTGCTGTACTGTTCTATGTTCTATGTTTTATGTTCTAACTGGTATTGGTACTGACTAAGAGAGGTTGATGAAGGCTTGTTAATCACGTGCTATCTTGACTTTTATACCACCACCATGGGAAAAAAGATTTTTTGATTTCTTGCTGGCTATCGCCCCTCCTAACTTTATAGATCCATCTTGACAAGAGCGTCGATGGCTGCCCCTTATGAAGCCAAAAGCTTTGTTCTCATTTATTTCTTCAAACATATTCACCTTTAGATTCTGATTTGAAATTTTTATTTCCAATGTGCTTTTGCCTTGAAAAGTTTCGTCTTCTGAACTTCTTTCCTTATACCTACAGCTTTGGGTATCTGATTTTACTCCGTTCTTGGTAATGGTAATACCTTTCAAACTGTGGCATTGATCGTGAGCAATGATTGTAACTTCGAGACTTTCTTCCTTTAAAATTACAGCAGGTGACTAACTGCTTTCATGATCAGCACAATGTTTAGTGGAAATTCCCAGACAGAAGATTTGTGGAGAATACAGAAAGAAACCAGACACACCTCCCATACAATCCTCATCCCTCACATGTATAAATCTACAAAGTATATATTTATCCATAAGAACTTAAGAATTAGAAGTGAAAGCAGTCCTCAAGCCATTTCATCCTTCAATAAGAGCATAGCCTATCTTTTACCTGCACTAGTGCTTGATTTCCAAAGGTTCTTGGGAAACTGAAAGGATGGAGATACGTAAGTCACCTGGATCAGATGGCGTACACTCCAGAGCTCTGAAAGAGGTGTCTGAGGAGATCATGGACGCATTAGTAATGATCTTTCAATAATCACTAGATTCTGGAATGTTTCCAGAGCACTGGAAAATTACAAATGCCATTCGACTCTTGGAGAAGGGAGAGAGGCAGAAGAAAGGAAACTACAGGCCAGTTAGTCTAACCTCAGGAGTTGGGAAGATATTGAAGTCGATTAATAAGGATGAGGTCTCAGGGTACTTGGAGGCACATGATAAAATAGGCCATTGTCAGCATGATTTCCATAAGGGAAAATCTTGTCTGACAAATCTGTTGGAATTCTTTGAAGAAATACCAAACAGGATAGACAAAGGAGAATCGGTTGATGGTGCATATTTGGATTTTCAGAAGGCCTTTGACAAGGTGCCACACACAAGGCTGCTTAACAAATTAACAGCTCATGGTATTACAGGAAAAATTCTACCTTGGATAAAGTGGAGGCTGATTGACAGGAGGCAAGGAGTGGGAATATAGGGAGTCTTTTCTGACTGGCTGCCAGTGACTAATGGTGTTCCATAGGTGTCTGTGCTGGGACTGATTTTTTTTATGTTATATGTCAATCGTTTGGATGATGGAATTGATAGCTTTGTTGCAAAGTTTGCGGATGATATGAAGGTAGTTGGAGAGACAGATAGTTCTGAAGAGTTAGAGAGGGTACAGAAAGACTTAGACAGATTAGGAAGTTGGGCAAAGAGATGGCAGATGGAATATAGTGTTGGGAATTGTATGATCATGCACTTTGGTGGAAGAAATGAAAGGGTTGACTATTTTTTAAGTGGAGAAAAGATACAAAAAAACTGAGGCACAAAGAGACTTAGGAGTACTTGTGCGGAGTTCCCAAAGGTTAATTTGCAGGTTGAGTCAACAGTGAGGAAGGCAAATGCAATGTTAAAATTCATTTTAAATAGTCTAAAATATAAAAGCAAGGATGTAATTTGAGACTTTATGAAGCACTGCTGAGGTCTCACGGAGCATTGTGAGCAGTTTTGAGACCCTTATCTTAGAAAAGATGTGCTAAAACTGGAGAGAGTTTAAAGGAGGTTCACAAAAACATTCCAGAATTGAATGGCTTGGCATATGTAGAGCATTTGATGGCTCTGGGCCTGTATTCACTAAAATTCAGAAGAATGAGGACTGACCTCAATGAATCCTATCGAATGGTGAAAGGCCTTGATAGAGTGGATGTAGAGAAGATGTTACCTGTGGTGGGAGAGTCTAAGACCAGAGGACACAGCCTCAGAATAGAGGGGTGTCCTTTTAGAATGGAGATGTGGTGGAACTTCTTTAGCCAGTGAGTGGTGAATCTGTGGAATTCTTTGCCACAGGCAGCTGTGGAGGCCAAGTCTTTATGTATATTTAAAGCAGAAGTTGATAGATTCTTGATTGGTCAGGGCATGAAGGGATACAGGTGGAAGGCAGGAGATTGGGGCTGAGAGGAAAAGTGGATCAGCCATGATGAAATGACAAAGCAGATTTCATGGGCTGAATGGCCTAATTCTGCTATCTTATATCTTATGATTTTTTGGTCTTAATATCTAAAAAGCTATCACTTTTATATCAGCAGTAGGAAAACTATTAGACAAATCTCTCAGGAACAGAAAATTTCATTGAGCCAGTAATCTGCCAGAACAGTTGCCCATACTTTGCTTGTGCACCTATTTGTGAAATAGTGGAAATAACTGGACCTACAATCATTTTCTATGGGTGGTGAGCCTGCACATGATGTTTCTCTTCAGCAACTGGCAATTATTATGGCAGATTGTTGGCCAAGTGAAAAATGACAAAATGTCATTCAAATTTCCTTATCCTTGAATGAGAGGCTTGATTTTCTATGACGTGCAAAGTCATTTTAACAAATACATGAATGTCTAATATATATCAGTTTGTAGCAGCCAATTCTAATAAACCAATTGCTACTGCATGTGACCCCCACGGATTTGTTACCTGTGTATGATGTGCCCTCTTATCACTCCAGTAATGATGTTCCACAAAGTCGAAGAAATGTATGCAATCTTTCATTAGCAACTAACAAACAAATGATCTCGAAGCAAGCAATTAAGTGTAATTAAGCATAACTTAAGCAAGATTAAGCGATCAACAGAAGGTATAACATTTGTCGGTCCCCAGCTCGAACTGCCCAGAACGAAGTACAAATATGTAACTTATTCCATTCGTTTTTACCACGGCCCCACTCATGTGGCTAGCTATCATAATAAACATATTAAACGTACCACACAGAAGACAATGCAGATAGAAGACAAATGGCTCCTACACAGTTATTGTTTTCTATACTTAAACTAGTCTTGTTGATTCTGAAAAGTTAATACTTCTATAAATGTCATATTTTGATTCAGCTTCAAGAAATCATAGTGGGCATTTAACTATTAGTTCAACCAAACCACTAATTTGAACACAAAATGCTATACTTCCTTGATGATGTTGCAGGGGTATTTAACAAAGTAAATCTGTAACAAAGGTTGTCCTTGAGTGCAGAGCATGGTGATGTTGTGTGACAATTGTAAATGTTCTCCAGTTCTATTGCTAACGCTTGGTTTTGGTAACCATGGTATCTTGATTTTACAGCTGAACTGAAAGGTTGGAAAGGACAAACTTATACATTTCAGTGAATAGAACCTGCCTGAATTAACATTTCAAACTATTGTCAGTACAGATGACATGCATAAATAATGATATCTGTAAATATTTATCAAATATACATAACAAATACAAATATATGCATGAAGTCTTCATTTTGCTCAGCTTGTCTGTTCTTTGGTTTCTAACCGTATTCCGTCCAGTTTATTTAAGTCTTTCACCACAACTTTTTAGTCGCTTTTCTCTCATGTACTTGTCTGGTTCAATTTTGTAAGCTCCTGCTATTTATCTTAACCATCTCCTGGGCTTGACAGTCCCATATTCTGATTCCAACTGCTCTCCGAATTAAGAATTTCCTTTTTATTTCCTATTGATTTTATTGATTTCTAACAGTCTTCTCGTCATGCCCCTCTTTTGAATTTTCCTATATGCAGAAATACTTTTTCCAAATCTGCCTTGTCAATCCCGTTGATGATGTTAAAAACCTCTACTGGATGGAAGAATACCATTCTTGCTCAATTTTCTCAAAAGATGTAATCTCCCATTTATGGTATAATATTTGTAATCTTCCCTTTACTTTCTTTAATATCCTTTCTATAGTATGGAGATGCAACTGTATGGGGCATTTAAATGTGCACTAACCAAGCGTGGTGTGGATCACAAGTTCTGAAATCCACACTCTAGAAATACTCAGATTAGCAATTTAAATTTATTTTCTAAAGTATGACAGTGTTTTAATAATTTGTTCATCTGTATCCTTTAACACCTTTGCTCTGTCTTATTCAACTTGGGACAGCATGGTAGCATACTGGCTTTGCATTACCAGTGACCTGGGGTTCAATTCCTGTCGAGGCTGTAAGGAGTTGTACATTCTCCCCATGACTGCGTGGGTTTCCTCCGGGTGCTCTGGTTTCCTCCCACAGTCTAAAGCTGTACCAGGTTAATTGGTCATTGCAACTTGTCCAATGATTAGGCTAGGATTAAATCAGGGGATTGCTGGGCAGTGCAGCTTGAAGGGCTGGAAGGGCCTATTTTGCATCGTATCTCAAAAATAAATAGATAGACTTCTTACACAAGAGAAAGGTTGCATTTTTCTTTATCCTGCTAAATACGCAACCACACATCTATTTATATTAAGTTTCTTTGCTACTTAGGTGATCATCCTGCAAGTTTTTTTGCATATTAAGTTGCATTTTTCCTAATTGTTGCTTGTGCTCTATTTGTTTTGCATCTTTTTTTGTGTATATTTCAAAGTTTGTGGTTTCTACCGATAACAAAAACTATTGGAACTCATCATCATTAACCCATGAAACTAGGAGTATCTTCAGAATTCCCATGCATGTACTGTAGTTATTATTGTGAGGATCAACTACGATTACTAAGGGTTTTCATATCTAAATTTTACACAGTAGTATGGAAATTCAAAGCAATTCAAGCTGAACTCTCTTGGAATCATCTCCGATGGAATGAAGATAAACCATTTCAATAGTTAAGAACTTAAGATAATTATCCAGAATACTTTCTGTAAAAAGTCCTGAAAATATGAATGATTATTGCAAGAGGTAGGAGAATATCATTGGCATAATAAGCCACAAACTATTGAGAAAACTATTGCTCCTTGATAACTGAAATTATATTAATAAGTGTCTATGCAATATACACTCAATGGGCATGTTATTAGATACTCCTGTGTGGTAAACCATATATATATGTTGTAACTGGGTTACCTGTCTGGACACGCCCCTCTGTTGACTGCCCTTGTGGCTCCTCCCACAGTCCCTGAACAAAGGCTATTTCACCATTGCTCCTCCTCCTCAGTCCAGAGGCAGACACTCAGCATGGAGGTTACATTTTACTGCGAATAAAAGCCTTTCAGTATTTACCCTACTTCCAGTCTTCTGTACTCCTGCTTGTTAATGCAAATATGTGGTCAGCCAAAGTAGCAACAACTCAATGAATGTCAGTATGTAAACATGGTCAAGAGGTTCAGTTGCTGTTCAGACCAAACATCAGAATGGGAAAGAAATGTGACCTAAGTGACTTTGACCCTGGATTTATTACTGGTGCCACACCGGGTGGTTTGAGTATCTTAAAAACTGCTGATCTCCTGGGATTTTCACGCATACCAGTCTCTAGGGTTTACAGAGAATGGTGTGAAAAACAATTTTAAAAATCCTGTGAGCAAAAACATTTTGTTAATGAGAGGGATCAGTGGAGAATGGCCAGACTGGCTCAAGCTGACAGAAAGGCATCAGTAACTCAAATAACCATGCATTACAACAGTGGTAGACAGAACAGCACTTCTGAATGCACAACTTGAACGTTTATGTGGGTGGGCTATGGCAGCAGAGTTTACGAGAATGGTGCAAAAAAACAGAAAAATATCCTGTGAGCAGCACTTCTGTGGGCAAAAACACCTTGTTAATGAGAGAGGTCAGAGAAGAATGGCCAGACTGCTTCAAGCTGACAGTAACTCAAATGTCTATGCATTACAACAGTGGAGTGCAAAAGAGTATCTCTGAACACACAACACATCAAATCTTGAAGTGGATAGCCCTCAGCAGCAGAAGTCCATAAACACACTCAACACACACAAAATGCTGGAGGAACTCAGCAGGCCAGGCAGCATCTATGGAAAAGAGTACAGTCGGCGTTTCAAGCTGAGAATCTTCCTCAGAACTGGAGAAAAAGAGCTCATCTTTTTTTCTTTAGTGCTGATGAAGGGTCTTGGCCTGAAGTGTTGACTGTGCTCTTTTCCAGAGTCCCTCCGGCATTCTGCGTGAGTTGCATGGATTTCCAGCATCTGCAGATGTTCTCTTGTTGGTGATTGAACATACACTAAGTGGCCACTTTATTAGATACAGGTGGTGCCTAATAAAGTAACCACTGAGAGTAAATCACAGATGAATAAATATTATAATACGTAGAGGACATTTACACAACAACATTTTAAAAAGCTTATTTATGTTATTTCACTTTACTCCTTTTTTCATGATTCTTATTTATTTTTATTTTATTGGGATTATGTTCCTTTGTTTTATTGTCTGCAAAAAGCCCTTACTGTGATTAGCTCCTCAATTGGTTGCTTATCAGAAATTCTTCGGAATTGGTGTCTAAAAGCAACCAATGCAATAAAATATGAAGTCCCTGCCACCAGGTTGCTAAATCATTTTAGGAACGGTTATTTGAGGCCTTGCTAAGTGCTATTGCTTCTCTGATGACTGCAAGTATGTGTTTTTTTTTCACTAAGTTTAAATCTAAACTGGAGACATTTATAGATGCTGCATTTTTTTGGCAACATATATCAAGGCTAATATAACCTCCTCCATTGTTCAGCTGCTTTTCATACAAGATGCATCCTCTGCTAACCACTATTATGTGTGTACTGTTGGGAAATAAAAATATAAAATTGATCACTGGGGCAAGGTATAAGTGTTTGTGTAAGTTATAAATCTGCATAAGATGGAGAACCTGGTGTAATTTTATTCACTTGGATTAAGTACCGTGTACAAGTCAAGGATCATTGGAAGTGTATTTGAATTTGGAATCCAATTTCTCCTTCTGTTTATTTCTTTCTTCTTAATCCCATTTTCTCCCTTCTTGTACTTAAAGTGACATTTAATGTGGCAATAGTCTTCTGGAGATAGTGCCTCCTCTCAGGCTTAGTTCCATCAAAGAAAAAATCCAGTCTAGTTATAAAATATAAAGGAATGGGAAAATTACATTTATCTATTACAGTACGATGACTCTTTTGTCATGCCACCTAACTTGTAAAAATAACATTCTGAAAATTGTGAGATGAAACTTGTATGAAAGCTTTTGAATTAATTTCAATAACCTACAGCCTTTTGCTGACGCAGGTGGTGGAGGGTTGATGCTTTTGCTACTGTTCGTGCAAAGGAGGGGGAGGGGGCTTTGGGGGTTCTAATGCTTTCCTGTCATTCATTCTTTGGGGTTTTTCTTCTGTTTTGTGGATGTCTTCAGAGAGTAAGAATTTCAGGTTGTATGCTATATGTATTTTCTGATATTAAAAGGAACTATTGTTTCCAGTTTATTGGGGCTGCCACTTATTTGGACAAAAAGAAAACAAATCTAATCAAGAAAATAGCCAGGATTCCCTTCATTTATTGGACACTATGCCGCTTACTAACAAGTGACTATTGCTGAACAGTTTCTAACTAGCGTCAGTTGTGTGCACCTGTGTGGCCGTTAGATGTTACACCATGCTTAGAGTGAACGGTTTTTAAATAGCGTCAGTTACCTGTTTTGTTATCCATTTGGTCCAATGGACGCTGATCCAAAAAGCAGTGATATTTGATCATTATGAAGATAAAGAAAAAAATTAACTTGAGCTGGTGACTACAGAGAATGTCAGGAAATTTACTGTTAGATTATGACATTACTTCATGCAGAAAGGCATTGAAGGCAGTCCATTATCTGCACTCAGTGTCTGTGCTGACTTTGTTTATTTGCAGTCAACTAACAGAACACAGCAGTGTACGCTGGATGGATTCGTCTGTCAATAACCATTACAATACTAATATCTAATTAGTATTGCTGGTGTTCTAATTTGTTCTGTATTTCATTTAAATACATTCTTTGTTACTCAGTTTGTTTTTTTTTAATATCTTTTAAACTTTTTCCATGAAACTTCAGTTAATTGAAGAAGTCACTTATTTGGGCCAAAACATACTGGTCCTGATATGTCCCAATTAAGCAGAATACACTGGATCTGCTGACAGAATTTGTCCAGCTTTTGGTTTGACTACATTGTTTTTTGATCACTTTCATTCTGCTATTCACCTAGCAATATGTTGGTTGAACAGCAGGCTGTACAGAATAAAAATCATAATCTATAGTTGACACTGAGTAAGGGAAGCATATATTACAAAGTCACTATTCATATCATGGCAATTATCTCTCATTCCTTTAGGACCAAGAATTTCTTACTTTAAGTCAAAAAACAGCTATTGACATTCAGTATTAATGCAGAATTGCTCCTGTGGCCCTCAGACTTCATGTACTGGTAAATACAATGCAAGTCTGGGATTTCAACCAGTTGATTGGTGGAAGTGATTTATAGACATAGCCCTACAACTGGGAGGCAGCTGGTCCCTAACTAATAAAATCTTCACATTGCTACTCAGTGTTGTACAACTTACAAGTGCTTGTTTCATTTTGCTGTGTGAAAACAATGCATAAATATAGGTGAACTCTTGTCATTAAGAAACATTCCCTCCAAAATCTACAAACTAATTTTCCTTAAGTTCCTTCTGTCACAATGTAGCATCTGCAGTTTGTGGTCATTTGCATTCAATTTGTTCCTTTTTGCTGATATTTCCAGTAACTGGTAAAACTCGTTCTATATTAATTTGTCCTTTTTGGTAAGGACAAGGAGCCAGCCGGATTTGAACTCAGGGCCATTCGCCTCAAAGTCCAGTGCTGTTGCCACTACACCTCCAGCAGGCTTCGATATGAATAGTAATAATGAAATTCATATATACTGGATGTTTCAGTTGTTATTTCATACACAAGATTGCCTCCTATATCCAGGAACTAGGATCTGACCTTGGGTGCTGTCTATGTGGAGTTTGCCTGACCTCTCAATGTCTTCATGGATCTCCACCAAGTGCTCTCATTTCCTTCCATATGCAAAACCATGCTGGTATATTAATTGGCTCATATAAATGACCCCTTTTTGTAGAAGAAATAAAAAAGAATCAAATAAGAAATGGGGCAGGGACACAGAAAAAAATGGAAAAGGACGATGGGACTTCTGGGTATGGACATTTTGGCATATGGGAATTAACAGACCCATTCTCACCTCCTTTACTTATCAGAATCTAAGACTGGTAGACTGGTGCTCTCTCAACAACAAGTGAGTCCCATCTTCATACTTCTCTCCCTCCACCTCGATCCGTGTATTGTTTTGTTTTATTTCCTCTCTGTCTGCCTCCATTTCTCATCTAACTCACACTGTCTTCCAACTCCACTGCCACTCACCTCTCCAGCTGGCATCGCCTGCCTGTCATCTTACACTTCTCTTCCTCATTCTACTCACCACCTCAGGATCCTTTTATACCTCTCACTTCCTCTTCTTTAGAGTTAAATCTACACTCTTGGTCCTGATGCAGTTCCAACAATGTCTTTCCTCCCACAGCTGCTGCTTCGCCTGCTGATTTCTTGCAGCAGACTGTTTATTGCTCCAAATTCTATAACCTGCAGCCTTTTGTGTCTCCTTGGGACTATTGACATTGCTTTCCTGGGAGGTGGAAATAATGTGTATCTGAATGATTCCTTTCTGTATTTAATAACGGAAATGGAAAATGCCTGTTACCACCACTGATATTTAGGGCCGCCACGAAGGTTCCCCATCCCTGGCAGTGTTCAGGGCTTCCTTCACTGAATCAGTAGCTTCCTCTTGGTTTTCACTACTGTCAGTCTGCAAGTCCTGCGTGGAGACTCAGGAATACAGTCACACTCAGATGTAAAAGGATTCTTCATTGCTGTTTCCATAACAATTTTGTTTTATCAGTCAGGATTGTTAGCCCTCAGCGGAACCCCCAAACCTGGAGGACTGGTGGACCATTCTTAATCTGTTTTCTACCCTTTGACCTGTTTAGGGTGGGTGACCCTACCAGGAGCCAACACATAAAGCTCTGACTCTAGCTAATGTAGCTCGCCCAGTCATTGAGGCACACAAGCCATGACAAGGTTGTGGTCTTCTTGGAGGGTACTTTTATAAGATTGTGCATTACTGACTAGATCAACATCTCTCACTGCTTCTGAACCTGACCATTTGGTATTCTACATTGGTTTATTATTGTGATATACTGTATACTAAATTTCAATGAAAAGCTTGTCTTATATACAATTTATACAGATAAAATCAATGCACAGTGCTTTGAGCTAGAAAAATGGTAAAATAATAATAATGCAAAATAACAGGTGAAAGTTACCAAAACAGTGCAGTGCAGGTTAACGATAAAGTGTAAGATGGATTATGAAGCCAAAGTCTGCTCAAGAGTCTATCCTTGAGAATAGTGGTTATTACTTTCAGGCTTTTGTATCTTCTTACGGATGGGAAAGGGAGAAGAAGAAAATGTCCGGGATAGGTGGGTTCAGAGCATGGTTAACAGTGGGCCAATTTCTATGGCCACATATGTTCTTTTTTTGAGCTATCACTGAATACAATGGGTCTTTGTGCTTGTATTTTCTCATGGTCACCATTAGTGATACCAGGTTCTGATGCTGTGTGGGGATGTATTGTTTATATTTTATAGGTTTTTTGTATTGCTGTTATCCTTCATAACAAATGACAGTGGGACTATTGCTGTTAGCCAACATCTCATTTTGAAATTGATAGCAACTTTGAGATTTTTCAAAATTGCATTGTTTAATCTCGGAGGTCCCAAAGATGGTAGTAATTTAACACTCCTTAACTCATCCAAATCAAAGTAAGTCAGAACTGATTCTATTGTCAAACTAATCCAAAGACAGACAACTATATTTTGTTACAAGATGAGTTAGTAAGGCTGTACTGAGGTAAAATTGTTGATAAACAATCTACCTGGCCCTAAAGAACTTAATTTAATGGGGTGAAGTGTGATTCTTTAATTTACATTATTTTATCTGTACAGCTACATATCAGGCGATGGAAGAGGAAAGGGCAGGCAGAGCAGGGTTCCCCTGTGGCCATTCCCCTCAACAACAAGTATACCGCACTGGATACTGTTTGGGGGGGATGACTTACCTGGGACAAGCTGCAGTAACCGGATCTCTGGCACTGAGTCTGGCTCTGCAGTGCAGAAGGGAAGGGGGTAAAGAGGAGAGCGGTAGTGATAGAGGACTCGATAGTTAGAGGTGCAGATAGGAGGTTCTGTGGTCGTGACAGAGAATCCAGGATGGTTTGTTGCCTCCCGGGTGCCAGGGTCAAGGATGTCTCTGGTCGATTGCATGACATTCTGAAGTGGAAGGGTGATCAGCCAGATGTCGTGGTGCACATCGGTACCAATGACATAGCAAGAAAGAGTGAGGAGATCCTGGAGAGTGAGTGTAGAGAGCTTGGTAGGAAGTTGAAAAGCAGGACCTCGAGGGTGGTAATCTCAGGATTGCTACCTGTGCTACGTGCCAGTGAGGGTAGGAATAGGATGCTCTGGAGGATGAACAAGTGGCTGTGGAACTGGTGTAGGGGGCAGGTTTTCAGATTTCAGGATAATTGGGACCTCTTCTGGGGCAGGTGGGACCTGTACAAGAGAGACGGGGTACACTTGAACTACAGGGGGACCTATATCCTTTCAGGGAGGTTTGTTAGTGCTATTGGGGAGGCTTTAAACTGGATTTGCAGGGGAATGGGAACCAGAGTGCCAGAGCTGACAGTGTGGCTGGGGTGAAAATAAATGATGTTAGAAGTTCAAGCAAATCCGCTGATAGAAAGGTTGTGAGTGGTGGTAAAAATCTTCTGAGGAGTATATATTTCAATGCTAGGAGTATTGCGGGGAAGGCGGATGAGTTGAGGGCGTGGATTGACACGTGGAATTATGACGTTATAGCAATTAGTGAAACTTGGCTACAGAAGGGGCAGGACTGGCATCTTAATATTCCAGGGTTCCGATGTTTCAGATGTGATCGAGGCAGAGGAATGAAAGGTGGGGGAGTGGCATTGCTTGTCAGGGAAAATGTTACAGCAGTGCTCAGGCAGGACAGATTAGAGGGCTTGTCTACTGAGTCCTTATGGGTGGAGCTGAGAAACAGGAAAGGTATGGCCACATTAGTGGCATTGTATTACAGACCACCCAATAGTCAACGAGAATTGGAAGAGCAAATCTGCAGAGAGATAGCAGGCAACTGCAGGAAACATAAAGTTGTGGTGGTAGGGGATTTTAATTTTCCATATATTGACTGGGACTCCCATACTGTTAGGGGTCTAGATGGTTTAGAGTTTGTAAAATGTGTTCAAGGAAGTTTTCTAAATCAATATATAGAGGGACCAACTAGAGGGGATGCAATATTGGATCTCCTGTTAGGAAACGAGTTAGGACAAGTGACAGAAGTCTGTGTAGGGGAGCACTTTTGTTCCAGTGATCATAGCACCATTAGTTTCAACTTGATCATGGACAAGGATAGATCTGGTGCTAGGGTTGAGGTTCTGAACTGGAAGAAGGCCAAATTTGAAGAAATGAGAAAGGATTTAAAAAGCATGGATTGAGACAGGTTGTTCTCTGGCAAGGATGTGATCGGTAGGGGGGAAGCCTTCAAAGAAGAAATTTTGAGAGTGCAGAATTTGTATGTTCCTGTCAGGATTAAAGGCAAAGTGAATAGGAATAAGGAACCTTGGTTCTCAAGGGATATTGCAACTCTGATAAAGAAGAAGAGGGAGTTGTATGACATGTATAGGAAGCAGGGAGTAAATAAGGTGCTTAAGGAGTATAAGAAGTGCAAGAAAATACTTAAGAAAGAAATCAGGAGGGCTAAGAGAAGACATGAGGTTGCCTTGGCAGTCAAAGTGAAGGATAATTCAAAGAGCTTTTACAGGTATATTAAGAGCAAAAGGATTGTAAGGGATAAAATTGGTCCTCTTGAAGATCGGAGTGGTCGGCTATGTGCGGAACCAAAGGAAATGGGGGAGAGCTCAACTAGGTTTTTTGCGTCTGTATTTACTAAGGAAACTGACATGAAGTCTATGGAATTAAAGGGAACAAGTAGTGAGATCATGGAAACTGTACAGATCGAAAAGGAGGAGGTCCTCGCTGTCTTGAGGAAAATTAAAGTGGATAAATCCCCGGGACCTGACAGGGTGTTCCCTCGGACCTTGAAGGAGACTAGTGTTGAAATTGCAGGGGCCCTGGCAGAAATATTTAAAATGTCGCTGTCTACAGGTGAGGTGCCGGAGGATTGGAGAGTGGCTCATGTTGTTCCGTTGTTTAAAAAAGGATCGAAAAGTAATCCGGGAAATTATAGGCCAGTATGTTTAACGTCAGTAGTAGGTAAGTTATTGGTGGGAGTACTAAGAGACAGAACCTACAAGCATTTGGATAGACAGGGACTTATTAGGGAGAGTCAACATGGCTTTGTGCGTGGTAGGTTATGTTTGACCAATCTGTTGGAGTTTTTCGAGGTGGTTACCAGGAAAGTGGATGAAGGGAAGGCAGTGGATATTGTCTGCATGGACTTCACTAAGGCCTTTGACAAGGTCCCGCGTGGGAGGTTAGTTAGGAAAATTCAGTCGCTAGGTATACATGGAGAGGTGGTAAATTGGATTAGACATTGGCTCAATGGAAGAAGCCAAAGAGTGGTAGTAGAGAATTGCTTCTCCAGGTGGAGGCCTGTGACTAGTGGTGTGCCACAGGGATCAGTGCTGGGTCCATTGTTATTTGTCATCTATATCAATGATCTGGATGATAATGTGGTAAATTGGATCAGCAAATTTGCTGAAGATACAAAGATTGGAGGTGTAGTAGACAGTGAGGAAGGTTTTCAGAGCCTGCAGAGGGACTTGGACCAGCTGGAAAAATGGGCTGAAAAATGGCAGATGGAGTTTAATACAGACAAGTGTAAGGTATTGTACGTTGGAAGGACAAACCAAGATAGAACATACAGGGTTAATGGTAAGGCACTGAGGAGTGCAGTGGAACAGAGAGATCTGGGAATACAGATACAAAATTCCCTAAAAAGTGGCGTCACAGGTAGATAGGGTCGTAAAGAGAGCTTTTGGTAAATTAGCCTTTATTAATCAAAGTATTGAGTATAAGAGCTGGAATGTTATGATAAGGTTGTATAAGGCATTGGTGAGGCCGAATCTGGAGTATTGTGTTCAGTTTTGGTCACCAAATTACAAGAAGGATATAAATAAGGTTGAAAGAGTGCAGAAAAGGTTTACAAGGATATTGCTGGGACTTGGAAAAACTCAGTTACAGAGAAAGGTTGAATAGGTTAGGACTTTATTCCCTGGAGCGTAGAAGAATGAGGGGAGATTTGATAGAGGTATATAAAATTATGATGTGTATAGATAGAGTGAATGCAAGCAGGCTTTTTCCACTGAGGCAAGGGGAGAAAAAAAACGGAGGACATGGGTCAAGGGTGAAGGGGGAAAGGTTTAAAGGGAACATTGGGTGGGCTTCTTCAGACAGAGAGTGGTGGGAGGATGGAATGAGCTGCCAGACAAGGTGGTAAATGTGGGTTCCTTTTTAACATTTAAGAATAAATTGGACAGATACATGGATGGGAGGTGTATGGAGGGATATGGTCCGTGTGCAGGTCAGTGGGACTAGGCAGAAAATGGTTCGGCACAGCCAAGAAGGGCCAAAAGGCCTGTTTCTGTGCTGTAGTTTCTATGGTTCTATGGTTTCTATGGTAAATAAATAAAGGCAAGCACTGGCAATTGAAGTTAATGGATGCATTCACTTTGCAGAAAGACCATCAAATGAATGCGCATGTGTAAGTTATCAGTCAATAATTAGTGCTAAGGGGAGTCATTATGCCAAAAGAAATAGATACAATACACTTCCTCCCCTTTAGATTATGTAACATAAAATTGTATAAGTAACCAAACAATCAATTTCACTTTAACAGACCATAATCTGTTCAAAAGACTACGTAATGATAGAGATCTAGAAGATTATAAGGCTAGCAAGAAGTTGCTCAAGAAAGGAATTCGGAGAGCCAGAAGGGGCAATGAGAAGGTCTTGGCAGACAGGATTAAGGAAAACCACAAGGCATTCTACAAGTACGTGAAGAGCAAAAGGATAAGACAAGAGAGAATAGGACCAATCAAGTGTGACAATGGAAAAGTTTGTATGGAACCGGAGGAAATAGCAGACGTAATTAATGAATACTTTCCTTCAGTATTCACTACGGAAAAGGATCTTGGTGATTGTAGGGATGACTTACAGCAGACTGAAAAGCTTGAGCATGTAGATATTAAGAAAGAGGATGTGCTGGAGCTTTTGGAAAGCATCAAGTTGGATAAGTCACTGGGACCAGACACGCTATCATGGGAGGTGAGGGAAGAGATTGCAGAGCCTCAGGCGATGATCTTTACATCATCAATGGGAATAGGAGAGGTTCCGGAGGATTGGAGGGTTGCAGATGTTGTTCCATTATTCAAGAAAGGGAATAGAGATAGCCCAGGAAATTATAGACTTTGAGTCTTACTTCAGTGGTTGGTAAGTTGATGGAGAGGCAGGATTTATGATCATTTGAAGAGGCATAATATGATTAGGAATAGTCAGCATGGCTTTGTCAAAGGCAGGTCATGCCTTACGAGCCTGACTGAATTTTTTAAGGATGTGACTAAACACACTGATGAATGTGGAATAGTAGATGTAATGTATATGGATTTCAGCAAGGCACTTGATAAGGTACCCCACGCAAGGCTTATTGAGAAAGTAAGGAGGCATGGGATCCAAAGGGACATTGCTTTGTGGATCCAGAACTGGCTTACCCACAGAAGGCAAAGAGTGGTTGTGGACGGGTCATATTCTGCATGGAGGTCGGTCTCCAGTGGTGTGCCTCAGAGATCTGTTTTGGGACCCCTGCTCTTCATAATTTTTATAAAGTGACCTGGATGAAGAAGTGGAGGGATGGGTTAGCAAATTTGCTGTTGACACAAAGGTTGGGGGTTTTGGGGATAGTGTGGAGGGCTGTCAGAGGTTACTGTGGGACATTGATAGGATGCAAAACTGGGCTGAGAAGTGGCAGATGGAGTTCAACCCAAATAAGTTTGAGGTGGTTCATTTTGGTAGGTCAAATATGATGGCAGAATATAGTATTAATGGTAAGACTCTTGGCAGTGTGGAGGGTCCAGGTCCATAGAACACTCAAAGCTGCTGCGCAGGTTGACTCTGTGGTTAAGAAGGCATATGGTGCATTAGCCTTCATCAATCATGGCATTGAGCTTAGGAGCCGAGAGGTAATGTTGCAGCTATATAGGACCCAGGTCAGACCCCACTTGGAGTACTGTGCTCAATTCTGGTTGCCTCACTATAGAAAGGATGTGGAAACCATAGAAAGGGTGCAGAGGAGATTTGCAAAGATGTTGTCTGGATTGGGGAGCATGATTTTTGAGAATAGGTTGAGTGAACTCGGCCTTTATTCCTTGAAGCGACGGAGGATGAGATGTGACCTGATAAGGGTGTATAAGATGATGAGAGGAATTGATCTTGTGGATAGTCAGAGGCTTTTTCCCAGGGCAGTAATGGCTGGCATGAGAGGGCACAATTTTAAGGTGCTTGGAAATAGGTACAGAGGAGATGTCAAGGGTAAGATTTTTACGCAGAGAGTGGTGAGTGCGTGGAATGGGTTGCCGACAACAGTGGTAGAGGCAGTACAATAGGGTCTTTTAAGAGACTCCTGGACAGTTTTGCCAATCAACTGTCCAGCTCTTGGCTCCATCCCTCCCCCTCCTGTCTTCTCCTATCATTTTGGATCTTCCCCTCCCCCTCCCACTTTCAAATCTCTTATTAGCTCTTCTTTCAGTTAGTCCTGACGAAGGGTCTCGGCCCGAAACGTCGACTGTACCTCTTCCTAGAGATGCTGCCTGGCCTGCTGTGTTCATCAGCAACTTTTATGTGTGTTGCTTCTCTGATGTGGTTGACTTTATTGGCATGACCTCCGGCCACTTTGAATGAACATCCACAGCAATTGAAAACATGAAGTTCATGAATGGCCCAGCAAAGTCAATACGTACTCTTTGCCATGGTGAAGATTATCACTACCACAGATGCAAAGATGCCTTTGGGGGCGCACCCCAAACAGCTTTATGTCAAGTCGGCAATCAGTCTATCTATTCCCAGCTATAATACGAAGCTCCAGGTGATATTCTTCATCTTGACTGTACCCAGGTGTCCTTCACGCAGATTCTCTAACACTCTGATGTGCAGTTTAGAGGGAACCACAACACGAGATCCACACATCAGCGTTCTTTGACATACAGACAGTTGCTCTTGTCTCACTGAGAACTCTGAAAACATGGGATTACCATGAGCTGGCCGTCCTTGCATGGTGATGTCATAGACTTTTGGCAATGTTGGGTCATTCCTTGTTTCTCTTTATATTTCAGAATTTGTTACTGACAGCTAGTTTGCCAATGCTGTGTAGAACACATCTGCTTGGTTACAGAATGAAGACTTTTCTTCTTCAGTTTTTGCCGGGTAGCAGATATCGCTGGGATTGAAAATGGCACAAGGGGCTAGTGATCTGTCACTTGAATAAACTTTTGTCCATGGAGGTCGTGGTGGAACTTCTTTATTCCCCATTCTTGACTTAGGGCCTCTCGGTTGATCTGTGTGTAGTTGTGTTCTGTGTTTGTCAGTGATCTTGAAGCAAGTGCAATCGGACGTTCAGATCCATCTTTCATACTGTTGAACAAAACAACACCAATGCCATAAGGGGATTCGTCACACACCAGTCTGATGGGCAGAGATGGGTCATAATGGGTGAACAGTTCATCTGATGTTATTAGTTTCTTTGTTTCCTTGAAGGCTCTTTCACATTTTTCTGACCATTCCCACTTCGCCCCTTTCAGTAACAGTGCATCCAATGGATGCAGTATTGCAGCAATGTTTGGGAGAAACTGGTGGCAGCAGTTTACAAGGCCCAAGTATGACCTGAGTTGTGACACATTTTCTAGTTTGAGTGCCTGTAGCACTGCTTCAGTCTTCTCTTGTGACCTATGTAAGCCCAGCTTGTCAATAACATCCACAACATGAGATTTAATTATTGAAAAATTCAAATTTCTCTTTCTTTGTACACTGACCATACTCACTCCAGCATGGTAAGCACCTTACCAAGGTGCTGAAGGTGTTCTTCATCACTTTAGCCTGTCACAATGATGTCATCAAGGTAACATTGTGTTCCTGGGATATCTTGGAGCACTTGGTCTATTGCTCTTTGCCAAGTTGCTGGAGCTGATGCGATGCCAAAGATGAGACAATTATACTGGAACAGTCCCTTGTGAGTGTTGATAGTGAGGATCTTCCTGCTTGACTCCTCAATCTCCATTTGCAGACAGGCTTGTGACAAGTCAGTCTTTGAAAACCTCTCCACGCCTGCCATTTTGCAAAACTGTCTTCTCTTCATGGCTGGGGATATTGCATGGTACACAGCGCAGCGTTGATGCTCAATTTGAAGTCCCCGCATATGCAAACAGCTCCGCTTTTCCCTTTCTTGATCACCGGGACAATGGGCATGGCCCAATCACTCCACTCAACCTTGGAGAGAAGGCTAGATACCTCCAAGCTCTGAAATTCAGCTTCCACTTTGAATATGCTTTACGGAACCTTGGTTTTGCTGCTTCATCCAGTTCAAATCTGACCTTCATGCCTTTGAGCTTACCAGAACCCTTCTCAAACATCTTCGCATTAACATTAAGCACCTGTGACATTCTCTGATTAGTACCATTTGGGCAGCATTTTCCTGTTGATGACACTTTGGGAGCTTTGATTATGTACCAGTCTAGTTAAATTTTTCTCAACCATTCATGTCTGAAAAGTTCTGACCCCTCCCCCCCCCCACTTTTCAACACATAAAGCTCCAACTGCTGTGTTTTGTCTCCATATGTCACGTTCACTTTTAGTTTGCCTTTGGGAGACACTTTTGCACCTGTATGGGTCTTTAGCATCACCAAGGTCTTTTCTAATGGTAGCCTCGAAAGCAGACTGTTGAAATCAGCCAGTTGGCCATGTATCCAGTTCCATTTTCAGTTTTACCCCATACACATCTGTTGTAATCCACATGAATTTGCATTCTGCTTCAGTAATGCTATGCTGCTCTAGGCATGATAGCTCAACTTTGTCAGACCCTATGTCCTCTGATTCAGTTTCACATTCAGTCTCCTTATGCACCTGTTTAGCTTTGTGTTTGAAACTTTCCACTCTGTATGTTTTTTCTTTTTGGTTGTGCTTTTTATCTGACTTGCACACTCTCTATGTGGCCCTGTCTGTGATACTTCCTGCAATTTTTCTCTCTGAATCAACATTCCTTTGCATTATGGAAGGATTTGCCACATTGATAACATTTTGGGCTTTTTGCAACATTCACAGACATTTTGTGTGTTTTACATTCTAAACTCTTTCTGTAGTTCTGCCGCGTCCTTTGCTGCAGTCTCCAATGACATTGCAAGGGTCAATGTCCATTCTAAAGTTAGGTCTCTTTCTACGGTCTGTCCGCCAGAGAAAGCAGGATCTCCCAGTGGCCACACATTTTAATTCCACATCCCATTCCCATTCTGACATGTCTATCCACGGCCTCCTCTACTGTAAAGATGAAGCCACACTCAGGTTGGAGGAACAACACCTTATATTCCGTCTGGGTAGCCTCCAACCTGATGGCATGAACATCGACTTCTCTAACTTCCACTAAGGCCCCACCTCCCCCTCGTACCCCATCTGTTACTCATTTTTATGCACACATTCTTTCTCTCACTCTCCTTTTTCTCCCTCTGTCCCTCTGAATATACCTCTTGCCCATCCTCTGGGTCACCCCCCCCCCGTCTTTCTTCCCGGACCTCCTGTCCCATGATCTTCTCGTATCCCCTTTTGCCTATCACCTGTCCAGCTCTCGGCTCCATCCCTCCCCCTCCTGTCTTCTCCTATCATTTTGCATCTCCCCCTCCCCCTCCAGCTTTCAAATCCCTTACTCACTCTTCCTTCAGTTAGTCCTGACGAAGGGTCTCGGCCTGAAACGTCGACTGCGCCTCTTCCTATAGATGCTGCTTGGCCTGCTGCGTTCACCAGCAACTTTGATGTATGTTGCTTGAATTTCCAGCATCTGCAGAATTCCTGTTGTTTGCGTTTAAATTCACTACTGAGAAGCCTCTTCCAGTGATGCCTACACTGAAGAAGTTTAGATCCTCTCTTCGACGGGAGTTCAGTGAAACCATCTCTCACTGCTCCCCATCTGTAATTTCTTCGGCTCTTCAACTTTTCGACCACACTTTGACTCAAACTCGCTATCACAGCCATGTATCCTTTCTTGGAACGTGCCTCCGTCGCCACTTACTCCAGTTGGCTTTAGGATTCGTTTCCAAGCCTCTCAATTTGGACCTTCTGAGGATCCCAGGTACTCACATTTTATTGACTCTGCCTCTCGCCGCTTCTCCCGTCAAGCTCTGAAGGCGACGCTCTCCGCCATGAGGAGGTACTTGGTGTCCCTATCCCAGACTCTTCCACACCTTCGGGACACTTTCTTCGCCGTCTGTAATGGTCCTACCCGTTATTTCATCCTCCGTCGGATTCACGCCTGCAATCGCCGTTTTTTTGACTTTGTCATGTTAGGCAAAGATCGCAAGATCTTACATCTACGGACTCCAGAGCCTGCCGGCCACGACACTAGCAGGCATGAACTTTCAATTGCGGCCCCTGCCATTGATCTCGGCGGCTCCAACACCTCAGGACGTATTCAAAACCCGGACTCCAGCAACGACCATGGACACATTCGAAGTGATTGCGCAACCACCAACTGCGACTCCAGCCTTGAACTCCAGGCCGGGTCTTTATGTGCTGCTGTTGTGACTCCCGTCTCCCCTTCCCCCACCACCACTCCGCAGCCCCGTCTTCCTCAGATCCCACCGTCAACTCCTGGGCCCTCAGAGGCTCCATCTTCCTCTCACCCCAACCCTCCCCTCTCCACTGACACCACCAGCCTCCCCCCTCCCCCCTCTGATCCCAGCTCTCATCCGTGCCGGGTCTTTACCATCCCCTCCGACCTTCAACTGTCGGAGGCAGAACGCTCTGTTCTCAGTAAGGGCCTCACGTTTGTCCCCCTTCACCCACACCTCAGCGAGTTCCGTGTTCGCCATGATGCGGAACTTTTCTTCCGCCGTCTCCGTCTCCGAGCCTACTTCTTCAGCGAGGACTCTTCCACCCCCACCGATGACCCCTTCTCCCGTCTTCAACCCTCCTCTTCTTCATGGACACCCCGCTCTGGTCTTCTGCCTGCTCTGGATCTCTTTATTGCTAACTGCCGACAGGACATCAACCGTCTCGACTTCACCGCACCTTGTCCCCATTCCAACCTCACTCCTTCGGAACGCTCTGCTCTCCACTCCCTCCGCACTAATCCTAACCTTATTATTAAACCCACTGATAAGGGGGGTGCTGTTGTAGTCTGGCGTACTGACCTCTACCTTGCCGAGGCGCAGCGACAACTCGCGGATACCTCCTCTTATTTACCCCTCGATCGTGACCCCACTAAGGAGCACCAGGCCATTGTCTCCCACACTATCACCGACTTTATCCGCTCAGGGGATCTCCCATCCACTGCTACCAACCTTATAGTTCCCACACCCCGCACTTCCCGTTTCTACCTCCTACCCAAGATCCACAAACCTGCCTGTCCTGGCCGACCTATTGTCTCAGCTTGCTCCTGCCCCACCGAACTCGTTTCTGCATACCTCGACACTGTTTTATCACCCCTTGTTCAATCCCTTCCGACCTATGTTCGTGACACTTCTCACATTCTTAAACTTTTCGATGATTTTAAGTTCCCTGACCCCCACCGCTTTATTTTCACCATGGATGTCCAGTCCTTATATACTTCCATCCCCCATCAGGAAGGTCTCAAAGCTCTACGCTTCTTTTTGGATTCCAGACCTAATCAGTTCCCCTCTACCACCACTCTGCTCCGTCTAGCGGAATTAGTCCTTACTCTTAATAATTTCTCCTTTGGCTCCTCCCATTTCCTCCAAACTAAAGATGTAGCTATGGGCACCCGTATGGGTCCTAGCTATGCCTGCCTTTTTGTTGGGTTTGTGGAACAATCTATGTTCCGTGCCTATTCTGGTATCTGTCCCCCACTTTTCCTTCGCTACATCGACGACTGCATTGGCGCTGCTTCCTGCACGCATGCAGAACTCGTTGATTTTATTAACTTTGCCTCCAACTTTCACCCTGCCCTCAAATTTACCTGGTCCATTTCCAACACCTCCCTCCCCTTTCTAGATCTTTCTGTCTCTGTCTCTGGAGACAGCTTATCCACTGATGTCTACTATAAGCCTACTGACTCTCACAGCTATCTGGACTATTCCTCTTCTCACCCTGTCTCTTGCAAAAATGCCATCCCCTTCTCGCAATTCCTCCGTCTCCACCGCATCTGCTCTCAGGATGAGGCTTTTCATTCTTGGATGAGGGAGATGTCTTCATTTTTTAAAGAAAGGGGCTTCCCTTCCTCCACTATCAACTCTGCTCTTAAACGCATCTCCCCCATTTCACGTACATCTGCTCTCACTCCATCCTCCCACCACCCCACTAGGAATAGGGTTCCCCTGGTCCTCACCTACCACCCCACCAGCCTCCGGGTCCAACATATTATTCTCCGTAACTTCCGCCACCTCCAACGGGATCCCACCACTAAGCACATCTTTCCCTCCCCCCCTCTCTCTGCATTCCGCAGGGATCGCTCCTTACACAACTCCCTTGTCCATTCGTCCCCCCCCATCCCTCCCCACTGATCTCCCTCCTGGCACTTATCCGTGTAAGCGGAACAAGTGTTACACATGCCCTTACACTTCCTCCCTTACCACCATTCAGGGCCCCAAACAGTCCTTCCAGGTGAGGCATCACTTCACCTGTGAGTCGACTGGGGTGATATACTGCGTCCGGTGCTCCCGATGTGGCCTTTTATATATTGGTGAGACCCGACACAGACTGGGAGACCGCTTTGCTGAACATCTACGCTCTGTCCGCCAGAGAAAGCAGGATCTCCCAGTGGCCACACATTTTAATTCCACATCCCATTCCCATTCTGACATGTCTATCCACGGCCTCCTCTACTGTAAAGATGAAGCCACACTCAGGTTGGAGGAACAACACCTTATATTCCGTCTGGGTAGCCTCCAACCTGATGGCATGAACATCGACTTCTCTAACTTCCGCTAAGGCCCCACCTCCCCCTCGTACCCCATCTGTTACTCATTTTTATGCACACATTCTTTCTCTCACTCTCCTTTTTCTCCCTCTGTCCCTCTGAATATACCTCTTGCCCATCCTCTGGGTCACCCCCCCCCTTGTCTTTCTTCCCGGACCTCCTGTCCCATGATCCTCTCGTATCCCCTTTTGCCTATCACCTGTCCAGCTCTCGGCTCTATCCCTCCCCCTCCTGTCTTCTCCTATCATTTTGCATCTCCCCCTCCCCCTCCAGCTTTCAAATCCCTTACTCACTCTTCCTTCAGTTAGTCCTGACGAAGGGTCTCGGCCTGAAACGTCGACTGCGCCTCTTCCTATAGATGCTGCTTGGCCTGCTGCGTTCACCAGCAACTTTGATGTATGTTGCTTGAATTTCCAGCATCTGCAGAATTCCTGTTGTTTACGTTTAAATTCTCTTTCTGACAATAGCCTCTTTTGAGTGCTTTGACTTTGCATGCCATATTCAAGCCGTTAACACATCAGAAAGTCCACCTCTAAAGTCACTGTATTAGGAAAGTTTGTGCAATTCTGCAATGTATTCAGAAATGTTTTCATCCTTTGACTGGTTCCTTTTGTGAAATCTAAATCTCTTAGCTATTACTGTGGGCATGTGGCCAAGTGGTTAAGGCATTGGAGTAGCAACCTGAAGGTCGTGTGTTCAAGCCCCAGCCAAGGCAACGTGTTGTGTCCTTAGGAAAGGCACTTAATCACACATTGCTCTGCGACGACACCGTGCCAAGCTGTATGGGTCCTAAAGCCCTTCCCTTGGACAACATTGGTGTCATGGAGAGGGGAGACTTGCAGCATGGGCAACTGCTGGTCTTCCATACAACCTTGCCCAGGCCTGCGCCCTGGAGAGTGAAGACTTTCCAGGCGCAGATCCACGGTCTCGCAAGACTAACGGATGCCTGGATGCCTTCTTCTAGCTATTACTAGTGGTTTTGGGCTCAAGTGATTTTGCAAAATTGTAACAATTTCATCCAACATCTTGCTTGCTGGCTCTTCAGGAATTATTAAATTGCGTAAAAGTCTGTATTTTCTCACATCCATTAAGCTGAGAAATGTGGAGAATTTCTTCATCTCATCCCCGTTGCTAGCATTACAAAACATTCAACCCTCTCAATATATGATTCCCAGTCATCATTAACACTGTCAAATTTGTCAAGTTTCCTGACTAAGGCCATCGTCAAGTTACTTTTCCTTTAGCTTTGCGAGTTGTGCATCTCTCACTGTGTACTATGCACTGTTACTCATGCACCCTTTTCTAGCATTAGTGACTGCCTTCTCTATCCTGGTTCACTCTTCCCTCTCACTGTCTTTCTCCCTTCCTCTGAATTCTATTACTTCATAACTGACGGTGCAATTGGTGATATTAGCTGACATTCAAGTTTGTACTCGTCACCAACTTGTTCTGTCTGCACAACTATATATCAAATAAATAAAGGCACACACTAAGAGTTGAAGCTAATGTGTTTATTTACTCTGCAGAGAGAGCAGCCAATCAATGCACACGTGTAAGTTATCAGTCAATAATTAGTGCTAAGAGGAGTCATTGCACTAAAAGAAATAGATTCATACATTATGTATGATTCAAAAGTATCAAGTTTTAATTAGTTTTAAATATTTTATATTCTATCTTAATCATAGATGGATATCCCAAACTTCAGTTAGCCACTTCTCTTCAATTGCTTCCTCCAATGCTGTCTGGATAAATTCTCAAATATGGTGGCTCATCTCCCACCTGAAGTAGAGAGACCGTAGATGCTTGGATTGGAGGAACAAACACCCTTCTGGAGGAACTCAGTGGGTCCTACAGCATTTATTGTGCACCAGGAGGAGGAATTGTCAAGAGTTTAGGTTGGAAAATATCTTATGAGAAGAGGTTGAGCAAGCTAGGGCTTTTGTCCTGAAAACAACAGAGGATGAGAAATGACTTGATAAAAATGTGCAAGATGATAAGAGGCATAGGGAGTGGACATCCAGTGCCATCTTTCCAGGCTGACACGGACATCTGTTTGAAGAGATTGGAGGAAGGTTTAGGGGAGATGTCAGAGGTAGGCTTTTTACACATAGTGTCTGGAATGCATTTTTGGGGGTGGTATTCAGGCTGATATATTAGGAACCTTTAAGGCACTCTTATATAGGCACATAAATGAAAAAAAAATGGAGGGCTATATAGGATGGAAGGGGTAGACAGATCATGTCACGAACAAGAGAAAATGTGCAGATGCTGGAAATCCAAGCAACACACACAAAATGCTGGAGCAACTCAGCAGGCCAGGCAGCATCTATTGATAAGAGTACAGCTGACATTTTGGGCTGAAACCCTTCGGCAGGATGTATCGTGTGGTAGGTTTATATAGATCGGCACAACATGGTGAGCAGAAGGGCCCATACTATGCGTACTGCTCTATGTTCTATAAAACTCTGCATTACGTTGAAAGTTTATTCCTCCCCTCCCCCACCCCACATGCCACTCGACACACTGAGTTCCTCCAGAAGATTTTTTTAAGCTGCCTTATTTTGAAGTTTCTCTTGTCATGACTCTAACGGCACTAGACACTGTGAAAGGGAGAGACTTTTGCACAGAGATTACAAGATTACTCTAAATCACTGTGCAGTATCTACTCCTACCATGTTATATATTTTGTTCTAGTGTCAAAGAACAAATTTCTACTGCAATCCACCCCTCCCACCCTGATTTTAAATGTTATCCTTGATTTTTCATAAAAAGCGTGGCAGCTTGATAATAAATTGCAATAAGACAAGTTAAAGTTACTTTGTGTTTCTATCTGTTTTCTTTCCCTCTCCCTCATCCCCCAGTTTTGGTGGTCAATTTAGTTCTTTCCCTTTTATTCCAATCTTGGAAAATTATTTTCACCAAGTTCAAAAATCCTCACTCTAGAATTGCTTATATTGCATATGAAAAGCAAACAAATTACAGACACTGGGAAAAAAATAGCTGGAAAGGCATCACCTGACAATGAAAAATGGAGTTAAAATTTTAAACTCAAAGAATTTTAATGAAAAGACCTGAAACAATTCCTTCTTGATCCAAAGATATTGTGTGACCTGCTGAGTAATGTAAAATAAAGTAAATTTATTATCAAAGTACCTATATGTCATCGTATACAACCCTAAGATTAATTTTCTTGTGGACATACTCAATAATTCCGATAATTATAATAAAGTCAATAAATGACCACCTCAACAGGGGAGACTTCAGGTCCTGACGAAGGGTCTCGGCCTGAAACGTCGACTGTACCTCTTCCTAGAGATGCTGCCTGGCCTGCTGCGTTCACCAGCAACTTTGATGTGTGTTGTTAGAAGATAGCATGGCCTGGGTGGAGGGAGTCCCTGATAATGGATACTGCTTTCCTGCGACAATGCTCCATGTAGATGTACTCAATGTTGAGGAGGGCTTTGCCAGTGATGGGCAAGGATTTATCCTTTTTGTACTTTCAACATCCCTATTTTTATTTGCCTGTTGCCGGTGGTGCAGTGGCATCCACGTCAGACTTTGAGGTTCAGATCCAGCCGGCTCCTTGCACAGTTTCCATCCGTGCTGGGTTGAGCGTTGAGCTAGCTGACAAACACTAAAGAAATGGCGGAGTTGCTGCCTGATGCACCAAACATGGTGTGGGGAGAAACTGTTTTTATTGAAGGTTTTCAGCATAGCCAGTACAGTATGTTACCTTGATTATGATATTTGTTTATGTGAACCTGTTTCTGTTACTTAATGAAACAGTCACAGAAACAGATTCACAACAACCACTGAACACCCATTTATACAAATCCTACACGAATCCAGTTGTATTTCTCCAGATTTCCTTTAAGTCCTTCCCTCCCCACAGATTCCACCATCTATCTATACACTATGAGGATGACCACTTAATCTACAAGCCCACATATCTTTGTGATGTGAGAGGAATCTAGAGCAGCCAAGGGGAAACCCAGGTGATCACAGGAAGGATGTGTGAAAACCACACAGAAAGCGCCGGTGGTCAGGACTGAACCTGGGTCACTGGGGCCGAGACAGCAGACCTACCAGCTACACAAATAGTATCACTAATTCTCCGATGTACAACTGACCATAAATCTTACAGCAAACAAAGCTAAAGCTAAAAAGCAAAAAGAAAACAGCAGATGTTTGAAATCTGAAATAAAACAGAACATTCTGCAGGACATGTATGGAAGAGGATTAATGCTTCAGGTCAATGACCTTTTGACTGAATTTTGTCGGAAAGAAGGACACTATTCAGCCCATTGGGACGGTAACAGTTAAATGTTTGTGCAAACCCACCACTTCTATCTCCAGAAAAAACTCAAGTAAATACTACATAATATTTATCTTTTCATCTTAAAGAAGATGGAATGATTCTGCCTTAATTATTCCCTGTCGTAAAATATTCTATATCTAACTAATGCTACATTAAAAAAGCTTATTTTCTCACTTAAAATTTTTTATTAATTCTGGATCCCTACTTCTACACAAGTATGAGATGGCACAGTAGCGTGGAAGCTAGCATTATGCTATTATGGTGCCTGTGACCTGGATTTAATTCCTGCTGCTGTCTATAAGGAGTTTGTACATTCTCCCCATGGCGTGACCACATGGGTTTCCTTTGGATGATACAATTTCCTCACAGAGTCCGATGACGTTCCACTTAGTATGTTAACTGGTCACGTGGGTGTAATTGGAAGGCACAGGCTCATAGACAGGAAGGTCCTCTTACTGCGCAGAATATAAATTAAGTAGTGTCAGTAATTCAGTCTAGTTTTGTACCTATAGATTAGATTAGATTCAACTTTATTGTCATTGTGCCGAGTACAGATACAAAGCCAATGAAATGCATTTAGCATCTGACCAGAAATGCAAAGAATAACTGTGAATAAAAAAGTGCTACAACACACAAATATAGAAGTACTGAGACAGTACAATATGGATGCAATACTGCTTAGCGCTGTGATGAGAGGTTCGGCAGGGTCACAGCCTCAGGGAAGAAGCTCTCCCTGTGCCTGCTGGTGCGGGAGCGGAGGCTCCTGTAACGCCTACCGGGTGGGAGGAGAGTAAAAAGTCCATGGTTAGAGTGAGATGTATCCCTGATAATGCTTTTCGCCCTGCCCAGGCAGCGTTTATGGTAGATGTTCTCAATGGTGGGCAATTAGGTGCCGAGAGTTCTTCAATTCTGATGACATTCTAATGAACTTCTAGTTTTAGCATGGTTCTTAGCCACAAGACTCCTAAGCTTTCCCACATTATTCAAACCAACTACTGAATTTTATACACTGACTGGCCACCTTATTAGTTACATCCTGTACCTATTAAGTGGATACTGAGTGTATGTTCAACTGCTGCTGTAGTCCATCCACTTATGTTCAACTTATGCTTTCCGAAGTGTTCTTCCGCTTATCACTGTTGTAGCATTTGGTTATTTGATTTACTGTCGCCTACCTGTCAGCCTGAATCAGCCTAGCCATTCTCCTCTGACCTCCCACATTAATGAAGCATTTTTGCCCACAGAACTGCCACTCACTGAATGTTCTTGGTTTTTGCACCATTCTCTGTAAATACTAGAGACTGTTGTGTGCTAAAATACCAGGAGATCAGCAGTTTCTGAGATACTCAAACCACCTCTGTCTGGCTCCAACAATCATTCCACGGTCATAGCCACTTAGATCACATTTCTTTCCCCATTCTGATGTTTGGTCTGAACAACGACTGAACCTTTTGACCATGTCTACATGCTTTTATGCATTGAGTTGCTGTCAGATGATTGGCAGATTAGATATCTGCATTAACAAACAGGTGTACCTAATAAAGTGGCCACTGAATGTCAATGCTTATCCCTTCCTCTTTTGCATGTTCTGCAGCTCTTTAAAAATTCTTAACAATTTTAAGTACTTTAATGCAAGAGCAGAATACAGTGGTTCCTAGAAATCTGAATGATATATTAGAAGACCATTAATGATGAAACCACACTAAATGCAAGCTGACAAAGAGGAACATTAATAGGCGTTATCTGTTAGACAAAAGTAATTGGTTACCAAGGATAAATCTTGGGTTGCCATGGGATCAACAGAAGAGGTTGGTATAACTTTAAGATAAAGCAGTCATTAAACTGTCACTAGAGATATGTGCAATGATGTAACTCCACTACAGTTTGGAGCAACCATTATCAACCACAAAAATAAACATGCCTGAGGGAAGGAATCATTGAAATGCGTTTGTGACAAACAGAAGCAAGAAGAACAAGGTGCAAGAAGTTTAAAAGCTAAACAGTACATGAACAAACTTCAGTCCAATGGTAAAAAAATGAAAAAAAGGCTCAATAGACCTGAGTGATAATGGTGGATCAGAGTACTCCAATGCAGATATGATTGTGTTTCATTTTCAATGTGTATGGATGTTAAAGAGTGATAACTTCCATGAGAAGGGATATATAGGTACTGGCTAGAAGTAGTGGAGTTATTTAAGGTATAGAGTGCAGTCAGCATAAAACACTGATAAAGTCATAGAGTTATATAGCATGGAAATGGGCCCTTCAATCCAACTTAGCTCTGCTGACTAAGGTGCCTATCTGAGCCAAACCTATTTTCCTGTTGCTGGCCCATGTCTCCAATATCCTTTATATTTACATCAATGATACTATAATATTTTGATTGTATTTTAATAATATAGTATATTTAATAAATTATTATTAAATATTTCATTGTATAATAATATGAACATATTATGTAATATCTAATATTCCCTAACTTTTCCAGCCATGCACCTGTCCAAATATCTTTTAAGCGTTCTAATTATACCCACCCCTACCACTGGTAGCTTGTTCCACATATCCACCATCCTCAGTGTTGGAAAAACATGCCCTCAGGTACCCTTTAAATTTTCCCCGTCACCTTCAACAACCCATGTTCTCTGTTGTGCATTTAATATTTCAGTAATTTTTGAGTGACCTTGTATATGTATTGTTTGATTGAACATTCTTGTTCGTTTAAATAACTAATTACGGACTATATATATATAAATACGTGATTTATATACGTCATCACACTACCACGTGTTACGTACGAGCCTCACCTAAAGAAAAACACAGACTAACACTCACATCTCTTGGCTCTCTTGTTTCCCTTTAAATTAGTTTAATGTTCTGGAATTAGAAAGCAGAGCATCCTCTGCTTTTAGATTTCCCTACCAAGGGAAAATAACTGTAAATATCCACTTATTTAGGCCCCTGGTGATTTTATAAACTTTAGTCAAGTTTCCTCTCAGCCTCCTTTGTTCCAGGGAAAACATCCCCAGTCGAGGGAATGAATGCAAAACCTGATGGGGATGGGATACCATATTTTTTAAATGTAGCAATACAGTGTGGAACAGGCCCTTTGGGCCTAAAAAAACCACACCAACCAGCAAACCACCTATTCAACTCTAGTCTAATCACAGGACTACTTATAATGTCCAAATAACCAGTTAACTGGAACATCATTGGAATGTGGGAGGGAACCAGAGAACCTGGAGGAAACCCACATGTCCATGGTGAGGACATATAAACTCCTTTCAGACAACATTGGAATTGAACTCTGAGCTATAAAATACCAATGCACTAAGCACTACACTACTATAGCACCCTATCTATTAATATACCAAAATAGTTAGATGAGCCATTGTGTTCTAGAAGATGGCAAGTTTCAATAAGACGCCTTCTTCAAAGTATATGGAGTATATCCCATCATGCACTTGTCAAGAGCCTTGGAAAAGATTTGATATATTTGAAATCAGGTCATTTGCAACAGGATACCAAATCTGTAAACTGTTTTTTTTTATCAATGGCTTTTATGTAGCTGTCTTAAATGAGTCACGTAATTCAGCAGGTACTGGAAATCTTGAGGCACGTAAGCAAAATTCTGGAGGAACTCAGCAGGTCAGGCAGCATCTATCGAGGGAAATAAACAGTCCATGAGATTCTTCAATGGGACTGCTGAAGAGTCCTGAGAGTGTCCCGGTGAAGGGTTTCAGTTTGATCTTATTTCACTTGCCTTTTTTGAAAATTGTTGACCCCATAATTCCATGGATATACTATACTGACCATTCCTGGCATTAAATCAAAAGGAGTCAGATATGGAGGGCATCAGGCACTTTATGAAACTTCCTACAGAATCATTGGTGAGTCCATGGTGGCATGAAAATTCTGATACAACTATACTTACAGTGCATGGATTAAAGATAGCAGTGGCTCTGTACAAGTCATTAGCTCTCAATGTGATCCAGTCAAATTCTCTCTGATCACCAGAAACACTTAAATGTGAGGGGGAAAGTCAGGGTATCAGAGCCACTGGGGCAGTTTAAGGATATGGCCTGGAGATTCATTGCCTGAGGTCTACTTACCATTGAGTGACCTTTCTGCATTGCCAATGGCCATGGCAGTTATTGCTCAATATAGCATTGGGAACCACAGGACTGAAAAAAATTAGCAAGGCTTCATATATTCCAGTGGAGGTGAGTGTGAGATAGAGGCCAGATCAAGTATAATCAATGTCTAAGTACTGCTGCTTTCAGCCAGGAACTGTTCATTTACTGAGGTACTCTGAACTGAGCATAATGATGAAAATGAGATAATTGGTTAAATGGCTTGAAAATGATTCCGCCTAGTGCGTTATCCTGAGGAAATCTTGCACCCCTGTGTTAGAGTTGGGATGATTGACCTCCAGCATTCATATCCATCTTCCTCTGCATGAGATATGACTCTAAATACCTGGGGTATCTTCCACCTGACGTCAATTTTTACTAGGGCTCTTGATACCTTACTCGGTAAAATGTTGCCTTGTTGGCAAGGGATTCACTCTCATTTCAGCTCTTTGGCTCATATGTGCATTGAGGCATTGTTACTGTCTGGAGCCAAGTTGTCTTTGTGAATAGGGAATTGTGGGCTATATGAGAAGGAAGGATGAATTGATATTGAAGCATGTTAAAAGGTTGGCTCAACATTGTGGATTGACTGGCCTGTACTGTGCAGTACTGTTCTATGTTCAATGTTCTATATCATGGATCTAGCAACTTAGCTAGGTTTCAGTCTCCCACAAAGTTCTCATGGCTTTCAGTATGTAGGTCAGCCTAAGAACTGGCCATGCACTGTCAGTTAATTTCCATGTAAGAATATTAAGCTGGTAACCTACGGGTGGAATTAACTGCTACCTTCAACCCTGTCCTGCAGATTCAATGTAAATGATTTGGTTTCTATTGAATAATATTGCATTACAGTAAAGTACCTCGGAATATACAGTCTAAATGGAATTTCTTCCCTGTTATTAATTTGACTAACAGATTTGTTTTTACCATCTGGTGTTATGAACAGGACAAGGATGGGAAGGTTGTTGGATGTTTTTCCCCAGTCTAACCAATCATAAGACCATAAAATCATAAGACATAACAGCAGAATTAGGCAATTTGGCCCATTGAATTTTCTCTACCATTCCATAATGGCCGATTTATTAGCTCTGTCGTCACCATTTTCCTGCCTTATCCCCTTATCCTTTGACTCCCTTTCTAATCAAGAACGAATCAACCACAGTTTTAAATGTACCCAGTGACTTGCGCTCCCCAGCCACCTGTGGCAACGAATTCCATAGATTCACCACCCACTAGCTAAAGAAATTCCTCCTTATCCCTGTTCTAAAGGGATATCCTTCTATTCTGAGACTGGTCCTAGTATCCCCCAATATATGAAACATCATCTCCACAATCAATCTACCTAAGCCTTTCAATATTTGATAGGTTTCAATGACATTCTACCTCATACTTCTAAACTCCAGTGAGTACAGCCACAGAGCCATCAAAGGCTCCTCATACATTAACCCATGCATTTAGACCAATGCTTTGTAAAGGCTCCGTATTATGTCCTTTCTTTTATACTCTAGTTGTCTCAAAATAAATGCTAAGATTGCATTTGCCTTTCTTACCACTGACTCACCCAGCAAGTTAACCTTTAAGGGATCCTGCATGAGGACTTCCAAGTCCCTTTGCACCTCTGTTATTTGAAATTTCTCCCCATTTATAGCATAGTCTATGTTTATATTTCTTCTACCAAGGAGCATGTTCATATACTTGTCTACATTATCTTCCGTCTGCCACTTCTTTGCCCATTCTCTTAACTGTCTATGTTCTCCTGCAGACTCCCTATTTCCTCAACACCACCTTCCTTTCCATCTATCTTCATCTCATCTGAAAACTTGGTCACAAAGCATCCAAGTTACTAGCATACTGTATACTGTGAAAAAAACTGTCTAATCACTGACTCCTGCAGAACACCACCAGTCAAAGCCAGCAAACCAGAAAAGGTCCCATTTATTCCCACTCTTTGCCTCCTGCCAGTAGATCAAACTTCGATCCATGCTTGTCTCTTTCCTGTAATACCAAGGTCTCTTATTTGTTTAGCACATTACATAGTGCTTCAGCATTCCACAGTAATCTTAATCAAAGTTTTTTTAAGAGGAAGTTAATTTTTTAAAAGTGTACAATTTTATCCAGCTACTTCAACATGAATAAACTTAAGTAATTTATTCTTTTGTCTTTTCCACCACTTAGTGTCAACAATTCCAATCAGTACATCTTGTCACAGGTTTAACTAAAAATGAAATCTTAGTTAATTCTTGGGTAATTCCTGTCAATTCTTAGGCCACCTTCAAAATGCATTTTGTTCTAAAGATCTGAAAATGATTTTTTGAACACCAACAAGCACCCACTCAGGTTTATCAATTGTAATTGATGCTGTTAGCATTATTCATTTGGATTATTAAGTTCCTTTCTTCTTGACTCTGTGTAGTGCAGCAGAACAAAGAGTCGGCATTCAATTTACTGAAACTGTTCTATCCTCTTGATTGCCCATGCTGTTCAATGACTTCCAATATGATCTTTAATCATGACAGCTTATTCTGACTCATTTAACCAATTATGGTACTTTTGTTCCTGTCCCCAGCCTAGTGTGAAGGCAAATGGAAACAGCAAATTATGAAAGGTGGTCAGCTGTGGAAATAGCCTCTGGTAAGAATGAATTCAATCCTGAGCCAACAAAAATCAAAAATTCCCCAGAAACATAGAATCAATAAATGCCATGGAGAGGTAGTCTAAACACATCAAATCTTTAAACCATCATTATACCTCTGACACTTTTATCTTTTATTCTTTACCTAAATGATTGCGGGTGGGTGTCTATTTTCTGCTTTATGAAGTGTTGGGGAGTAACTGCCGTTTCTTTCATTCCACAGGAGTGCACAAGCATCCCAGAACACTTAAACAGTGGATAACACTTCCCTAGAATAAAAAGAGTAAACCTACAGATAAAATTAGCCGGGACTGGTCAATAATTTGGAATTCACCAGCATATCAAAGGGGATTTCTCATTCAGATGAAGAGTCAACACTGGACTGCTAACTTGCCTTCTCTCCACAGATGTCAAAGCACAAAGTAAATTTATTATCAAAGTACATATATGTTACCAGATACATACCTGAGATTCATTTTCTTGCAGGCATACTCAGGAAATCCAAGAACCGTAATAGAATCAATGAAAGACTGCACCCAATACAGGACAAACAACCAGTGTGCAAAAGACAACAAATTGTGCAAATTAATAATAATAAATAACTATCAAGAACATGAGATGAAGAGTACTTGGAAGTGAGTCCATATGTTGTGAGAATTGTTTAGTGATGGGGTGTGTGATGCAGAGTGAATTCATCCCCTTTTGTTCAAGAACCTGATGTTCCTGAACCTGGTGATGTGAGTCCTGAGGCTCCTGTACCTTCTTCCTGAAGGCAGCAGTGAGAAGAGAGCATGGCCTGGATGGTGGGGGTCCCTGATTATGGATGCTGCTTTCCTGTGACAGCACTATGTCTAAGTGTGCTCTATGGTGGGAGGTTTACCCATAATGGACTGAGCAATATCCACTACTTTTTGTAGGATTTTCCATTCAAGGGCATTGGTGTTTCCATACCAGGCTGTGATGCATCCAGTTAATATACTCTCCACCGCACATCAATAGAAGTTTGTCAAAGTTTTAGGTATCATGCCGAATGTTCTCAAACTTCAAAGGAAGTAGAGGAGCTGCCATGTTATCTTCGTCAGGCACTTTGGTAGAAGGAATAAGGGCATAGACTATTTTCTAAATGGGGAGAAAATTAAAAAATCAGGGGTGTAAAGGGACTTAGGAGTCCTTGTGCAGGATTCCCTAAAGGTTAATTTGTAGGTTGAGTTGGTGGTACGGGAGGCAAATGCAATGTTAGCATTCATTTCAAGCGGATTAGAATGTAAGAACAAGGATGTAATGCTATATTCCATCTACCACTTCATTGCCCATTTTCCGAGTCAGTCTAAGTCCTTCTGCAGACTCCCTGCTTGCTCGACTCTACCTGCCCCTCCACCTATCTTCTTATCGTCTTCAAACTTAGCCACAAAGCCATCAATTTCGTCATTCAAATCATTCATATACAACGTGAAAACAAGCATACCCAACACTGACCCCTGCAGAATACCACTAGTCACTGGCAGCCAACCAGAAAAGGCCCCATTTATTCCCACTCTATCGATGCTGGTACCTTTCCTGTAATACCATGGGCTCTCATCTTGTTAAGTGGACATTATACCATGTAGACCAAATGTAGATAAATAGGATTAGTATAGATAGGTACAACAGATAGCATGAGAAGGGTGGGCTGAACAGCCTGCTTCCATGCTGTACGTCTCTGAAATATCTGAGTGAATGTAAATAGTGATCAATTCCCAAGGAAACTTAAATTGTAATGTATCTCAGAACAGTTAGAACATTTGACTGATGGTTCTTTGTATTCTTGCCAAAGTTTTCTATAAAATACTCTATTAGAGAAAAATCATTGCATATCCTTGTCCTTGTTTCATTTCTGTGAAGTTAATATCCAGTTGTCTGGTCGTCAAACAGCCTCTACGACTATTTGGATAGGTGTAGATTAGAAATTTAGGTTTGATTGTTTTTCAGATGAACATTGCAGAATAATGATGTAGCTTTCCTATTAAGGCTGAGGTAACTATATAAAGGGACTTGTGATAAGTGGAGCAGAAATGACCTTCTGAATCTTGCTTCACAGTGCACGTACCTTCCTGTCAGCTGGCTGTAAAGGAGAATCCATGCCAATTGTGGTGATGTAGTGAAGTAGCTTGATTACGAATAGGCCAAATACTTATTTAGGAGCATAAGGAAAAGAAGCAGGATAGGATAACTAAGCCTACTCTACAACTGAATCCTGATCCAGATCCTGAAATCCAGCCACTTCCTTGCCCAATCCAAATTCCACCTACTTCCCCCACCTAAAAGTTTACTCTTGTCCTCTCTGGGTACACTCAGCAACTGAATTTCCATCACCCCTTGAGGTAAGGAAATCCAAAATCAAGGTCAAAAGTTGAGTTTATTGTCAGATGTACAAATACATGTATGCACAGGCACAATGAAAAACTTACTTGCAGCTGCATGACAGGCACATACCATCATAACAGCTGCATTCACAACAAATACATAAAATAAATATAAATTATATGTTTTTCTTTACAAGAAAGAACACTCGGAACGAAAAGAGTCTATTCCAAAGATTTGTAAACTCATTTCATTTTACAAAGGCCACCTGCTCTTGGGGATGAAATTGAACAAAAATAGGAATGTAGAACACCAAATTCAAGGCTACTGGTAATGACCACTACACCCTGCAGTTTACCAAGCTATCAATGGTCCTTGTACACAGTGACACCTGCCTCAGATGAGTGATCAAAGGGCATGAAACTCAATCACCAACATAAGAACGCAGACTAAACATCCCAGTTCCTGTCGGACATTATTACAACACTTACACAGTCATATTACTCTGATATAATACTAAATCCTTTAGTACCTTACAAGTTGAAAAAATGAATGTTACTTTTAAAAAGACTGACATCATACTATTGATTTAGCAGAAGCAGCCTGTCTCAATGGAAAACTCGTTAACTACATTTTGTTTTTTTTACGTTGAATACTACACCTTGAGTTCAGTATTAATTAGCTTTATTATTTTAAATATCACTTACATCTCTCTCTCTCTCGTAAGGGGGAGGGGACTGTGAGGTGAGAAAGTGGGAGCTGATTCCCATTCCAACATGTCGGTCCATGGCCCTCTCCACTGCCATAATGAGGCCACTCTCAGGCTGGAGCAGCAATACCTCATATTCCATCTGGCTAGCTTCCAACCCGTCAGCAGGAGCAGTGATTCCTCAAAACTACAATAATTCCCCACCCCCATCGCTCCCTGTACTTCAATTCTCCACTCTGACTTTCCTCTTCTCTTCTCCTCAGCTACCCATCACCTCCCCCTGATACCCCTCCTCCTTTCCTTTTCCTATGGCCCACTCACTTATCAGATTTCTTCTTCTTCAGCCCTTTACTTTTTCCACCTATCACCTCCTAGCTTCACAATTCATCCCACCCACCTACTATCTCCTTGCTTCACCAATCCCCTTCCAGCTTGTTCTCCTACCCTTCCCCCCACCTTCTGATTCTGGCTTCTTTCCCCTTCCTCTCTAATTCTGATGAAGGGCCTCGGCCCAAAATGTTGTATGTTTGTTCCCCTCTAGAGATGCTACCCGACCTGCTGACTTCCTCCAGCATTTTGTGTGTGTTTCCCTCATTTCATATCTATAGCTGTCACTGTTTGCTTTTCCACAAACAATGGCTCAGTGTCTGCTGAGATGGATGATGAAGAAATCTATCAACTATCTTGTTCTAGATAGTGATTGAAAAATAAATTACTCTAAACCCCCTTCATTTAGAATGTAATGGTCATGATTATATATTAAAGTGTATTGATGCTAGCCATGAAAACAGAGCAAATAGAAACAAAAAAAAGGTGCAATAGATTCACATAAATAAACAGCCAGTTGACATGTACTTCAACTGGATAAAGATGCACTTTTATGTTAATTGGGAAGTGAGACTTAAAATCACTGCTTACCATTTTAGATAGAGTCATAGAGCCATAGAAGAGTGCAGCACAGAAATAGGCCCTTCGACCCATCTAGTCCATGCTGAACAATCTAAACAACCTAGTCTCATTGACCTACAGGTGGACCATAGCCCTCCATACCTCTCCCGTTCATGTACCTATCCAAACGTCTCAAACATTGAAATCCAGCTCACGTGCACCACTTGCGCTGGCAGGTTTTTCCACACTCTCACAACTGTCTGAGTGAGGAAATTTCCCCTCATGTTCCCCTTAAACTTCTCACCTTTCACCCTTAACCCATGACCTCTAGTTGTAGTTCCACCCAACCTCAATGGAAAAAGACTGCATTTACTTTATCTATACCCCTCATAATTTTGAATACCTTAATCAAATATCCCCTCGACCTTCTATGTTTCAAGGAATAAACTCCTAACCTATTCAACCTTCCCTTTTCACTCAGGTTCTCCAATCCCGGCAACATCCTTGTAAGTTTTCTCTGTACTCTCAACTTTATTTATATCTTTCCTGTTGGTAGGTGACCAAAACTGCAGACAATACTTCAAATTAGACCCCACCAACATCTTATACAATTTCAACCTAACATCCCATCTTCTGTACTCAAAAATTTGATTGATGAAGGCCAATGTGACAAAAGCTTTCTTTATGACCTTTCCTACCTGTGACACCACTTTCAATGAATTATGGACCTGTATTCCTTTGTTCGACCACACTTCTCAGTTCCCTGCCGTTAACTGTGTAAGATCCACCCTGGTTGGTCCTATCAAAGTGCAACATCTCGTACATGTCTGCATTAAATTCCATTTGCCATTTTTCAGCCCATTTTTCCAGCTGGTCCTGACCCAGTCTACTATGCCCACAATCTTGGAGTCATCTGCAACTTTGTTGATCCAATTAATCACATAATCATCCAGATTGTTGCTATAGATGTCAAACAACAAAGGACCAAGCACTGATCCCTGTGGCACTCCACTGATCATAGGGCTCCAGTCAGAGAGACAACCATCTACAACCAGTCTCTGGCTTCTCCCAAAAAGCCGATGTCTAATCCAATTTATTAAATACCAAGCAACTGAACCTTTCTGACCAACTTCCATTGTGGTACCTTGTCAAATGCCCTGCTAAAATCCATGTAGACAACATGTACTGCCTTGCCTTCATCAACTTTCCTGGTAACTTACTCAAAAGCTTCAGAAGATTGGTTAGACATGACCTATAATGCAAAAGCAATCAGAAAAAAGAGCAAATCTGCAGATACTGGAAATCTAAAGCAACACACACAAAAGGCTGTAGAAACTCAGCAAGCCAGGCAGCATCTATGGAAAATAGTAAACCGTCAATGTATTGAGCAGATACCCTTCATCAGGACTGGAAAAAGGGTAAGAAGTCAGGGTAAGAAGGTAGGGGGAAGGGAGGAAGAAGTGCAAAGTGGTAGGTGATAGGTGAAACCGGAAGTGGAGGAGAGGTGACACTAAGAGCTGGGAAGTTGATTGGAGAAAGAGATAAAGTCTGGGGGAGGGGGAATCTGATAGGAGAGGGTAGAAGACCATGGAAGAAAGGGAAGGAGGAGGATCACAAGAGGGAGCTGGTGGGCAGGTAAGGAGATAAGGTGAGAGATGGAAACAGTAATGGGGAATGGTGAAGGGGTGGGGGCAATTACCGGAAGTTCAATAAATTGATGTTCATGCCATCAGGTTGGAGACTACCCAGACAGAATATAAGACGTTGCTCCTCCAGCCTGAATGTGGCCTCATCGCAGCAGTACAGGTGGCCATGGACTGACCCATCAGCATGAGAATGGAAAGTAGAATTGAAATGGGTGGCTACTTGGAGATTCTGCTTTTTCTGGCACTTGTAGCATAGGTGCTTGGCGAAGCCGTCTCCCAATCTACCTCGAGTTTCTCCAATATAAAGGAAGCTATACAGGGAACAGCAGATGCAGTAGATGACTTCAACAGACTTACAGGTGAAGTGTTGTTGTAACTGGAAGGACTCTTTAGGGCCTTGAATGGTAGCGAAAGAGGAGGTGTGGTATTTGTTCTGCTCGCAAGGATAAGTACTTAATGAATACTTTGCTTCAGTATTCACTACAGAAAAGGATCTTGGTGATTGTAGGGATGACTTGCAGCGGACTGAAAAGTTTGAGCATGTAGATATTAAGGAAGAGGGTGTGCTGGAGCTTTTTGGAAAGCATCAGGTTGGATAAGTCACCGGGACTGGACGGGATGTACCCCAGTGTACTGTGGGAAGTGAGGGAGGAGAATGCTGAGCCTCTGGCAATGATCTTTGCATCATCAGTGAGGATGGGAGAGGTTCCAGAGGATAGGAGGGTTGCGAATGTTGTTCCCTTATTCAAGAAAAAGAGTAGAGATAGCCCATAAAATTATAGACCAGTGAATCTTACTTCAGTGGTTGGTAAGTTGATGGAGAAGTTCCTGAGAGGCAGGATTTATGAACATTTGGAGAGGCGTAATATGATTAGGAATAGTCAGCATGGCTTTGTCAAAAGCAGGTCGTGCCTTACAAGCCTGATTGAATTTTTTGAGGATGTGACTAAACACATTGATGAAGGTAGAGCTGTAGATGTAGTGTATATGGATTTCAGCAAGGCATTTGATAAGGTACCCCATGCAAGGATTGTTGAGATGGTAAGGAGGCATGGGATCCAAGGGGACATTGCTTTGTGGATCCAGAACTAAGATAATTTCTAAGGTAAGGACACGTTCGGTACAGCTTGGTGGGCCAAAGGGATTGTATTGTGCTGTAGGTTTTCTATGTTTCTATAGGTACCAGGAGGGAGATCAATGGGGAAGGAAGAGTGAACAAGGGAGTCATATAGGGAGCAATCCCTGTGGAATGTGGAAAGTGGTGGGGTGGGGGGGAGGTGGAGGGAAAGATGTGCTTCTGATGGGATCCTGTTGGAGATGGGGGAAGTTATGGAGAATTGTCTGTTGTACGAGGAGACTAGTGGGGTGGTATGTGAGGACAAGAGGAATCCTATCCCTGGTGTGGCAATGGGAGGATGAGGTGAAGGCGATCATGCATGAAATGGAAGAGATATGGGTGAGGGCAACGTTGATGGTGGAGGAAGGAAAGCTGCTTTCTTTGAAGAAGGAGGACATCTCATTACTTCTGGAATAAAAGCAGATACAGCAGAGATGGAGGAACTGAAAGAATGGGATGGCATTTCTATAAGTGACAGACTTTGCCTCATCTTGAAATCAATATGAGAAAGGGGAGGGAGGTATCAGAAATGTACCAGGTAAATGTGAGAGCAGGGTGGATGTTGGAGGCAAAGTTGGTGAAGTCGACAAGCTCCACATGGGTGCAAGAAGCAGCACCAGTGCAGTCACTGATGTAGCTTAGGAGGAGTTGGCGAGTGATACCAGTGTAGGGTTGGAACATTGGCTGTTTCACCTAGCTGACTAAAAGGCAGGCAGAGCTGGAACCAATGCGAGTGCCATGGCTACACCTTCGGTTTGAAGGAAGTGGAAGGAGCCAAAGGAGAAATTATTGAGAATGAGGATCAGTTCTGCCAGTCAGGGGAGAGTGGTGGTGCAGGGGAACTGGTTGGGTATGCTGTTCAGAAAGAAGTGAAGAGCTTTTAGGCCTTCCTGATGTGAGATGGAGGTGTATAGGGACTGGACCTCCATGGTGAAAATGAGGCAATCAAGAACAAGTAATGTATCACAGATATAGATAGAAAGGGACTGAAATAGGGGGGAATAAAACAAGAGTGCAGATATGAGTTCAGTGGGGCAGGAACAAGCAGAAACAATGGGTCTACCTGGACAGGCAGGTTAATGGATCTTGGGTAAGAAGTAGAAACAGGATATGTGGGGTAAGGGAACTATGAGGTTGGTGGCAGTGGATGGGAGATCCTCAGAGTTGATAAGCTCAGTGATGGTGAGGGAGACAATGGCCTGCTGCACTTAATGGGGTCTTATTTGAAGGGAAGCAAGAGGAGGTGTCAGAGAATTGTCACCTGGCCTCAGCAAAGTAGAGGTCAGCCCCCCAGACCACTACAGCACACCCCCCACCTTTATCTGCAGGTTTGATGATGAGGTGAGGATTAGTGCAGAGAGAGTGGAGAGCAGTGCATTCGGAAGGAGTCAGGTTAGAATTGGAGAGAGGAGTGGTAAAGTTGAGATGGTTGATGTCTCATCAGCAGTTAGCAGTAAAAAGATCCAGAGCAGGCAGAAGACCAGAGCAGTATGTCCAGCAAGAGAAGGAGGGTTAAAGAAGGGAGATGGAGTCATCAGTATGGGCTGGAGAGTCCTTGCCAAAGAAGTAACCATGAAGATAGAGGGAGTGGAAGAAGAGCTCGGCATCATGGCAGGCGCAGAACTCGCTGAGGTGTGGCTGCAGGGCGACAAAAGTTAGGCCCTTACTGAGAACAGAAAGTTGTGCCTCAGAGAAGGTAGGTCAGAGGGGATTGTGAAGACCAGGCACAAATGTGAGCTGGGATCGGAGGGGTTGGTAGTGTCCGAGGGGAGGGTTGGGGTGTTCAGTAAAGGTGGGGTGGGAGGAATATGGAGTCTTCAAGGACCAAGAGCTGATGGTGGGACCTGAGAGTATGGGATTGTAAAGTGATGGTGAGCGAAGGGTAGACTGAAGTTCCAGTGGCAGCGCATAAAGTCTCTGCCTGGAGGTGCAGTTGGTCAAGGTCTAAACTGGAGTCAGAGATAGAGGTTGCACAATAGGCACTTCGAATGTGTCCAGGGTCATTGGAATCCGCAATGGTGGTGGTGGAATCTGGATTCTGAATCTGCTTGGAATTGATGGAACCACTGAGGTCAGTAGCAGGGGTCGCAGTCTGGGGGTGTACGTGGCTGCCGTGTTGGAGATGGCAACTTCTGTATTCTGCAGACAGGTGATCTTCTGATCCTTGTTGGACATAAGAAAGACAAAGAACTGGAGATTGAAAGTGTGGATCCAGAGGAGGATAGAGGATCAGACATATCCACTGCAGGAGGCAGAGAGAGAACCCTGGAGTTGTGGCAGCGACTGGGATAGGGACACCAAGTACCTCCTTGTGGTGGAAAGCATGGCATGTGGATTGAGGTGAGAGAAACAGTGGGAGTCACAGTCAATTGAATGCGAGTACCTTGGGTCCTCAGAGGGTCCAAATGGAGAAGCTTGAAAATAGATCTGGAAGCCATGCGGCCCAAGATGGCGGCAAAGACATACCACAGAAGGATACATAGAGTAGTAATAGGTCTGGTGAGCACATGGTCAGAGAGTCAGAGAAGAGCAGAGATCACAGAGGAGGAGCAGTGAGAGAGAGTATCAATGAAACTCCTTCGAGGGGAAGATCTAAACTTCTTCAAGGTAGGCATCCTTGAAGTGACTTCACAGTGTGATAGTAGAATCACAAATCCTAATTAGTCCCAGTCTATCCAAATACTCATACAGGTATATCAGGTCCCATAGAATACCTTCCAATAACTGTCCCACTGTTGATGTCAGGCTCACCAGTTTGTAATTTCCTGGTTTATTTTTAGAGCCTTTCTAAACATAAGACCATAAGACATAGGAGATGAATTTGGCCATTTGGCCCATTGAGTCTTCTCCACCATTCAATCAAGGCTGATCCTTTTTTCCCCTCTTCAGCCCCACTCCCCAGCCTTTTCCCTATGTTGAATCAAGAACCTATCAAGCTCTTGTCATAAATACACCCAGTGGTTTGGCTTCCACAGCTGCCTGTGATAACAAATTCCACAAATTCACCACCCTCTGGCTAAAGAAATTTCTCCGCATCTCTGTTTTAAACGGATGGCCCTCTCTCCTGAGGCTGTGCCTTCTTGTCCTAAACTTCCCACCATGGGAAACATCCTTTCCATATCTACTCGGTCTAGGCTTTTCAACATTCAAAAGGTTTCAATGAGATCCCTACCCCCCATCCTTCTAAATTCCAGTAAGAGTGGAGTGACATTTGCAATCTTCCAGTCTTTGGGCATCATGCCAGAGTCGAGTGATTTTTGAAAGATCATTGCTAATGCCTCCACAATCTCTACCACTACCTCTTTCAGAACCCTAAGGTGTAGTTCATCTGGTCTGGGTGACTTATACACCCTTAGGTCTTTCAGCTTTTTCAGCACCTTCTCCCTTGTAATAGTAACTTCACTCACTTCTCTTCTCTCACACCCTTCAACATCGGGCACACTGCTAGTGTCTTCCACAGTGAAGACTGATGCAAAATACTCATTTAGTTCATCTGCCATCTCCTTGTCACCATTATTATTTCTCCGGCCTCATTTTCTAGCAGTCCTATATCCACTCTCATCTCTCCTTTATTTTTTACATACTTGAAAAAGCTTTTACTATCCACTTTGATATTGCTTGCTACCTTGCTTTCATATTTCACCTTCTCCCTCCTAATGATTCCCATGGTAAACAGTGGAACATCATTAGCTATCCTCTAATCTTCCAGTAACTCATCTGTTGCTGAAGATGATTTAAATATCTCTGCTAGTGTCCCTTCAATTTCTGCACTCGCCTTGCACAGGGAACACCTTTTCAAGCCCTGGCCATTTAATCTGCATAGAGTACATGACCTCACTTCTATGGATTCTGTGTCCATCTCCCGAGTAAATATAGATGCAAAAAATCTGTTTAAGATTTCCCCCATTTCTTTTGGCTCCATGCATATATTACCACTCTGATCTTCCCGAGGACCAATTTTGTTCCTTGCAATCCTTTTGATCTTAACATATCTCAAAGGTTCAAAGGTTCATTTATTATCAAAATATACACTGCTGAAATTCTTCTTCTCCAGGTAGTCATGAAACCAAGACAGAAAGGAATGCTAGTACAATCACCAAGCCCCAAATCCTTCCTCTCCACGCAAAAAAACGAACCTAAAAAGAACAGGCACATTGACCCCCAAATTCCCCTCCCCACCCACAAATAAAGAGAGCGATCAGGTGAAAAATACAGGATATAAAAATAACTATAAGACTGAGAGAAAGGCTATAGACCAAGTCCATATCCAAAACGCAGAAAACCTGGGTAACATTCTCTGGGCAGAGCAGCAGCAGGAGTGATCTCAGCAGTGATCAAAAGGCAGGCGGCCGGTGCTCACCTTCCACTTTCACCTCAACGATACAATTTCCTTCATTGCTTTAATCGGAGAACAATCAGCAAACAATAGGGGCTTTAATCAGGAAAATGAACTTCAGCGTGTGCCCTGCAGCCATCCTGCAGTCTTTTTGCCACGAGGTTCACGCATGCTGCCTCTGACTTCCAGAATCCTCTCAGAGACTGCAGAGTGCTGAAACACCCAGGCGATCTCCAAACAGCAACTCACAGGCTCCAGCAATTCCTGAATTGCATTCAAGACATAAGGAAAACAAACATAAAAGACATAAAAGAAGTGAAATAGATGGTTTCATGATCTATCCAGAAGATGTTGACCGAAGGAGTGTTTCACACATCTTGACTGGATATCTGTAGAATTCCTTAGGATTCTCATTTATCTTCTCTGCTAGGGCAATCTCATGCCTTCTTTTAGCTCTCCTGATTTCTTTCTTAAGTGTTCCCTTACATTTCTTATACTCCACAAATACCTCATTTGTTCCTACCTCCCTAGACCTGCTATGCACCTCCTTTTCTTTCTTAATCAGGCCCTCAATATTGCTCATAAACCAAGGTTCCCTAAATCTGTTATTGTTGCATTTTATTGACAGGCTTTGCACTCTCAAAATTTCACTTTTGTAGGCCTATCATTTATCAAGTACACCTTTGCCAAAAAACAGCCTGTCCCAGTTCACATTTGCCAGATCCTTTCTGATACCATCAAAATTGGCCTTTTTTCAAATTTGAATCTCAGCCCACAGACCAGACCTATCCTTTTCCATATTTACTTTGATACTAATGACATTATGATCACCAGATGCACAGTGTTCCCCAACCCAAACCTCATCTCTCTCCTTATCTATGTCATTGGTACCCACATGGAACTTGACCTCTGGCTGTTCTCCCTCCCACTTAAGAAAGAAGAGGACTTGATCTAAAATGTCCTGTCACCCAGGAGACAACATACCATCCAGGAATCTCGTTCTTGTCCACAGAGCCTTCTTTCTGTTCCCTTAAATAACGAATCCCCTATCAACACAGTGTGCCTCTTCTCACCCATTCCCTTCTGAGAAATAGAGCCAGACTCAGTGGCAGGGACCTGACTGCTGTGATTTTCCTCGGCTAGGTCATCCCTTCCCAACAGTATCCAACGTAATATACCTGTTGTTGAGGGGGTTGGAGAAATTTGGATTGTTTTTTGTTCTTATTTCTTTTTAAAAAAACAGTTAGGTTTTTACCAGCTGACATCATGATTGTACATTTTACATTTTACTAAGATCAGCTACTGTATGTAGCGTAGGAGGTGTGGCTTATTTGCCAGTCGAAAGCTGCTCCGCCCTGTCGATTGTTGATTGGTCAGTTTAAAACAGCAGCCACTCTTTTCCCATTGATTGGCATGTGCGCCACAGCACCCATTTCCGTTTCCAGGTGCCTTGTGGAGTATAAAATAGCACGTGCAGGAGGCTTGCTCTCCCTTTTGTTCTCAGGCATGCTACACAGAACCTTTGGGAAGATATGCTCCATGCGCACTTCTTGCTAAGTATCCATTTGTTGAATATTTAGTTCTGTAGTCTGTGTAACTTGGAGGAACTTAAATGTTTGGTCTAATTTTTTACTGTTTGTATATAAATGATTAATATGCTCATTCGCAGCTACTGTTTTCTGTCTCACTGACCACATCTGTGTACCTGTTTTAATGATACAATGTATGAAATAATTTTGTGAATAAAGTTGAAAGTTTGTATATTATGCAGCTGACTATCAAAAATATTGAATACACTGATCACCAACCTCCAAGGACAACTTAAAATAATACATTTATTTTCAAATTTCTCCCTTGCTCCAGTAGGTTCAGTTTGTGGTGGTGACTGCCATCTTGTGACTGCATTTAAATAAACCAGCAACTAAACAGAGCTAACAACAGGAATTCTGCAGATGCTGGAAATTCAAGCAACACACATAAAAGTTGCTGGTGAACGCAGCAGGCCAGGCAGCATCTCTAGGAAGAGGGGCAGTCGACGGCCTGAAACGTCGACTGCACCTCTTCCTAGTGATGCTGCCTGGCCTGCTGTGTTCACCAGCAACTTTTATGTGTGTTAACTAAACAGAGCTGCCCCTTAAGTGCCTGTTTCTCAACTCTCTCTAACATTACGTCAAGCACACTTCCTGAGTAGTTAAATGTTTATTCTCAGGTGGCTGATAAAAACTGCTCTTGGCTCCATTGCAGAGGATGGAGCATGTGTTCTGATCTGGAATCTGGTATACAGTTCAAAATGCAGCTGCCGGGTTACACAAGGTCATGTTGGCAATGATAGCTACTCTGATGCAGTTCTCATATAGCTGGTCCCAAGTTGCTGGGAAACTTTGAAGCTTTTACACTGGGATTCTTGGGAACAATGAATATTCCTGGCACCAGCATTGTGGAATCTCAATAAAATTACCCTTAGGCACTAGCTATCAAACATCAGGATCAGTTTCCTACTGATAATATTTACTCCAAGCGCTGGACTACCTGAAGAGTGTGTCGTCTTCTATCCCATTATGCGTAGTTTTTCATAACTTATGTTGTATTTCTCAGTTTTCCTTTAAATGTCCACAAGAAAATGAATCTCAAGTTATATGGTGACATATACTCAGTGGCCATTTTATTAGATAGACTTGTACAACTGCTTGTTAATACAAATATCTAATCAGCCAATCATGTGTGCAGCAACATACAAGCATGCAGTCATAGTCAAGATGATCAGTTGTTCAGTCCAAATACCAGAATGGGAAAGAAAGGTGATCTAAGTTACCTGGACCAAATATAACCATATAACCATATAACAATTACAGCACAGAAACAGGCCATCTCGGCCCTTCTATTCCGTGCCGATCTCTTACTCTCACCTAGTCCCACCAACCTGCACTCAGCCCATAACCCTCCATTCCTTTCTTGTCCATATAGATGTCCAGTTTAACTTTAAATAACAACATCAAACCAGCCTCAACCACTTCTGCTGGAAGCTCGTTCCACACAGCCACCATTCTCTAAGTAAAGGAGTTCCCCCTCATGTTACCCCTAAACTTTTGCCCCTTAACTCTCAACTCGTGTCCTCTTGTTTGAATCTCCCCCACTCTCAATGGAAAAAGCCTATCCACGTCAACTCTATCTATCCCTGGAATGATTGTTGGTGCCAGGTGGAGTGGATTCAGTATCTCAGAAACTGCTGATCTTCTGGGATTTTCACGCTCAACAGACCAGAATTTGCAGAGAATGCAGTGAAAAACTAAAAAAAAAATCATGCAGTCAGTGGCAGTTCTGTGGGTGGAAATGCCTTGTTAATAAGAGAGGTCAGAGAAGAATGACCAGACTGGTTCAAGCTAACAGGAAAGTGATGGTAACTCAAACAACCACACATCACAACAGTGATGTGCAGAAGAGCATCTCTGAGCACACATGCGTCAAACTTTGAAGTGGATGGACTACAGCAGCAGAAGACCAAGCATTTAATACCATCATTCCCACAATCCTGATTGAGAAGTTGCAGAACTTGGGCCTCTGTACCTCCTTCTGCAATTGGATCTTTGACTTCCTAACCGGAAGACCACAGTCTGTGTGGATTGGTGATAACATCTCCTCCTCGCTGATGATCAACACTGGTGCACCTTAGCCCACTGCTCTACTCTCTCTATACCCATGACTGTGTGGCTAGGCATAGCTCAAATACCACCTATAAATTTGCTGAAGATACAACCATTGTTGGTGAAATATCGGGTGGTGATGAAAGGGCGTTCAGGAGCGAGATATACCAACTAGTAGAGTGATGTTGCAGTAACAACCTGGCACTTAACGTCAGTATGATGAAAAAGCTGATTAGAAACCATAGAAACCATAGAAACCATAGAAAAACTACAACACAGAAACAGGCCTTTTGGCCCTTTGTGGCTGTGCCAACCCATTTTCTGCCTGGTCCCACTGACCTGCACACGGACCATATCCCTCCATACACCTCCCATGCATGTATCTGTCCAATTTATTCTTAAATGTTAAAAAAGAACCCGCATTTACCACCTCGTCTGGCAGCTCATTCCACACTCCCACCACTCTGTGTGTGAAGAAGCCCCCCACTAATGTTCCTTTTAAACTTTTCCCCCTTCACCCTTAACCCATGTCCTCTGGGTTTTTTTTTTCTTCCCTTGCCTCAGTGGAAAAAGCCTGCTTGCATTCATTCATCTATACCCATCATAATGTTCTATCAAATCTCCCCTCATTCTTCTATGCTCCAGGGAATAAAGTCCTAACCTATTCAACCTTTCTCTGTAACTAAGTTTCTCAAGTCCCGGCAACATCCTTGTAAACCCTTTCTGCACTCTTTCAATCTTATTAATATCCTTCCTGTAATTTAGTGACCAAAACTGAACACAATACTCCAGATTCGGCCTCACCAATGCCTTATACAACCTCATCATAACATTCCAGCTCTTATACCCAATACTTTGATTAACAAAGGCCAACGTACCAAAAGCTCTCTTTACGACCCTATCTACCTGTGACACCACTTTTAGGGAACTTTGTATCTGTATTCCCAGATCCCTCTATACTACTGCACTCCTCAGTGCCTTACCATTAACCCTGTATGTTCTACCTTGGTTTGTCCTTCCAAAGTGCAATACCTCACACTTGTCTGTATTAAACTCCATTTTTCCAACTGGTCCAAATCCCTCTGCAAGCTTTGAACACCTTCCTCACTGTCCACTACACCTCCAATCTTTGTATCATCAGCAAACTTGCTGATCCAATTTACCACATTATCATCCAGATCATTGATATAAATGACAAATAACAAATGGCCCAGCACTGATCCCTGTGGCACACCACTAGACACAGGCCTCCACTCTGAGAAGCAATCCTCTACTACCACTCTTTGGCTTCTTCCATTGAACCAATATCGAATCCAATTTACAACCTCTCCATGTATGCCTAGTGACTGAATCTTCCTAACTAACCTCCCATGTGGGACCTTGTCAAAGGCCTTACTGAAGACCATGTAGACGACATCCATTGCATTCCCTTCATCCACTTTCCTGGTAACCTCCTCGAAAAACTCCAATAAAATGCTCAAACATGACCTACCACGCACAAAGCCATGTTGACTCTCCCTAATAAGTCCCTGTCTATCCAAATGCTTGTAGATTCTGTCTCTTAGTACTCCCACCAATAACTTACCCACTACCGACGTCAAACTTACCGGCCTATAATTTCCCGGATTACTTTTCAATCCTTTTTTAAACAACGGAACAACATGAGCCATTCTCCAATCCTCTGGCACCTCACCCGTAGACACCGACATTTTAAATATATCTGCCAGGGCCCCTGCAATTTCAACACTAGTCTCCTTCAAGGTCCGAGGGAATACCCTGTCATGATAACCCCACCGCTCAACCTGATAATGAGCCACATACTTGATTTCTCCACATTGCTGAAAGTTCACTCAACACATCACTAAAGTTCGAAGCAAATTTATTAACAAAGTACATGTATGTCACCATATACTATCCTGCATTTTCTTGCAGACGTTTGCAGCAGAACAAAGAAATATATTGAAATCAATGAACAATTACACACAAATAAGACTGACAAGAAACCATTTTGCAGAAGAAGACAAACTGCAAATGCAAAAAAAATGCCTTACTCCATTATCCAACCTTGTTCTCTTACTCGTTCCTGTGTCCTTCTCCCTGACTTACAATGTTCAATTGCATCACACCTTTTTCACTATTTAGATTGATGTAAGGAAGTGCACATTAAATCAGAGGTAGATAGGTGCAAGGTCAGTAACCAGTGGCCCTTTAGCATGGTTTTCAGGATTATTATCGTTCAATGACTCTTGGGCCTGTACTGACTGAAGTTTAGAAGAATGAGAGGGGGTCACATTGAAACCAATCAAAAATTGAAAGGCAAAGATAAATTGGATGCGAGAGGATATTTCCTACAGTGAGAGTGTTTGGGAGCAGCGGGCACGGCCTCAAAATGCAGGGACCTCCCTTTAGAACAGATTTGAGGATGAATTTCTCGGCCAAAGGGTGGTGAATCTGTAGAATTCATTGCCACGGATGGTTGTGGAGCCCAAGTCAGTGGATATATTTCAAGCAGAGGTTGATAGGTTCTTGATTAGAAAGGGTGTCAAAAGTTATGGAAAGAAGTCAGGAGAATACAGTTGACATGGATAATAAACTCAACCACAATGGAATAGCGAAGCAGACTCAATTAGGGGTGGATCACATTGAAACATATGGAATATTGAAAGGCCGAGAAAGAGTAGATCTGTGGAGTAGATTTCCTATAGTGGGTGAGTCTCGGACCAGATGGCATAGCCTCTGAACACAGGGATATCCATTTAGAACAGAGATCAGGAGGAAGATCTTTAGTTAGAGGGTGGTGAATCTGTGGAATTTATTCACATAGACATCTATGGTATACTTAAAGCAGAGATTGATAGGGTATTGATTAATAAAGGTGACTAAGATTATGGGGAGAAGGCAGGATGATGGGTTTGAGAGATAATAATTCAGCCATGATGGAATGGCAGATCAGACTCAATGGGCCAAATGGCCTAATTGTTATTCCACTCCTGCTAGGTCATATGGAGAACTCCAAGTGTTCCCTGTCATGTGGATGTAGTGAACAGCAATATTGTGGCAAATAGCTTCATCATCTGGAGAGAACAGATGGGGGAAAGACTGGGGTGGGGGTGGGGAGGCTATTTGAATTTATTGCATTGGATATTGTTGCCTGATTTTCCCATCTTTTCTGCTACTAATCCATCATGTTTGAAGGGAGTTGCAATTATGATCACAATCTACATATATATATATGATTTCAATCTACATATTAGTTTAGATAAAATGAACTGGCAAGGGTTTCATAAAAGAAAAACTGTGGAAATTTGCATCAGGAATTGCTTCTTAGAATATTATGTCAAGGAATCTACCAGGGGACATTTTATAAGATTTGGTTGTGAATAATGAAGAAGGTTTAATAAGAGATATTGCAGTTACAGCTCCTCTAGGTAGTCGTGAGCACAATATGATAGAATTCTACATGCAGGTTGAAGGTGAGCACCACAGGACAAACCCACAGCCTTCAACTTAAGTACGGGCAATTATAAAGATGGTGTTGATAAGTTGGACTGGGAATTAAGTCAGCTCAGTGGATGAACAGCAGCAGATAACCAAACAGCTGGTCCATAATAGACTATAAGTTTTTTTATCGTTGTTAGAAAGAGAGATTCTATGAGAATGAGGCACAATCTGTGGTTCATAAGACCATAAGATATTGGAAATAACTCAGAAAAGGTGAAGCTCAAGTGGTTGATGGTTGGTTTGAGCTGTTCTTTGACCTTGGATCCATGTTTCATCACCATACGAGAAGACATCATCAGTGTTGTGTCCTCCGAATGCTTGGTCTTTATATACTTATCAATCAGCTGGTTAGCCGTCATTACAGAAACTCAGTTGTGACGTAGGGAGGGAGTCTTGTCGCTGATTGATTGTGCGTTGTGTGTGGTGGTCTGGAATTTTGCCCGCAATAGCTTATAAATAGGATTGAGGTCTACGTGTTTGTTTACAGAAAACCATGCTTCTAGGAATTCTCTTTCATGCTGCATGGTTGCATGTGCCATGCCTTTCACTGATGCCAGTTGAATTTGTGCCCCTCCCAAGCTTCATGGGTAAAGACTAGGAAGAGTTGTTCAAGCTGCTTCTCAGACCACTACACACAGAGAGGACACACCACACTGATGATGTCTCCTCACATGATAACAGAACATTTACAATTGGATTGCCAAGACTGGAGAACAACTTAACCCAACCACCATAAGACATATGAGATAGAATTAGGCCAATAAGCCCATTGAATCATCTTTGCCATTCCATAATGGCTGACTTATTATTCCTCTCAACCCCATTCTCCTGCCTTTTCTAAGAAGGTCAAGGATATTGTTAAAATGAAATGTAGAGCATACAAAAAGGCAAGGGCTGGTGGTCGACCGAGGTACTGTGGAGTCTTAGAACCCAGCAGTAAAAGATTAATAAATGCAAAAGAAGAGAGAAAATTGTTTGTGAGAACAAACTTGCTTGTTGTATCAAAGCAAACAGTAGGAGTTTCTATGGATATGTAAGTAGGAAGAAAGAGACCAAGGTTGCTATGGAACCTCCAGAGAACAAGACTGATGAATTATTAACAGGGAACAAAGAAATAGCAGATATGTTAAATCAAATACATCAGAATTCAACATGGAGAACACTGCAAATATCCCAAAGTAAGGAAGGAATGAAATGTAAGGTTTCCAAACACGTCTATGCTTTGAAAATAATGGGCATATGTAGGCATTGTGATTCTGCAAAGTTCTATAGATAGATTGAGTGGCTGGGTAAGTAGAATTTAATGTGTTAAAGTGTAAAGTCATGTATTTTTGCAAGAGGGATCAAAAAAAGCAGACTATATATTAAATGCTGAGTAAGTGATGAGCAGAGTGCATGATTTGCAAAAGAAAACATTGTCCACCAAACAATGTAGAAGGCAAAGGACATTTTAACATTTAGTGCAAAAATGTTGGAGTTTAAGAATATTGTGGTTTTGTTACAACTGAGCAGAACGTTGGCGAGGCCACATCTGGAATACTATGCATAGATTTGTTGCCCATGCCAAAGAAAGAATACAGTACCATTGTAGGACGTCCAAAGGGGATTCACCAGGATAATTCTATGGATGAGGAGGTCTTTCTAGCAAGCATTGCCAGAAATTAGATTACTCAGAAAAGAGAGAGCTGATTGTATGCAAAGAAATATGATCCTAAGAGGCCTTAGCAGAGTAGATGTTGAAATGTTTTCTCCAGTAGAAGAGTCACAAACAAGGAGACAAGGCTACAAAATAAGGGCCAGTCACATAAAACTAAGGCGCATGGAAATTTCTTCTCTCAGAGTGCAGTCAGTCTCTGCAATTCTTGACCCCCAAGGTTCTTGTGTTGTTGTTTTGTTGTGGGAAAGAGCAGGAAAACCCAGGCATTTGTGGATCTTCCTCGTGTAGATCTTGATTGAGTTTTGGAAACCATTCGGCACCCCATCAGAAGGCCAGGATATGACCTGCAGGAACTTATTAAGGGGCCATGGAATTTACATTCAATATTCCTTTGTCTTAAAGTCTGCAAACTGGCTGCCCTGAAGGATCAGATGTAAAGCACATTTCTAAGTTGAGAATTGCAATTACAAAATAGTTTTAAATGTCACTTGGTTTTCAGTGGAATATTCTCACCCCCGATTCAAAAGGTCATGGCACAAATCGTACATGGTAACAAGAAGGAATGGAAATAGATGAAGGCCATTTGGCCCCAAGCACCTGTTCTGTTACTCAAAAAGAATTAGTTGATATTTTATCTCAGTGCCACATTCCTGTACTAGTCCCTTATCTTTTAATTTCTTTAATATTTGACCTCTGCCTTGAGTGTATTTAATGACTGGATCTCCACAACGCTTTTGGGTAATGGTTCCCAAGGATTCATTACTCTTTGGGTGAAAAAAAAATCTTCTCTTCTTAGTCCTGAATAGATGACCTTTCATTCTGAGATTGTGATCTTGTGTTGTAAAACCCCCAGCTAGAGGAAGCATCACCTATCCATATACCCAGTGAACTCCATATGAGTCTAGGGTGGAATCATATTTTTAATCTATCCATTATATGTATACTATAATTGATTATTCACTAATATACCATACTAATATACTATAATTGATTATTTATTTATATATCATTATTATTTTCTTCTTCTATATTATGTATTGCATTGAACGGCTGCTGCTAAGTTAACAAATTCCACGACACATGCCAGTGATAATAAACCTGATTCTGATTCTGGATGGTTCTAAAACATAGAAACATTTGACTAATCTACTTTTTCAAGTTCAAATTTAATTGCCATTCAACCAAACACATGAATACAGCCAAACGAAACAGCATTCCTCCGGGGCCAAAACACAAAATACGGCACCAATAGCCACACAAAGCTCGCAACACATATTGTTATGATTGCACAAATATATACAGTCACAGAAAAATCAGCCCAAGTCCCTGAGGATCATGGCTTGTAGATTACTGGTACATGGAATATTGTCCTGGAGCCATGTTCCTACAAGATCAAGTCTGCAGCTAGTGTAGCCAGAAACAAAGAATGTAAACCAGCTTGTGTTCCACAGAGCAAACCCTAGAGAGTAGCTCTGAAGAGAGGGAACAGCCCCCAATCCACCACAGATTCCAGCTCTCTTTCGCATTGCCTCTGGCATCTCCTCCCCTTGGCGGCTCTAATAAGTGACCCTGTGGCATGAGGACCTGGTCTGTGCAACAAGCAAAACCAATAGCTCCCTGGCAGGCGACAACATGATAAGCAACAAGTCCAACTCCACAGCCTTTGAGCAACTCGCCAGTGGGACAGACCTGCAGCACTTGATGTTCTCAATATCTCCTCATGGAACATTAATCTTATATCTGTCATGAATTGAAACACTTTTCCCAGCTTTCATTAAGATTCTTTATCCTGAACGTAACTCTGTTTCTCTCCCATAGCTATTGCTTCACCTACTGTGTGTTTCTATTTTCTGTCATTATTTCAAGTTTTCAGTTTTTGTCTTTTTCTTTTCTTTAAATGTTCACCTTCATTCTATTCCATAAGATAAAGGAGCAGAATTGGGCCATTTGGCCCATTGAGCCTGCTCCGGCATTTCATCATGGCTGATCTGTTTTTTTCTCTCTGCCTTCTCCCTGACCAATCAAGAAACTATCAACCTCTTCTTTAAATATACGTAAAGACTTGGCCTCCACAGCCACCTGTAGCAATGATTCCATAGATTGACCACTCTCTTGCTAAAGAAAATCCTCCTCCTAAAGGATGTCCCTCTATTCTGAGGCTGTGTCCTCTGGTCCTAGATTCTCCCACCATAGGAAACATACTCTCTACATCCAATCTATCAAGGCTTTTTACCATTCGATAAGTTTCAATGAATACAGGCCCAGAGCCAATGAGTACTCTTCATATGACAGGCTGTTCAGTCAAATAAGCATGCATTACAACAGTGGAGTGCAGTATTCCTTCACTCAGAAATTGTATCTTTCCTTTGGTAAAGGGGACAGACCTGATATTCCAGATACAGTCTCACCAGGGCTTTGTAGAAATGTAGTCAATATTTTTACTTTTGTACTTATATCGTCTTGCAATAAAGGCCAGTGTACAAATTGCTCACCTGATCATTGACTGTATCTGCATGTTGACCAGTGCCTTCTTCATTGATTCATTCAGTCTGTCTGATAATGCTTCTGTAAAGCATCCCAAGTACTGAAGGTATTACATTTAAAAATACACAGGTAAGTTGTGAATCAGAACTTGGAAACAAAGAGTTAACTTATAAATACAGGCCTTTGGACTTTGTGTTTTCTGAAGGCCAGTGAGCAATGTCTGTAAACAGGACATTAGCCTCTAAACATTCATAAGATGTTGCATAAACAGGCAAATGAAAGAAAAAGTCTCCAAACACAACGTAATATTTTATGTACACTCAATGGCCACATTGTTAGGTACCTCCTGTATCCAGTTAAGTTGCCATTGAGTGTATATTTGTGGTCTTCTGCTGCTGTAGCCCATCCACTTCATCATTCAATGTATTATGCATACAGAGATGCTCCACTGTTGTAACACATGGTTATTTGAATTACTGTCACCTTCCTGTCGGCTTCAACCATTCTGGCTATTCTCCTCTGACCTCTCTCATTAACAAGGCATTACCACCCACAGAACTGCAGTTTACTAGATTTTTTGTCTGTTGTTCACATCATTCTGTGTCAACAGTAGACAGGTTATATTCTGCATGGAGGTCGGTCACCAGTGGTGTGCCTCAGGGATCTGTTCTGGGACCCCTACTCTTCATGAATTTTATAAATGACCTGGATAAGGAAGTGGAGGGATTGGATAGTAAATTTGCTGATGACACAAAGGTTGGGGGTGTTGTGGATGTTGTGAAGGGCTGTCAGAGGTTACAACAGGACATTGATAGGATGCAAAACTGGGCTGAGAAGTGGCAGATGGAGTTCAACCCAGATAAGTGTGAGGTGGTTCATATTGGTAGGTCAAATATGATGGCAGAATATCATATTAATGGGAAGACTCTTGGCAGTGTGGAGGATCAGAGGGATCTTGGGGTCTGAGTCCACAGAACACTCAAAGCTGCTGTGCAGGTTGACTCTGTGGTTAAGAAGGCATTTGGTGCATTGGCCTTCATCAATCGTGGGATTGACCTTAAGAGGCGAGAGGTAATGTGGCAACTACGTAAGATTCCACTTGGAGTACTGTGCTCAGTTCTGGTCACCTCACTATCAGTAGGATGTGGAAACCATAGAAAGGATGCAGAGGAGATATACAAGGATGTTGCCTGGATTGGGGAGCATGCTTTATGAGAATAGGTTGAGAAAATTCGGCCTTTTCTCCTTGGAGCAACAGAGGATGAGAAGTGACCTGATAGAGGTGTACAAGATGATGAGAGGCATTGTTCATGTGGATAGTCAGACGCTTTTTCCCAGGGCTGAAATGGCTAGCACGAGAGGGCACAGTTTTAAGGTGCTTGGAAGTAGGTACAGAGGAGAAGTCAGGGGTAAGTTTTTTTATGCAGAGAGTGGGGAGTGCGTGGAATGGGCTGCCAGCAACGGTGGTGGAGGCGGATACAATAGGGTCTTTCAAGAGACTCCTGGATAGGTACATGGAGCTTAGGAAAATAGAGGGCTATGGGTAACCATAGGCAATTTCTAAGGTAAGGACATGTTCGGCACAGCATTGTGGGCTGAAGAAACTGTATTATGCTGTAGGTTTTCCATGTTTCTATGTTTTCTAATTCTTGAGACTGTTGTATGTGAAACTCCCAGGAGAGTTTTGTGGACGTGAGAAGGACACCCGCATGGTTTGTTGCCTCCCGGGTGCCAGGGTCCGGGATGTCTCTGACTGGGTGCACGACATCCTGGTACGAGAGGGAAAGCAACCATAAGTCGTGATAGATGTTGGTACCAATGACAAAGGCAGGAAAAGGGATGAGGTCCTGAAGTGTGAGTTTCGGGAACTAGGCAGAGGGCTGAAGAACAGGACCTCAAGGGTGGCGTTCTCAGGATTGCTGCCAGTGCTATGTGATAGTGATGGTAAGAATTGGAGGAGATGGCAGTTGAATGCGTGGCTGAGGAGTTGGTGCAGGGGGCAGGGTTTTAGATTTTTGGATCATTGGGATCTCTTCAGGGGAATGTGGGACCTGTACAGATTGGATGGGTTGCACCTGAACTCGAGGGGGAGCAATATCCTTGCTGGTAGGTTTGCTAGCATGGATTGGGAGGGTTTAAACTAATTTGCAAGGGGGATGGGACCCGGATTGAGCAGTGGAAGAAGTGCATGGAGTAAAGCCAGATATAACATATAGAGAAGCTTTGAGGAAAGAGAAGCAAAATAAAGGGTGTAACGATAGTGAGGTAGAAGGGCTAAAGTGCATGTACTTCAATGCAAGAAGCATCAGGAACAAAGGTGATGAACTGAGAGCTTGGATACATAGATGGAATTATGATGTAGTGGCCATTACAGAGACTTGGCTGGCACCAGGGAAGGAATGGATTCTCAATATTCCTGGATTTCAGTGCTTTAATAGGGACGGGGGGGGGGGTGGAGGGGAGGAGGGGTGGCATTACTGGACAGGGATACTATTACAGCTACAGAAAGGGTGGGTAATGTAGCAGGATCCTCTTTTGAGTCAGTATGGGTGGAAGTCAGGAACAGGAAGGGAGCAGTTACTCTATTGGGAGTATTCTATAGGCCCCCTGGTAGCAGCGAGATACCAAGGAGCAGATTGGGAGGCAGATTTTGGAATGGTGCAAAAATAGCAGGGTTGTTATCATGGGTGACTTTAACTTCCCTAATATTGACTGGCACGTGATTAGTTCCAAGGGTTTAGATGGGGCAGAGTTTGTTAAGTGTGTCCAGGACGGATTCTTGTCACAGTATGTTGACAGGCCGACTAGGCCCTACCAAATCTGTATTAGGTAACGAATCAGGTCAGGTCACAGATCTTTCAGTGGGTCTGCATCTGGGGGACAGTAACCACCGCTCCCTGGCCTTTAACATTATCATGGAAAAGGATAGAATCAGAGAGGTCAGGAAAATTTTTAATTGGGGAAGGGCAAATTATGAGGCTATAAGGCTAGAACTTGTGGGTGTGAATTGGGATGATGTTTTTTTCAGGGAAATGTACTATGGACATGTGGTCGATGTTTAGAGATCTCTTGCAGCATGTTAGGGATAAATCTGTCCCGGTGAAGGAGATAAAGAATGGTAGGGTGAAAGAACCATGGGTGACAAGTGAGGTGGAAAATCTAGTCAGGTGGAAGAAAGCAGCATACATGAGGTTTAGGAAGCAAGGATCAGATGGGTCTATTGAGGAATATAGGGAAGCAAGAAAGGAGCTTAAGAAGGGGCTGAGGAGAGCAAGAAGGGGGCATGAGAAAGTCTTGGCGAGTAGGGTAAAGGAAAACCCCAAGGCATTCTTCAATTATGTGATGAACAAAAAGATGACGGGAGTGAAGGTAAGACTGATTAGAGATAAAGGTGGGAAGATGTGTCTGGAGGCTGTGGAAGTGAACAAGGTCCTCAACGAATACTTCTGTTTGGTATTCACCAATGAGAGCGAACTTGATGACGGTGAGGACAATATGAGTGAGGTTGATGTTCTGGAGCATGTTGATATTAAGGGAGAGGAGTTGGAGTTGTTAAAATACATTAGGACGGATAAGTTCCCGGGGCCTGATGGAATATTGCCCAGGCTGCTCCACGAGGTGAGGGAAGAGATTGCTGAGCCTCTGGCTAGGATCTTTATGTCTTCATTTTCCACGGGAATGGTACCGGAGGATTGGAGGGAGGCGAATGTTGTCCCCTTGTTCAAAAAAGGTAGTAGGGATAGTCCGGGTAATTATAGACCAGTGAGCCTTATGTCTGTGGTGGGAAAGCTGTTGGAAAAGATCCTTAGAGATAGGATCTCTGGGCATTTAGAGAATCATGGTCTGATCAGGGACAGTCAGCATGGCTTTGTGAAGGGCAGATCGCGTCTAACAAGACTGATAGAGTTATTTGAGGAGATGACCAGGCATATAGATGAGGGTAGTGCAGTGGATGTGATCTACATGGATTTTAGTAAGACATTTGACAAGGTTCCACACGGTAGGCTTATTCTAAAGTCAGAAGGCATGCGATCCAGGGAAGTTTGGCCAGGTGGATTCAGAATTGGCTTGCCTGCAGAAGGCAGAGGGTGGTGGTGGAGGGAGTACATTCGGATTGGAGAGTTGTGACTAGTGGTGTCCCACAAGGATCGGTTCTGGGACCTCTACTTTTCATGATTTTTATTAAAGACCTGGATGTGAGGGTAGAAGGGTGGGTTGGCAAGTTTGCAGATGACACAAAGGTTGGTGGTGTTGTAGATAGTGTAGAGGATTGTCGAAGATTGCAGAGGGACATTGATAGGATGCAGAAGTGGGCTGAGAAGTGGCAGATGGAGTTCAACCCGGAGAAGTTTGAGGTGGTACACTTTGGAAAGACAAACTCCAAGGCAGAATACAAAATAAATGGCAGGATACTTGGTAGTGTGGAGGAGCAGAGGGATCTGGGGGTACATGTCCACAGATCGCTGAAAGTTGCCTCACCTGTAGATAGGGTAGTTAAGAAATCTTATGGGGTGTTAGCTTTCATAAGTCAAGGGATAGAGTTTAAGAGTTGCGAGGTAATGATGCAGCTCTATAAAACTCTGGTTAGGCCGAACTTGGAGTACTGTGTCCAGTTCTGGTCGCCTCACTATAGGAAGGATGTGGAAGCATCGGAAAGGGTACAGAGGAGATTTACCAGGATGCTGCCTGGTTTAGAGAGTATGGATTATGATCAGAGATTAAGGGAGCTAGGGCTTTATCTTTGGAGAGAAGGAGGATGAGAGGAGACATGATAGAGGTATACAAGATATTAAAAGGAATAGATAGAGTGGATAGCCAGTCCCTCTTCCCCAGGGCAGTTTCTGAGACACTTTAATCACCTCCCCTGGCACCAACAATCATTCAGGGTCAAACTCACTTAGATCACATTTCTTCCCTTTTCTGAAGTTTGGTCTGAACAACAACTGAACATCTTGTCCATGTCTGCATGAATTTATGCATTGAGTTGCTGCCACATGATTGGTTGATTAGATACTTGCATTAACAAGTAGGTATACAGGTGTACCTAATAAAGTGGCTATTGAATGCAATATTTTAATTCCATTCATTCTGTAGAAGCAAAGAAAAACAGTTTAAACATTCAATATAAAGCCACACATATTCCATTAAAAAATTGATATATTTATACACCAAAAATATAACATCATAAGACCATAAGATATAGGAGCAGAAGTAGGCCATTTGGCCCATTAAGTCTGCTCCGCAATTCAATCATGGGCTGATCCAATTCTTCCCGTCATCGCCACTCCCCTGCTTTCACCCCATACCCTTTGATGCCCTGGCTAATCAAGAACCTATCTATCTCTGCCTTAAATGCACCCAATGACTTGGCCTCCACAACCACTCGTGGCAACAAATTCCACAGATTTACCACCCTCTGTCTAAAGTAATTTCTCTGCATCTTTGTTCTAAATGTACATCCTTCAATCCTGAAATCATGCCCACTTGTTCTAGACTCCCCTACCATGGGACATAACTTTGCCATATCTAATCTTTTCAGGCCTTTTAACATTTGGAATGTTTCTATGAGATCCCCCCTCATTCTCCTGAACTCCAGGGAATACAACCCAAGAGCTGCCAGACGTTCCTCATACGGTAACCCTTTCATTCCTCGAATCATTCTTGTGAATCTTCTCTGAACCCTCTCCAATGTCAGTATATCTTTTCCAAAATAAGGAGCCCAAAACCGCACCTGATACTCCAAGTGTGGTCTCACGAGTGCCTTATTAGATTAGATTATGAGGACACGCAGTCCTCTTTTATTGTCATTTAGTAATGTATGCATTAAGAAATGATACAATGTTCCTCCAGAATGATATCACAGAAACACAAGACAAACCAATACTGAAAAAACTGACAAAAACCAGATAATTATAACATATAATTACAACAGTGCAAAGCAATACCGTAATTTGATAAAGAACAGACCACGGGCACGGTAAAAAAAGTCTCAAAAGTCTCTCAAAAGTCCCATCATCTCACGTAGACGGTAGAATGAAGAGAAACTCTCTTCCTGCCATGAACCTCCAGCACCGCAAACTTGCCGATGCAGCACCCTGGAAGCACCCGACCACAGCCGACTCTTGAGTCCGTCCGAAAACTTCGAGCCTCCGACCAGCCCTCCGACACCGAGCACCGAGCAACATCTCTGCCGAGCGCTTTGACCCTGGCCCCGGTAACAGGCAATAGGCAAAGCTGAGGATTTGGGGCCTTCCCCTCCGGAGATTCTTGATCGCACAGTAGCAGCGGCAGCGAAGCGGGCATTTCAAAAGTTTCTCCAGATGTTCCTCCGTGCTTCTCACGTCCGTGTCCATCAAATCAGGATTGTGCATGGCCCCTACTTAACAAATACAATATCAATTTGGGGCGGCCGCGCGACTAAGTTGCGCCGCCATCTTCTCCTCTTCCCCTATAGAGCCTCAACATCACATCCCTGCTCTTATATTCTATACCTGTAGAAATGAATGCCAACATTGCATTTGCCTTCTTCATCACCAACTCAACCTGGAGGTTAACCTATAGATTATCCTGCACAAGGCCTCCTTTGCATCTCTGCATTTTGAATTCTCTCCCCATCTAAATAATAGTCTGCTTGCTTATTTCTTCCACCAAAATGCATGACCATACACTTTCCAACACTGTATTTCATTTGCCACTTCTTTGCCCATTCCCCTAAACTATCTAAGTATCTCTGCAAGCTCTCTGTTTCCTCAACACTACCCGCTCCTCCACCTATCTTTGTATAATTGACAAATTTAGCCACAAATCCATTAATCCCACAGTCCAAATCATTGACATGCATCATAAAAAGCAGTGGTCACAACACCGACCTCTGTGAAAGTCCACTGGCAACCGACAGCCAGCCAGAAAAGGATGCCTTTATTCCCACTCTCTGTTTTCTGACGACCAGCCAATGCTCCACCCATGAAAGTAACTCCCCTGTAATTCCATGGGCTCTTATCTTGCTAAGCAGCCTCATGTGCGGCATCTTGTCAAAGGCTTTCTGAAAATCCAAGTACACCACATCTGCTGCATCTCCTTTGTCCACCCTACTTGTAATTTCCTCAAAAAATTGCAGTAGGTTAGTCAGGCAGGATTTTCCTTTCGGGAAACCATGCTGGCTTTGGCCTAGCTTGTCATGTGCCTCCAGGTACTCTGTCATTTCATCTCTAACAATCAATTCCAACAACTTTCCAACCACTAATGTCAGGGTAACAGGCCTATAGTTTTCTTTCTTCTGCCTCCCACCCTTCTTAAATAGCGGACTAACATTTGCAATTGTCCAGTCATCCGGTACAATGCCAGAATCTATTGATACATGAAAGATCATTGTTAATGCCTCCACAATCTTTCCAGCTAATTACTTCAGAACCCTAGAGTGCATTCCATCAGATCCAGGAGATTTATCCACCCTCAGACCATTAAGCTTCCTGAGCACCTTCTCATTTTTAATTTTCACTGCACTAACTTCACTTCCCTGACAGTCTTGAATGTCTGGTATACAGCAGATGTCTTCCGCTGTGAAGACTGATGCAAAATACACATTCAGTTTCTCTGCCATCTCTGTATCTCCATAAGACCATAAGAACATAAGACCATAAGTCAAAGGAGCAGAAGTTGGCCATTCATCTCTCATTAATTTATTGAACAATTCATAGAATATCTGCAAACTCTAATGTTTCCTCAAGCAACCCTGTAGTGGCCAATTCTAACAAATCAATTGCTGCTGCTGGCAACCTAGCACAGGTTGTTTTCCTTGTATGATGCATCCTCCGTTCACTCCAGTAATCATGTTCCACAAAGTTGAAGAAATGTATTCGATCCATTATTAGCAACTAGCAAAACATATGATCTTGAAGTGATGAAACTTAAGAAACTAAGACTAGAGCTATTAAACGTACTTAAGTGAACTTAATCAAAGTTAAGTAGAGTTGTGATTTCAAATGAAGTTAAGTGTAAGTAAGTGTAACTAAGTAGTGAACAAAAGATATGACACCCATCAGTTCCCAGCTCCAAACTGCCGAGAACAAATTCCCTTTGCTTTTACCATGCCCCCATTCATGTGACTAATTATCATAATATACTTAATAGGCATGCCACACAGAATACAATGCAGATAGAAAACAGATGCCAGGCTCCAACAAACTCCTTTCTAAGAATACGTGGACACTGGACACTGATGTTCAATGCAGAACTGATCAGCAATAACTGCACTTCTGCCCAGGATGGAGTGTCTGTCTAAGATGCACAGCAGCACAAAACTATGTGAAATATGCCACTGCAAACCACACCACCTAATGAGAAAAATAAAACAGCACAAGCAAAGGTAAATGGATTGTCACTCGGGGGGATACATCGTGGCCACTGCACATTCAGCATCAAGTAACATGTCTAGACAATGTGACAGAAGCCAGAGGAAGATAATGGCAGATGTAGAACGAAATTGGCACAGGTGGTTGGTGATGCATTCAACCAAAAAACAAACTGAGAAAAACATTGACATTGCTGTTGTGTGTTTGTGGCCATCTGTGTCATCCTATCCCAAGTTGCCTTGAGCCAGACGTACACTATGCCACTAAGCAATTTTAATCATATTAAATGACGTATCGCAGAACTGTAATTAATTTGATGGATTTGTATCTAAAAGCTATAATGATTGCTCTATCAACATAAGTTCAAATCCCTCCCTAGATAATTTCAATTCAAGTAATTAAATAAAAATGATAAAGATAACCTAGCACCAGCAGTAGATTTAAGGTAATAACCAGTCTGGTTCAGTAACGTCCCGCAGCAAATAAATTCCGACCTGTTCCATCCTATATTTGCTTCTGGGGTATTAGTGTGGTTAACCCTTAAATGGCTCTTTAAATACCAAGCAAGCTACTTAAGGACAATTAGATATCCATATCCAAGATCTTGGAGCTTATTGATCAGTTTTGAGGGGATGATGGTATTGAATGCTGAGCTGTAGTCAACAAAGAGCATCCTGGTGTATGTATCTTTGCTGTCCAGATGTTCCAGGGTTGAGTGAAGAGCCCATGAGATAACATCTGCTGTGGACTTGTTGCTCCGGTACGTAAATTGGATAGACTCAAGTCTCCTCTCAAGCAGAGCCAATATGTTTCACCACCAACCTCTCAAAGCACTTCATCACTGTGGACATGAGTGCAACTGGACAATAGCCATTGAGGTAGGTGAATTCAACATTTCTTACAATATTTTCCTTAAATATTTATAACCTGGGTATTAACTGTTGATCCTTTTGACCATGCCTTATGCATATGCAAATTAGGAGCGAAAGCAGGTATTCAGTCCCACAAATCTAATCCATTATTTAATGAGCTCAGAAGAATGAGAGGGGATTTTATAGAAACATACAAAATTTTGAAAGGGGTAGATAAGATAGAAGTAGGAAAGTTGTTTCCATTGGTAAGTGAGAGTAGAACCAGGGGACATTGCCTCAAGATTCAGGGGAGAAGATTTAGGACAGAGATGAGGAGAAACTGATTTTCCCAGAGAGTGGTGAACCTGTGGAATTCTCTGCCCAGGGAAGCAGTTGAGGCTTCTTCACTAAATATATTTAAGATACAGTTAGATAGGTTTTTTCATAGTAAGGGAATCAAGGGTTATGGGGAAAAGGCAGGTAGATGGAAATGAATTTACGGACAGATCAGCCATGATCTTACTGAATGGCGGGGCAGACTCGATGGGCCAGATGGCCTACTCCTGCTCCTATTTCTTATGTTCTTATGTTCTTATGAGCTCATGGTTGATTAGATTAAAACATCAGTATTACGTTCTCATCTACCTACAGCAACCTTTTGCTGCATTCCTTATAAAGTATGCATCTACATCTACCTTAAATCCACCATATTCACCACAGGAACTCTGTCTATACTTCTCGCTGCCTCAGTAAAGCAGCCAGCATAATCAAGGCACCACTCACCCTAGCTATTCTCCCTTCTCCTCGTTCTCTCATCAGGCAGAAGATCAAAAGCTTGAAACCGCCTACCACTAGGCAAAAGGACAGCTTCTATCCCACTGTTATCAGAGACTTGAATAGGCCTTTTGTGCATTAAGATGAACTCCTGGCCTTACAATCTACCTTGTTAAGATCCTGCAATTCATTGCTTACCTGTGCTGCACTTTCTCGGCAGTTATTACACTTTATTCTGCATTGTTATTGCTTTAGTTTATTCTAGCTCAATGCACTGTGCAATAATTTAATCTGAATAAAGAGTATGCAGGACAAGCTTTTCACTCACCTTGCTACATGTGTCTATAATAAATCAATACCAATACCAAATATTCAAGGACTTTGACTACACTGCCCTTTGAGGAAAGGAGTTCCAAAGACCTATGACTCCACACAAGAAATGAAGTTAGTTTCTATATTCAGTGTGTGACTCCTTATTTAAAATAGTGACCCATGGTTCAATATTCTCCCACAAGAGGACTCATCTCCTCTACATCCATTCATCAGCATCCTTCAAGATCTTATATTTTTATGTAAATCTTCTCACTCTTCAAAAGGTCAATGGATATTATTTAGCGTAGTGGTTAGCACAATGCTTTACAGTCCTAGCGACCCAGGCTCACTTCCTGATGCTGTCTGTAAAGAGTTTGCACATTCTCCCCGTGACTATGTGGGTTTCCTCTGGGTACTCCGGTCTCCTCCCATGCTCCAAAGATGTACCGGATAGTAGGTTAATTGGTCTTTGCAAATTGTCCCTTGAGCAGGCTGGGATTAGAATGGGAGGATTACTGGGCAATGCGGCTCGAAGTTCCGGAATAGCCTAGTCCATGCAGTAAGTCAACAAAAAAACCAAAAATAAAAATAATGACAACCTGTACACTTCAGCTACCAATTTGCCTTCACTTTACCCAACTGCTTTCAAAGTACACATCCTTTCTTAAATAAGGAGCCCGACACTGTACACTGTCCCTCAGGCGAGGTCAACAATACCCTCAATACTGATGCACACCTTTCTTATCTCATGCACTGGTAGTTTTTCTAATTTGCAATGTGTACATACTGACCTTTTGCAAATCCCATTGCTTCTCAGATGTCTCCAATCTTATCTCTTTGATAATATGCTTCATTTAATTCTTTCTGACCACATATTTTCCATATTATGCTTCATTTGTAGACTCTCTCCTCTTACCTTATCTTCTCATTGCTACCACCAGGGAGGAGGTACAGGAGCCTGAAGGCACGCACTCAATGATTCAGGAACAGCTTCTTCCCCTCTGCCATGTAGGCATCCGTTAGTCTCATGAGACCATGGATTTGCGCCTTGGAAGGTTTCCAGGGCACAGGCCTGGGCAAGGTTGTATGGAAGACCGGTGGTTGCCCATGCTGCAAGTCTCTCCTCTCCACGCCACCAATGTTGTCCAAGGGAAGGGCATTAGGACCCATACAGCTTGGCACCGGTGTCGTCGAAGAGCAATGTGTGGTTAAGTGCCTTGCTCAAGGACACAACACGCTGCCTCAGCTGAGGCTCAAACTAGCGACCTTCAAATCACTAGACCGACGCCTTAACAACTTGGCCACGTGCCAACACCTCTGCCATACAATTTCTGAATAGAGATTGAACCATAAATTACCTCACTGCTTTTTTTGCACTACTTATTACTGCTGCCAAATAGCAACAAATTCCACAACATATAACAGTGATATTAAACCTGATTCTGATTATGATTCTGAAATTCCTTTGTAATCACCTTATGTCTTCTGCAAAAATTACTTTCCTACATATCTCCATATCATGAACAAATTTAGCCAACATACATGTCTGTATTGCTAAGCTGCTTGCAATTATTATTTCTGGAAATAAAACTTAATGAAGGCATTCAACACCATAATTCCCTCCAGGTTCGACAAGAAGGTCAATGACTTTGGCCTTCACCCTGCCCCGTGTAGCTGGATCCTGGACTTCCTGTCAGATCGCCTGCAGCTAATAAGAGTGGGCTCCCTCACCTCTGCCCCTCTGACCCTCAACACAGGTGCTCCTCAGGGCTGTGTACTAAGCCCCCTCCTTTACTCTCTCTATACCCATAACTGTGTTGCCACCAACAGCTCCAATCTGCTAATTAAATTTGTTGATGACTCTACGCTGATTGGCCTAATCTCAAATAATAATGAGGCAGCCTACAGAGAAGAAGTCATCACCCTGACACAGTGGTGTCAAGAAAACAACCTCTCCCTCAATGTCGCAAAGACAAAGGAGCTGGTTGTGAACTACAACAGGAATAGAGATAGGCTAACCCCTATAGACATCAATGGATCTGGGGTTGAGAGGGTGAATAGCCTTAAGTTCCTCAACATATACATCATCGAGGATCTCATGTGGTTTGTACATACCAGCTGTGTGGTGAAAAAGGCATAACAGTGCCTCTTTCACCTCAGATGGTTGAAGATATTTGTGCCCCCAAATCCTAAGAACTTTCTACAGGGGCACAATTGAGAGCATCCTGACTGGCTGCATCACTGCCTAGTATGGGAACTATACTTCCCTCAATCGCAGGACTCTGGAGAGAGTAGTGCGGACAGCCCAGCGCATCTGAGATGTGAACTTACCAATATTCAGGATATTTACAAGGACAGGTGTGTAAAAAGGGCCCAAAGGATCATTGGAGACCCGAGTTACCCCAACCACAAACTGTTCCAGCTGCTACCATCTGGGAAATGGTACCGCAGCTTAAAAGCCAGGACCAACAGGCTCCAGGACAGCTTCTTCCACCAGGGCATCAGGCTGATTAATTCATGCTGACACAACTGTATTTCTATGTTATATTGACTATCCTGTTGTACAGAATATTTATTATAAATTACTGTAATTACACATTGCACATTTGAATGGAGATGTAACGTAAAGATTTTTACTCCTTGTGTATATGAAGGATGTAAGTAATGAAGTCATTTCAGTTCAATTCTTGTTGTAAAATAAATGTCCTTAAAGGAATTTGAGAGACACAAGTTGAATAAGTCACTAGAGGGCAGTAACAGTCTCTATCTCACCCCTGGCAAATGTCTGATTCTTGAATGTGGGAAGAATCGTTCAGACAAAGGGGAATGAGTAGGCAGTTTGTGTCACTATGGAAACACATCACCATGCTGAGAGGCCAACTGTCAATACTTTGGGTTTGGTAACATCATGTAGCTCTATTTTAAAATTATGTATTGATACATTCAATTTTAAAAATTTACCAACAATTGCAATATACTCAACATATATCATCTGATCTCTAACAAAACATAGCTGAGATCTTCAATTAAATAATCTCTTTGCTGATGTCTATGATTTCTTTCCAAAGTGCTTCTCTCTCCCTGTCAGTTGTCTAATCCTGGCTGAAGCTGTCCACAGCCCCATTTTCTCTCCATCTCTAAAGCTGCCAGCTACCCAGTCTGTGACATCACCAAAATACAATCTCATTTTACTCAAGTGATCACAGCCTGGACCTCCACTGCTCCAAACTCTTCCCCACACGTTGCATTCCCTCAAATGTACGCCACCAGTTACACCACCCAGCCTGCAAACAGGGGTCAAGACTGGCATGGATAAGGAAACTCTTAGATCAATCCTATATGTGGTACTTTCATCATTAACAGAGTCTACTTGATCTATCAGGATTACTGCAGCATTACTGTGGGAGTTTTCCACAGGCTGTCTGCCAGTTCAGAGCTCTTCGCCCACTGGAAGCTCACTAATTACAGAGGAAAATTGTATGGGATAATGCTATCATGAAATTATTATAAAATTCTGGATCAGACAGCATGACATAGACTATAAACCTGAAAACTAATTTACTTAAATCACATTGTTATTTTGACTATTGGAACTTTGGTTTAGATGAGTGATTTAGCTCTTTGATCCCGTCCTGCATTTATCTAGATCTCACTTTCCCACCTGAAGATGAGAAGACGATTTGGTTTTTGGGAGATTCTTATTTGTTTCAAAGCTACTCATTTGTTTTCTTGTGTAATCAAACACTTCTATTTGCTACAGGATAGTACCACAACATGGTAGATTATTTACATAAAACATGGAATGTTTCAGCACAGGAACAGGCCCTTTGGCCCAAGATGTGCTGAACTAATTAAACTAGCAATTAAATGCCTAATTAAATTAACCCCTTCTGCCTATGCAGTGTCCTTACACTCCCTTCTCTCCTCATACAGTAAGGTGCAAAAGCCTTAGACATATGTATAGCTGGGGTGGCTGAGACTTTTGCAGGATACTGTATTTGTTAACAAGGAGCGGACAGTGCAGTTGTAAATCTGGTGGGAGCAAAAGATGTTGGGAGAGGCAAGGGTGGGGCGCCGCTGCAGGGGTGTGGGACAAGTGGGGAAGAAGGAGTGTCAGGCCCGTAGGTGGCACAGGGGCAGACCCAGCCCTGAGATACCAGGCAAGGTCATTTAATTCCAAACAATTGGTTTATTGATCATTACAAAATGTCTCTCTGGTGCTTCATGATCACTCTCCTCTCCCTTCTTTTCCCAATTATGACTTCCCTCTCCTTCCCCCCCTTCCCACTCTCAGTCCACAACAGAGACTCATATCAGAATAAAGTTTATCATCATTCACATAATCATGAAATTCAGTGGGGTGGGGGTGGGGTTGCAATGGCAGTACAGTGCAATGCATAAAATTACTGAAGTACTATGCAAAAGTCTTAGGAACCTTTGGCGTCTGTGTAGAACACTCCCTCAGTTAACATCTTCTGGATGGGCCACAAAACTGTTTATTTCACTTCTTTTACATCTGCTTTTCATCTTAAATGTGCTTCTCAAACTATTAGAGTCTGTGATTTACAGTTTGGAGATTGGTTGAGTGATCCGGTGTTTTGCTCTTTCTGAGAAAATTCCAGGAAGCAAGCGTGAGCCTCAAGGTGAAGAAACTACATGTCAGGTCATGTGTCAGACTACATTTCAGCAATTAATGCTTCCATTATTCGCCAATTGAAGTGGCGAAGAAGATTGAAACGTCAAGATGAATGCGGAAGGTGAGCAAGGTTTAAGTGCAAACTACCTGTCTGTTGATGGCTGATGGGATCTTCCTGCTGCTGAAGAAGGGGCCTGTGTGGCCTATTGCTGTCCCCAGAGGGTAGGCCTCTGCATTTGATCAGTGTCTCTTTCTTTTGATGATGTCAGAGGATGTTACTGAGGTTCTATGTTTAGGGGTTTGGACTATGGGCTATGGACTTTTTCAATCTTATGGATTTTGTATCCTGTCTTGTCACCCATTCTTTCTTGTTGCTTTTTTGTGCGGGGGAGAGGAATTTGGGGTTAGATGTTCTTGTTGAGTTTCGTGTGGGGTGAGGGGTGCTTGAGGGCCAATATCCTTGCCGCATTTTGTGCGAGGGGGGTTGATGATCATGTTACCATTCTTTTTTTGTGCCGGGGGTGGGTTTTCTGTTTCTTTTTGAACTGACTTTCATGGTTTTCTTTGTTTCATGGCTACCTAGAGGAGAAGAATCTCAGAGTTGTATACTGCATTCATACTTTGATAATAAATGAGCCTTTAAACCTTTTTATATATATATGAGCCTAAGACTTTTGAACAGTACTGTACACGCTTCTATCTAAAAGCCTCTTAAATGCGTCTAATGTATTTTCCTGAACTACTACTCCCTGCAGCACATTCCTAGTATTCACCACTCTCAGTGAGAAATAAATTGCTCTGCACGTCTCCCTTGAACTTATCTCTTCACACCTTAAATACACACCCTCTATTATTAGACATTTAGACACTGGGAAAAAGATACCAGCTGAATACAATATACCTCTCATAATTCTATAAGCTTCCTTCAGGTCTTTCCTCTGCCTCTATTGATCTAGATAAAGCAACTCCAGTTTCTCCAACATTTTCAAATCTAGGTAGCATCCTTGTAAACCTCTTCTGCACCCTAGTGTAAACTCTGCTTTAAAGCTGCCTCACAGTTAACACCTGTGGTGGAGGGTTTGTTATATAAGGAGCAGTTGAGCAGGGTAGGATTGAGGAAAATGAGAGGTCATCATGTTGAAACACGCAGGATTCTGCAGAGCACCTGCATTCAATCCACAGAAGTGATCCTGAGTTTCCTGTTGCAAGCCTCCTTAATTCTTAATCCCACTCCCATTCCCACCTATTTGCCTGCAACCTCTTTCTCTGTCTTAGTGAGGCCCCTCATAAACTAGAAGAACAATATCTTATATTCTGTTTGCATAGTTTATAACCTCTGGAATAAACACTGAATTCTCCAACTTCAGGTGAAACATTCTCTCATTGTTTCCCATTAACATATCCCCTTTTCCTCGCTTCCTTTTCTCTTTTCTTCCGGTGAATACTCATTCCAATTTGATTCCCCTTCCAACATGTCTGTCCATGGCCCCCTCTACTGCCATGATGAGGCCAAATTCAAGTTGGAAGAGCAGCACTTCATATTCAGTCTGAGTAACCTCCAACCCAATGGCATGGACATCGATTACTCTAACTTCTGGTAATTTCTCCCTCCTCCCTCTTTCTCTTTTTCCATTTCCCACTCTGGTTATCCTCTGATCTCTTCTCTTCTCCTCAGCTGCCCATCACCTCCTTCTGGTTCCCCTCATCTTTCCCATTCTTCCATGGTTCTTATTGATTGATTGATTGAGATTTAGTGTGGAGTAGGCCCTTCTGGCCCTTTGAACAACTCTGCACAGCAGCCCAACAATTTAATACTAGCCTAATCATGAGACAACTTACTAAGACCAATTAATCTACGTCTTTGGAATTTTGGGAGGAAACTGGAGCACCACGAGGAAATCCATCCAGTCCCGAGGGGAACGTACAGCCTCCTTACAGACAGCAGTGGGAATTGAACCCAAGTCGCCTGTACTGTAAAGCATTGTATTAACCACAATGCTATGTTGCCTCTTTACTTCTTCACCTTCAATGATCCCCTCTCAGCCTCTTACTTCATCCCCCCCCCCCTTTACCTGCCAACTTGTATTCCCCTCTCTCTCCTCACCTTCTTATTCTGACTTCTTCCTCCTTCCTTTCCCGTCTGGATGAAGGGTCTCAGTCCGAAACAGTGACTGTTCATTCCCCTCCATAGATGCTGCCTGAGCTGCTGAGTTCCTGCTGCATTGCGTGTGTATTGCCCTTTCTCACCCTGTTTCTATAGAATGCCTCACACCTGGTCAGTTCTCCTGCTTCTTTCCCACAAGACATAGGAGCAGAATTCGGCCATCTGGCCCGCCTTTCAATCACGGCTGATCCTTTTTGTTTCTCCTCCTCGACCCCAGTTCTCAGCCTTCTCCCCATAACCTTTGATGCCATGTCCAACCAAGAACCTATCAATCTCTGCCTTAAATACACCCAGTGACCTGGCCTCCACAGCTGCATGTGGTAACAAATCCCACAAATTCACCACCCTTTGACTAAAGAAATTTCTCCGCATCTCTGTTTTGAAAGGGCACCCCTCTATGCTGAGGCTATGCCCTCATGCCTCTACTCTCCCACCATGGGAAACATCCTTTCCACATCTAATCTATCTAGGTTTTTCAACATTCGAAAGCTTTCAATGAGATCCCTCCTCATCCTTCTGAATCCCAGCGAGTACAGACCTAGAGCCATCAAATGTTCCTCTTATGATAACCTTTTCATTCCTAGAATGATCTTTGTGAACCTCCTCTGGACCCTCTCCAATGTCAGCACATCTTTTCTAAGATGAGGGGCCCAAAACTGTTCACAATACTCAAGGTGAGGCCTCACCAGTGCCTTATAAAGTTTCAGCATCGCATCCTTGCTCTTGTATTCTAGACCTCTTGAAATGATTGCTAAAGTGGCATTTGCCTTCCTCACCACCGATTCAACCAGCAAGTTAACCTTCAGGGTGTTCTGCACACGGACTCCCAAGTCTCACTGCATCTCAGATACTTGGCTTTTCTCCCTGTTTAGAAAATAGTCCGCGAAGGCGGGGGGGAGAAGATGGCAGCGTGCGCAGCTCTCTGGTGAGATGATATCATAACAGTAAGTAGGATGCTGTGCACAATTCTGATTTGATGAAGACAGACGTGAGAAGCAGAGGAACATCTGGAGAAATTTCTGAAATGCCCGGTTCGCTGCCACTGCTACTGTGCAATCGAGAATCTCCAGAGGGAAGGCCCCAAAATCTCCGGCTTTGCCTGCTGCTGGCAACCGAGGCTGAGGTCGATGCATTCGGATAGAGATGGTGCTCGGTGCTCGGTGTTGGAGGGCTGATTAGAGCTCGAAGTTTTCGGACAACTCAGAGTCGGACTGTGGTCGGGCATGGCAGGGAGAGTTTTCTTCCTTCTCCCATCTGCATGAGATGTGGAACTTTCGGAGAGACTTTGAACCTTTTTACTGTGCCATGGCCTGTTCTTCATCAAGTTATGGTATTGTTGCACTATTGTAACTACATGTTATAATTATGTGGTTTTTATTAGTTTTTCAGTCTTGGTCTGTCCTGTGTTTCTGTGATATCACACCGGAGGAATATTGTATCATTTCTTAATGCAGGCATTACTAAATAACAATAAAAGAGGACTGTGTGTCCTCATAATCTAACCTAAATTTATTTCTACTACCGAAGTGCATGACAATGCATTTTCCAACAGTGTATTTCATTTGCCACTTTCTTGCCCATTCTCCTAATCTGTCTAAGTCCTTCTGCATCATACATACTTGTTTCATCTGCACTACCTGCCCCTCTACCAACCTTTGAATCACTTGATTAGATTTAAGCATACAGGCTTTTGTCACTCCTCTACTCCAACTCTGCTTTGGAAGTGGTAAACCTCCCCACTTTAGCCCCTCCCCCTTCCCTGAGAAAGGGTTCCTGACCTGAAACATTAATTGGTTTCTTTTCTATGCACGCTGCCTGACTAGCTGATTTTTTTTTTGTTTAAGATACTGAAGGGATTTTGATAAGGGTAGATACTGTGAAAATATTTTCCCTCATGGGAGGATTAGAACAAGACTTCACCCGTTTAATTGGGCAGTGACGAGTATACTACTCTCACTGGGTAGTGAATACTTGGAGTTCTCCACACAGAGGTCTGAAGAGGATATGTCACAGAATATATTTATAGCTGGGGTAGCTTTTCAGACTACAGCGGAATCAAAGGTTGTGAGGTCTACAGGCAGGAAAGGGTAGCTAATCATCGAAAAGAGGAACAGACTCAAAGAATCTTACAGCCCAAATCCACTCATTTGAGAAGGTGAAGGTAAAGCTGAACATCTATCACACAGTACCCTTACATTCACCTTAATGGTATTATTAGCTGACATAAATTAGACTATTATGTGTGTTAATTAGATAATTCATTATTTTCATGATATAATAACTGATAATAAATATTGATGAACAGTAGGTGGTAACAATAATGCAAAGGTGTGGAAGGAGGAAGGGGGATCCATTACATTTTGCTCATTCTGTGCCAAAGGACAAAAAAAAAGGGTAATGACTATGATCCACAAGATAACAAACAGTTAACAGAGAAGTTCACAGTTTCATAGTTAGTTGAATATCTGGAAAATAAGCCTGATTGGCATGAATTTAAGTGAAAGAGAAATAGACAAGATGAATAGCTGAATGAGTTCTCAATATAGTTCAGGTCAGTACCTTAAAGGAATGGAATTTTTGATTTCATTCACTGCAATGACCTTTTATAGTATTGGATACTGTAGTTGTAGCCAATATTTCTCACAGCAAAAAACAAAGTAAGGAACAGTGAAGTCTCAACCTTGTTCTAATATGGGTGTTCTATATGTTGTACTGAACCATAAAATATAGTGGGACATTTTCTAAGATTAGAAACTAAGTGATTATCGATCAGAATGTCATGCTGAAATACTTTGTATGAGGGTGATGGCAAATGTATGTTTGCAACATGAGTCATATACTGATTGCTTTTGCCAAGATCTAAATATTGAGTTGGCAAAGGCTGGGAAGCTGGGAAATGATTGTGAGGTTTGATAACAAAGTGTTACACTTGAGAAAATTCAAAGTCCTCGCAATGTTCAAAGTTCAGTCACTTTGTAGGCACCTGGAAGTAGCAAAGGTAAAATAAGTAATGAAGTAACATCAAATAAGAGAAAATCTGCAGATCATAAACAAGAGAAAATCTGCAGATGCTGGAAATCCAAGCAACACACACAAAATGCTGGAGGAACTCAGCAGGCCAGGAAGCATTTTGTGTGCGTTGCTGAAATATCTGCAGATGTTGGAAATCCAAGCAAAACACACAAAATGCTGGAAGAACTCAGCAGGCAAGGCAGCATTTATAGAAAATGAATTAATATCATCGCCTATTGTTTTTCAATTTTTTGGTAAATGATTCATGAAGCAGGAGTTTCATCTCCTATAACAAGTTATAGCTAAACAGAATATGGCGGCACTGTAAGCAATTAACCCTAACTGTTCTGTCGGGGTTAAAAGATATGAATTTTAATGCACACACATTCAGGGATTATGAGTCCACTCATATCTCCGAAACCTGAGATAAAAGCATACTCCGAGATTAGTTAATATTCATATATTCTGTATGCTCCAGTCCTAAAGAAGGGTCTCAGCCTGAAACTTTGACTGTTTATTCATTCCCTTAGATGCCACCTGACCTGCTGAGTTCCTCCAGCGTTTTATGAGTGTTGACTGACACATTTCCTATAGGTCAACGCATAAATAACATGTTTATTGTTTGCAATGAACTTTTGGACATTATAAAAAATATAAAGTGAAAATTTAGCTTTTTTTTGGAGTGTTTATGTTGTTTAAAATATTATTGGTCGAAGTATCAACGAATCAGATTTTAATCCTTTTGCATGTGATTTAGAAGATAATAAATTTGTAAGGTAACAAACAACATCTCTGCAGTTTTAAACACACTTGATCTGGGCATTGTAATTCCCATTCATTGGATGAAACATTGGGTTGAAACAGATTTAACTCTCAGAAGAGAACCACTGACAACATTCTCTTTGCAGAGTAACACTTCCCTGACTTTTGAATCTGCTTGAGAGTCAGGAGGTCAAATCTGAATTTTTGATTTGCTGATGAGCTCACAGCCCTAAACATCAACTGTTCATTCATTTCCATAGATGCCACCTGACCCGCTGAGTTCCTCCAGCATTTTGCACGTATTGTACTGCATATTTATACGTTATTATTGAAACCATAAGACAGAGGAGCAGAATTAGGCCATTCAGCTCATTGAGTTTTCTGTGTCATGCAAACCGGGCACCACGGTAGAGTAGTTTTTAGCACACCCTATTATAGCTTGGGCTGTTCCAGAGTTCAGAGTTCAAATTTGGCGGCAATCTATAGGGAGTCTGTGTATGTCCTTCTGGTGGAATGCATGGGTTTTTCCCAAGTACTCCAGTTTCCTCCCACAGTCCAAAGACGTACTGTACTAGGTAGGTTAGTTGGTCATTGTAATTTGTCCCATGATTAGGTAAGGGTTAATTGGGATTGAGGGATGCTCGGCCTACTCTGCACTGTATCACCAAATAAAATAAATTTATTTTCCTTCTCTACCCCATTTTCCTGCCTTCTCCGTGGAACCTTTAATGTCCTTACCAATCAAGGGTTAAGGATGACTGTCTTTGTGAAGGCCAGCTAGTTTTAAGTCTTGTGTTGTTGCTCTACGTGCGTCTCCCCACCCTACTTCATCTCACCCTCTCAACATATCCTTTTGATGTTCCCCTCTCCACTAATGCTGCCTGACTTGCTGAGTATTTATTTTTTATCTTCCACTCACACCTTGATATACCACCAAAGCCCTTCCAAAGAAGTTGGGTTCGCTCTGAGCAGCAAGTCTCCTCCAAGTCTCACCCTATTCCAACTTGGAAAAGTAATATTGCTCCTTTATTGTTACTAGACCAAGATCCGGTAACTCCAACCTTTATCACTTAGACTTCAATGGCTCAAGCAAGTGGTTTAACATCACTTTCTGAAGGGCGCTTTGAAATGGCCATTAGGTATTGTTTAGCTATCAATCTCATAAGAAAGTGTAAAACAATCTTGCTTCCCCTTCAAACAAGACAAAATCTGCAGATGCTGGAAATCCGAGCAATACACACAAAATACTGGAGGAACTCAGCAGGCCAGGCAGCATCTATGGAAAAAGATCGAACTGACATTTTGGCCCGAAACGTCGACTATACTTTTTTCCATAGATGCTGCCTGGCCTGCTGAGTTCCTCCAGTATTTTGTGTGTGTTGCTTCCCCTTCAATACAGGGATCACAATTGCCTCAGCATTTCAAGTTGTAGAAACTTTTTCACTACTTTAAAAGTACAAATATCTGTTAAACTTCTAATTGGATTCATGCGTTGCAAATCTATAAAGCACTGGTGTTGTCTCACTTGGAGTATTGTGAGTAATTTTGGGCCCCTTATCTTAAAGAGGACATGCTGACATTGGAGAGGGTTCAAAAGAGGTTCACAAAAATGATTCCAGGATTGAATGGCTTGTCATATGAAGAGTATTTGATGGCTCTGGGCCTGTATTCACTAGAATTCAGAGGAATGAGGGGTGACCTCATTGAATGGTGAAAGGCCTTGATGGAGTGGATGTGGAGGGGATATTTCCTATGGTGGGAGAGTCTAGTACCAGAGGACACAGCCTCATAATAGAGGGATGTCCTTTCAGAACGGGACAAAGTGGTGAATCTGGCTTTGTCAAGGGCAGATCATGCCTTAATTTTTTGAAGATGTGACTGAACACATTGATGAAGGAAGAGCAGCAGATGTAGTGTATATAGATTTCAGCAAGGCATTTGATAAGGTACCCCATGCAAGGCTTATTGAGAAAGTAAGGAGGCATGGGATCCAAGGGGACATTGCTTTGTGTATCCAGAACTGGCTTGCCCACAGAAAGCAAGGAGTAGTTGTAGATGGGTCATATTTTGCATGGAGGTCGGTGACCAGTGGTGTGCCTCAGGGATCTGTTCTGGGACCCCTACTCTTCGTGATTTTTATAAATGACCTGGATGAGGGAGTGGAGGGATGGGTTAGTAAATTTGCTGATGACACAAAGGTTGGAGGTGTTGTGGATAGTGTGGAGGGCTGTCAGAGGTTACAGTGGGACATTGATAGGATGCAAAACCGGGCTAAGAAGTGGCAGATGGAGTTCAACCCAGATAAGTGTGAAGTGGTTCATTTTGGTACGTCAAATATGATGGCAGAATATAGTATTAATGGTAAGACTCTTGGCAATGTGGAGGATCAGGGGGATCTTGGGGTCCGAGTCCATAGGACGCTCAAAGCAGCTGCGCAGGTTGACTCTGTGGTTAAGAAGGCGTACGGTGTATTGGCCTTCATTAATCCTGGAATTGAATTTAGGAGCCAAGAAGTAATATTGCAGCTATATAGGACCCTGGTCAGACCCCACCTGGAGTGCTGTGCTCAGTTCTGGTCGCCTCACTACAGGAAGGATGTGGAAGCCTTAGAAAGGGTGCAGAGGCGATTTACAAGGATGTTGCCTGGATTGGGGAGCATGCCTTATGAAAACAGGTTGAGTGAACTCGGCTTTTTCTCCTTGGAGCGACGGAGGATGAGAGGTGACCTGATAGAGGTGTATAAGATGATGAGAGGCATTGATCGTGTGGATAGTCAGAGGCTTTTTCCCAGGACTGAAATGGTTGCCACAAGAGGACACAGGCTTAAGGTTCTGGAGAGAAGGTACAGAGGAGATGACACGGGTAAGTTTTTTACTCAGAGTGCATGGAATGGGCTGCCGGCAACGGTGGTGGAGGTGGATACAATAGGGTCTTTTAAGAGACTTTCGCATAGGTACATGGAGCTTAGAAAACTAGAGGGCTATGGGTAAGCCTAGTAATTTCTAAGGTAGGGACATGTTTGGCACAACTTTGAGGGCTGAAGGGCCTGTATTGTGCTGTAGGTTTTCTATGTTTCTATGTTTTTTAGTTCTAGTGCAGTTATGGCAGCCTACCTACAGGAAGGATGTCAGAGAAAAGGTGCATGTTGCCAGGTCTTGGGAACCTGAGTTACAAGGAATGGTTGAATAGGTTAGGACTTTATTCAGTGGAGTGTAAGAGAAGGAGGAGATGTCTTATAGAGGTATTCAAAGATTGTGAGGGGTATAGATAGAATGAATACATGCAGGTTTTTCCCCTCAAGTTGAGTGATACTAGAACTAGAGGTCATGGGCTTAGGATGAAAGGTCAAATATTTAAGGGGAATCTGAGGGAAAACTTCTACACTCAAAGGGTGATGTGAGTCGTGAGTTAATGATGCAGCTCTATAAAACTCTGGTTAGGCCACACTTGGAGTATTATGTCCAGTTCTGGTCGCCTCACTATAGGAAGGATGTGGAAGCATTGGAAAGGGTACAGAGGAGATTTACGTGGATGCTGCCTGGTTTAGAGAGTATGCATTATGATCAGAGATTAAGGGAGCTAGGGCTTTACTCTTTGGAGAGAAGGAGGATGAGAGGAGACATGATAGAAAATTCTGTATAATTTTCACACAACTAAACTTTTCTACCAGTATTCATTGCCCACAATGTCTTTCCACCTGCACAGACCCTTTCCCCTATCCCCATACTGAGAAGCATCCTGTGGAACCAGGCCTTAAGCTTTGTATCTCAAAGCCCTACTGTTAGGACCCACTGATAGCCTAATCAACCCTCTCAATGGCTTTTGAACTAGGCTGTAAACTTCCCTAATAATCAGCAATATAGAAGTCTGATGATGAATTTAAAAATGCTAAAAATCAAACAAAAACACACTGAAGTACTATGGGTTAATTAAATGCAATAAGGAAACAAGTTCAAATGAGGAAACCTTTTTACTCTTGTTTACTGAATGTGAGGGCCTCCCATGGCCTACAGATGAAGGGATGAACCCTCCCCTTGGCACACCTCCTTGCTCCATTACTAAATCCTCCAGCATGTCGAGGAGCAAATGGGCCAGCATCCAAATTTGAACTTGAATATTTTTTGGTTAAAGAATGGTGGCCTAAAAGAATAATGGCACAGAAACTGGTGGCAATTTAGCTCAATCATTAATAATGTCCTTAAAGTTAATTGCTTGGATTTTACAGGGGTTGATTCTTCACACTACCAAGTGCTTTTAGGGAGGGGTGCCTAAGATTCTGTTTGCAATATAAAAAGCATGTAAGATTCTGATGTGAAAGACAATTTACATACCAGTAATACACTGCTGCCAAGGTGGAAAGTGCAGAAGCATAGGTGCCAAAAACAGAGGGACTGCAAGAGACAGTAATTAATGCAAAATCTCCTTTGACCTAAAATGATAACTCTTCTTCTACTTCTATAGACCTGCTGAGAGACTTGCGGGCTGCCCCCAGCACACCCTTCCTCAGTACTGATTGTTAATGGTAATGATTGTTAATGGTAGAGTACTGTACAGTTGCACAGTAGTGTTAAGGCTGATTTATACTTCTGCGTCAAATCGACGCCATAACCTACGCAAGTGGCCTATGCGCGTTGTGTGCATTGGAGTGTCTGTGTCGCTCTGCAATTCGGGCACATCGCGCATGCGCACAAACACCTGCCTGTGCAAGGCTTCATGGTCATGGTAGTCTTTCTCGGGGTAAACAAGTTTAAAGGGAGCGTCTTTTTTTGTAAAAGCAAAATGTGTCCTCCAAAATTTCGGAGGTCTGTAAAGCTTTATGGAAAGCATTGCAGCCAGAGTTCCTTCCCTGCCCTTCAGTTGCCCAATGGGAAGCTATTGCAGCATAGGAGGTAATGCGATGCTACCAAGCGGTCTGTGTTTCCACGACGCATAGTTACATTTTGGGAAAGGTGCGCGTCAGGCTACGGCATTGGGATCCACGTAGGCACTGTGTAGGGTTCACAGCAATGCCGTACTTACGGCATCAATTTGACACAGAAGTGTAAATCAGCCTTAACAGTTAGCGCAAGTGCTTTAGAACAGGATTGGGGCTCAATTCCCACTGCTGTCTGTAAGGATTTTGTACGTTTTCCCCATGACCCTGTGGGTTTCCTCTGGGTGTTCAGGTTTCCTCCCACATTCCAAAGATATATGGTTAGGTTTAGGGTTAGTGAGTTGTGGGCATGCTCTGTTGGAGCCAGAAGCGTGGCGACACTTGCAGGCTGCCCAGCACAATCTTCGCTGAATTGATTTCATGCAAACGATGCATTTTCCATAAGAACATAAGAAATAGGAGCAGGAGTAGGCCATCCGACCCATCAAGCCTGCCCCACCATTCAATAAGATCATGGCTGATCCGTCTGTAAACTCAGCTCCATCTACCTGCCTTTTCCCCATAACCCTTAATTCCTTTACTATGTAAAAACCTATCGAACTGTTTCTTAAATATATTTAGTGAAGAAGCCTCAACTGCTTCCCTGGGCAGCGAATTCCACAGATTCACCACTCTCTGGGAAACACAGCTTCTCCTCATCTCCATCCTAAATCTTCTCCCCTGGATCTTGAGGCAATGTCCCCTAGTTCTAGTCTCACCTACCAATGGAAATATTGGTAGGTGAGACTACCCAGTGCGGCCTTCTATATAATTGGTAAGACCCGACGCAGACTGGGAGACCGTTTCGCTGAACACCTACGCTCTGTCCACCAGAGAAAGCAGGATCTCCCAGTGGCCATACATGTTAATTCCACGTCCCGATCGCATTCTGATATGTCTATCCATAGCCTCCTCCACTGTCAAGATAAAGCCACACTCAGGTTGGAGGAACAACACCTTATATTCCATCTGGATAGCCTCCAACCAGATGGTATGAACATTGACTTCTCTACCGTTAATGCCCCTGCTCCCATTCTTACTCCATCCCTTATTTATTTATTGATTTATTTAGTTATTTATTATTTTCCCCTTTTTTTCTCTCTCTGTCCCTCTCACAATTACTCCTTGCCTGCTCTCCATCTTCCTCTGGTTCTCCCCTCCCCCTTTTTTTATCCCCAGGCCTCCCGTCCCATGATCCTCTCCCTTCTCTAGCCTCGTATCCCTTTTGCCAATCAACTTTCCAGCTCTTAGCTCTATCCCTCCCCCTCCTGTCTTCTCCTATCATTTTGGATCTCCCCCTCCCCCTCCCACTTTCAAACCTCTTACTAGCTCTTCTTTCAGTTAGTCCTGATGAAGGGTCTCGGCCTGAAACGCCAACTGTGCTTCTACCTATGGATGCTGTCTGGCCTGCTGCATTCACCAGCATTTGGTTGAATGGAAACAACTTTCCTACTTCTATCTTATCAATCCCTTTCAAAACTTTGTATGTTTCAGTAAGATCCCCTCTCATTCTTCTGAACTCCAGAGAGTATAGTCCCAGGCGACTCAGTCTCTCCTCATAGGTTAATCCCTTCATTCCTGGATTCAACCTGGTGAACCTCCTCTGCACTACCTCCAAAGCCAGTAAATCCTTCCTCAAGTATGGAGACCAGAACTGCACACAGTACTCCAGGTGCAGCCTCACCAGTACCCTATATAGTTGCAGCATGACCTCCCTGCTCTTGAATTCAATCCCTCTAGCAATGAAGGCCAAGATTCCGTTTGTTTTCTTAATAACCGGTTGTACCTGCAAGCCAACTTTTTGCGATTTACTGTATATTTCACCATTGAATTGTACATCTTTATCTTTTATCTTCAATGCAAACAAAGCATTTCACTATATTTCGATGTACAGGTGGTAAACAAATGAACCCGAATCTGAACCCGAGTAAGCCTGAATCCGAGTGTTCCTATATTTTCTGTTTTTATTTCAGGTTAACAACTACTCACAAGGCCTCACGTGGACCAGTTTGTTTGAATTCTGCCAAGTAGGCATTTAAAATACTTGCAAATGGAAAGAAAATCCAAAGTATAAATGGCAGGTGTTGGAAATCTGAAAAAAAGACAAAAGATACTGAGTTTATTTGATGCAGACAATGCATTTTACTGTCTGAATCCAGATCAGCAATGATGCTGCTGAGATTTTTTTAATTCCACTCTGAAAGCTACTGTAATCCTCCACAATCATCTGCCTGTCTCCAAACTGTCTTTATCCTTCCTGGCCAGGTCCCAGCTATTGTGATTGTCACCTTTGTTGCTCAGCACTTTCCTTTCATACTATCAATTCATAAGACTATAAGATATAGGAACAGAATTAGGCCATTTAGCCCATCGAGTCTGCTCCACCATTTCATCATGGCTGATCCAATTTTCCTCTCGGCCCCAATTTCCTGCCTTCTCCACATATCCCTTCATGCCCTGACCAATCAAGAATCTATCAAACTCTGCCTTAAATATTTCTTGGTCCAACAACTCCCCATCCATTCAACCTTCTCTCCTAGATGTAGATACAGATTTATTTATTTTCTTTATTGAGATACAATGCGGAATATGCCCTCCCAGCCCTTCGTGCCGTGCCCCGATTTTTAATTCTAGACTAATCATGGGACAATTTACAATAACCAATTAATCTTCCAGCCGGTACATCCTTAGACTGTGGGAGGAAACCAGAGCGCCTAGAGGAAACCCACATGGTCATGGGGAGAATGTACAAACTCCTTACAGGCAGTGGATGGTAACTGAACTCAGATCGGCTGCACTGTAAAGTGTTGTGCTAACTACTACGGTACTAATGATTGAAAGCGAGGGATGAAAATCAAACCAAAATGCAATGCTGGAGATATCAAATTTAAATGGAAAATACAAGCAATATCTAGCAGGTAAGCTGCATCTATGGGATGTGAGAGCTAAAGCTTCAGATTAAAAACTCTTCATTTGTCTGGGAAGCAGATAAATAGCAGATTCACAGAGCTGACGAGAGTGTGAGAGAGGGTTCATGTCTCTGATAGGACAACTCAGCGTGATGACAGTGATAAAGAGTGCTGAGACAGGAAATAACTGCAACTCCAGGTAACTTTAACACAAATGCTTCTGCACTTATCATTTATATGCATTTGGTTCTATTATTTGAGCTTTACTTGTGTGAGAGATACTCTTTATTAAACAAATGATGAGCAAAGTAGTGTATGTGGCATTAACCCAGATTAAAAATGAGGCCCATATCATTCTGTAATAATTATCACTTCCATGGAATTACAGTGCATTTAATATCCGGTTATTGTGTAACATTAACGCTTACATATTCCATCACGTTGATACCAAAAATATTTGCAAGATTTATCTTGCCCAAATAAAGTTTCAACTCCTACCTCTTTAATTGGACTAGTACTATGTTTAGTTTATGAGTCCAGTGGTTACTTTTAAGAGTTCCCCAGGGCAAAGGATATAAATTCAAATAATAAATTAACTTCAGGATTTGAAAATCTAATCTCAGTAACAGTGCCTACTGTATCATTACTCAAGAAAAAATACCATAAGATCATAAAAAATAGGAGCAGAAAGAAGGCCATTCAGCCCATCGAATCTGCTCTGCCATTCAAACACGGCTGTTTTATTTTCCCTCTCAGTCCACTCTCCTGCATTTTCCTCACAGCTTTTGATGTTCTTACTGATCAAGAACCTATCAACCTCTGCTTTAAACAGACCAAATAACTTAGCCTCCACAGCCATCTGTAGCAATGAATACCACAGCTTCATCACCCTTTGTCTAAAGAAATTCCTCCTCATCTCCGCTCTGAAGGGATGTTCTTCTATTCTGAGCTTGCTCCCTCTAGTCCTAATCTCCCCCACTATTGGAAACATCCTCTTCACATCCACTCTATCCAGGCCTTTCGGTATTTAGTGGATACTTAATTAATTGATTTTCAGGGAAGAAACTCTCCCACCCTTACCTGAACTCAACTGCTTATGAACGAAAAATGATATTAAATCAATGGACAAGTAAAGAGCTGTACTGCCAAGGAATAAAATTAAACTGTGTGATTGTATTAGTGTTCCTTAGTATTTCTTTCATCTTCAACCAAAATGTGAAAACTTTCACTTCATAACCTACATACTTGTTCAAAAACATTATAAACTACCACATTCAGGTATTCTAATGCATCTCCTGAGCTTCCTTGTATGTCATTTCCTGCCAGGAATTGCTTTCACTTTATAATGTGTTATAACCTACTAAAATAACTGAGATGAAAGGGGATTTGATTTAGATACTAACAATTGGTGCTGGAAACACTTAATTAGCATCTGTGGGGAAAGAAACTGAGTTCTGGTCAAGGATCCTTCATCAGAGTTGGACAAATGGGAATACAAATTCCTTTCATATTGTGAGAGTATGGAAGTGGTGGTGGGGGGGGGGTAGAAAATGGAATGGTTAATACGGTGACAATCTTAAGTTTTAGTTTTGTTCTGCTGATACTTTATCTGAATCTGAAGGTTCTGGTTTTAAGGACAAGCAACAGTGTTGAGGATATGCAACTGATATACAGAGATGGGAATAGAGGTCAGATGTTGCATTGTCTCTGGCCCGTCGTCATGCCTGATGAACTGCCTACTTACGAATAGTGTTCATTGTGAAAACAGCCATCATCCAGCACAACTGGCAGATGCAAAAGATGGTGGGAGAAACAGGTTGTTTACCACAGGATCTGCTACACCTAGAAGAGGAAATAAAAGTTCATCAGCAAAGGTTGTTATTATGGGTAAATATTAGACCATAGCACACAGGAGCAGAACTTGGGCATTCAACCCATTGAGTCTGCTACACTATTCCATCATGGCTGACTTATTATCCCTCTCAAACCCATTCCCTTACCTTCTCCCTGTAACCTTTGATGCCCTTACTAATGAAGAACCTGTCAACCTCTGCTTTAAATATACCCAATAACTAGGCATCCACTGCCATCTATTGGCAATAAATTACACAGAATCATTGGTACCAATGACATAGGAAGGAAAACCAAAGAGATTCCGAAATGAGAATTTAGAGAGCTAGGTACAAAGCTGAGAAGCAGGACCTCCAATATAGTAATTTCTGGCTTGCTGACTATGCCACGCGCCAGTGAGGGTAGAAACAGGATGATTTGGCAGATTAATGTGTAGCTGAGAAGCTGGTGCAGGGGGGAGGGCTTCAGTTTCTTGGATCATTGGGATCTCTTCTGGGGGAGGTATGACATGTTCAAAAGTGATAGTTTGCACCTGAACCCAAGGGGGAACCAATATTCTCGCAGGCAGGTTTGTTTGAGCTGTTGGAGAGGGTTTAGACTAAATTGGCAGAGGGAATGGGAACTGGAGTGAAGGGACACAAGATGAGACAGATGGTAAAAAAAGCAAAGATAGCATGCAGTCAGACTGCCAGGAAGGGCAGGGAGATGATAGGACAAAACTGCAGCCAGCAAGATCAGTACCAGTGCATTAGGGATTCAGAATCAAAAAGGGTAGCAAATACAGTACTCAAACTGTTATATCTCAATGCATGGAGTATAAGAAATAAGATGGATCATCTTGTTGCACCATTACAGATTGACAGGTAAGATGTTGTGGCCATCAGTGAATCATGGGTGAAGGATGGTTGTAGTTGGGAGCTGAAAGTCCAAGGTTACACATTGTACTGGAGGGATTAGAAGATAGGCAGAGGAGGTGGCATGGCTCTGCTGGTAAAGAATGGCAACAAATCATTAGCAGGATGTGACATAGGATCAGAAGATGTTGAATCCTTGTGGGTTGAATGAAGAAACTGCAGGGATAAAAAGGGCCCTGAAGGCAGTTAGATACAGGCCTCCCAACAGTAGCACAATGTGGACCACAGATTACAACAGGAAATAGAAAAGACATGTCAAAAGGGCAATGTTATGATAGTCATGGGACATTTCAACATACAGGTCGATTGGGAAAATTAGGTTGATAATGGATCTCAAGAGAGTTTGTTGAATGCCTATGAGATGACCTTTTATAGCAGTTTTGTCATTGTGCCTAATAGGGGATCAGCTATGCTGGATTGGGTGTTATGTAATGAACCAGAGGTGATTAGGGAGCTTAAGGTAAAAGAACCCTTAGGAGACAGTGATCACAATATGATTGAGCTCAACTTGAAATTTAATTGAGAGAAAGTAAAGGCTGACATAGTAGTATTTCAGTTGAGTAAAGGAAATTACAGTGGTCTGAGAGAGGATTTGGCTGAAGTAAACTGGAAGCAGATGCTGGTAGGGATGAGAGCAGAGCAGCAATGGCATGAGTTTCTGCGGAAAATGAGGAAGGTGCAGGATAGATGTATTCCAAAAACAAAGAAATACTTAAATGGCAAAGTAGTACAAACATGGCTGACAATGGAAGTCAAAGCTAATGTAAAAGCAAAAGAGAGGGCATACAATATTAGAGGCATTGATTGTGTGGATAGTCAGAGGCTTTTTCCCAGGGCTCAAATGGCTAGCATGAGAGGGCACAGTTTTAAGGTGCTTGGAAGTAGGTACAGAGGAGATGTCAGGGGTACGTTTTTCATGCAGAGTGTGAGTGCATGGAATGGGCAGCCGGCGACAATGGTGGAGGCGGATACGATAGGGTCTTTTAAGAGGCTCTTGGATAGATATATGGAGCTCAGAAAAATAGAGGGCTATAGGTAATCTTAGGTAAATTCTAAGGTAGGGACATGTTCGGCACAACTTTGTGGGCCAAAGGGCCTGCATTGTGCTGTAGGTTTTCAATGTTTCTACAACAAAGCAAAAAATTAGCTTTTCAAGTACGTAAAAAATGAAAGCGAGATGGAAATGGATATAGGACTGCTAGAAAATGAGGAAGAGAAGTAAATGCAGTTACAATTACAGAGGACAGGTTGCTCAAAAAGCTGAAATGCCTGAGGGTGCACGTCACCCCAACCAGATAAACTTCACCCTAGGGTTCTGAAATAGGTAGCTGCAGAGGCTGTGGAGGCATTAGTAATGATCTTTCAATAATTATTGGACTCTGGCATGGTGCCAGAGGACTGGAAAATTGCAAATGTCACTTCACTCTTTAAGAAAGGAGGAAGGCAGCTGAAAGGAAATTAAAGACCAGTTAGCCTGACCTCAGTGGTTGGGAAGATGTCAGGGTCAATTGTTAAGGATGAGGTGATAAAGTACTTGGTGACACAGGACAAGATAGGACAAGTCTGCATGGTTTTCTTCAGGGAAAATCTTGCTTGACAAACCTGTTGGAATTCTTTGAGGAGATTATACATAGGATAGATAAAGGGGATGCAGTGGATGTTGTATATTTGGACTTTTAGAAGGCCTTTGACAAGGTGCCACACAAAAGGCTGCTTACCAAGTTAAGAGCCCATGGTATTACAGGAAAGTTACTGGCATGCTTAGAGTATTGGCTGATTGGTAGGAGGCAGCAAGTGGGAATAAAAAGATCCTTTTCTGATGGGCTGCCATTGACTAATGGTGTTCTGCAGGGTTCGATGTTGGGACCACTTCTTTTTATGCTGTATATCAATGATTTAGATGGCTTTGTTGCCAAGTTTGCAGATGATATGAAGATTTGTGGAGGGGTAGATAGTGTTGAGGAAATAAGTAGGCTGCAGAAGGAATTAGATAAATTAGGAGAATGGGCAAGAAAGTGGCAAATGAAATACACTATTGGAAAATGCATGGTCATGCACTTCGGTAGTAGAAATAAATGTGCAGACTATTTCCTAAATGGGAAGAAAATTCAAAGAATCTGAGATGCAAAGGGACTTGAGAGACTGTGGGCAGAACATCCTAAAGGTCAACACGCGGGTAGAGTCGGTGGTGAGAAAGGCAAATACAATGTTAGCATTCATTTCAAGAGGGCTAGAATATAACAGCAAAGTTGTGATGCTGATGTTTTATAAGGCACTGGTGAAGCTTTAGCTTGAGTATTGTGACAGCTTTTGGCTCCTTATCTAAGAAAGGATGTGTTAGGATTGGAGAGGGTTCAGAGGAAGCTCACAAGAATGATTCTGGGAAGGAAAGGGTTATCATATGAGGAACGCTTGATAGCTCTGTGTCTGTACTCACTAGTGTTTAGAAGGATAAGGGGTGATCTCATTGAAACCTTCTGAATGTTGAAAGCCCTAGTCAGAGTAGATGGGAAAAGAATGTTTCCCATGGTGGGAGAGTCTAGAACAAGAGGGCACAGCCTCAGGATAGAGTGGTGTCCAATTAAAACAGAGATGTGGAGAAATTTCTTGCGGGGAACTTGTGGAATTGTTACCACAAGCAGCTGTGAAGGCCAGTTCATTGTGTGTACTTAAAGCAGAGATTGATAGGTTCTTGATAGGACATGACATGAAATGCTACAGGGAGAAGGTGAGGGAATGGGGCTGAGGAGGGGAAAAAAGTATCAGCCATGACTGATTGGCAGAGCAGACTTGATGGGCCAAAAGGCCTAATTGTTCTTGTATGTCTTATGGTCTTATGGATTCACCATCCTCTGGCTAAAGAGATTTCTCCTTACCTCTGTCCAAAAGCAACATCCCTCTATTCTGAGGCAGTGCCCTCTGGTCATAGACTCACTCACTCTCAGAAACACCTTCTCCACATCCATCCTATTTGTGCCTTTCAATATTCAATAGATTTCAATGAAATCCCCCTCCTTCTTCAAAACTCCAGTGACTACAGGTCCAGAGCCATCAAATGCTCCTCATACAGGTATGTTAACCCTTTCATTCCTAGAGTCACTCTTGTGAACCTCCTCTGGACCCCCTCCAATGCCAGCTTTTCTTAGGTAAGGGGCCCAAATCTGTTCACAGTGCTCTGAGTGCAGTCTGACCAATGCCTTATAAAGCCTCAGCATTATATTGCATCCTAACACCTTCAACAAAATTTTGGGGAATTTTAATCGGGCCAGTCTGAAAAAGATCACTGAGCAAAAACATCACTAAAAGATTACCAGCAACTAATCACTTGCAATACCAGGGGAAACAACACACTGGACCACTGTTACACCACCATCATTGCTTACCATGCTATTCCACGCCCTCATTTCTGGAAGTCTGATCACCTGGCTGTACTTCTACTCCCAGAGTATAGGCAGAGACTGAAGACTGCAGCATCAGTAGTGAGGACCAAAAAGATATGGACAAAGGAAGCATGGGAGCACCTACAGGACCGCTTTGAATTGGTGGACTGGACTGTATTCAGGGATTCATCTTCGAAACTGGATGAATATGCTGCAGTTGTTATAGACTTCATTAAAACCTGTGTGGATGAGTGTGTGCCTACAAAAACTTACTGTACATTCCCAAACCAGAAGCCGTGGATGAACCAGGAGGTACGTCGTCTGCTGAAGGCTAGATCTGTGGCATTCAAGTCTGGTGACCCAGGCCTGTACCAGAAAACCAGGTATGATTTGCGGAGGGCTATCTCAAGGGTGAAGAGACAATTTCAAATGAGGTTGGAGGCGACATCGGATGTACGACAACTCTGGCAGCATTTGCAAGACATTACTTCCTACAAAGAGAAACACAATAGCATGAATGGCAGTGATGCTTCACTACCAGATGAACTCAACGCCTTCTCTGACTTTCTTGAAAGGGAGAATATAACTACAGCTGTGAAGATCCCTGCTGCACCTGATGACCCTGTGATCTCTGTCTCAAAGGCTGATGTTAGGCTGACTTTAAAGAGGGTGAACCCTCACAAGATGGAAGGCCTGATGGAGTAACTGGTTAGGCTCTGAAACCTGTGCCAACCAACTGCCGGGAGTATTCAAGGACAATATCAACCTCTCACTGCTATGGGCAGAAGTTCTCACTTGTTTCAAAAAGGCAACAATTATACCAGTTTCTAAGAAGAATAATGTGAGCTGCCTTAATGACTATCGCCCGGTAGCACTCACATCTACAGTGATGAAATGCTTTGAGAGGCTGGTCATGACTGGACTGAACTCCTGCCTCAGCAAGGACCCGGACTCGCTACAATTTGCCTATCGCCATAATAGGTCAATGGCAGATGCAATCTCAATGGCTCTTCACACGACTTTAGACCACCTGGAAAACACAAACACCTACGTCAGGATGCTATTCATTGACTATGGCTCAGCATTTAATATCATCATTCCCACAATCCTGATTGAGAAGTTACAGAACCTGGGCCTCTGTACCTCCCTCTGCAAATGGATTCTTGACTTCCTAACCGGAAGACTACAATCTGTGTGGATTGGTGATAACATATCCTTCTCGCTTACAATCAACACTGGTGCACCTCAGGTGTGTGTGTTTAGCCCACTGCTCTACTCTCTCTATACCCATGACTGTGTGGCTAGGCATAGCACAAATACCATCTATAAATTTGCTGATGATATAACCATTGTTGGTAGAATCTCAGATGGTGACGAGAGGGCGTTCAGGAGTGAGATATACCAACTAGTGGAGTGGTGTCGCAGCAACAACCTGGCACTCAACATTGGTGAGGCGAAAAAGCTGATTGTGGACTTCAGGAAGGGTAAGACAAAGGAACACATACCAATCCTCATAGAGGGATCAGAAGTGGAGAAAGTGAGCATTTTCAAGTTCCTGGGTGTCAAGATCCCTGAGGACTTAACCTGGTCCCAACATATCGATGCAGTTATGAAGAAGACAAGACAGCGGCTATACTTCATTAGGAATTTGAAGAGATTTGGTATGTCAGCAAATACACTCAAAAATTTCCATAGATTTACCATGGAAAGTATTCTGACAGGCTGCATCACTGTCTGGTATGGAGGGGCTACCGCACAGGAACGAAAGAAGCTGCAGAGGGCTGTAAATCTAGTCAGCTCCATCTTGGGTACTAGCCTACAAAGTACCCAGGACATCTTCAAAGAGCAGTGTCTCAGAAAGGCAGCATCCATTATTAAAGACCTTCAGCACCCAGGGCATGCCTTTTTCTCACTGTTACCATCAGGTAGGAGGTACAGAAGCCTGAAGGCACACACTCAGTGATTCAGAAACAGCTTCTTCCCCTCTGCCATCCGATTCCTAAATGGACATTGAACCCTTGAACACTACCTCACTTTTTTAATATATATTATTTCTGTTTTTTGCACAATTTTAGATGTATTCAATATACATATACTGTAATTGATTGATTCATTGATTTATTTATTATTTTTTTTTCTCTCTTCTATATTATGCATTGCATTTAACTGCTGCTGCTAACAAATTTCCCGACACATGCCGGTGATAATAAACCCGATTCTGATTCTGATTCTGAATCCTTGCTTGTATTGGTCAAGATACCAGGAAAACATTTTAGCTTTCCTCAAGAAGTTTTCAGAGAATTTTTTATTCAGCCATGTGGCCTCATTTTCGAACTTCATCCAAATCTTAGTACCACATCAGTACTGGGTAAAGATATTTTCCAGTTAGTTTTGGCCCACGAAGGCATCTGCTCGTTATTGATTTTGCACAAATCATTTGACCCAACATCAGGAATAAATTAAGCAAAAGATCAAAAAGGCTGAAAATGAATGATTTTGATGCAATTGATGTCAATGCAGAACGTGCTGTACTTGTAAAAAATCAAGAGGCTTGCCATGAAAGGTTTCCATGAGAGCAAAGTCTTTTAGTTTAGCCTTTTTTCTGGAGTAAGTTTGAAAATACTCTTCAATATCATTTGCTGAAGCATCATGGAACAAAAGCTTTCCTATCATATTTGTGGTGGCCGCCAATTTTGGCTGCTCATGAAGCATCCACAACATAATAGCTTTGTTTCAGAGAATTCCTGTAATATGATAAAGAAGTTGCTGTTTCTTGGTAATGAGCTCCAGTGAACAGGTTGTTTTGTGACACAGAGCTGACTCCGTTAAATTCAATCTGTTCCTTTGAAAGGTCCCGTTCACCTGTTCCCACCAGTTCTTTTGATTTTCCATAGTAGAGAGTGGATTCAATGACTATTTGACAATGGCTTGCAGCTTTTGAGCAATGTAACCTAGCTTGTAGCTTGAGACTTGGCCACCTGCAATGAAGTCGATTTTGTTAGGATTGCAAAATTCTTTATTTTGTGTCAAACAAAACAATTCTGGCTTTGTGTGGGGATGAAAGATTCCCTAGTTTATTGTGTTAACTTGAATGAGGTGAAAAGAAAAGGCCCATATTCACAGAGTCAGGTTGACCTCTGTGGTAAAATGCAAAGACATGAAGCATGACTGAAACAACAGGAATTCTGCAGATGCTGGAAATTCAAGCAACACACATCAAAGTTGCTGGTGAACGCAGCAGGCCAGGCAGCATCTATAGGAAGAGGCGCAGTCGACGTTTCAGGCCGAGACCCTTCGTCAGGACTAACTGAAGGAAGAGTGAGTAAGGGATTTGAAAGCTGGAGGGGGAGGGGGAGATGCAAAATGATAGGAGAAGACAGGAGGGGGAGGGATGGAGCCAAGAGCTGGACAGGTGATAGGCAGAAGGGGATACGAGAGGATCATGGGACAGGAGGTCCGGGAAGAAAGACGGGGGGGGGGGTGACCCAGAGGATGGGCAAGAGGTATATTCAGAGGGACAGAGGGAGAAAAAGGAGAGTGAGAGAAAGAATGTGTGGAGGTGGGGCCTAGCGGAAGTTAGAGAAGTCAATGTTCATGCCATCAGGTTGGAGGCTACCCATACGGAATATAAGGTGTTGTTCCTCCAACCTGAGTGTGGCTTCATCTTTACAGTAGAGGAGGCCGTGGATAGACATGTCAGAATGGGAATGGGATGTGGAATTAAAATGTGTGGCCACTGGGAGATCCTGCTTTCTCTGGCGGACAGAGCGTAGATGTTCAGCAAAGCGGTCTCCCAGTCTGCGTCGGGTCTCACCAATATATAAAAGGCCACATCGGGAGCACCGGACGCAGTATATCACCCCAGTCGACTCACAGGTGAAGTGATGCCTCACCTGGAAGGACTGTTTGGGGCCCTGAATGGTGGTAAGGGAGGAAGTGTAAGGGCATGTGTAGCACTTGTTCCGCTTACACGGATAAGTGCCAGGAGGGAGATCAGTGGGGAGGGATGGGGGGGACGAATGGACAAGGGAGTTGTGTAGGGAACGATCCCTGCGGAATGCAGAGAGAGGGGGGGAGGGAAAGTTATGCTTAGTGGTGGGATCCCGTTGGAGGTGGCGGAAGTTACGGAGAATAATATGTTGGACCCGGAGGCTGGTGGGGTGGTAGGTGAGGACCAGGGGAACCCTATTCCTAGTGGGGTGGTGGGAGGATGGAGTGAGAGCAGATGTACGTGAAATGGGGGAGATGCGTTTAAGAGCAGAGTTGATAGTGGAGGAAGGGAAGCCCCTTTCTTTAAAAAATGAAGACATCTCCCTCGTCCTAGAATGAAAAGCCTCATCCTGAGAGCAGATGCGGCGGAGACGGAGGAATTGCGAGAAGGGGATGGCGTTTTGATAGTGGAGGAAGGGAAGCCCCTTTCTTTAAAAAATGAAGACATCTCCCTCGTCCTAGAATGAAAAGCCTCATGGCGCTGCTTCCTGCACGCATGCAGAACTCGTTGACTTTATTAACTTTGCCTCCAACTTTCACCCTGCCCTCAAGTTTACCTGGTCCATTTCCGACACCTCCCTCCCCTTTCTAGATCTTTCTGTCTCTGTCTCTGGAGACAGCTTATCCACTGATGTCTACTATAAGCCTACTGACTCTCACAGCTATCTGGACTATTCCTCTTCTCACCCTGTCTCTTGCAAAAACGCCATCCCCTTCTTGCAATTCCTCCGTCTCCGCCGCATCTGCTCTCAGGATGAGGCTTTTCATTCTAGGACGAGGGAGATGTCTTCATTTTTTAAAGAAAGGGGCTTCCCTTCCTCCACTATCAACTCTGCTCTTAAACGCATCTCCCCCATTTCACGTACATCTGCTCTCACTCCATCCTCCCACCACCCCACTAGGAATAGGGTTCCCCTGGTCCTCACCTACCACCCCACCAGCCTCCGGGTCCAACATATTATTCTCCGTAACTTCCGCCACCTCCAACGGGATCCCACCACTAAGCATATCTTTCCCTCCCCCCTCTCTCTGCATTCCGCAGGGATCGCTCCCTACACAACTCCCTTGTCCATTCGTCCCCCCCATCCCTCCCCACTGATCTCCCTCCTGGCACTTATCCGTGTAAGCGGAACAAGTGCTACACATGCCCTTACACTTCCTCCCTTACCACCATTCAGGGCCCCAAACAGTCCTTCCAGGTGAGGCATCACTTCACCTGTGAGTCGACTGGGGTGATATACTGCGTCCGGTGCTCCCGATGTGGCCTTTTATATATTGGTGAGACCCGACGCAGACTGGGAGACCGCTTTGCTGAACATCTACGCTCTGTCCGCCAGAGAAAGCAGGATCTCCCAGTGGCCACACATTTTAATTCCACATCCCATTCCCATTCTGACATGTCTATCCACGGCCTCCTCTACTGTAAAGATGAAGCCACACTCAGGTTGGAGGAACAACACCTTATATTCCGTATGGGTAGCCTCCAACCTGATGGCATGAACATTGACTTCTCTAACTTCCGCTAGGCCCAACCTCCACACATTCTTTCTCTCACTCTCCTTTTTCTCCCTCTGTCCCTCTGAATATACCTCTTGCCCATCCTCTGGGTCACCCCCCCCCCGTCTTTCTTCCCGGACCTCCTGTCCCATGATCCTCTCGTATCCCCGTCTGCCTATCACCTGTCCAGCTCTCGGCTCCATCCCTCCCACTCCTGTCTTCTCCTATCATTTTGCATCTCCCCCTCCCCCTCCAGCTTTCAAATCCCTTACTCACTCTTCCTTCAGTTAGTCCTGACGAAGGGTCTCGGCCTGAAACGTCGACTGCGCCTCTTCCTATAGATGCTGCCTGGCCTGCTGCGTTCACCAGCAACTTTGATGTGTGAAGCATGACTGAGCATGTCAAATTAGTGAATAATATTTTGAACAGCTGATGAAAATTCTAAGTGTTGTAAAGTATGAGAAAGAGCATAAGAGTAAATCAGAAATTTATCTGTAAAGAAGCAATGTGAGACTGGATAAAGAACACAGTAACCTTAACTTAAAGTTTATTAGAGGATTAGAGGAGAAGATGGTGGTGCAACGCAGTGCGCACGGCCTCTCCAGTGAATGATATCTGTAATCTGTCAAGTAGGGTACCGTGCACAATTCTGATTTGATGGAGACAGACGTGAGAGTACGGAGGAACATCTGGAGAAACTTCTGAAATGCCCACTTCGCTGTCACTGCTACTGTGTGGTAAACGGAATCTCCGGAGCAGAAGGTCCCGTATCCTCGGCTTTGCTTGTTTCGGCAACCAGGGCTAGGTCGAAGGTGCTCGGCAGAGGATGGCGCTCGGGAGGCGGTATTGGAGGGGCTGGTTGGAGGCTCGAAGTTTTCGGATGGACAGACTCGGTGTCGGCTGTGGTAGGCTGCTTCCAATGCATCGGCAAGTTGACAGTGCCTGGAGGTTTATGGCAGGGAGTTTCTCCCTTTTGCCGGGAACTCGGGAGTTGATCGGGACTTGAGACTTTTTTTTTACCGTGCTCATGGTCTGTTCTTTATCAAAATATGGTATTACTTTGCTCTGCTGTAACTATATGCTATAATTATGCGGTCTTGTCAGTGTTAGTCTTTGGTTTGTCCTGTTTTTCTGTGATATCACTCTGGAGGAACATTGTATCATTTCTTAATGCATGTATGCATTTCTAAATGACAATAAAAGAGGACTGAGTGTTCTCATAATCTAATAATGTCATAAATGGAATAAAATCACATACATCTATGAACACAACTACAAGGAGCACTGTTGTAAGAAAGCAGCATCCATTATCAAGGAGCTCCACCATCCAGGCCATGCTCTTTTCACACTATTACCATCAGGAAAGAGGTATGGGAGCCTTAAGTCCCAAATCACCAGGTTTGGGAACATTTTTTACCCTTCAACATCAGGCTCCTTAACCAGCTCAACTTCACTCTCCTCAACTGTGAATCAATTCCACAGTCTATAGACTCACTTTCAAAGACTCCACAATTCATGTTCTCAGTATTATTCAGTTATTTTTTTTATCTTGCCTTCTTTTGCACATTGGTTGTTTGTCAGTCTTTGGTTGTGTGTAGTTTTCATTAATTCTATTATATTTCTCTGTTCTACTGTGAATACTTGCAGGAAAATACATCTCAGGGTAGTAGGTATGTGGTGACACATAGATACTTAGATAATAAATTTATGTTGAACTTTGAGCTAAAGCTGTGAACGTGAATGTAAGCCTACTGATTTAATACAAATAATAGAGATTTTTAAAACATTATATGCACTTAAGATGGCAAATCATGTGGAGATCACTGGTTGTTGAAAACAGTGTGGTACATTAACTGAATAGAAAGAATGAGTGGCAGCTATGAAGGCCAACCTGCCTTATATGTTAATAGGTGCTAATATAGTTAAGGACACCACTCAAACATATCAGGATGACACAAAGTGCAAATTGCAATAAACCAAGGCTACAATTATCCAAATATTGTCAAAAAATGGATATGCCTGCTGTGTTCTTATAATATTCCCGTCACCCATTTCACAGAACAAAGGGGCGTGTGGTGGTTTTCAAAGTGCTTCCAGAAGGGGTCAGCAAATGCTGGGATCAGAAGCGAAAAAGAAACTGCTAGAAAAGCCCGCCAACCTCAGTTTCCCAGAAATAAAAGTGCAATTTGGACCTTGTTGCCTAGAGGTCTGAATTCACCTGCAAGGTTGTGCTGGAAGGACACTGGTGCTGAGTGCCAAAATATTCTGTGCTCATTGCCTTTCCATTGAAAACATGAAGCTGAAAATGTGTCACCGATTGATCCATACCAGGACTGGGCTTGAGTCTCTACCATGGCTAGTAGGGTTGTTGGTGAAGTGGGCATTGGTGCTCAGCATATGGCAAATGCTTTATTTAGTCATTTCGTAGGTTCTGTGTATGACTGGCAAGCTCACCCACCAATTGTTGCTTCAGGGCAACATCATCCTTTGGTATAAGGTTGAAAAGTCACCAGAGTGCAAGGGAGAGGAACTGAGGGTTGAGGGAAAAAGAGACTGGTATTTCAGAACGCAAACACGAGGAAATCTGCAGATGCTGGAATTTTAAGCAACACACATAAAAGTTGCTGGTGAACGCAGCAGGCCAGGCAGCATCACTAGGAAGAGGTACAGTCGATATTTCGGGCCGAGACCCTTCGTCAGGACTAACTAAAAGAAGAGCTAGTACTAGGCCCGAAACGTCAACTGTACCTCTTCCTAGGGATGCTGCCTAGCCTACTGCGTTCACCAGCAACTTTTATGTGTGTTGCTGGTATTTCAGAATCAGAATCAGAATCAGGTTTAATATCACTGGCATAATGTTATGAATTTTTTTGTTTTGTGACAGCAGTATATTGCAATACATGATTATAAAAAGAACTATAAATTACAGAAGGAAATACATATTAAAAATTAAATAATAGTGCAAAAAGAGAGCAAAAATAATTGTCAGTTTGTGTTCACGGGCTCATTTTCCATTTAGAAATCTGATGGAGGAAGCTGTTCCTGAAATATTGAGTGTGTGTCTTCAGGCTCCTGCATCTCCTTTATGGTAACAATGAGAAGAGGGTATATCTTAAGTGATGGGGAGTCCTTAATGATCCATTTTTGAAGCAATGCTTTTTGAAGTTATCCTCTTTACTGGGGAGTTAGAGCCTACGAAGGAGCTGGCTCAGATTACAACTTCTTGCTGCTTTTTGCAATCCTGTGCAGTGTATCCTCCATGCGAAGACTTAGAATGCTCTGCATGGTACATCTATAGAAATTTGTGAGAGTCTTTGATGGCATTGTAAAGGGTGCAAAAGAGGGTTACCAGGATGCTGCCTAGATAAGAAGGCACGTGCTATAACGAGAGGTTAGACAAACATGGGTTGTTTTATCTGGAGCGATGGAGGCCGAGAGAAGATCTGATAGAGGTTTATACGATTACACTAGACAACAAAGATTTTGTTTCCTGAATACCTTTCGGTGTATCTTATGAATTTTGGGCTGCTAATTATGAACATCATCATGAAATTCCTTATCATGCACCATTTATTAGAAATCACCTATATTTGTTATTTCAGTTCATAATTCAAGTCAGAATACCATGGGAAATAACTTTGCCATATCTAATCTGTCCAAGCCTTTTAACATTCGGAATGTTTCTATCAGATTGCCCTCATTCTCCTGAACTCCAGGGAATACAGTCCAGGAGCTGCCAGATGTTCCCTATACGGTAACCCTTTCATTCCTGGAATCGTTCTCGTGACTAGAACATAGAACATAGAACATAGAATAGTACAGCACAGTACAGGCCCTTCGGCCCACGATGTTGTGCCGACCTTCAAACCCTGCCTCCCATATAAGCCCCCACCTTAAATTCCTCCATATACCTGTCTAGTAGTCTCTTAAATTTCACTAGTGTATTTGCCTCCACCACTGACTCAGGTAGTGCATTCCACGCACCAACCACTCTCTGAGTAAAAAACCTTCCTCTAATATCCCCCTTGAACTTCCCACCCCTTACCTTAAAGCCATGTCCTCTTGTATTGAGCAGTGGTGTCTTGGGGAAGAGGCACTGGTTATCTACTCCATCTATTCCTCTTATTACCTTGTACACCTCTATCATGTCTCCTCTCATCTTCCTTCTCTCCAAAGAGTAAAGCCCTAGCTCCCTTAATCTCTGATCATAATGCATACTCTCTAAACCAGGCAGCATCCTGGTAAATCTCCTCTGTACCCTTTCACTTTGTTGTCTAGTGAATCTTCTCTGAAACCTCTCCAATGTCAGTATATCCCTTCTAAAATAAGGAGCCCAAAACTGCATACAGTACTCCAAGTGTGGTCTCACGAGTGCCTTATAGAGCCTCAACATCACATCCCTCCTGTTATGTTCTGCACCTCTAGAAATGAATGCCAATATTTCATTTGCCTTCTTCACCACCGACTCAACCTGGAGGTTAAACTTTAGGGTATCCTGCACAAGGATTCCCAATTCCATCTGCACCTCTGCATTTTGAAATCTCTCCCCATCTAAATAATAGTCTGCCCGTGTATTTCTTCCACCGAAGTGCATGACCATACACTTTCCAACACTGCATTTCATTTGCCATTTCTTTGCCCATTCCCCTAAACTATCTAAGTCACTCTGCAGGCTCTCTGTTTCCTCAACACTACCCGCTCCTCCACCTATCTTTGTATCATCTGCAAATTTAGCCACAAATCCATTAATACCGTAGTCCAAATCATTAACATATATTGTAAAAAGCAACGGTTCCAACACCGACCCCTGTGAAATCCATTGGTAACCGACAGCCAGCCAGAATAGGATCCCTTTATTCCCACTCTCTGTTTTCTGCTGATCAGTCAATACTCCACCCATGCTAGTAACTCCACTGTAATTCCATGCGATCTTATCTTGCTAAGCAGCCTCATGTGTGACACCTTGTCAAAAGCCTTCTGAAAATCCAAGTACACCACATCTACTGTATCTCCTTTGTCTACCCTGCTTGTAGTTTCCTCAAAACATTGCAGTAGGTTAGTCAGGCAGGATTTTCCTTTCAGAAAACTATGCTGGCTTTGGGTTATCTTGTCGTGTGCCTCTAGGTACTCTGTAATCTCATCCCTAACAATCAATTCCAGCAAATTCCCAACCACTGATGTCAGGCTAACAGGTCTATATTTTCCTTTCTGCAGCCTCCCACCCTTCTTAAATAGCAGAGTAACATTTGCAATTTTCCTGTCATCCGGTACAATGCCAGAATGTATCAATTCTTGAAGATCATTGTTAATGCCTCCGCAATCTCTCCAGCTACTTCCTTCAGAACCCGAGAGTGCGTTCTATCAGGTCCAAGAGATTTATCCACCCTCAGAACATTAAGCTTCCTGAGCACCTTCTCAGTTGTAATTTTTACTGCACATATATCACTACCCTGACACTCTTGAATGTCCAATATACTGCAGATGTCTTCCACTGTGAAGACTGATGCAAAATACGCATTCAGTTCCTCTACATCTCTGCGTCTCTCATTACAATATCTGCAGTTTCATTTTCTATTGGTCCTGTATCTACCCTGAACTCTCTTTTACCCTTATATACTTAAAACAGCTTTTAGTATCTTCTTTGATATTAGTCACCAGCTACCTTTCACAATTCATCTTTTCCTTCCTAATGACCTTCTTAGTTTCCTTCTGCAAGTTTTTAAAAGCTTCTCAATCCTCTATCTTCTCACTAGCTTTGCCTTCTTTGTATACCCTCTCTTTTCCTTTTACTTTGGCTCTGACTTCACTTGTTAGCCACGTTAGTGTCCCTCTTCCATTTGAGAATTTCTTCTCTTTTTGGAATATATCTGTCTTGTACTTCCCTTATTTTTCACAGAAACTCCAGCCATTGCTGCTCTGTTGTCCTTCTTGCTAGTGTCTCTTTCCAGTCAACCTTGGCCAGTTCTCCTCTCATGCCTTTGTAATTTCCTTTATTCCACTGAAATACTGACACATTAGAATTTAGTTTATCCTTCTCAAATTTCAACGTGAAGTCGACCATATTGTGATCACTTCCCTAAGGGTTACTTAACCTTAAGCGCTCTTATCACCTTCGGATCATTGCACAACACCCAATCCAGCACAGCCGATCCCCTAATTGGCTCAACAACAAGCTGTTCTAAACAGCTATCCCTTAAGACTTTGTACAAATTCTCTGTCTTGAGGTCCATTACTGGCCTGGTTTTCCCAATCCACTTTCATGTTAAAATCCCCGACAATTATCATGACATTGCCCTTCTGACATGCCTTTTCTATCTCCCGATGTAATTTGTAATCCACATCCCAGCTTCTGTTTGGAGGCCTGTATACAACTGCCATTAGGGTCCTTTTACCCTTGTCATTTCTTAACTCAACCCATAGTGACTCTGCACCTTCCAATCCTTTGTCATCCCTTTCAAATGATTTAATATTATTTCTTATTCACAGGGCCACGCCACCTCCTCTACCTACTAACCTATCTTTCAGGTACACTGTATATCCTTGGACATTCAGCTCCCAATAGCAGCCATCCTGTAGCCAAGTTTCAGAGATGGCCATGATGTCATACTTGCCAAAATGTAGCTGAATTTCAAGATCGTCCATTTTATTTCTTACGCTTATGTTTAGCAAGGCATTATGTGAGGAAAGTGGAAGTATGTGGACATTGTGTAAGCAGAGGGGATCAGTTAGGTTGCCCATTTGACTCCTGATTTAATTGCATCAGCACAACATTGTGGGCTGAAGGGCCTGTTCCTGTGCTATATTGTTATATGATCGATGTTCTAACATGACCAATGAAACAGGCCCAAATTTCACATCTCCATTCCATTATCACAGCGGACCCCAACCACTGGGCCGCAAAGCACGTGCTACCGGGCCGTGAGGAAACAATATGAGTCAGCTGCACCTTTCCTCATTCCCTGTCACACACTGTTGAACTTGAACATAGGGTTGCCAACTGTCCTGTATTTGCCGGGACATCCTGTATATTGGGCTAAATTGGTTTGTCCCATACGGGACCGCCCTTGTCCCGTATTTCCCCCGTTAAGGTAGAGTGTTCCTATGAAACCTTTCATGCCGAAATGGCGTGAAGCAAAGAAGCAATTACCATTAATTTATATGGGAAAAATTTTTGAGCGTTCCCAGATCCAAAAAATAACCTAACAAATCATACCAAATAATACATAACACTGAAAATAAATAGCACTAACATATAGTAAAAGCAGGAATGATATGATAAATACACAGCCTATATAAAGTAGAAATAATGTATGTACAGTGTAGTCGGGAAGATGAAGGCAAAACCAATTTGTGGGGGAGAAATTGGCACGTACGCACATGCGCACATCGCATGTTACGCATGCACACACAGGTGCCCGCGCAAGGCTTCATGGTCATAGTAGTCTTTTCCTGGGGTAATGTGTCCCGGGATTTGACTGCTACTTTTGTTCCTTATTTGGGAGTGAGAAAATTGGCAACCCTAACTTTAAAAGACATGTTGAGGTGAGTTTAAACCTACTTGAACACCCCCCGGTCAGCCGGTCCGCAAGAATATTGTCAATATTAAACCGGTCCGCGGTTCAAAAAAGGTTGGGGATCCCTGACTGATCACATTCAATCAGTGGGGAAAATAATGCCTAATGATCCCACTGCCTCACATTTGCAATGACTGCAGCCGTACTAACACATTGCAGCCCTAATCAACCGCAGATCTTGCTATGCAACTATAAAGCAGAATAATACAGGAGAGACGATAGGGCTTCTTGAGGACCTGCCCTTGATGGATATTTGGTAGATTGTTGCTATTAAAGGTCTTTTCAGTTGCTTCTGAAAACCTCTAATAAAATCAAAGATAAAATACACTCAGCGGCCACTTTATCAGGTACAACTGTACAATTGCTTGTTCATGCAAATATATAACTAGCCAATCATGAGGCAGCAACTCAGTGAAAAAAAGCAAGCAGACATGGTAAAGAAGTTCATTTGCTGTTCAAACCAAACATTACAATGGGGAAGAAATTTGACCTCAGTGATTCTGACTGTGGAATGATTGTTGGTACCATATGGTTTGGTTTGAGTATCTCAGAAACGGCTGATCTCCTGGGATTTTCACACACATACCGTTCTCTAGAGTTTACAGAGAATGGAGTGAAGAACAGAAAAAAACATCCAGCGAGAGGCTGTTCAATGTCTTGTTAATGAGAGAGGTCAGGGGAGAATGGCCAGACTGGTTCAAGCTGACAGGAAGGTGACAAGTAACCACACATTAAAACATGATGTGCAAATAAGCACAACACGATGAACCTTGAAGTGGATGGACTACAGCAGCAGAAGACTATGAACCTACACTCAGTGGACACTTATATAAGGAACAGGAAGTCCCTAAGAACCATAGAACCATAGAACCATAGAACCATAGAACCATAGAAACTACAGCACAGAAACAGGCCCTTTGGCCCTTCTTGGCTGTGCCGAACCATTTTCTGCCTAGTCCCACTGACCTGCACACGGACCATATCCCTCCATACACCTCCCATCCATGTATCTGTCCAATTTATTCTTAAATGTTAAAAAAGAACCCGCATTTACCACCTCGTCTGGCAGTTCATTCCATACTCCCACCACTCTCTGTGTGAAGAAGCCCCCCCTACTGTTCCCTTTAAACTTTTCCCCCCTCACCCTTAACCCATATCCTCTGGTTTTTTTCTCCCCTTGCCTCAGTGGAAAGTGGTCACTGAGCGCATTCTCCTGAATTTACATTTTCATCTACATCAGTGATGGCATCCAAAACAAATGCTGCAGGAAGTTGTAAACTCAGCCTCCCTTGCACCAAGGATATCTTCAAAAGGTGATGCCTCAAAAAGGCAGTATCCATCAGTAAGGACCCCAATCACTCAGAAATTGGTCTCTTCTTATTACTACCATCAGACAGGAGGTACAGGAGCCTGAAGGCATACACTCAGTATTTTAAGAACTGCTTCTTTCTTCCACCATCAGGACAATGAACCAACCCATGAACACTACCTTGCTATTTTTGCATTCTGTTTGCACTTCTTCTTTATGTACTTATTCTTACATATATATTTCTTATTATAATTTTATAGTATTTTATGTATTGCATTGTACTGCTGCCTCAGAAGAACAAATTTCACAACATATGTCAGTGAAATTAAACCCAATTCTGATTCAGAAATAGATATGAATACATTTCATATTTCATGCATCAACTAAGCCACAGCTGGTGTAAATTTGTGGGGCCAGATGTGAGGTGTATCCAGCCCCTCACTTCAACATGATTGAACTCCACCTCTAAAGTCAGTAGTGAGCTCACTGGCAAATCAAAGGTTTGGCTCTGACCTGCTGACTCTCGCACAGATGCAAAAGTCATTTAAGTGTTACCCTGCAAAAAGAAAATTGTCAGAGGTCACTTCTGAGGATTAAGTTTCTTTCAACCCGGTGTTTCATCCAATGAACAGAAATTGCAATGCTCAGACCTAGTATGTTTAAAACTGCAGTGGTGTTGTTTGTTACCTTACTGATCCTTTATCATCTAAATCACACGCAAAAAGGATTAATATCTGATTCACTGTTATTCTTATCAGTGATATTTTAGCCTCCATAACCACTCAAAAAAAAGCAAAATTTGCACTTTTTTTATATAATGTCTAAAAGTGCATTGGAAACAATAAACACATTAGTTTTGTGTTGTAATATGGGAAATGTGTCAGTCAACACACACAAAATGCTGAAAGAACTCAGCAGGTCAGGCAGCATCTATGGATAAACAGTTGACGTTTTAGGGCCGAGACTCGTCTTCAGGACTGGAAAGGAAGGGGTAAGATGCCAGAATTAAAAAAGGTGGGTAGAGGGGAAGGAGGACCAGCTGGAAGCTGACAGGTGAAGCCAGGTGGATGGGAAAGGTAAAAGCCTAGTGAAGAATGTGTCAGTCAGCTTGCTTACAGAGACCTCCCAAAAAGAGCAAAATGAGCCTAGCCAGGTAGTTTAATTTAGCATTGTTTCTTAAGTGACAAACATTGGTCATGTGATTGAAAATAATTTCTTTATTTATCTTTGAAGCAGTACTTAGATCTTTTATTTTGCCTGAGGGAACAGGCGATATCTTGGTATATTGTCTCATTATCTCAGAGACAAGAGTACCTCAACAGAACCCAGACTAGAAGAATTATGTAATAATGCAGTTTGTTACTCTAGGCAACATTCTTTGTACAAACATTGTATAATAATCATAATTATGATTGCACTTCTTTGTTAATTAGTTATTTGGCCCTACCCATTCCAAACTGAACTGCTCAAAAAGTTGCTGCCTTTTCAGTTTTGGCTTGATTAGATTGTCTGGAACTGACAGAAATAGAAATGGGAGCTAGGGTTGCTCTTTCACCCTTTGGATTATTTGGAATGATTCAGAAGATTTATATACTTGATATCTGCTGCAGAACAGAAAACATTACTGAGCCCCTGTAACACATACAAAATGCTGGAGGAACCAGGCAGGCCAGGCAGCATCTATGGAAAAGAGTACAGTCGACGTTTCGGGCTGAGGCCGTTCAGCAGGACTGAAGATGCTCCATAGATGCTGTCTGCTCTGATGAGGTTCCTCCAGCATTTTGCATGTTTTGCTTGGATTTTCAGCATCTGCAGATTTTATCTTGTTTGTCTTTGAGCTCCCTGTTCATCTTTCTTTTACCTGTCACGGCCAGAGCATACATTTTACGGGAGTAGGTAACTCTGAATGGCATTGAATCTCAAGATGACTTGTGACCGGGGTTATTCATGTAATTTACTGTGAAGTTGTCAATGATATTTCTCACTGTTACCCTAGTGGCTGCCTTTGCTTTTTTACCACCAAAATAAGAGCCTTCTGAGTTTATCCAGTGCCTTTGCTGAATCTTTTACCATCAATCTTTTTCCAAAGTGCGACCTAGCCTGGGGATTAGAAGATTGTGTATGTGGATAGGTGGGAGGGAGGAACAAGGGTTTGTTTTGCTATTTTGCTGCTTGCTGTGTTCTGCGTTGTTCTGACATGCATTTTAGATGTAAACCTTTGTGTGTGTTGGTTGTTAACACAAACAACATATTTCACCGTATGTACACTTGATAAATTAACTTGAATCTTGAATCTTGAACTTATCAAGAATAATCAATAGAAAGAGAAATGAAGTTAATGATTCAGGTTAGTAATCTCTCTCTCCCTCCCTCCCTTCCTCCCTCTCCCCCTCTCCATATGCTGCCTGACTCTATGTAACTCACCAGCATTTTCTGTTCCTATTGCTTTTCTTTTGCTCTTCACATAGACCAGCTCATTATTGGGGCGTTGTTTATTGGACTTTTGCCCCTTCAAGCATTTGATCCATGTTCCAAACCACAAAGAATTCCCTCATAAAGAAAAATTCACAGTAACTTTCTGATCTATCACTCATTATAGAAATTCTAATGGAGAAACTATGCACTCCTTTTTATCGTTCAGCGCAAACACTAAGATTGATTGACTGGAGAAGGTTGAAAGTTTTCTGTATGTGAAGTATTTATGTTTCAGTTTTGAGAAATATTGTTTGATTATGATGATTTAGGCGATAAAATAAAGGTCATATGAGGAACGTGAAAACAAATATTCCACTCCTTCCACATACTGAACAGTAGGCTATTTTCCTTGTACTGTGCTTTTTATTAATTAAACTAAGTAGTTTCTAATCCACACATTTTTTTTATTCCTTGCCAAATACTCAACCCATTGTATGATTGTGCTGATTTTCCATGAACTCTCGACTTCTGCTTGCCTTCTTGTTCATAGACAGTGGGATTCTTTTTTTGCTAAACAGAGATTATGGTTCTGGCATCCCTTCCTCCATACATACTCATCTATGAATAATTGTAGTTCAATCTAAATTCTGGTCAGATGGACACTAGACTCCATAGTTAGAGGAATGTTCAGTATGTAATTCAACCCACGGAAATTTCATGTGCATAACTGATAACGCCTTGTTCTGTTATCTTTTACGGACCATAAAACGGCATAAATGAGAGCTGCCCTCCAATCAGATACTTTGACTTGAAAAGAGCGCAGGTCACAGAATCAGGGCCGTGATGTCAAACTCCATGCCTACAAATCCCATTAAAGGGCATGTACAGTGGAGGAACTGGAGAAGAAGAAAAAGACAACAGGACCTAATTATAGAACACTATTGTCATTGTAAAGTGTCTCACAATTTAACAGGAATTGAGGATCAAGGATCATGGCTGAAGGAGCAACTTTAATTGGCATATATATTTGTGTATATTGGAAATTTGCTGTGGTGTGTTGGTCAATACAAAACATGCAATAAAACAATAGTATTCAACAATTATAAAGAAAACAGAAGTACATATAAATTGTAAAAACCTCATAAAATTAGTGGTTAAACGATAGATATGGAATAAAATATGGAAAAATAAATAAATCCCAGCATGTATTTACAGCTTTATATAAAAAGTAGTTTAAAGTGCAGTACAGTGTTGGGGGTAATAGATCGTAGGGTTTGGTGGGGTACTAACTAGAATAGTTGAGCAGAATGCCTGGGGGAAGAAACTTTTAAGATGGCATGAAGTTTTTGTTTTAATAGTTCTAGAAACATAGAAACTTAGAAAAACTACAGCACAATACAGGCCCTTCGGCCCACAAAGCTGTGCCAAACATGTATTTACTTTAGAAATTTCCTAGGGTTACACATAGCCTTCTATTTTTCTGAGCTCCATGTACCTATCCAGGAGTCTCTTAAAAGACCCTATCATATGCACCTCCACCACTGTCACTGGCAGCCTATTCAATGCACTCACCATCCTCCGCTCCACCCCTGACATCTCCTCTATACCTACTTCCAAGCACCTTAAAACTGTGCCCTTTCATGTTAACCATTTCAGCCCTGGGAAAAGGCCTCTGACTATCCACATGATCAATGCCTCTCATCATCTTATACACCTCTATCAGGTCTCCTCTCATCCTCGGTTGCTCCAAGGAGAAAAGGCGAAGTTCACTCAACCTATTCTCATAAGGCATGCTCCCCAATCCAGGCAACATCCTTGTAAATCTACTCTGCACCCTTTCTATGGTTTCCACATCCTTCCTGTAGTGAGATGACTAGAACTGAGCATAGTACTCCAAGTGCGGTCTGACCAGGGTCCTATATAGCTGTAACATTACTTCTCGAATCTTAAACTCAATTCCACGGTTAATGAAGGCCAATGCACCATATGCCTTCACAGAGTCAACCTGTGCAGCAGCTTTGAGTGTCTGTGGACTCAGACCCCAAGATCTCTCTGATCCACCACACTCTCAAGATTCTTACTATTAATACTATATTCCGCTTCACCGACCAGTGCTTTCTAAAGGGAACTTTTGGAAAAGGCAGATAGCAGAGGTGGGGAATGTCCATAATGACTTTCTCTTCTCATTTCTTTATCCAGGACACACTCAGTCCTGTAGTGATGGTAAACTGCAGCCAGCTCGCCTGACAGTTCACGGTGTTCTAGGTTAATTGTGAAAGGATGCTGTACCAAACCAGATAGTAATGATTGATGTGAGAATGCATGCTATTGTTGTCCATGCAGATTTATAATATGGAAGGAAACATCAAACCCAAATGGATCAAGGACAGTGAGGGTGGACAGACGTGCTTGGAAATGGAGGCTGCCATTTTGTGGAGATGTCTCACATCCTCCATTTTTTGTATTAGTTGCTTGGCTTGATCAGTGTTTTAAAGAAGACACAATGATGCTTCAAGGAATCTGCTGGACTAGAGATCTTTTCTGAATAAGAAGTTATTTGCGACATGTTCTTTGGCTGGATATAATGCTGGTTTCTGACTGTTGGAGTCAGTATCTGCTTTGAGTGAAGCAAGTTCATGCTGATTGAGAGCAAAGAGCCATGTGTAACCCAGGTTAATTAAACCCAAAGATGTAATGTGAGAAAGCTCTGCCTGTGGAGAGATGAAAACAAGGTTTACTGATTTTAAAGAAAGAGAATTTGAAAAAAAACACTATGTGAGAGGAGGCGTGGCTGACGCAGAGTGAACAAGGAGAGAAACGCAGCAACGATTAGAAGCTGAAGACATGAACTGTTAAGAGTGGAATTAGTAGTGAGTACCTTTACCCTACTAACTTGAAAACCTCAGGGGAGAGACAATAGCATAAAAGGTTTATTGAAGCTTTGGTTATAGCACACAGTAGCTATAACGAGACAATATCGGCAGAGATGAGTGTCCAACATCCCTACTGTGTAGTCAGGAACTAGTTCTGTAAAATCATACCGAAGGATTTCGTCAAGTTTTTGTACGAGTTTGTAAACTGACTTGCCGTTGATGATAAACTATTTCATTCCAATGAACCAAGGAATAAGAAGGCAAGCTACCCAAGATTCAACGAACTAGCGTGAGAACGAAATGTGTAATAGACAATAGACAATAGACAATAGGTGCAGGAGTAGGCCATTCGGCCCTTTGAGCCAGCACCGCCATTCACTGTGTTCATGGCTGATCATCCACAATCAGTATCCAGTTCCTGCCTTATCCCCATAACCTTTGATTCCGCTATCTTTAAGAGCTCTATCCATCTCTTTCTTGAAAGTATCCAGAGACTTGGCCTCCACAACCTTCTGGGGCGGAGCATTCCATATATCCACCACTCTCTGGGTGAAAAAGTTTTTCCTCAACTCCATTCTAAATGGCCTAACCCTTATTCTTAAACTGTGGCCTCTGATTCTGAACTCACCCATCAGCGGGAACATGCTTCCTGCCTCCAGCGTGTCCAATCCCTTAATAATCTTATATGTTTCAATAAGATCCCCTCTCAGCCTTCTAAATTCCAGAGTATACAAGTCCAGTCGCTCCAATCTTTCGACATATGACAGTCCCGCCATCCCGGGAATTAACCTTGTGAACCTACGCTGCACTCCCTCAATAGCAAGGATGTCCTTCCTCAAATTTGGAGACCAAAACTGCACACAATTCTCCAGGTGTAGTCTCACCAGGGCCCTGTACAGCTGCAGAAGGACCTCTTTGCTCTTATACTCAATTCCCCTTGTTATGAAGGCCAGCATGCCATTAGCTTTCTTCACTGCCTGCTGTACTTGCATGCTTGCTTTCAGTGACTGATGTACAAGAACACCTAGATCTCGTTGTACTTCCCCTTTTCCTAACTTGACTCCGTTTAGATAATAATCTGCCTTCCTGTTCTTACCACCAAAGTGGATAACCTCACATTTATCCACATTAAACTGCATCTGCCCACTCACCCAGCCTGTCCAAGTCACCCTGCATTCTCATAACATCCTCCTCACATTTCACACTGCCACTCAGCTTTGTGTCGTCGGCAAATTTGCTAATGTTACTTTTAATTCCCTCACCTAAATCATTAATATATATTGTAAACAGCTGCGGTCCCAGCACTGAACCTTGCGGTACCCCGCTGGTCACCACCTGCCATTCCAAAAGGGACCCGTTAATCGCTACTCTTTGTTTTCTGTCAGCCAGCCAATTTTCAATCCATGTCAGTACTCTGCCCCCAATACCATGTGCGCTAATTTTGCCCACTAATCTCCTTTGTGGGACTTTATCAAAGGCTTTCTGAAAGTCCAGGTACACTACATCCACTGGCTCACCTTTGTCCATTTTCATAGTTACATCCTCAAAAAATTCCAGAAGATTAGTCAAGCACCATTTCCCCTTCATAAAACCATGACAACTCGGACAGATCCTGTTACTGCTATCCAGATGTGTCATAATTTCATCTTTTATAATTGACTCCAGCATCTTTCCCACCACCGACATCAGGCTAACCGGTCTATAATACCCTGTTTTCTCTCCTCCTCCCTTCCTGAAGAGAGGGACAACATTAGCCACCCACCAATCCACAGGAACTGATCCTGAATCTATAGAACATTGGAAAATGATTACCAATGTGTCCACGATTTCTAAAGCCACCTCCTTAAGTACCCTGGGATGCAGACCATCAGGTCCCGGGGACTTATCAGCCTTCAGACCCAACAGTCTACCCAACACCATTTCCTGCCTAATTCCTGCCTATAAATTTCCTTCAGTTCATCCATTACCCTAGGTCCTTTGGCCACTGTTATATCTGGGAGATTGTTTGTGTCTTCCCTAGTGAAGACAGATCCAAAGTACCTGTTCAACTCGTCTGCCATTTCCTTGTTCCCCATAATAAATTCACCCATTTCTGTCTTCAAGGGCCCAATTTTGGTCTTAACTATTTTTTTTCCTTCTCACATACCTAAAGAAGCTTTTACTATCCTCCTTTATATTCTTGGTTAGTTTACCTTCGTACCTCATTTTTTCTCCGCGTATTGCGTTTTTAGTTACCGTCTGTTGCTCTTTAAAAGTTTCCCAATCCTCCAGCTTCCCACTCGGCTTTGCTATGTTATACTTCTTCTCTTTTATTTTTATACTGTCCTTTACTTCCCTTGTCAGCCATGGCCTCCCCTTACTCCCCTTAGCATCTTTCTTCCCCTTTGGAATGAACTGATTCTGCACCTTCCACATTATTCCCAGAAACACTTGTCATTGCTGTTCCACTGTTATCCTTGCTAGGATATTGTTCCATTAAACTTTGGCCAGCTCCTCCCTCATAGCACTATAGTTCCCTTTGTTCAACTGTAATACCGACACTTCCGAGTTTCCCTTCTCCCTCTCAAATTGTAGATTAAAACATCATATTATGGTCACTACCTCCTAATGGCTCCTTTACCTCGAGGTCCCTGATCAAATCTGGTTCATTGCACAACACTAAATCTAGAATTGTTCTCTCTGGTAGGCTCCATTACAAGCTGTTCTAAGAATCCATCTCGGAGGGACTCCACAAACTCCCTTTCTTGGGGTCCAGTACCAACCTGATTCCTCCCGTCTACCTGCACAATGATGCAGAGGATTTAATATGGTTGGGTGCACAAGTTTATTTTCATTCGAAGAATCCCACTTTGATTTTCTGCAAGAACTGATTATTTTTGCAAAGATTTTGATAAGTTACTGACTGAGATTTACTTTGTTTAAAAATTGTGATGTTGGAGAATTGTTATGAAAGGAGTTAAACTGTGTATATATATAATATTTGAATTTGAATTTAAACTTGTAGATATACTGCCTGGAACTGAAACTGAAGTTAACTATAGTATAATACTTAATACTTATATTTAGTTTTCTAACTAACTAGGGATAAGCAAAAAGAAAAGTTTAGTCTTTAAACTTTTAAATAGGATAAACACTAGATCTAATTAGTTAGAGAGATTAGAGTAATAAAGGAATCACACAGATTCTAATTAAAAAGGAATTTGTTGTGGTTTGATATCTAAGATTTGGAACCTAAACAGAATGTTGGAATTTTGAATTGCTCTTGCTCATATAAATATTTTGTACATATTTTTTTCTTATAAACAAAACTTATCTCCAGAAGTGTGTGGTTTCTATTCATTGTCTCCTTCCGATACCTAGAATCTTCTGATGGCCTTCTAGCACCTAGTGTAATTGGATTTTCTCAAAGAGTGCGGCGACTAGTCACATGTGATAAGATGGGTGCTACGCAGGTGTTACACATGAATTACCAATTGTCACTTGCAGAGAGGATGGCATTAATGGAGCAGAGCCAATAAAAAGGTGTTAAAGGTCAGGCGCGTGACACTGGAATGCAACATTTGAATTGATAAGAAATGAATATACAAGAGGACACTTCGACTTTGCTATGAGCAATAACTCTGGAGAATCACCATCGCCAGGAAGAACCCCCATGCCAGGGGCTGGGAGAAGAAAGGATCGATCGTTTGGCCAATGGAGATCCCCTATTTCGGTGTTATAAATTGAAAAAGTTGTCTAAGTGAGTATTGGTACAGGGGATACAGTAGAATTCATGTTCTATGTTGCTGTCCTGGGACTAACTTAGTTACATTGTTATTTGTGCAGAGATAATAAAGTGTGAACTTCGATGAATTACAAGTTGCATAGTAAATTTCCTAACCTAGTTCTGTGCACAAGCAGTCAATGCCATGACAGCAGTGTGGAAGTGCACCAGTATGTTCTGGGGAAGATGGAATTTTACCCACGGCCACAAAAGTACATCCTCTGCTGAACCTTTTCGTTAATGAAGGAGATATGGTTCTCTCACATGAGGTCCTACAAAACAATGATGTCCAAGAACCTGAGCGTTGAAATGGTGCTAACTGTACAGTTGCTAATGATAAGTAGATGGAGAGGAGAGACATTTCTCCTGAAGTCGGTATCAAATGAGGAGTATACAGTTTCATTCGAGGTCCATCATGATACCCATGATGTAGACAAACTACAAGAAGGTTCCTTCCTCAAACAAGCAGCTAAGCCACTTATAGCAAAGTGTGAGGTAGTTAATCTTAGGAAGATGAAAAAAGGAGGATTTTTATTTCATATTAGGGAAATGAGCAGAAGAGAATAACATAGATCAGAAAATGTAGATGAACAAGTTACTGAAAGTAGCTTTGCAAACTTATTTGACTGTGGATACTCTGAAATTATTATAATAAGTAACAATATATTAGAAATTTACCTTGTAAAATAAGGTCTCATATTTTCCAATTTCATCTGTACACCAGGAATGTCTTCAAAGCCTGTTGATAAATCAAAAACCTTTAGCAATTTGGTTGACAATTTTACTTTTTTGCGAATCTGTCCTGGACAGAGCACCACAAGGAGAGCTCTGAATTAGAGAGTTTCTTCCTATTAAAATGCAAACAATGGTTATAAACGACAATGACCAATTTCAGAGTAACACACACAAAATGCCGGAGAAACTCAGCAGATCAGGGAGCATCTATGAAAAGGAATAGAGCCAATGTTTCGAACTATGAAAGTTTCAATCCAAAATGTCATCTCTTTGTTTCTCTCCATAGATACTGCCTAACCTGTTGAGTTCCTCCAGCATTTTTTTGTGTGTTATTCAGGATTTCCAACATCGGAAGAAACTCCTGTGCTTGTGATAATTTTGATTTCCTTTGCATGGTTTTCATGGCAAATTATAATTAAAAGCAACAGAAACATACAGATAATGGCTTGTTTTACTTCTTTGAACAAGTGTCACTTCAGATTGAAATTTTCAATAAACTATCATATCTTTTCAATTATTCCAAAGAACTAAACTATAAGACAATGATTTGCTGTGCCTTTGTCCTGTTTTCTACAGAGGCAAGAGTATTCCAATGACAGTGACTTGGCAACTTTCATGCATTCTGTAAGATAGTGCTTCACACACTCTGGTTTATTTTTGTTTTTTCAATGTGGTCAGTTCCATGAAGTCCATCATTTAGTGGCTAACCCTAACTATCTTTAGGTCAAGCATGGAATGATTGCTGGGAAGTGTAGAAAGTCTGGATTCACATACAGATTTCCTATACAGAATGACATTACTGTACTAGATGGGTTTTACAATGGTCTTGCAGTTTTATTATTTAATGAGCCAAATTTCCCAGCTGAAGTATCTCTAGATCATTCATCTCAGCTGCTATTTTCCTCACAACATAAGCACTGTCATAGAAAAGTACAGAACAAAGACAGGTTCTTCGGCCCATCTAATCTATGTTGAACCATTTGAACTGCCTGCACCAGGATCATAGCCTTCCTCACCCCTATCATCTATGTACCTTTCCAAACTTCTCTTAAACACTGAAATTGAGGTTGCATGCACCACTTGCACTGCCAGCTCATTTGACACTCTCACAACCCTCTGAGTGAAGGAGTTTCCCCTCATGTTCCCTAAACTTTTCAGTTTTCACCCTTAACCTATGACCCCTGGTTGTAGTCTCACTCAACCTAGTAGAAAAAGTCTGCTTGTGTTTACCCTATCTATACCCCTCATAATTTTGTATACCTCTATCAAATATTTCAAAAAGGACAGGGAGGGAGACAAAAGAGGTAGGGGATTGGCATTACTAATCAGGGATAATATCACGGCTGCAGAAAAGGAGGAGTTCATGGAGGGATTATCTACTGAGTCCTGTGGGTGGAAGTCAGAAACAGGAAGGGGGCAATAACTCTACTGGATGTATTTTTATAGACCCCCCCCAATAGTAACAGAGACATCAAGGAGCAGATTAGGAGGCAAATTCTGGAACAATGCAATAATGGGGTTGTTGTGATGGGTGATTTCAACTTTCTTAATATTGACTGGCATCTCCTTAAAGGAAGGGGTTTAGATGGGGTGGAGTTTGTTAGGTGTGTCCAGGAAAGTTTCTGACACAATATGTAGATAAGCCAATTAGAGGAGAGGCTGTACCTAATCTGGTATTGGGAAATGAACCAGGTCAGGTGTCAGATCTTGGAGGTAGTGATCACAACCTTTATCATAGCGCTGGAGAAGGATAGGAGCAAACAATTTGGGAAAACATTTAATTGGGGTAGGGGAAAATATGATGCTATTAGGCAGGAACTTGGGAGTATAAATAGGGAGATGTTCTCAGGAAAACGCACGGCAGAAATATGGCAAATGTTCCAGGAACATTTGCATGGCATTCTGCATAGGTACGTTCCATTGAGGCAGGGAGAGGATGGCAGGGTAAAAGAACCATGCCATACAAAGGAGGTGGAAAATATAGTTAAGAAGAAAAGAAAAGCTTACGAAAGGTTCAAGAAACTAGGTACTGTTACAGCTCTAGAAAACTGCAAGGTTGCTAGGAAGGAGCTTAAGAATGGAATTTGGAGAGCTAGTAGGGGCCATGAGAAGGCCTTGGTGTGCAGGATTAAGGAAAACCCCAAAGCATTCTACAAATACGTGAAGAGCAAGAGATGAGCCGTGTGAGAATAGGACCAATCAGGAGTGATAGTGGAAACATGTGCAAAGGAGGCAGCAGAGGTACTTAATGAATACTTTGCTTCAGTGTTCACCAGTGAAAAGGACCTTGGCAATTGTGGGGATGACTTACAGTGGACTGAAGCACTTTAGTGTATAGAAACTAAGAAACTACTGTGTGAAGCGAGGGAGGAGATTGCTGAGCCTCTGGCAATGATCTTTGCATCATCAATAGGGACAGCAGAAGTACCAGAGGACTGGAAGGTTGCAGATGTTGTTCCCCTGTTCAAGATAGGGAGTTGAAATAACCCAGGAAATTATAGACCAGTGAGTCTTACTTCAGTGGTGGACAAGTTGTTGGATAACATCCTGAGAGGCAGGATTTATGAGTACTTGGAGAGGCATAATATGATTAGGGATAGTCAGCATGGCTTTCCCAAGGGCGGGTCATGCCTTACAAGCCTGACGGAATTCTTTGAGAATGTAACAAAACACATTGATGAAGGTAAAGCAGAGGACGTAGTCTACATGGATTTCAGTAAGGCATTTGATAAGGTTCCCGTTGCAAGGCTCATGCAGAAAGTAATGAGGCATGGGATCCAAGGAGACCTTGCTTTGTGAATCCAGAATTGGCTTGCCCACAAAAGGCAAAGGGTGGTTGTAGTTGGCCTGAGTTCTGCATGGAGAACAGTGACCAGTAGTGTTCCACAAGAATACTGGGACCCCTCCTCTTTGTGATTTTTATAAATGACCTAGATGAGGAAGTAGAAAGGGTGGATTAGTAAGTTTGCTGGAGACACAAAAGTTAGGGGTGTTGTTGATGGACTGGAGGGTTGTCATGGGTTACAACGAGACATCGATAGGATGTTGAATTGGGCTGAGAAGCGGCAGATGGACTTCAATCCAGATAAGCGTGAGGTGGTTAATTTTGGTAGGTCAAATTTGGAGACAGAGTATAGAATTAATGATAAGACTCTTGGCAGTGTGGAGGATCTGAGAAATCTTGGGGTCCGTGTCCATAGGACACAAAGCTGCTACGCAGGATGACAATGTTGTAAAGAAGGCATATGGTGTGTTGGCCTTCATCAACCATGGGATTGAGTTCAAGAGCCAAGAGGTAATGTTACAGCTATATTAGACTTTAGTTAGACCCCTCTTGAAGTACTGTGTTCAGTATGGTCACTTCACTACAGGAAGGATATGGAAACTATAGAAAGGGTGCAGAGGAGATTTACAAGGATGTTTCCTGGATCGGAGAGCATGCCTTATGAGAATAGATTGAGCGAACCTGACCTTCTCTCCTTGGTCAACAGAGAATAAGATGTGACTTGATAGAGATTTAAAAGATGATGAGAGGCATTGATCATGTGGATAGCCAGAGGCTTTTCCCCAAGGCTGAAATGGCTAAAATGAGGGGGCATCACTTTAAGGTGCTTGGAAGTAGGTACAAGGGGGATGTCAGAGATAAGTTTTTTACACAGAGAGTGGTGGGTGCATGGAATACACTGCCAGCAACAGTGGTAGTGGTGGATACAATAGGGTCTTTTAAGAGACTCTTAGATAGGTACATGGAGCTTAGAAAAATAGAGGGCTATGCAGTAGGGAAATTCTAGGCAGTGTCTAGAGTAGATGACGTGGTTAGCACAAAATTGCGGACCTAAGTTCTATGTTCTAAATCTTCTTTTAATCTTCTAGTTTATTTAGCTTTGAGCTGCTGGTTTTTTTTATCCCATTAATTCAAATGTGAGTTAGAAGTACTGATAAGTTGTTATTTAACAAGCTGTACTCTATAAGTAGGAGATCCACAAACATTGCTGGAGACTCAGTGTACAATTAGAGCCATTAATGCTGTATTTGTTCATCAAACATGATCCCTCAGTGCTCTGTTGCACCAAATTTATATAAACTTAGCCTTCCAGTGGTTTAAGCTACTTACTTCATAAGCCTTTTCTGGATCTTACACTTGGTACAACTCATGACTACCTTTTGAGCGATCAGTCTATAGTTGTCACAGTCCAAGTGTGATGCCCATTTTAGAAGTTTGCAATATTTGCTAATAACCACAAACAGAAATAAACATCCAGCAGTAAGCTTCAGACACAAGTTAATAGTGCTTTGTTGTCACTTGTTTTGGCAACTGGAAGAAAAGCCTTCTATTTTAGTTTATTAAATGTGTTAAATAAATGACAGAATGGTCAAGCACAGAGAAACAAGTGGTTTCACATATTGAGTAACACACACAAGATGCTGGAGGAACTCAGTAGGTCAGGTGACATCTATAGAGAGGAAGAAGAAGTTGGCATTTTGGCCGAGACCTTTCATCAGTTCTGGAAAGGAAGGTAACAATGTCAGAATAAGAAGGTTTCGGTGAAGGGAAGGAGTACTGGATGGAAGGTGATAGGTGAAGCCAGGTGAGGTGCAAGATAGGTGGATGGGAGAGGGGAGAGGGGAGAGAAGCTGAGAGATGCTAGGGGGAAAAGGTAAAGGGTAGAAGAAGAAGGAATCTGATAGGAGAAGAGGTTCCACTTACTTTTCAGGTCTATGGACTATTTACCATCCAGGGAAAAGACACTTCATTTGTGTCATCTTAAGTATTTTGTGAGTGTGATGAAACAATTCTCAGATGGAAAAGTCTAAACTGGCCATGTTGTCATTGGTTCATCCATTACAGCCAAGTCAATGAGAGAGTTGTTTAAATCCCTGGGTATATATTTTGGATTCAGCGTTGCTTTCCAGTAAGCTTATTGGCAGGGCACAGGTAATACTGTAACATTGACATGGTTTGCTGTAATGTTTCATGCATATTTTAATCAGATCATGAGCAGATTTACAATAAGGAGTTAGATTTGAACGTGCCTTGTGGGAATCTAATACAGACTGATTAAGGATAAGTCGATATCTGACTTATGGAAGTCTTTTAAAAACCAGATGGTTAGAGTTCAGAACCAGTATGTTCCTGTGAAGATGAATGACACGGGTAGCATGAGATATTGTAAATTTAGTCAAAAAGGAAAAGGAAGTATACATTAGTTTTAGGAAGCTGAAATCAGACAAAGTCTCTGAGAAATAAAAAATAAGCAGGAAACCAGTCTGTGGTCTTCTCACCTGCAACAATCTTTAGACCAGTTATGGTCCAACCACTTCCATAAGATTTTTTTGTGAATTCATATGTAATATCTTATGTAATACTGATTCATTAAATTTTTGAAAGGCAATAAACTGTAAAACAGTTATGGAATAGACAGGTGATTCAATTCTATTGGTTCCTGTGAGTGTTTCCACATTTTGCCCACATTTCTTAGAGCAATGAGTGTGGAATTGTAAGAGAAGAAGGAGTGCTTTATTTGAGGAACTGGGAAAAGATGTAGAAGCATTCACAGGAACCAGTTTGGTCTGAATCACCAGTCTGTATCATAACTGCTCTCTGGTATTTTGTCTTTTATGCATTTATTCTATCAATATTACATAAGATATCACATGATAAATTCAGGAAAAAAGTGTGAAGGTCATTGGAATCCAATTAATCTAAAGATTGTTCTAAGTGTTGCAGATGAGAAAGCTACAGAGGGTCCTGGTCCAAGCTGAATTAACTTACTTTTAAAATCCCAATTAGCTCCATTTCTCAAGGAAAAGATAATTCCTTGGGCACCACAGAGCTGCAGCAGATAGTGTGATACTATTACAGCTTGGGACGTCAAAGATCAGAGTTCAATTCTGGCCTCTCTGTATGTCCTTCCCGTGGAAAGTGTGGGTTTTTTCCCCCAAGTTATCTGGTTTCTTCCCACAGTCCAAATATATACTGGGTGGGTTAATTAGTCATTGTTATTGTCCCGTTAATAGTTTAGAATTAAATCGAGGTTGTTGGGGGTTGCTGGGTGTCACAGTCGGAAGGGCCTTTTCCGCACTGTACCTCTAAATAATTTTTTAAAATTTAAAATCCTTGGTAACTCCCTTCTGGGATGGGGAGGTGTTTGATAACAACAGACAACAAAGATTTTGTTTCCTGAATACTTCTGGGTCTATCATATGGATTTTGGGTTGCTGATCATGATGTTGCTTTCTTCCATCTCCTTTCTTATATTAGATTTTTGATTTAATCTGTCATCCATTTATTCTTTGTACTTTTATCTTTTTTGGGTATCACTGACTTTGCTGATTCTACCAAGGCTTCCTTTAGAGAGTTGAACTTCATTTCTACCTGATTGCTATCATCTTCAACAGATTCTATTTCTAGACTTTGAAATCTATTCCTTACGTCAATTGTAAATTTTTGTCTTAAGTCTTCTTTAATTAATTGTGAGTAGTCAAGGGATTTTTCAGGTTTTTCCTTCTTTAGTTTTTTAAGTTTTACTTTTACATGACATATTACTGGATTATGGTCACTATTACAGTCTGCACCTGGATATGTTTTGCATTGAGTCACTGAGCTTCTAAATCTTTGGTTTATAGTAATAAAGTCAATTTGATCTCTGGTGTTATCACCTGGACTTTTCCAGGTCCAGAAGCATCTTGAATGGTTTTTAAAGTATGTATTCATAATAGTCATAGTCATAGTCATAGTCATAGTCATACTTTATTGATCCCGGGGGAAATTGGTTTTTGTTACAGTTGCACCATAAGTAATAAATAGTAATAAAACCATAAATAGTTAAATAGTAATATGTAAATTAGGCCAGGAAATAAGTCCAGGACCAGCCTATTGGCTCTGGGTGTCTGACCCTCCAAGGGAGGAGTTGTAAAGTTTGATGGTCACAGGCAGGAATGACTTCCTATGACGCTCTGTGTTGCATCTCGGTGGAATGAGTCTCTGGCTGAATGTACTCCTGTGCCCAACCAGTACATTATGTAGTGGATGGGAGATATTGTTCAAGATGGCATGCAACTTGGACAGCATCCTCTTTTCAGACACCACCATCAGAAAGTCCAGATCCATCCCCACAACATCACTGGCCTTACGAATGAGTTTGTTGATTCTGTTGGTGTCTGCTACCCTCAGCCTGCTGCCCCAGCACACAACAGCAAACATGATAGCACTGGCCACCACAGACTCGTAGATCATCCTCAGCATCGTCCGGCAGATGTTAAAGGACCTCAGTCTCCTCAGGAAATAGAGACGGCTCTGACCCTTCTTGTAGACAGCCTCAGTGTTCTTTGACCAGTCCAGTTTATTGTCAAATCGTATCCCCAGGTATTTGTAATCCTCCACCATGTCCACACAGACCCCCTGGATGGAAACAGGGGTCGCCGGTACCTTAGCTCTCCTCAGGTCTACCACCAGCTCCTTAGTCTTTTTCACACTAAGCTGCAGATAACTCTGCTCACACCATGAGACAAAGTTTCCTACCGTAGCCCTGTACTCAGCCTCATCTCCCTTGCTGATGTATCCAACTATGGCAGAGTCATCAGAAAACTTCTGAAGATCACAAGACTCTGTGCAGTTGTTGAAGTCCGAGGTGTAAATGGTGAAGAGAACGGGAGACAAGACAGTCCCCTGTGGAGCCCCAGTTCTGCTGATCATTCTATCGGACACACAGTGTTGCAAGCACATGTACTGTGGTCTGCCAGTCAGGCAATCAAGAATCCATGATACCAGGGAAGCATCCACCTGCATCGCTGTCAGCTTCTCCCCCAGCAGAGCAGGACAGATGGTGTTGAACGCACTGGAGAAGTCAAAAAACATGACCCTCACAGTGCTCGCTGGCTTGTCCAGGTGGGCGTAGACACGGTTCAGCAGGTAGACGATGGCATCCTCAACTCCTAGTCGGGGCTGGTAGGCGAACTGGAGGGGATCTAAGTGTGGCCTGACCATAGGCCGGAGCAGCTCCAGAACAAGTCTCTCCAGGGTCTTCATGTTGTGGGAGGCCAATGCCACCAGTCTGTAGTCATTGAGGCCGCTGGGGTGTGGCGTCTTCGGCACAGGGACGAGGCAGGACGTCTTCCACAGCACAGGAACCCTCCAGAGCTTCAGGATCAGGTTGAATACATGGCGAAGTACTGCACATAGCTGAGGGGCACAGGCTTTGAGCACCCTGGTACTGACACCATCCGGTCCTGCAGCCTTGCTTGGGTTGAGACGTTTCAGCTGTCTTCTAATGAACTGATTATTCATCTTTCACTATTCTACACATTTCTTGCCTCTTTCATTTCTTTCCCCTAGTCCAAATTTTCCAATGGTATTTCCATCAGCACCTTGTCCCACTTTAGCATTTAGATCTCCCATGACGATAACAATATCTTGAGATTTGCATCCATTCTTTGCTTGTTCAAGCTCTTCATAAAATTTATCTATATCCTCATTTGTTCCATCTTTTGTTGGTTCATATATCTGTATAATTGCTAAATCAAATGGTTGTCCTCTGAATCTAACAAGGAGCACTCTTTCTGATATTGTCCAATATCCTAAAACACTTTTTGCCATGTTTTCATCCATAAGAATTCATACTCCATTAGTATGGGATGTTCCACAAGAATAAATTAGTGTTTTATTTCTAATCTGACATGTTCCAGCACCTGTCCAATGAACTTCGCTAATTCCCGTGATGTTAATCTTTAGTCTTTCCATTTCATTTATCACATTGTCCAATCTTCCTGCTTGGTATAGGGTTCTTACATTCCAAGTGGCAATAATTTTCTTTTGTGTTACTTGAATTTTATGAAAAGTAGCTTGATGACGGTCGGGGATCCCCTGCTGCCCAGAATCAACCTTAGCGAGGAATTGTCTGTTGTTGTGCATTTTGTGAGTTTGACCATGGTTTTCTTAGCAAATATATTCTAGGAAATTTAGTATCTAGCAATGGTGGTTTGCTATTGTCTTCCATTGGGCGAACTAAAGAAATCACCATTTCTCTTCCCAAATGATCATCCACCTGTACTGTAGCCATTGACATTTGAGGTCCTAGCTCATCCGCCTTCTCCGTCATAAGTTCAGTTACTGAACCTGCCGGATCTGCCGTTGGCCTTCGGTCGTATCCTGAGCAGGAACCCTTGCAGGTGTTACCGTTACGGGCCAGAGTTGCCCTGACAGCAATGAATGACTGAGGGGTAACTCCACTTCCCCTAGGCTCTGAAAGTCCCCAATCAGAGCCTCATCACCAGTTGCAGTTTAGAGTCATACCCAGGACTTTTTGAATTTTATGAGCAGTAGCTTGATAACGGTCGTGGATCCCCTGCTGCCCAGAATAATATCAGAAGAGATGAAAAAATCAGTATTTATCACACTTCCTAAGAAACCTGGAGCAGTAGAATGTGAATTACATAGGACCATATGTTTAATGAGTTGTATCACTAAGATACTTCTAAGAATTTTGATGACAAGAGCTAAAAGTAAGATACAAGCTGAAATAGGTAAAGAATCATGTGGTTTTGTGAAAGACAAAAGTACAAGAAATATGATATTAATGTTACTATCAGAATGAACTATTCTAGTGCAAAAAGATTTGTTTGTTTGTTTTATCAACTACACAAACGGATTTGATAAAATGAAACACAGTAAGTTATTTGAAATATTACAGGAAACTCTAGATCTAGATTCGAAAGACCTTCGCCTAATCAGAAATCTGTACTGGGAACAAACTGCCGCTGTAAGAATAGATGGAAAAGTGAGTCAGTTTACGAAAATCAAGAGAGCCACTAGACAAGGGTGTGTTTTCTCCCCTGATTTGATTAATGTGTACAGTGAAACAATATTACAAAAAATAAGAGACATCTGGGGTATCAAAGTTGGCAGTGAAAACATCAATAACTTCAGATATGCAGATGACACTGTGTTAATTGCAAGTATGGAGGAAGAACTACAAAACTCATTTGATACAGTTGTTGAAGAAAGTGCAAAAATGGGTCTATCTATCAATTGCAAAAAGACAGAATGTATGGTGATATCCAAAAAGAAGGAGAATCCTATCTGCAGGCTGAGAATAAATGGGGAAGACATAAAACAAGTACAGAACTTTTGCTACTCAGGAAGCTGAGTGACATCAGATGGCAGGTGCGATATGGACATCAAAAGAAGAATAAGGAAGGCAAAGGACAGAATTACGAGAATGAAGAGTATACTGACCAACACTAAAGAAGGCATGACAGCCCGCCTCAGAGCACTGAGATGTTACGTTTATCCAGTTATGTTATATGGCTCAGAATATTGGACAATATCTAGTAACATGAGGAAATGAATTGAAGCTGCAGAGATGTGGTTTTTGAGGAGGATGCAAAGAACAACGTGGACAAAACGAGTATCTAACGAGGATGTCATGAACAGAGCAAGCACAAAAACAGAATTGATGTATGAGATCATGAAAAGGCAACGTGACTTTATTGGACATGTGATTCGGAAAGAGGAGTTAGAATGCACGGTGATTATGGGAAAGATTGAAGGAAAGAAAGCAAGAGGAAGGCAAAGACAAATGATGATGGAGACAGCAGCCAGAGAACTGGAAATGAGTACCAATGAATTGATCCACTTGACCGGAAACAGGAATGTGTGGGCCATGGCAGTCAAAGCTCAAACTGGGCATGGCACCTGATGATGATGATGATGAGCTCTGTCTTTAATACCATCATTCCAAATAAACTGATTCCTAAGCTCCAGAACCTGGGCCTTAGCACTCAGATCTGCAGCTGGAACTTCAACTTCCTCACAGACAGGACCCAGGCTGTAAAAATAGGGGACAAGCTCTCCTCTACAATCACTCTCAGCACTGGTGCCCCACAAGGCTGTGTACTCAGCTCCCTGCTGTACTCACTGTACACCCATGATTGTGTAGCCAAGTTTCCATCGAACTCAATATATAAGTTTGCTCTTGACACAACAATTGTAGGCCGTATCTCGGGTAATGATGAGTTTGAGTACAGAGAAGAAATTAAGAACCTGGTGGCATGGTGGGAAGACAATAACCTATCCCTCAATGTCAGCAAGATGAAGGAATTAGTTGTTGACTTCAGAAGGAGAAGCAGACCACATGGCCCAATTTACATCAGTGGTGCGCAAGTGGAACAGGTCAAAAGCTTTAAGTTCCTTGGGGTCAATATCACAAATGACCTGACTTGGTCCAACCAAGCAGAGTCCACTGCCAAGAAGGCCCATCAGCGCCTTTACTTCCTGAGAAAACTAAAGAGATTTGGCCTGTCCCCTAAAACCCTCACTAATTTTTATAGATGCACCGTAGAAAGCATTCTTCTAGGGTGCATCACAACCTGGTATGGAAGTTGTCCTGTCCAAGACCGAAAGAAGCTGCAGAAGATCGTGAACACGACGCAGCACATCACACAAACCAATCTTCCGTCCTTGGACTCACTTTACAGCGCACGCTGTCGGAGCAGTGCTGCCAGGATAATCAAGGACGTGACCCACCCAGTCAATACACTTTTCGTCCCTCTTCCCTCCGGGAGAAGGCTCAGGAGCTTGAAGACTCGTACTGCCAGATTTGGGAACAGCTTCTTTCCAACTGTGATAAGACTGCTGAACGGATCCTGACCCAGATCTGGGCCATACCCTCCAAATATCCGGACCTGCATCTCGGTTTTTTTGCACTACCTTACTTTCCATTTTTATATTTTCTATTTATGATTTATAATTTAAATTTTTAATATTTACTATCGATTTCTAATCCAGGGAGCGGGAAACACAGAATCAAGTATCGCTATGATGATTGTACGTTCTAGTATCAATTGTTTGGCAACAATAAAGTATAAGTATGATCATGATCATGAAAATCACCATAAAATTTCCCTATCACGCACCCCCTACCCAACCCTCTGTTACTCACTAACTGTGTTCTGTCTGTTATCCAAAAGTTCCAAGAATTTTGTGGTTAGAGCAGGCTGTAAACTTATGCCTATGTTTTCAAAGCAGGAGCAATTAATATAATTTTCATTTCTGTTTACTGAAAATTTCAACCATTTTGCTACTTAGCATTAAATTCATTTACTGTGTTTTGAATGTCTGTTACTGCATCAGAAGAAATTGCATTTTAAAAAAATGAAAAGGTTGTTTTGGCAACTTTCATAGTCAGCCTGGGTCTAAAGAACTTGCGTAGAGATGTTTCAAGTTAAGAGTAGGTTTAACAGCCATGCAAGCACTTCCACTACCATGAATTTCAACACTTGCAGAAAATGCCACCCATTATTCTTTCCTTGAATATAGCAATTAGTGTGCTAAATGTACACATAGGAGAATGTGACTGCAGTTTTCAGCAATGAACACAAATAAGTCCTAAACAAGGACCACAGTATAAATTTTGCATTCTTCTTACAACCCAATTGTTTGTTTTAAGCCATGTTTTCTCACTTTTCATCATATTCTAAATGAATTCACAAGGACAATTATGCCAGTTTAACAAATATTTTGCTGAACTGCCCATACACCCATGTTGCAAATTCCAAGTAAATGTTTACTTGAATACACTAACTCACTTGAACATTTCCACAAGCAATGGACTCACTTTCAAGGACTCTTCATCTCATGTTCTTGATATTTATTGCTTATTTATTTATATTATTGTTTCTTCATTTGCACTTTCCCAGGCTTTTGCACCCTGCTTGAACACCCTAGTTGGGCAGTTGTTCATTGATTCTGATATCGTTACTATTCTATAAATTTGTTGAGTACGTCCACAAGAAAATGAATCTCAAGGTTGTATATGGTGACATATATGTACTTTGATAATAAATATTTACTACGAAATTTGAATATGCTAATTAACTAACTCATTTGTCACTAAAAGAAGCAGAGTATGTCGGAGTTTAAGTTTACCTCAAGTTTGCCCTCAAGTTTACCTGGTCCATTTCTGACACCTCCCTCCCCTTTCTAGATCTTTCTGTCTCTGTCTCTGGAGACAGCTTATCCACTGATGTCTACTATAAGCCTACTGACTCTCACAACTATCTGGACTATTCCTCTTCTCACCCTGTCTCCTGCAAAAACGCCATCCCCTTCTCGCAATTCCTCCGTCTCCGCCGCATCTGCTCTCAGGATGAGGCTTTTCATTCTAGGACGAGGGAGATGTCTTCATTTTTTAAAGAAAGGGGCTTCCCTTCCTCCACTATCAACTCTGCTCTTAAACGCATCTCCCCCATTTCACGTACATCTGCTCTCACTCCATCCTCCCACCACCCCACTAGGAATAGGGTTCCCCTGGTCCTCACCTACCACCCCACCAGCCTCCGGGTCCAACATATTATTCTCCGTAACTTCCGCCACCTCCAACGGGATCCCACCACTAAGCATATCTTTCCCTCCCCGCCTCTCTCTGCATTCCGCAGGGATCGCTCCCTACACAACTCCCTTGTCCATTCGTCCCCCCCATCCCTCCCCACTGATCTCCCTCCTGGCACTTATCCGTGTAAGCGGAACAAGTGCTACACATGCCCTTACACTTCCTCCCTTACCACCATTCAGGGCCCCAAACAGTCCTTCCAGGTGAGGCATCACTTCACCTGTGAGTCGACTGGGGTGATATACTGTGTCCGGTGCTCCCGATGTGGCCTTTTATATATTGGTGAGACCCGACGCAGACTGGGAGACCGCTTTGCTGAACATCTACGCTCTGTCCGCCAGAGAAAGCAGGATCTCCCAGTGGCCACACATTTTAATTCCACATCCCATTCCCATTCTGACATGTCTATCCACGGCCTCCTCTACTGTAAAGATGAAGCCACACTCAGGTTGGAGGAACAACACCTTATATTCCGTCTGGGTAGCCTCCAACCTGATGGCATGAACATTGACTTCTCTAACTTCCGCTAGGCCCCACCTCCCCCTCGTACCCCATCTGTTACTCTTTTTAATGCACACATTCTTTCTCTCACTCTCCTTTTTCTCCCTCTGTCCCTCTGAATATACCTCTTGCCCATCCTCTGGGTCACCCCCTCCCCTCTTTCTTCCCGGACCTCCTGTCCCATGATCCTCTCGTATCCCCTTCTGCCTATCACCTGTCCAGCTCTCGGCTCCATCCCTCCCCCTCCTGTCTTCTCCTATCATTTTGCATCTCCCCCTCCCCCTCCAGCTTTCAAATCCCTTACTCACTCTTCCTTCAGTTAGTCCTGACGAAGGGTCTCGGCCTGAAACGTCGACTGCGCCTCTTCCTATAGATGCTGCCTGGCCTGCTGCGTTCACCAGCAACTTTGATGTATGTTGCTTGAATTTCCAGCATCTGCAGAATTCCTGTTGTTAGAGTATGTCGGAAATGCTCTGCAGGTCAGGCAGCATCTGTGGAGGGAGAAATAGAGTTAATAATTCAAGACTAAGACCTTTTATCAATCCTGAAACATCAACTCCTTTTTGCACTCCACAGATGCTGCCTGACCTGCTGAGCATTTCCAGCATTTTCATTTTTTATTACAGATTTCCAGCATCTGTAATTTGTTGATTTTCAAGTCAATTCTCATGCTGCACTGGCATTCCTTGCAGTTTTGCCTCTGGATATTCTCTCCTGAAGTATCAACAATAAAAACGATCCTTTTCTAAATTTTTATCTCCGTCAAGTTTCAAATGAATAAGAAGAATATATAAGCAGAAATGGAATAACCAACTATAACACTGGACAACAAAGATTTTGCTTCCTGAATATTTTTTGGGTGAATCTTATGGATTTTGGGTAGCTGATCATGAAAATCAGCATTAAATTTCTCTATCACATACCATTTCTTGTAATGGCTTATATCTGTTATTTCAATTCATAATTCGAGTCAATTAAAATGTTGCCCTCAATGTTTTCTATTTTGTCCAAGCATGCCTGGGTATGCTTAGGCAGGCAGATACTGCATGGGAGGACAGGTTTTAGAAAAACAGGACACAGAGTCTAAAGGAAGCAGATGCAGATGCCAAGATGCATGAGCCAGGAATGGAAAATGACACTGATACTGATACAGATGTTGAACCCTTTATGTTGAGTGTGTCACGGTCCAGTCCGTGAAGTCTGCATTCTGGTTCACAGTCCGGTCCGTGGACTCCGAACTCCAGATCTTCCGGCTGTCCCTTGTTTCAGTTGGGCTTAATCATAGGCACCTGATGCTCGACTTGGGGCTAGGAATATAAGTGGCCCTGGGTTCGAGTGTTGGGGCTGGTTTGTCTTGTCAGTATCCCGTCCTTGCCTCCTTGGGTTAAGTCAGGTCGTCTTTGCTGTTACCCTGCAGTTGGATCTGTCCCTTCCTGTACTTGCCTCCGTTGGGTAAGCCAGGCCGTCTTTGCTGTTACCCTGAGGCTGGACTGTTCCCTTCTCTTCCCCTTCCTTCTGAAGTTTTGCCTGTTTCACCGTCAAGTTCTACCACTGGAACGAGACCAGGGCCTTGCTGTGTCAAGATAAGAAACTGTCTATCGTTGTTTGGAACTGTCTCTTTGTGTCCACGCCTTCGCTAGGTAGGTCCAGCCATTTGTCACTACCTTGTATTAGGCACCGTCTCGTTGTGTTCAGCATTCTGCGTATGAGTTCCGGCCCTACGTCCTGATCCCAAGGAGGGGTCCTGGCTCTGCCTTCTGTGTTTGAGTCCCGGCCCTATGTCCTGTTCCCAAGGAGGGGTCCTGGCTCTGTGTTCTGTGCATGAGTCCCAGCCCAACATTCCCAAGGAGGGGCCCCATGCTCCTGTTTCTCAAGTCCAATGCTCCATGTTCCCATGCTCTAGTCCAAGGCTCCAAGCGTCCAGTCCTCATCCAAGGCTCCAAGGTTCCTGTCTCCCAAGACCACGTCAAACCTTCGCCTAGCTCCAGAGTCCGAGCCCGAGTCATGACGCAGGTTCTGGGTCCTTGCCCAGTCTCTGGCTTGGAGTCCATACCCAAGCCTCAAAGAACCCAAGCCTCGTCATGTCCTCGCCTAGTTCCTGGGTCCAAGCCCGAGTCAAGACCCAGATTCTGGGTCCTTGTCCAGTCTCTGGCTCGGAGTCCTAGCCCAGGCTCCTAGTTCCCAGTTCCTTGTCCTGGTCCCACTTTCCTAGCCAAGTCCTAGCCCAAGTCTGTGTTCCTGTCACAGCTCCTAGGCTGTGTCCTGCCCCCGTCCCTAAGCCTAGTCCAGTTCAGTTCCTAGTGGTTCAGTGTCTGTGTCTTGCATTTGGGTCTGCTCCCAGCATTTCCCCCCCCCCCCCACCCCATGACAGAGTGAGCCTCATCTGATAACTCAAACTGAGTGAAATGACCTGGTCAGAGACTTAGGTTTGTCAAAGGCAAAAGCAGAAAGAATTATGGGTTCAAGAATGCAAGGATGGAATCTGCTGTCACCAGGCACAAAAATTTCCGTGAAGAATTTCAATATTTGAGACAGATATTTCCCAGAATAACTGATGCCAAGATTAAGGCAGGCATTTTTTGTTGGTCCACAAATCAAACAGGTCATCAATGACAGGTAATTCAAAAAGCTTCTAGTGGGACTGGAGAAAATCGCATGGAAGGCATTCAAGGATGTTGCTGAAAATTTTCTTTGCAAATACAGAGCAGCAAACTATGTGCAGCTGGTTGATAATATGCTTCAAGCATACAAAACCATGAAGGGCAACTTGTCACTAAAGATTCATTTTCTGCATTCCCATTCATACTTCTTCCCTGAAAATCTTGGCACTGTCAGTAACGAGCAGGGTGGAAGGTTTCTCCATAACATTGCAGTCATGGAGAAATAGTATCAGGGCAACTGGAATCCCTCAATGCAGGCTGATTATTGTTGGATACTTAAGCGAGAAGCCTCAGACACTGAGTACAGATGAAAATCATCATCAAAACATTTTTAGCTTAGTTGAACATTTGCAAAGCATCAGCATTGTTATGCAATTGAATGCATTATATTCAATAAAGATTAATTTCTTGTTTCTCCAAATTTCTATATGATACAAGTGGTCTGAAATTATATTTATGTTCAGCTTCAAGTAGTCTATTGTAAACAAAAAAAATTCCAAGGAAGCAACACTTGCAAAAAAATTTATTGCCCTGTGTAATAGAAAAGAGAACACTATTGGTTGGTTGTAGACATCACTGAGATTACACACAGATTTTCAACCCACAATGAGGGGCATTGATAGGGTGTATTTTTCTCAGGGTTGAGGAATGAAGAAATAAAGGCATAGGCTTAAGGTGAGAAGGAAAAGATTTACTAGGAACCTGAGAGGCAAAGTTTTCAGCCAGTAGCTATTCCGTATGTGGAATGAGCTGCCAGAGGAAGTAACTGAGACAGGTACATTCATTATCATCATTCGGTGCCATGTTGTATGACATGGGTGATCATGGTCTCATAACTATGATTATTCTTGACAAATTTTTCTGCAGAAATGGTTTGCCATTGCCTTCTTCTAGACAGTGTCTTTACAAGACAGGTGACCCCAGACATTATCAACACTATTCAGAGATTGTCCTCCTGACATCAGTGGTCGCATAACCTGAATATAGATAAATGACCTGGGTGAAAATATAAGTGGTCTAATTTGTAGGTTTGCAGATGATATGTAAATTGGTGGAATGCTGGATAGTGAGAAAGGTTATCAACTGCTACAACAGCAGAAAATTTAGGCAGAGAAATTATAATTGGAGTTTTAACTGGACAAGTATGTGTTGTTGCACTTTGGGAGGTTAAATAAAAATGGAAATGATAAGAAGGAGACAGAAGAGACCGCAGATGCTGGATTCTGGGACAACACACAATTTGCCAGAAGAACTCAGCAGTGTCAGTAAGAGAAAAGGAATTGTCGATATTTCAGGCTGAAATCCTACACCAGGACTGATTTTGGGCTAAAGCCGTGATGCAAGGTTTCAACCTGAAATGTTGACAATTTCTTTCTTTCCACTGATGCAGCTTACCTCACAGAGTTCTTCCAGCAGATTGTGTGTTGCTCCAAGTGGTAAGAAGTTTAGGAGTATTGATGTACAGAGATATATTGGGCTGTGTATCTATAGCTCCCTCAAAGAGACAAAATAATTGTATAGGATGCACACAGCACACTTGCCCTTCATTGGATGGGGCATTGAATCTAATAGAATTGAAATGAATTGACTTTATTACTTACATCCTTCACATACACGGGGAATAAAAATCTTTACATTACGTCTCTGTCTAAATGTGCAATGTGCAATTTACAGATATTTATAATAAATAGTATGTCCAACAGGACAGTCAATATAATGTAGAAATACAATTGTATCAGCATGAATTAATCAGTCTGAAGGCCTGGTGGAAGAAGCTGTCCTGGAGCCTGTTGGTCCTGGCTTTTATGCTGTAGTACCGTTTCCCAGTTGGTAGCAGCTGGATCAGTTTGTGATTGGGGTGACTCGGGTCCCCAATGATCCTACGGGCCCTTTTTACACACCTGTATTTGCAAATATCCTGAATATTGGAAAGTTCACATCCACAGATGTGCTGGGCTGTCCGCACCACCCTCTGCAGAGCCCTGTGATTGAGGGAAGTATAGTTCCCATACCAGGCAGTGATGCAGCCAGTCAGGATGCTCTCAGTTGTGCCCCTATAGAAAGTTCATAGGATTTGGGGGCCCATACCAAACTTCTTCAGCCTTCTGAGGTGAAGGAGGCTCTGTTGTGCCTTTTTCACCACACAGCCAGTATGTAGTCAGGAAGTCATGTTGTAGTCAGATAAAAATTTAATTCGGCATTTGTGGAATATTGTCTGGTCACCAGAATACAGGAAGAATGTGGAAGTTTTAGAAAGGGTGCTGAAGTTCACCAGGGTGTTGCCTCAGTTGGAATATATTAGATGTAAGGAGAGGTTGGAAAACCTTGGGTTGATTTCCCTAGTGTGTCAGAGCTTTTTTTCCCAGTAGGGAAGTGTTAAGTATAAAAGTTGTTTGGTTTAAGATGAGGAGGAAAAAAGGTTAAAGGAGATTAATGAGAAAAGTTTAAATTTCTCTCAGTCCCTGGAATGCACTGATAGGTGAAGTGATGGAAGCAGATACAATCAGTACTTTTAAGAGGCATTTGGTCAGACACATGAACAGGCAGGGAATAGAGAGATACAGATTATGAGCAGACAAATAGATTAGATTAGCATCATTGCTTGTGCAGACATGGTCAGCCAAACGACCTGATCCTGTGCTGTATTATTTTATATCTGGAATCCGAGCACCCTCAAAGTTTTATAGGTCTCCTTCAGTAAGGCCAGTAGAAGGAAAGTAAAATCCATTGAAGTACAGCAGGGGCTCGGTTGAGAAAAATCTCCATTATTCTTCACTATTGAGAAAAATCACGGCTGAGAAAAATCTCCACTATTTCTTAGACAGTGTCAGTACTTTTATAGGTGTGCCAACCTAGACACTTTAAAATGCAGCAACTTTGATTTGCTGAGACAATGGCTGCCTGGCCCCTATGTGACGAGTAAAAACAGAAAATACTGGATACGCTCTGCAGGTCAGGAAAAATAAATACATTATATTTCAAGTCAGAGACCCTTCATCACAACTGGGAGTGAGATAAAGCAAATTAGTTTTACATAGGAGTGAAACTGGGGGGAGGGCGTGGAAAAATACTCTGTTTTCAAAGTAACATTACTTACAAGGTCTTTGTGACCACAACTCCCTGACGTTTACCATAGTCATGGATAGGGATAGGTGCAGAGAGTATAGAAAAGTATTTAGTCGAGGGAGGGCAAAATATAATGCTATTAGGCGGAAACTTGGAAGTTAAATTGGGGACAGGTGTACACAGGGAAATGCACAACAGATATGTGGAAGTTCTTTAATGAGTACTTGCATGGGATTCTGGATAGGAGTGATCCCTGAGGTGGGGGAGTGATGGTCAGGTGAAGGAATCATGGTTGACAAAAGATGTGGAACATCTTGTCAAGAAGAAGAATACATAAGGTTAGGAAGCAAAGATCAGACACATCTTTGAGAGTTACAAAGGTAGCCAAGAGAGAGATGAAGATGGGATTTAGGAGAGATGGAAGGGGCATGAGAAAGCATTGGTGAATACGATGAAGGAAAAGCTATGGCATTCAACACATACGTGAAGAAGAGGAGGATAACTAAAGTGAGGGTTGGACCATTCAGGAATAGAGAGAAACCATGTGCCCAGAATCAGAAGAAGTAAGGAAAGTCCTTAATAAATACTTTGCTTCAGTATTTACCAGTGGGATGGACTTTGACATTTGTGAGAACAGTGTAAAACAGGCTGATTTGCTGCAAACATGTTGATGTTGAGAAATAGGAAGTGCTGGGACTTTTGATAAACATTAGAATAGATAATTCCCCTAGTTCAGATGGGATATACCCCAAGTTACAATAGGAAGCAAGAGAAAATATTGCTGACCCTTTGGCGGTGATCTTTGCATCTGCACTGACTATAGGAGTAATACCGGATGATTGGAGGGTGGCAAATATTATTCCTTTCTTCAAGAAAGGCAATAGGGATAGTAATACGGAATTGTGGACCAGTGGGTCTTATGTTGGTGATGTGCTAACCATTGGAGAGACAGGATTTATGATTATTTGGAGAAGCATAAACTGCTTAGCAATAATCAGCACATCTTTGTGAGGAAAGGTTGTGCCTCAGAAGCCTGACTGAATTCTTTGAGGAAGTGATAAAACAAATTTATGAAGGTAGTGCAGTGGATGTGGTGTATATGGATGTTAATAAAGTTTGACAAGGTTCCCCATGGTAGGCTCATTCATAAAGTCAGGAGGCATAGGATCCAGGGAAAGTTGGCTCTGTGGATTCAGAGTTTGCTTGCCACGGAAGACAGAGGTTGGTAGCAGATGAAATGTATTCTGCCTGGAAATCAGTGACCAGTGGTGTTCTGCAAGGACCTGTTCTGGGCCCCCTGCTCTTTGTAATTGTTATAAATGACTGGAAGGGTGGATTAGTAAGTTTCCAGAATGCAGGATTGTGTTTGTTAGATAGTGTAGAAGGTTTTCATAGGTTACAACCAGACATTGATAGGATGCAGAGCTGGACTGAGAAGTGGCAGATGGAGTTCAATCTAGAAAAATGTGAAGTGATAGACAAAGGAGAATTGATTGATGTTGTTTACTGCCTTGCTAAAATTATTTAATGAATTCGGAGGTTTTTCAGGATATAAAATAAATTTTAGTAAAAGTGAATTGTTTCCTTTAAATGATTCTGTCTCTATATATGATAATACTCCTTTTAAAGTTACAGACTCTTTTAGATATCTAGGTATTATCATTACTAAAAAATATGAGGATCTTTATAAAGCCAATTTTGTTCCCTTAGTAGACTCTATAAAGTATTTATTTAGTAGATGGAGTCCACTTACATTTTCACTTGTTGGTCGTATTCATATAGTTAAAATGATGATTTTACCAAAATTTTTATATTTATTTCGGAATATTCCTGTTTTTGACTAGGAAGTTTTTTGATCAGATTGATTCTATTATTTTACTTTTTATTTGGAATAATAAAAGACCAAGAATTAGTAAATGTCACTTACAAAAATTGAAAAAGGATGGAGATCTTGCTTTGCCTAATCTAAGAATGTATTATTGGGCTGTTAATGTGCGATATATGTCTTTTTGGTTATATTGGGTTGATCAGGGTGATCGGCCAATTTGGGTAGACCTGGAACTGAAAGTTGTAAAACAGTTTTATTTAACCTCGTTATTGGGAGCTCCTTTACCTATGCAATTAGTTAAAGTTGTTAATTTAAACCTATATCCTGTTATTAAGTATTCTTTACAAATTTGGCTTCAGTTCTGCAATTCTTTTAATCTTAAAAAATTTAAACTTTGTAGTTTAATTTACCAAAATTACTTTTTTAAGCCTTCTTAGAGGGATCCAATTTTTTTACTTTGGAAAATTAAAGGTATTAATACTTCTTTGGATTTATTTAAAGAAAATAGATTGATGTCTTTTGAACAATTAATTGATAAATATTCTCTTTCATACTCACACTTTCTGCAATACCTTCAAGTTAGACATTTTTTACAAAAATATTTAAGTAATTTTCCTTACATATTTGAGGCTGACCTGCTAGATACTATTATGAGTATGAATCCTTTGATTAAGGGTTCTATTGGAAGAATTTATAATTTATTATTACAATGGGATAAGCGTCCTTTATCTAAGATTAAACAGGATTGGGAAAAGGAACTTAATTTGACTTTTATGACGGAGGATTGGATGCCGATTTTGAAGTTGGTTAACTCTTCTTCAGTTTATGCTAGCCATTCATTGGTTCAATTTAAAATTGTACATCGTTATCATTTGACAAAGGAGAGACTTTCTAAAATCTTTTCCAATGTTGATAGTCATTGTGATAGATGTAAAACTCAGATAGCTACACTGACACACATGTTTTGATCTTGTTCTATATTGGAACAGTTCTGGAAGTCGATTTTTTCAACAATTTCTAAAGCACTTAAAATTAATTTACAACCTAATAAATTAACTGTGCTTTTTGGAATAATTCCTCAAAATATTCATGGTATTTCTGTGTCTGACCAACATGTTATTGCATTTGTTACATTGATAGCTAGGAGGGCCATTTTGTTGAAGTGGAAGGATACATCAGTTCCCACTTTGTCACAATGGTTCTCTCAAGTGATGCTATGTCTTAGTTTGGAGAAAATTAGTAAGTCGAACCTTTGAACCTTTATTTGATTTTGAGAAAAGATGGGGCTCATTTGCTCGTTATTATTATTTGAGTTAATTGATATAATTTTTCCACGATCTAATTGTAAATTTTTTAGTATATTTTCTTTTCTTGCTGGCGGTTTGATGTTTATTTTTAGAAGCTTTCTGTATGACGCATGACTCCGGGGTTGTACACCTAATGGGTTCTTTTTTTTCCCTCACTTTTCTGCTTGGTAGGTTTTTTTTTGTTATCACAAAATTTTTTTTCAATCTTTAAGATAATGTCTTTTTTGAGACATTGTCAGTGTTGTTACTTCAATGTACTCATGCTATTTTTTCCTGTATAATATAACAATAAAAAGATTTGAAAAGATGTTGTTTACTTGGATTTTCAGAAGGCCTTTGACAAGGTGCCACACATGAGGCTGTTTAACAAGCTACAAGCGGATAGTATTACAGGAAAGATTCTAGCATGGATAAAGCAGCGACTGATCAGCAGGAAACAAAGAGTGGGGAGAAAAGGGAGCCTTTTCTGGTTGGCTGACGGCGATTAGTGGTGTTCCACAGGGGTCTGTGTTGGGAACGATTCTTTTTACATTATATGTCAATGATTAGGATGATGGAATTGATGGCTTTGTTGCAAAGTTTGCAGACGATATGAAGGCAGGTGGAGAAGCAGGTAGTTTTGAGGATGTAGAGAGGTTACTGAAAGACACAGATTAAGAGACTGGGCATAAAAATGGCAGATGGAATAGTGTCAGGAAGCGTATGATCATGCAATTTGGTAGAAGAAATGAAAGGTTTACCTATTTTCTGAATGGAGAGGAAATTCAAAAAACTGAGGTGCAAAGAGACTTTGGAGTTCTCGTGCAGAATTCTCTAAAGGTTAATTTGCAGGTTGAATCTGTGGTGATGAAGGCAAATGCAATGTTAGCATTCATTTCAAGAGGACTAGAATATAAAACCAAGGATGTAATGTTGAGACTTTATAAAGCACTGGTGAGGCTTCACTTTGAGTATTGTCAACAGCTTTGGGCTCCTTATCTTAGAAAGGTTATGCTGAAACTGGAGAGGATTCAAAGTAGGTTCACGAAAATGATTCCAGGATTGAACGGCTTGTCATAGGAACAGCGTTTGATGACTTTGGGCCTGTATTCACTAGAATTCAGAAGAATGAAGGGTTACCTCATTGAAACCTATCGAATGGTGAAAGGCCTTGATAGAGTGTATGGGGAGAGTCTAAGACCAGACAAGGCAGGCTCAGAATAGAAGGGCGTCCTTTTAGAATGGAGTTGAGGAAGAATTTCTTTAGCCATAGAGTGGTGAATCTGTAAAATTCTTTACCACAGGCTGTGGAGGCCAAGTCTCTATATATATTTAAGGCAGAAGTTCATAGATTCTTGATTGGTCAGGGCATGAAGAGTCACGAGGAGAAGGGGGGAACCTGGGGCTGAGACGAAAATTGGATCAGCCATGATGAAATGGCAGAGCAGGCTCAATGGGCCAAAAGGCCTAATTCTACTCCTATATCTTATGGTCTGTTATACACATGAATTTGAAGGCAGAGTACAGGGTTAGTGGCAGGGTTCTGAGCGGTGTGGAAGAATAAGTTTCTCTTCTATAGGTCCCTCAAAGTTGGTGCACAATTTGACAGGGTGGTCAAGAGGCTCATTGGCCTTCTTTAGTCAGGGAATTGATTTCAAAAACTGTGAGGTAATATTGCAACTTTATAAAACTCTGGTTGGAGAACACTTCTAATATTGTGTTCTGGTTGCCTCATCATAGGAAGAATGTGAAAGCTTTAGAGAGGGTGCAGAAATTTACAGAATGATGCCTCACTTAGAAAGCATGTCTTATGGGGGGGGGGTGGGGGCTGAGTGAGCTATGGCTTTCTCTTTGGAGCAAAGAAGTATGAGAGGTGTCTCCATTGCCCAGGGCAGAAACAGCTAATATGAGAGGGCATAATTTTAAAGTGACAGAGAGAAAGTTTAGGGGCGATGCCAGTGATGGATTTTTCACAGACAGTGGTGGGTGGATGGAATGTGTTGCCGGGGTGGTGGTGGGGCAGATATATTAGGGACATTTAAGAGATTCACAGTAGACACATGGATGAAAGAAAAGTGGAAGTCTATGGGAGAGTGAAGGGTGGGATTGAACTTGGAATAGGTTAATAGGTCAGCACAATATCATGGGCTGAAAGGTCTGTACTACCCTTTTTGTTCTATATTCTATGTTCTGTGTAAGGGATAAGGCAGAGAACCAGAGAACTGAACCAGGCAAATTCGTGTCTCAGATTCAATGAGGAGAGGACACTTTCAGGCTGAGGGATATAAACTGTGCTCTCTTCCTATCAGTGATAACCATCTTGGTGGCAGGTGTTGTAGCGTGGATGAAATTACCGGAGAGACAAAGTCACTGGTAGATACAAAGCAGCTTCTTTATTCGACACAACAAGGTACAGCAGGCATCTTGCGGACGGAGACACTTTCCGCAGAAAAGTCTGCTAGCTCAATGTGGGCTCGATATTTATATGCTAAACACAAAAGCAATCGCTACTTAAAAAGTTATAGACAATGCTTCTTATTGAAGCTACATACAAAATATCACACCATCCTTTCCTTCTGAAGCCAAAATGTCTGGGTTGGTATCCACAGCCTTTAGGAATGTAAGTTAGGTCTATGATACATTTATTTGGCATTTCCCGTGCTAACATAGAAGACAATTAATATTTATAATGTATAGATAATACTGTCTTTGAAACTACAGCATCAGGTCAAAACTACAGTGCCAGAAGCATCTGGTATTCACACCCTTTTAGGAAGCGCATTGTCAAATAGAAGTCTGGTGGCCAAAGTCATTTAAGTGTAAACAAATCATCTACCCAAAAAAATTCACTCTAACAGCAGGGTGGAGATACATCTCTACCAAAGGAGGTGTAAAGTGCTGCTTCCCTCTTCTAGCCTGCAGACCACCCTTCAGCAAGGTGTAGCCCGTGCTTAGCTCCCACCCCCCAAATCAGGGTCATGAGAAGCCATAGGTGCAGCTGGTGGATGGTCGTATGGGCTGCTGGTGCATATCACAAGTCCTGGTTATGCAACCACTGACGCCAGGCAGGCAATCTCTGAAGAGTATTGACGATGACTGGGGTCACCCGTCTTGTAAATATACCACCCAAGAAGAAGGCAATGGCAAACAACTTCTTTAAAAAAATTTGCCAAGAACAGTCATGGTGATGGAAAGACCATGACCACCAACATCATATGACACAGCACATAACAAACAAACGATAACCATCTGGAGAGAAAGGGAGAGAGCGAGGAACTCATAAAGTTTACCTGATGAAAGCAGTTGGAAAGAACGGAGGGGAGAGCTTTCTCATAGACAATCACCCATTTATCAGAGAGCTAAGGACTTCAAAGTTTAAAACCCTACCTCAGATGTCTCTAAGGCTGAAGTATTGGACCTAATTTTTAATCGTGGAGTGAAAGGTTTATGGAGAGCAGGCAGAGGTGGCGTTGAGGCCAAGATCAGTTCAGCCCTGATTGTTTTTTGAACAGTAGAGCAGCATACTCTTGCTCTTGTCACTGATACACATACTTGAAAACCAACAATGCATTACAAATGAAAATCAAAACCTGCAGTTGTGTAAAATCTAAAATATAAACATGAAATGCTGGAAAAGGTCAGTTGGAAAAAAAGCTGAGTTAAGGTTTCTGTCACACACAGGAGAAAATCTGCAGATGCTGGAAATTCAAGCAACACACTCAAAATTTTGGACGAACTCAGCAAGCCAGGCAACATCTCTGGAAAAGATTACAGTCGATGTTTTGGGCTGAGACCTGCTGAAGGGTTTTGGCTCGAAACATCGACAGTACTTTCCCATAGACGCTGCCTGACCTGCTGAGTTCCCCCAGCATTTTGTGTATGTTGGTAATGTTTCTATGGTGACTCAAGAACTCTGCCACTTCATTTGTCTATCACGCTTCCACTTTGCCAGCTGGTAGCATAGTGGCATCAGCGCTGGAGTTTGAATCTGGCCGACTCCCTTGCGTGTTCTCCATCCATGCCTGGGTTGAGTGTCAAGCTAACAACTCGATCTCATAAAAAAAACCTGGAGAGGGATGGGCTCCGCCAGGTTTCAGATGCCCAAGACACGCCGTACAATGAGCATACCAAAAAGGCTTGTGATGACCGCGCCCCAACGACTCCACCAGGAGCTAAGGGCGCGCATGTGCGCGCGCGCGCACACACGCACACACACACACACACACACACACACACACACACACACACACCTCTCTCTCTCTCGCTCTCTCTCTTCCACTTTGGCCTCTTGTGTTTTTGTAATGAGGTGCAAATGTAAATCAGAGTAGGCAGTTTAAATGGTTTGATGTGGACTAGATGGGCCAAAGGGCCTGTTTCTGTGCTGTACTTTTCTATGACTCTATAACTCTAAGAACAACACCTCATCATCCATCTGGGCCAGCTGCAGCCTCCCATCTCTAAATCAAATTCTCCAGCCTTGGGTAATTCACTTTCTTGCTATATATGCTGAGAGTCACTCATTGTACTGGTGGGACAGTTTTCATTGCTACATCAGCACAGCCTGAATTTTGGGGCCTAGAAGACATATAATGGACTACAGCTGGAGACAACTTGAAAAACTAGCTTAGGACAGAGGGCTCTGGTGAGCTGCTCTTGGTGGCCTATTAATGGCGATGAGCTTATGTTTGTAAGTAACAATCCTCTGCTCCTTCCAGCTGTTCCCATCTCATAACTTTTACTCACATTCTCTCTTCCTCTCTAATTACTCTCATTAATTTGTTGGCCAGTTGTTTTTTTAACTTATCTCAACAGCAGTGCTAGTGCAATCCCTCAAGTCAAGAATGATGTTCAACTAAACAGTCATCTATCAGGATGTTAGGATGGATTCCCTTAATTGAAAACACCCGTGCTTGACTTAGTTTAATGTAGGGAGACTGATGCACAGGCAGCCGTCAGATTGTGGTCAGGTCCCCATGGCATGGAGTGAAAGACAACTGGGGACCCCTCACAACTGCAACCTTTCTCTGCCTTCACTGTCATTGTCATGGGTCATCATCTTCCACCAGCTCCACTGCTGAGGTCTTGGTTAGATCGCTCTTAAACACAATATCAGATGCTGCCCGCCCTGCTGAGTTCCTCCAGCGTGTTGTGAGTTTTGCCTGGATCGCTCTTTGTCTGGAGTGAACTTACCACCATGGATGACCCTACCAGGAGCTAAGCACATGATGACTAAACACCATTCACAACACGCTGGAGGAACTCAGCAGGTCGGGCGGCATCCGTGGAAACCCGGTCAGTCAACGTTTCGCGTCAGAATCTTTCGTCAGGACTGAAGAGGGAAGGGGCAGAGGCCCTATAAAGAAGGTGAGGGGAGGGTGGGAAGGAGAAGGCTGGTAGGTTCCAGGTACTAAACACCAGAAGGCATTGCTCTTGGGATGTCACAAACTCACAAGCCTCTCCACCATGACAAGATCAGAGTCCCTACATTACGCATAGCCTAAACCTATCAGCAATATTCCATTGTTTTATCTATTTTTCCACCTTATTTGCAATTTAAAACTAACTTGTTTTGCAGTTCTAATGAAGTAACTTGTTAATATTATTTTTTTAATCTAATCTGTACCTCTTGATGCTGTGTCACATCTTGAGTCATTCCAACATTTTTTGTTCATAATCTCAAAGCAAAGTCCATAAGGTCTGAAGTTATTACTGGAACCCTGGCACCATATTATCAAAGTATGATGAGGTGATTAACTTTTGTGCAGCCTTCACAATGTGCAAATGGAAGGCAGCAAAGCCAATATTATTTAACAATGCCAAAAAAAGGGGAGGAAATTGTATTTGTTTAGTGTGAGCAAAGATTTTAAATTTCTCAATTTCCCAGTCAAACTCAGTTATTTTAATCTGTATCCAATAAAACTGCATAACATCCATCAAAATAAAGGGAGTGATTTTGAAGCCTTGACAAGATCCTCAACACAGAGTAAATTATTAGTTTTTGTTAAATCCAGTTAAACTTACCTGTTTTTTTTAAATTTAAACTTACGTTTTGCCATAAATTTGGTGGAATGCTATTTGTGATATAGGCATCATGCCTGTGTCACAAAGATGATCGACAAGGGCACCCTGTGTAAATGTCGTATATACAGACTCAACCAAATTCTCACATATCTATTGATCCAGAAATAAGACCACATAAAATTCATGCAGATTTGGTAGCTTGGACTCAAAATTAGCTTAGTCGGAGAAACAGAATTTTTTTTTAATAGCACGGTAACAGGCCTGTCTTGTCCAGTCATGTGCCTACACCACCCAATTAGACTGATGTGACTAATTAAGCTACTAAGCCATATGCCTTTGGAATGAGGGAGGACACTGAAGCTCCCAGTGGAAACTCACATGACCATGGAGAGAGCGTACAAACTCCTTACCAACAATGGCAGAATTGAACCTGGGTCGCTGGCACTGTAATAGTGTTATGCTAACCCCTACGCTACTGTGCCCTCCCCCCATTTTATTTTGATAGAAGGTCTGTGACCAGTGGTGTTCCACAAGGATCGGTGCTGCGACATCTGTTATTTGTGATATGTGATAACATGAACAAAAATTATTTGTAAGTTTCTAGCTGATGCAAAAAATGACTGAGTTGTGAATAAGTCAAAGGACGCAAAAGATGCAAATCAGTTAGAAATATGGATGGTGAAGTGGCAGATAGATATTAATCTGGACCAATCTGACATGTTGTATGTTGGGAGGTCAAATGTAAGGGAATGGCAGGATCCCTAGCAGATGTACAGAGAGATCTTGTGATGCAAGTCCATAGGTCCCTGAAAGTGGCAATGCAAGTAAACAGGGTGATAAAGGAGGTACATGACCCAGATGACTTCATAAGTCAGGGCATTGAGTATAAAAGTTTATAAGTATTTTTGCAGCTGTATGAAACTTTGGTTAAGTCAGTCTAAAATTGAGTATTGTATGCAATTCCAGTCCCCCCATTATAGGAAGGGTGTAGAAGCTTTGAGGCAGTGCAGAAGAGGTTCAACAGGGAAGTGCTGGGACTGGATTAAAAGATAACTTGTAGGTTGAGTGGGTGGTATGGAAGGAATATGGAATGTTAACATTCATTTTGAGAGGGCTAGACTATAAAAGCAAGGACGTGATACTGAGGGTTTATAAGGCATTCATCGGACAACCGCACTTGCAGTATTGTGAGCAGCTTTGGGCCTCTTATCTAACAAAATATGTGCTGGCACTGGAGAGGGTCCAGGGGAGGTTCACAAGAGTGATCCTGGGAATTAAGGAGTTAACATATGAGAAGCATTTGATGGCTCTGGTCCTGTACTCACTGGAGTTTAGAAGAATGAGGGTCGATCTCATTGAGACCTATTGAATATTGAAAGCCTAGACAAAGGATGTTTCCTAAGGTGAGGGAGTCTAGGGCTAGAGGGCACAGCCTCAGAATAAAGGACGTCCCTTTAAAACAGACATGAGGAGGAATTTCTTTAGCCACAAGGTACAGAATCTATGGAATTCATTGCCCCAGATGGCTGTGGAGTGGATGGCTGTGTATATTTAAAGTGGAGGTTGATAGTTCTTGATTAGTAAGGGTATCAAAGGTTACATGGAGAAGGCAAGAGACTGGAATTGAGAGGTATAATAAATTAGCCATGATGGAATGGCAGTGCAAACTCGATGGGCCGAATGCGCCTATGTCTCATGGATATGGTCTCTCAGGATTGGTTGGACAAACTTTGCTTGTTTTCCTTGGCGCATTGGAGATTGAGTGATGACCTGATAAAAGTATATAACATTTCGGGTCATAGATAAAGTAGATAGAATATTCTTTTCATGGCTGGTGGGGCTGTCAAATGCAAGAGGTGAGAGGTGCCATGTTTAAAGGAGTTGTGTTGGGTAAGTTTTTTTTTTACGCAAAAGGTGCCAAGTGCCTGGAATATGCCGCCATGAGTGGTCGTGGTAGATATGATAACAAAATTTAAGTGACAATTAAACAGGCATATGAACAGGCAAGGAATGGAGGAGATACAGACAGTGTGTGGGTAGATGGGATTGTAAATGACATCATAATCAACACAGATATTGTGGACACAAGGGCCTGTTCTATTCTGAATCCTTGTATACACTGACACACTGATTTTCGACTCTTGTCTCTCAGTCTGATACTTATCCTGTAATCTACTCAAACAGTGCTCTACATCCATGTGATGGTTACAGATAGGAACACAGGTACTTTGTCAACTCCATAAAGCCATTGGAAAATACATAGACTTTATTTCTCTCATGAAATGTGGGTGCCTGCTGCTCAGGCCAGTATTTAATGCTGATCCACAAATGACCTTGTGAAGATGGGGCTGAGCTGCTGCTTTGACCTGTTACAGTCGAAGTGATAAAGGTCTGTCTGTAATGCAAACCAAATAAAACCGCAGTAACTGAAGTCAGAAACTGTAACAGAAACACAGGAAGAACTTGGCCTATCAAGAAGCATTTGAGGGAAGAGAAACCAGTTTTAGGTCAGAGTTTCTTCCTCAGGACATTCTGCTGCTCTTCTCCATCTGGGGTTGGAAGATATTTCAGGCTTCAGCGGAGCTATTAGTGAGTATTGGACTATACCTTTGAGAAAATGAATGTTGTAATCTTGGAAGGGGACCAGTGATGCAGGTGTTGAGTCTTTGCTCTCAATGGTGTTGAACATCCTGAATATAATTGGAGCTGCATTTATCTATACAAGTAACACATACCCTTCACACACATGCCATATAGATTATAGAGATCAGGAGGGAAGTCACTCTTTCCAAAATAAACTTTGACTTATTTATGTAGGCACAGTATTTGTGGGACTGGTCTCGCTGAGCTTCTGGCTAATGGTGATGTTAGGATGTTGACGCTGTGACGGCAATATCTTGGAATAGAAAGTGCTGCTGGTTTCTTTTATGTTGAAGATGGTGAATGATCCAAAATTCCAGTTTGAGATGATCTTTACTTGGAACTAGTTTGGCATAAATATTTCTTGCCACTTAGTAGGCTTTGTGGTGCTGGGGAAAAACTGTTTCTTCCCTCATCCCCATTACACCCAAACAGTTAAATCTGTTCTTGAGACATGCAAAAGTGGAACAAATTTCGTCCACCTTCTCTTTGATGACATCCATAACTATTAAATATCCCCTCAACATGGAAACAACTTGGGCATCACTAGTTTAACTATATAGTTAAAGTTAAAATTCCTTATCATTTGAAGCACTCTGGAAAATGTTTTCTTCAGACCAGAACTGGCCACACAACTCTAAGCATTTTACATGTAGAATAACTGCTACTTCCTTGCTTTTATCCTGCTTATGAAAGCAAGAATCATTTATGCTTTATTCTTTCAATATGTCTTGAAACTCTTTAGGATCTATGTGTCATTCTATCTTTCATTAACCTAATTAATATTCACAAAAATGATTTACAAGTTGTAATGAAGCATTGCTTCACTTGCACAAGTCAGCCAGTAATGGAGTAAACTGTGTATTTTCAGATACTTATTTTAAAAATTAAAATGCACCTGTTATGCATAAGAAATTGTTTAAAGCGTGACAAATATTGTTTTACCAATTCTATTGCATAATGTTAGTTTTGTGCTTAGGCGGATGTTCTGGCAAATTAAATCTCAAACTAGTGCAAAAGATTACATAGAGTTTTGTTATGAATGCATTATGTTAAAATTACTGACTCCCTCTTGCAAATGTAACTGAAACTTTCTGTACTTTCCAATATAAAAGGCATAAAAAGCTTTTATTTTATATTATTGCATAGAGTCATACAGTTGTACAGCACAGAATTCAACCCATCACATACATAAAACCTTTTTCATATACCAACACTAAACTCCTTTGCGTGCAATCAAATTAAATTTTGCATTCCTTCTTCAGATGCAGACATCACTGGCAAGAGTGGCACTTCATTTCCATTCCTTAATGACCTTGAACTACAAAGGCTACTGGGATATTTAAGGGAATATTTGTTGTTCGTCTTGAGAGACACATGATCAGGCTGGCAGATTTCATTCTCTTAGATGTATTAGTGAACCAAATGGACTATTGCAACAATAACTGATGCTAATTTTCAATTCTGTGTTATTTAATTAAAACCTCATGTTCTCAGCTGCTGTGGGGGTTACTTGAACTCCTTTCTCTGCAGGATCAATTTCTGATGACCAGAACATTTTCATGCTTCACCATGACTTTAATGATGTCATGACATAATTAATTAGCCTGGATACTGCAAATCCTCAGGTTGGAGTTCTTCTTGCGTCTTAACTTTAGTCTTAACATCTTTTTTGCTTTAATGAAGGTATAAAAGATAAAATTCTGAAATGCTTTGGATGTGAGTGCTTCACTTGAGTTTGTGTTTGTGTTACCAGGTCCCTTTTTACAAGAACAACAAATTTACTTACTGCTCATTATGCCACTGGCATTTAGGGCAGCAGTGAAGGTCCTTCATCTCTGGTGGTGTTTAGGCTTCCTTCTGCATGTCAGGAACTTCCTCTCGGTTCTCACTACTGCCAGCCATGCAAGTCCCGGGAGGAGACTCAGGAATACCGTCACACTCCAGTGCAGAAAGATTCTTTATTTCTGTTTCCATGACAATTAATTATTATTATTATTATTATTATTATTACTACTACTACTTTATTGTTGCCAAACAATTGATACCAGAGAGTACAATCATCACAGTGATACTTGATTCAGCGCTACGTGCTCCCTGGAGTACAAATCAATAGTAAATATAATAAAAATGTAAATTATAAATCATAAATAGAAAATAGAAAAGGGAAAGTAAGGTAGTGCAAAAAAAACCCGGGAGGCAGGTCAGGATATTTGGAGGGTACGGCCCAGGTCTGGTCAGGGTTGTTAGCCCTGAGCTGATCCCCCCCAAACCTGGAGGACCGGTGGATGACTCTTAGTCTAGCCTCTACACTTTGACCTGTTGATCCGAATCAAGTTTAATATCACTGGCATATGTCGTGAAATTTGTTCACTTAGCAGCAGCAGTACAATGCAATACATGATAACATCGGAAAAAATAACCCAATTGCAGTAAGATATATGTGTGCGTAGTGGCGCCATATGTCACTACTACAGAGCGTGACGACCCCGCCTTACACGAGTCCTGGGCTCAGCTGGCTCCGGCTGACAGTACCCGGTATGGGCCCCTGTCCAGGGTTACGGATCCCACTGCCTTGTGGGTATCTTCGGGAGAAGAGAAGGCTAAGGAGTAAACCCTACACAAGTCCGGAGTGGAGCCCCTAAGGCGGTTGGATGACGTATCACGTCACCTCCTGGCAGCTCCTGCAGCCAAGCTGATGCCAAATGTACTGCTTCGCATTCCTTTGGACCACATCCGCGAGGCCGAGAGGGGGATCTTGATGTCTGGGCAACCCAGGATCTCCATATTCATCGCCCAGGTCGGCGCCCCAGAGAGGTCACTCCAATGGGTGCATCCATTGTCTACTTAGACAGACGGAGCCATTATCATTTTACATATATATATATATATATATATATATATATATATATATATAGATAGATAGATATAGGTAAATTAATATATAGTTAAATTTAAAATGCTGCAATAACAGAAATAATAAAAGTGAGGTAGTATTCATGGGTTCGATGCTCATTTGGTTTCGGATAGCAGTGAGGAAGAAGCTGTTCCTGAATCACTGAGTGTATGCCTTCAGGCTTCTGTACCTCCTTCCTGATGGTAACAATGACAAGAGGGCATGTCCTGGGTGATGGGGGTCCTTACTGATGGACGCCAACTTTCTGAGGCACTGCTCCGTGAAGATGTCCTGGATACTACAGAGGCTAGTACCCAAGATGGAGCTGGCTAATTTTACAACTTTCTTTTGCGTCTTTTGATCCTGTGCAGTAGCCCCTCTCCCCCATACCAGACCGTGACGTAGCCTGTCAGAATACTCTCCACGGTACATCTGTGGAGATTTTTGAGTGTTTTAGGTTACAAACCAAATCTCCTCAAACTCCCAATGAAATATAGCCACTGTCTTGCCTTCTTTATAGCTGCATCGATATGCTGGGACCCGGTTAGATCCTCATTTCATGTCAATGAGGCATACAAGCCTCAAATCATGACAAGATTATAGTCTTCTTGGAGAAGCCTATTCAATCACTCCCTGCAAATAAAATCCTCCAATCAAAGCAAATTCCTGGTGAATCTCCTCTATGTTCTTCCCTATAACATGATGACCAGTATTGCTCATGATACTCCAACTTATGGTCTGGCCAGTATTTTGTGAAGTTCTTTGTCTAGTACTGTAAATGCTCATAAGAAAATGAATCTCAGGGGAGTATATGGTGGTATGTATGTACTATGAACTTTGAACATAGTATCCCAAACTTTATATTCCATGCCCAGAGGCTAATAATCTGTTCCAATTTGTCTGCAAGTTCAAATTCAGCACATCATTCTCTGTACCTGTATTGTACTGTCAGGCCTGCAAGAACATAGTTGCAGGTCACTAGCTTGAAACTTCTGTATCTATGATTCCAAGCAGTTTATTTTAACAGAAGGATCCCATCTGCTCCAGTAATTGACAGGCCACATCAAGAGGACTGGACACAGTAGATGACCCCTAGCTGATTCTCAGCAGACCTTATAATCCATCTTGGTAGCATCCAACTTGATGGTATGATTATCGATTTCTCCATCCGATAAACAAATCCCCTCCCTCCTCTATTCCCCACTCTGACCTTTTACATCTTCTCATCTGCCTATTACTTCCTCTGGGTCCTCTCCTCCTTCCCTTTCTCCTACAGTCCACTTTCCTTTCTTATCTGATTCCTTCTTCTCCAGCCCTTGACCTTCCCCATCCACCTGGTTTCACCTATCTTCCTCTGACTAACTTACTTCTCCTCCACCCACCTTTTTATTCTGGCATCTTCCCCCTTCCTTCTCAGTCCCAAAGAAGGGTCTTGGCCCGAAGTTTTGGTGCCCTCACTAATCAAGCCTATCTGTTCATTTCCATAGATGCTGCCTGACCTGCTGCATTTTGTGTGTGTTGCTTTGGATTTCCAGCATCTGCAGACTTTCTTGTGTTTATAATTTAATACTCACAAGGTTTTGGTTCATCACAAGCTATCCAATGGCAACATTGCAAAATAGTTAAATCTTTAATTACAGGAAGCTCTGAGGTTCACCATTATTTTCAGATGAATTCCCTGTTGGTAAACAGCACCAGATGTTGTACTAAATCCTGGCGTTTCTTCAGATAAAGTGTACGTGGAGAGGATGTTCCAATAGTGTGAGAGTCTAGGATCAGAGCACAGAGCCTCAGCCTAGAAGAGCATCCCTTTAGAATGGAGATGAGGTGGAATTCTTCAGCCGGATGGTGATGGATCTGTGGAATTCATTACCATAGAGAGCTGTGTAATTGGGTATATTTAAAGCAGAGCTTGATAGCTCCTTGATCAGTAAGGGCATCATAGCTTTTGGGGAGAAAGCAGGAGAATGCAATTGAGAAGGAAAATAAATCATAATGGAATCACGGAGAGAACTCCATCGACTGAACAGTCTATGTCTTCTGGACATGGTGTAATATAAACAATGGATAAAATAAACATTTGTAGATCAATAAACCTCCGGAATCTTGCCACTCTTTTTCCTTTAAATTAATAACGTTACCAGAGCAACGGGCTGCACTTGCTGTTGTGAAACAAAAACCATATCCAGTCCTTAAATGGTTTTGTAATGCTGCAAGCTCATGTATTGTGGCCAAATCTCTTTGCTGAAGCTAACTTATAACCCTTTGTGGAAAAGGCTGAATACCACGGATGGCAATGCATCAGAGGAGGTAGTGGAGTGAGTGTGGATGGGATGTGGTTAGGGCACAGCCTGAGTATTTGTGTGTGGGTGAAATTGATGGTGTCATAAGATGCCTTATTTCTTCCTTCAGCCTCCTTCCTCTCTATCATTAAATTGTATCAGGGTCAAGATTCAAGATTCTAGTCTATCTATCATGTGCACATTGAAACAGACAGTGAAATGTGCCATTTGCATTAACAACCTACACTCTGGAGGGTGTGCTAGGGGCAGCCTTCAAGTGGGACCACACATTCCAGTGCCAACATAGCATGCTCACAACGTTCAGCAAATCAACAAAGAACACGACAAGCAACAAAACGACAGCAAAGCAAGCCCAGTTCCTCCCTCCCAAACATGTACATACACAGTCCCCTAACCTCTGGGACAGGCCACCTTGATCGACCTTCAGCTGACTCGTACTTGGACTTGGGCTCACAGACATTGGGCTTCGACTTCCCCGGTGGACTTGCAGATACTTGTATACGCAGGGCTCCAGCCAATGGGCCTCGACTTCAGGACTTCCGATTCAACCTTTGAGCCTTGATCCTCTGATTAAGATGGTGCTGGTGAAACCCAGCAACTACTTTCTGGTGGAAAATAAAACAAAGAAAACAAGTAAATACTCAATTAATCACACTTTTTCTGGAAAACAATCACTGCCAACAATAGCCTGTAACTTCCTTGTCAGAGTTGCGTTTTTGAAACTCCTGTACGACCTGGCATTTTTGCCATGTGAACTGGAGCCTTGAAGGTTCAGGACAGCGTGGTGTGCACAGACCGAACAGAAGTGGCCTGGCCCAGACCCAAGAGCGGGGAATGAGCCAACGCACCGATGCGGCAGAACCGAGGTGAAGCAGAGTTGAGGCTGAACCTGGGTCTGAGAGCAAGGAATACTCTGTGGTTTGGGTGATTTGAGCATTGGGCCAGATTGAAAAGGTCAGGGTGTCGGGGCTGGAGGCAAAGGACAGGCCGCTCCACAAGGTTTACTCGTCTCTGCGATGAGCTGAGGATGTGGCCTGCAACCAATGGGCTTTGGAATCGGCTGCAGTGATGTCTGGCTTCGTGTCTGTGACTCGCGTCAGGAACTTCAGTTCTGAATGCTGTTTGTTTGCTTTTGTTGCTTGCACAATTTTTTTTCTCTCTATCGAACCTTGGGTATTTGAGTCTTCTTTTGTTTTAATGGGTCCTATTGGTTTACTTTGTTTTGTGGCTGAGTGTTAAGAGACGAATCTCAAGGTTCTAGCAAGCACACATCCTCAGATAATAAATGTACTTTGAACTTTGAAGGAGCTGCTGATCACTGAACACTAGACCTCAAACTCTGGACTCACCCATGCTAGGATCCCAGTCAGCATCTGAACACACCCTGCCAAATACCGCAAACAAGATGACAAATCTGTCACATTGATCACATGAACATTGACTATTTCTTCAGCTTGTAAACAAGTTCTGGGAGCCACTTGTTAAGCAGCTGCTTATTATTGCTGTTCATGTTTCATTCTGGTAGATGGTGTCAACTTTGATAAGATACCTCAGGTAAAGTTCCCTCTGAAGGCTGATATTATCAAACATCCCAGTGAGACCAATGGTAAAAGTGCAGCTGTACGTGCAAAACTGTTCACTCAAGATGATATGTAAACTTAACATATCTGGAAATGGACCCAGCGTCTACTCCCAGATATTCCCAGTCCAACAATAATCACCAAAGAATTTTCAATACATATCTTTGGTTGGAAAAATTGTTCCCTTGGTGCATGCTAAGTCTTTTTTGGCACTGACCAAGAAACTTAACAGTAACAGCTTCATGTAAATTGGGCTTTAGAGAAGCTTTGAGAATGGCTTGGGAAGCTTCATGATTGGAGTGATGCTAGGCATCATTTTATGGCCTTCGTTACATTGCACAAATGACAAATACTTGTGGTTATCCTGCTATTGCTCACACTGCTGTTGAATTTGAGACAATAAAATCCCATGCACTGTACTGCGAGGTATACTCAGGCCAGTGTTCAACAGACTGCATCGGATGCTAGGATTTATAATGATAGATCAGATCATGTTATGTTTTGTAACTCCAAAACATCAAAACATTAAACTAATTGAAAGGAAAAGAAGGGAGCTGGGATTGCGAGTCTAACTTTGTTTTTACTTTAAGCAAGGTATGCACATTTCACGTGGTGACATGATCTCCTTCTTCCTGTCTCTTCCTCTCTCCCTTCCTCTCTCTCTCTCTTCCTCACTCCTTCCCTCTCCATACGCCACTCTCTCTCCCTCTCTCACTCCCCTACCCCCATTAAAATCACCGAACTTAACAGACCCATTCTTCTTGGCTACTGGTATCATGAGCTCCACTCAGCCGTAGAAATAACTCTTCAGGCTCCATGTGATCTAGCTCACTGGCTACTTTATCACAGATGGTATATGGAACTGGATAGGCTTTACAAAACTTGGGTATGGCATTTTCATTTAACACTATTTTACCCTTGATATGTTTCAGTTTTCCAGGGCCATACTTCAACACTGCTGAGGCATCATCCAGTACATTTCTTAACTTGCTTTAAGTCGATTCTATTACAGGGAACGTGACATGCAAATGGTGGACAGATCTCCAAACAAGTTGTAGTTGACTTAGCCACTCATGGTCCCACAATGCTGACCCTCCTATTTTTACCACATACAAGCCCTACGTGGCTTGCTGGTTGTTGTCTTTTGCTGTTACGAATGTCATATCCACAGGAGTTATCTCTTCTCCAGTAAATGTTCTTAGCTAGATATCTGCAGGCTTCAGTCCAATATCTTTGAAATGCCATTCAAACTAATTTTGTGAAATAACTAAGAGAATCGAGCAGCATTCAATTTCATTTTAATTAATTTGCTGTTCACTTCTGCTGTAAGCCAAATAGCTTATTTCTTGTTAGTCTTCACACCTTTAAATCTCAAGGCTACCTAGTCCTGTGTCACTCTCATCATTATCAGATAATTCATCAACAGCATGCAGATCAGTGCTCTTTTTGAAATTGCACTTGCCTTTTTATTTTTTCTCTTCCCTGTGCAAACCATATATTTTTGTCTGCCTGACATGCTCTTTTGTACTTTGTTGAATTTTCTGCAAGTTTTGCCTTTAAACCTGAATTGTCCGTTGTATGTGAGCCATTGTCACAACAGCAACACAATTTGTTTGGCCAGGCAACCTACTGTTTAGACATTACAATTTTGTTCACGCTCACTTTCATTCCTGATGGCAACTCAGTTGCTTCTCTGGTTGCTGTTTCCATTGATACTGCAATTTCAACTGCTCAATTAAGTGTAAAGTGTGCTTCAGTTAGGAGTCATTTTTGAATGCTTTCTTGAAAGATTCCACAACTAACTGATCTCTCAGTGCAACATTAAGCCTATCATTGAACTGGCAATTCTCCGACACGCTTTTCATTCCAGTCTGACTGTCAGTGCTCCCGATGATAATGATGCAGCAACTGAATTGTCTTTGGGTAATTGCAATCAAGGTGTGGCATAAGCTACTTGAAAACTGACAGAAACCCTAGGAGAAATTCTACCCATGAAAATTCAATCTGCCTTTCCCATATGCCACTGCCTATGCAATTACTTAAATCATTAATGTATATTTGTTTTGTCTTGTGTCTGAGTGCCATTCTTTGTGAGGTGCATTGTAATCCAATTTGCTGTAAATTTCTCAAAAGGATGGCAAATAATAAAAGTCAAAGTTGAGTAGGCAGACTCATAGTTGAGTTCATTGTCATATTACAAATACATGTATGTACGGGTACCATTAAACATCTCCTTGTAGCAGCATCACAGGACAATAGCATCATCTAAGCAGCATTGATACACAATTTTTACATGAAAGAACACAATCAGAACAAAGAGTATCATGATGTGCACTGGCAACATTGGAACCCAAGTGCAGAGGAAAGACAAACTCCAATGTAGAGAAGACAACCTGAGTTTATTTATAAGTATTCTAACACATCGGTGGCTCAGCTGAGTGACACCGGGAAAAGGAACATTCTCAAAACTAGGACGCCACGATTAGCACTAATCAGGTGCCCACTTAGATAACACAAGTAACATGGAATCTTCGACCCTATCAAAATAAACTTAACAAGTTTAAACAGAAGGCACCAGGAGACCACATTACAAAGAGCAACTCACAAGAGGAAAAAAAACACAAGGAACTCCAAACTATTAATGATTCGCATTAAACAACTATTAACCAATTCATGTGCCCTAAAAACATTGGAACTCAATGTTCTCTGATGCCCTGCACAGGCCTGAAGAGCTCAGTACAAAAGAGTCCATTTTAGTGCCAAGTGATCAAAGTAGTCATTATGTTGCTGTACAGAGGTAGTGATTAGATCTATGCAGGTTGGTTCCAGAACCAAAGTGTGAAGGGAAGAAATTATGTTTGAAGCTAGTTTCTATGCGTCCTGCCTAATGGTGGTTGCAAGAAGATGGCATGACCTGGATGGTGAAGATCTTTGATAATAAATGTTGCCTCTTGAGGCAACACCTCATGTAGATGGTGAAGAGGGATGTGCCTATGATATAGTCTGCTGTGTCCACTCCTCTTGGCAGCCTCTTACATACCTTTGCACTTGAATTTTCGTATCGGGTAATGATGTAACCAGCCAAGATACTTTCAACAGTACATTTGTCAAAGTCCTTAATCTTCTGAGAAAATAATGTTACTGCTGTGCCTTCCTTGTGATTGCATCTATGCTGGGCTCAGAACAGATCATATAGAACATCTGATGCAGTATCTGTTATGATGAAGCAGATTCATGGGGTTGATAAGTGAGACAGAAGATACTAATCACAAATAAGCACATTTATTTACGGACAAACAGTTAAATATCCAGCCAAACATCTAAGCCACCATGTTACAAAAAGAATGACATGAAACATTCAGTAACACTTCAAAGTTAACAGTTATTTCATTAAATCTCCCCAAGTTACGCATCTACAAAATTAAACAGTCAAACAGATACCTAGTTAAGTATGTGTATGGGCCCTCCTATAACTGCAGCATACTTTCCCAATGGTCCTTCAGCATTGATCATAACCTCAGTGTAAAGATGAGCCTCTGGAGACAACGGAAAGCCAGCGAGTCTTATACCCCTAAGGTGTTCAGAATTGGACTCTGGTGCTCAAGGCAACCAATGGGAAAAAGTTGCTGCATCCCTCAAACTGCCCAATTAACAATCAGTGTGCTGGAAGCAGCTTTCAACCCAGCAAATAAGCTAACCCTTCACATTACAAACCCCCCCAACCTCGCCCCCCCCCGAAAGTCTTGACACCATGTCAATCTAGTCCTCAGACTGGTATGACCCCTGCAAACGTTCCACTAAACTACACATAAAACACAAAAAGTACAATACCCAGTACTGTAAGCCCAATAGTCCCCACCACCACAGAGTACTACAGTAGTCCACCAGCCTCCTCTCAGAGTATAATAGCTACGGAGCTGGTCCCCCATTTAATCTTATCCACTGACTGTCAGACATGGTTAGCTAGCTGCGTGGTGATCTTCAACTCATCAGGAATGTAGGTGCAGCATTCTTGGCTAATAACGGCATAAGTACCATGTTTCTTTGCGGGCAGGTAATCTAAGGCCACCTGTATCAATTTCATGGGGCAGTCTGGCCATGTCATACTGGAAAAGGCTATCATCCAAAACCTTTCTTCCTCTGTGATAGCCCTCTTCCCACAATGACCAGCATGGGTAAGGTGCTCATCCAGGGTACTGAGGTGTATATGTACGTTGCTACATATACCAGACAGCAGCACCCATACCACCCCGTAGGGAGCCACGGATAGGTCCGGGAGCTGCATAATCAGTAAGTGCCATTCAATGTCCAGGGAGTGGCTGCCTTCACAGTGCCATTCACTGCAGACAGTCATCCTAGGATACTGTTCCTTCTTATACTTGCTGTATTCCACTGATGGGTTTGACCTATGTGCATCATACCACCCGCAAAAATAATCCTTTCCCTTCTCTATCAAGTGGGATTCACTTTCAGAGTTGGGACCTTTGAATTAAACAAATCATACATTGGGAAATACCATTCCTTAAAGTGCTTACTCCACTGGGGGTTACTAAGACTTAAGTTCCTTAAAGCTGCAATCATACTAGGAGGTTAGTTGGGTTGGAATAGACTACCCCCTCATGGTTTCTCCCAAAACAGAATGCCAAAACCTGAGAAGCTGGATAATTTCCCCCAACAATCGCTTTCTTATCATCGAAAGGGATCAATATTAATGGCATCCATTCTGCAACATGGTTAGGAGTACTCATGCAAATCCGGCAATCCAACAAGTTGGTTCTGTTTGCATATTCAAATACTATCTAAAGGAATATACTGTACGACCACTCACCCCAAGTCAGTGTCTTCACCACTGCTGTTGGCATCCACCACTTTGCCATTCAGTAATATATAACGAGGCACAAACTCACTCACTCCTGATTAGTCACTGGGTATTTATATATAAAGTACCACTGTGCATAGAAATCTAAGACTAAAACAGGTGGAAATTTTCAGTAGGACAGGCAGCATCAAAGACAGAGAGTAAGGAAATGTGTAAACTAATATGATGGAAAGCTCTTCTTGAACTCATTCTCATCACTCTCAGTGCTGTAGAGTTTTTGGAGATGAAGTCCCATCCTGACAATTCTTTCTTTCTTCCTTTCTTTCTTTCTTTGAGTTACATATGTTTATCATATATGAAAATTCTGGCAGCTGGAAGTTGTGAAGTTGTGACACACACTGGGTTATCAGGCAGAGTGGAGCTGTATACCACGACCTGAAACATTATGGAGAGGCATACTCCTCACTTTCCCTTAACAATGGTGGCACAGTGATGAAGCTAAACAATATAACTACTTGTTAGCAAAAACAGCTGGATCAAATGCAACATCTTCAACCCTGTCACGTGCTGTCCTGACTAATGAGGAACAATTAATGAACTGATACATGGAGGAAATTCCAAGAACATTCTCCCGTTCATAAGGCTGAAGCACTCACAACTATCTCCAGCTAGAGTGGATGATCTATCTCTGCCACAATATCATAGAACCTAACATTCTTAGGTTTACTTAGGTTCCTGAACCTTAAGAGACCAGATGAAGAGTCTTGACTCAAGAAGTCAACTGTGTATTTTCCTCCACGAATACACAGATCCTCACGCAGGAGCTCCTAGGTGTTCTCCTAACATTCATTTCACCATTTTGAGAGCTCTGATAAGAACCAATGTTCTAGAGGCAGTTGTTAACAGTTTCCTGATGCGGTCTGTTCTCAAAACTAAGGTTAGCTTTAGTTCAGCAATTGCCATTTATAAAGACTGATCTCAGACCTCTGCAAAAAATATTTCCTCCTCCATCAACATCCCAAGAATTGTTCTTGAACCTATAGAACCAGGTGCACAAATATTGTGTATGTTCAAGCAAGTCAGATCCATGGCCATCTGAGATAAGGGTCTCATTCTCCTGATCACCAAACTGAAATCAGGGAGTATTTCTGAATACTTTCCACTTAACTAGATGAGTCCAATTCCATCAATTCTTTTACACCAGGGATTCCCAACATCTTTTATGCCATGGACCATTAATCAAGGGGTCGATGGACCCATTTTGGGAACCCCTGTTTTACACTCTATAAAGCGTTGGTTTGGTTGAAATCCATCCCAAAATCTTCAGTAACTGGTCCCATCATCACCAAGTTGTGACTGCCATCCATATGATGGAACTCCTTGGGTTTACTTCAGACACTAAATTCCTGGCAGGGCAAAGGTCACAGACACTTCGGTACACCATCATTTCCAAAATCTTCAGATCTTAAACTGTGCTGACATTAAAAAAAAGTACTCTTTTCCACAATGCTGCCTGACCTACTGATTTCCTCCAGCATGTGTGTGTTGCATAAAAAAATAGTTCCTTTGCTGCCCTGGATCCAAATCCTAGAATCCCCTGTCAACTAGCAAGGAAAGTAGTACTTTCACAGCATTTAAGAAGTATCTTGTTTAGCACTTTAGTCGAAAAGGCACAGAAGGCAACAGAATGAATACTGGTAAATGAAATGAATATAGAAAGATACTTGATGGTCACCATGGACACTGTGAACAGTTTCTGTGCTGTATGACTATGACACTCTCAGCTGTCTGGCAGAACCATCACCATTCACATGGTGGCAGTTCAGAAGATGGGCTCACCATTACCTTCAAGATTCAAGATTCAAGATTCAAAAAACTTTATTGTCATTCTAACCATCCATCAGCTCTGCAGGGCAGAATGAGACAGTGTTCCTCAGGGGCAGTGCAATCATAACATAACAAATGCAACACTAAATAATAAACATAATAATAAGTAGTAAAACACAACAGCCACATGTCAGTTAAATCAGTTATAAGTGTCCAGTGCAAGTTAAAAGTGTCCAAAGCAGAGTCAGGTGGAGCAGCTATTTAGCAGTCTGAATGCCTGTGGGAGGAAGCTGTTTAGTAGCCTTGTGGTTTTAGTTTTGATGCTCCTGTAACGTTTGCCTGATGGCAGAAGAACAAACAGTTCATGGAGAAGGTGTGAGGGGTCTTTAATGATGTACCATGTCTTCTGGAGGCATCGACTCTGAAAGAGGTCTTGGACAGAAGGTAGGGAGACCCCAATAACCTTCTCTTGTTTAAGCTTCCTCAGAAAGTGCAATCTCTGCTGGGCTCATTTCACGATCCCAGTGGTGTTCCTGGACCAGGTGAGATTGTTCGAGATCTGCACCTCAAGGAACTTGGTTTTCCACTCTCTCCACTGTGGAGCCGCTGATGCTGAGGGGTGTGTGCTCAGGCTGAGACCATCTGAAATCGACAATCATCTCCTTGGTTTTGGTGACATTAAGCATCAAGTTGTTATCCCTGCACCAGCTCTCTAGGTGTTTGACCTCCTCCCTGTACATAGTTTCATCATTTTTGCTGATGAGCCCCACCACTGTGGTATCGTCTGCAAATTTAATGATCAGGTTCTCCTTGAATCTGGCTGCACAGTCATGTGTTAGCAATGTAAACAGCAATGGGCTAAGCACACAGCCTTGTGGGGATCCAGTGCTCAGTGTGATGGAGTCAGAGATGTCCCTGCCAACACGGACGTGGTCTCTCTGTCAAGAAATCCAGAGTCCAGCGACGCATGGCAATGCTAAGGCCAAGCAGCGACAGTTTCTCCACTAGTCTCTGTGGGATGATGGTATTGAATGCTGAACTGAAATCAGTGTACAGGATTCTGGCATAAGTGTCTTTGTTGTCCAAGTGAGAGAGAACTGTGTGCAGTGTGGTGGATATTGTGTCCTCCGTAGAGTGATTTGGACGATAAGCAAACTGCAGAGGATCCAGCGATGAGGGGAGGCTGGCTGTGATATGAGGCTTGACAAGCCGTTCAAAACATTTCATCACTCTCGGGGTCAGGGTAATGGGACGGTAATCATTCAGACAGGCTACAACTGATTTCTTTGCTACAGGGATGATTGTGGAGGTTTTGAAGCATCTGGGGACAATAGCTTGACTGAGGGAGATGTTGAAAATGTCTGTCAGGACATCTGCTAATAAATCAGCACATTCCTTGGGCACATGTCCAGGGATGTTGTCGGGATCTCCTGCTTTTCGTGGGTTAACCCTGGCAAGGGTCCTCCGTATTTGCTCTAGATCAGTGATTGGAGCTGGCTGGTCAGATGGTAAAAAGGGACTGGCTCTCCCTCTTGCTGTAGTGTTTGATGCTTCGAAGCGGGCAAAGAAATTGTTAAGCCTGTCTGGTAGAGAGGTGTCGCTGTCATCAGTTTTCTGCTGATCTTGTAGTCTGTCAGAGCTTTAATTCCCTGCCACATCCGTCTGGTGTCACCTGTGTCACAGAAGTGTCCATGTATTTTGCCTGCGTAGGCCCTTTTCGCTTTCCTGATCCCTAGTGAAATCGCAGACCTGGCTGAGCGAGAAGCCCACTCCTGTCCCCCGATCTGTAGGCTGTGTCATGGGCCTTCAGTAGTGAATGCACCTCTGTTATCATCCATGGCTTTTTATAACCACGTGCGGTGAAGGTTTTCATCAAGGTAACCGGGGCTGACATTAGTTGCTTCTCTTTCACATCCCTTAAAACAAGTTCAATACCTAGGACTAAATGCACCTACCACTCTACCCTAGTTGTGCACTAGTTCTTCCCATAAATAAATTCGACAATGAAGTCATGTTTTGTACATGGGAAAATTAAATGTGACATCTGCCAGGATGTTCGATGTTGAAACATTAAGAATTACATTCTGCATGTATGTGCAACTTGCACAAAACTCTGGAGGAATTCATCAGGTCAGGCAGCACCTCTGGGAATGAATATAAACAGTCAATATTTCGATCCTAGACCCTTCATCAGAATTGTAAAGGAAAAGGAAAGACGCCAGTATAAGAAGGTGGGCAAAAGAGTAGTAGGAGGTGATAGGCAATGCCAGGTGGGTGGGGGAGGTGCGATGCACCGGATCTTCTATGTCCTTTGATGTTATCAGCTCTAGGAATTGAATTAGTTCATTTCCTTTCATAAATAATAAACTCCTGCTTGAATTTTCAGCACTGGTTTTAATATTTGTTGTTTTCTCTAACATGTTTGCATTCATTTGCATGTTTTGTATGATTTGTTTGTATTTGACCATATCTGATTTGCTTTGCACCATTCACCAAAGAGTGCAATAATGGGCAGTATAGGATAATGCAATGCGACCAGATACTTTCAACATGCCTGAGAAAGAGAAATATTAAAGACCCAAATACATTATCATTTGAAACTCCTCCTTAAGATGTCCTGTACTGTACCTAAAATGGTGATAAGGTGGTAGGGTAGAGATACATCTCTACCAAAAGAGATGAAAAGTGCCCCTTCCCTCCAGTAGCTGCAGGTCACCCATGAGCAAAGTGTAGCACCTGCTTAGTCCTCTGATCAGGGTCACATGAAGCCAGGGAGCAGCTGGTGCATGTCACAAGTCCTGCTGATGTGACCACTGACTCCGGGCAGATAATCTCTGAAGAGCATTGAAATCTGCTGAAGTCACCCATCTAGTAAAGAACTGCCCAGAAGGAGGCAATGACAAATTTCTTCTGTAGAAAAATTTGCCAAGAACAATCAGTCATGAGACCATGATTACCTACATCATACAACAAGGCACATAATGACACTGATTATGGTAAAAATAATTCAAGAATACATCTGCAAGACATATTTCTAGATGGGCCACCTGTTATTAATATCCATTTTCCATGTGCAGATAACACTGATGTGGCTGAATTTATTGTCTACGCCTAACTGCCTTGACTATATGCTCGTGAATTTTATTTATGAATCATGTCTTTGAAGGTTCTCAATCATCCAGATCATTGTATATCAGGCAGTCAAGGCAACTGGAATTGCTGTGTTGTCTAGACAGCGTTCCGTCACTCATCTGAGACGCTTCTTCAGTTCTGATCCAAGGTGGGTGGTAACATCATTATCTAATTCATTCATGTAACCCACATTGTCTGATGTCCACTGTTTAACTGGCACATTAGTAATTGCTTATTTCTTGTTATGATGAGTGTTCTTGGTGGGTGGATAATACCATCAAATTTACATGAGAAGACATCAAAAACAGCAGACTGGCCTTTTTAGACTGTGCAGTACTTACCGAAGAAAATGGACATCTAGATATTGAACTTTGGATGAACTCAGCAGGTAGGGCAGCATCCGTGGAAACGAATAGTCAACATTTCGGGCCGAGACCCTTCGTCAGGACTGAAGAGGGAGGGGGCAGGGGCCCTATAAAGAAGGTGGGGGAAGGGTGGGAAGGAGAAGTCTGGTAGGTGCCAGGTGAAGAAACAGTAAGAGGAAAGATCAAGGGGTGGGGGAGGGGAATCAGGGAGGGAATAGGCAGGAAAGGTGAAGAAGGAATAGGGGAAAGCACAATGGGTGGTAGAAGGAGACAGAACCAAGAGGGAGGTGATAGGCAGCTGGGGTAGGGGGCAGAGTGAAACTCGGATGGGGGGAGGGAATTACCGGAAGTTGGGGAATTCTATGTTCATACCAAGGGGCTGGAGACTACCCAGATGGTATATGAGGCATTGCTCCTCCAACCTGAGTTTGGTCTCATCATGGCAGTAGAGGAGGCCATGTATGGACATATCCGAATGGGAATGTGAAGCAGAGTTGGAGTGGGTGGTAACTTCCCCTATTCCTTTTTCACCTTTCCTGCCTATCCCCTCCCCCACCCCTTCATCTTTCCCCTTAATGGTTTTTCACCTGGCACCTACCTGCCTTCTCCTTCCCACCCTCCCCCTACCTTCTTTATAGGGCCACTCCCCCCTCCCTCTTCAGTCCTGACGAAGGGCCTCAGGCCGAAAAGTTGACTGTTCGTTTCCACGGATGCTGCCCTACCTGCTGAGCTCCTCCAGCGTGTTGTGCGTGTTGCTTTGACCCCAGCATCTGCAGATTATTTTGTGTTTAGATATTGAACTTTACCGGAAACCAACCCACGCAATCACTACCTATAGTTTGACTCTCATCACCCATTCGAACATAAGTTTGGAGTTGTCAGAACACTACATCGTCACACCGAAAATGTGCCCGCGAATATTACAGCTAAGGACAAGGAGCACAAGTGTTTGAGAGAAGTCTTGAAAGCTTGTGGCTACCCTGACTGGGCCTTCATCAAGACAGCAACAAAAACCAGCAGGGGCATCAGCCCAACAGGCAGAGCTAAGAAGCAAAGCAGATGGAAAAACATAGCTGGAGTTTCAGAGACACTCTGAAGGGTTTTCAACAAATACCAAATCTCTGTGTTTTTCAAACCTACAAACACACTCAGACAGAAACTTGCCCTACCCAAGGATTCCACACTCTAACATCAATAGACCAATGTTGTATATGCTATTCAATGCAATGAGAACTGCACAGATCTGTATTTTGGCAAGACAAAACAACCACAGATGACCCAACAAAAAAGGACTAACACCTCAGATCAAGACCCGGCTATATGTCTACACCTAAAGGACAAGGAACACTCCTTTGATGATAACAATGTGCACATTTTGGACAGTAAAGACAAGTGGTTTTGATCCTTGTCAAACTGGAAAGTCCGTCCCTGAACAGTATCAGCTGCTTGCAAGGCAGTCCTAACACCTCTACCCTGATGTTTCCACAACAGTTCACACCTCCATTCATGCAAAGATAAGTCTAACGACCCTCTCAATACTCCTACATCTCTTAACGGCCTTCATATGATTGCTATACCTTTAAACAACTCACAAGAGTTTATAAGCCAGAAAACTACCCATCATGGATCAGAACTGAAAAAGCCTCTCGGATGAGTGGCAGAACGTCTTCTAGACAATACAGCAATTGCCTTGATTTACCACTGCTTGATATTCTTTATGGATCACTGCAGTTGTTTTGGTCACTTTATTCCTTCTTTCTCGGGATTGTGGCACACTGTAAAAACAAAATGTCTCAGTCATAGGTGGAGGTAGGCCTAAAATCATCAGATCAAGAAATAAACAATTACGAATGTGCTGGTCAAAGAGTGGACATCAGAAGATATGGGTTACGTGAACTAATTAAATAAGGCAAAAGGATTTCTCTGTAATTTCAATTCCCCTTTCTGTTCCCATACCAATCTAGTGTTCTAGGCCTACTGCACCGCCATAGTGAGGCCAAAAGCAAACTACAAGAGCAACACCTCATATTCCTCTTGGGTAGCCTGCAACCCAACAGTATGAACATTAAGATGTCCATTTTTAGTTCACCCATACCTCCAATATTCCTTCCCATCAATCCACCTACATTCTTTTTCTCTTTGTTCACCTTTTCTGTGCTCTCACTCCCATCCCTATGTGTTACTTATCAATTTCTCGGTGGCCAAACTTTTTACTTCCAATTCCCATTCCCGCTCCGAAATGTCAGTCTATGGCCTCCTCTGGTGCCAAGATGAGGCCACCCCCAGGATGGAGGAGCAACACCTTATATTCCGGCTGAGTAGTCTCCCACCTGATGGCATGAATATTGATTTCTCATTCCGGTAAAAAATATTCTCACCCTCCCCTCTTCTGTGCCCCACTCTAGCCTTTGACCTCATTTATCCCATCTGTCAATTATTTCTCCCTGGGTCCCCTCCTTCTTCCTTTGTTCCTGTGGTCCTTTCTCCTCTCTTATCACATTCTTTCTTCTCCATCCCTTGATCTATCCCACAATCTTGCTTCACCTATCACCTTCCAGCCATCCTCCTCCCACCTTTTTATTCTGGCAACTTCCCCCTTCCTTCTCAGTCCTGAAGAAGGGTCTTAGCCTGAAACTTTGACTGTTTATTCATTTCCCTAGATGTCTCTTGACCTGCTGAGTTCCTCCAGCATTTTGTGTGTGTCATTTTTGTTATTTCCAGCTTCTGTAGAATTTCTCATACTTATAATCATTGTTTTCTTCTCCCTTGGCTTAACCTTTCGATCTCCTTTTCATCTGGTTCCATCTCCCTGACATGGCTCCACAACAACTTCGAACCTCTCTATCTTCTCATTTCTCTCCCCCCATCACTTGCCTGTTCTTTCTTCCTTACTTGTTTCCATCAATCATCCACCATCTACTGTCTCCAAGCTCTCCAAACCCTCACCCATCTCTACTGATCATCCCCCATGCCACCTTCCAGCTCGTAGCCCTCACTCATTGTATTGCTATCTCCCTCTATACACTCAGTTCGGGTGTAGTCCCTTTGTCTCAATAGATGCTGCTTGACCGCTGAGTTCCTCACCTACAGTCAGATTTTGGCATCTGCAGTCTCTTGTGTCTCATGTGCATGTGTCCTTCTTATTGTTCTAGTACAGTATTCAATGACAGTACCATCTCTGGTGAATTTCTACACACATTCAGTGGAGAGTTGGTAGTTGCATTACCAAGTCACAGGATCAGAAAAAGCTGCACAGGGTTGTAGACTCAACCATCTCCATGATGGGCTTCAGCCACCTCACCATCGAGGGCCTCTTCAAGGATGGCATCCACCCCTCTCCAAGACACGCCCTCTTCTCATTACTACCATTGGGGAAGAGGTACAGGAGCCTGAAGATGCACACTCGATGCTTTAGGAACAGATCCTTCCCCTCCACCTTCAGATGTCCGAAAGCTCCATGGACCTCACTATTTTGCTCCTTTTAATTTTTGCACTATTTATTTGTTTATTCATTTTCTTGTTGTAACTTTTTATGTACTCTACTGCACGGTATTGCCTCCACAAAACAACAAATTTCATGACATATGTTGGATAATCACCATCATCAAACCCTGAAATTTCCCATTGATTTGAAACATAACTGGATAAGCTTTACAAATACCATGGCTACGAATCCATGACGGAGAATCCTGCCTTCTACGTTGCATCATCTGACTTACTAAGTTCTTCCTACCATCGACAAGGCACAAGTGTTATGATCTCCATTTGTTTAGATTAATATCTTGCTCCGGAAATACATAAACTTGAAACATCCAACAAAATGCAGCCCACTGTAGTGCAGTAGCCCATATAGGCAGTTCTGCTATAAAGAGGTAGCTGTGTTCTGAGAATATTCACATCCTACAAATTTACATTATAAAAACAATTATGTTAATGAAAACATGGGGATCTGGTGTTACAGAGTTTCAGGCTCACAATGTAATTTTTTTTCTGCAGGAATTTCAGAACTATAGCTTTTTAATAGCTATGTCTATTTTAATACTGCAAGCTAAAAATTCTAAAAGTTGTATGTTACTTTGTTTAATAAAGTATCATTGCAAGTTCAAGGTCTTGATCAAGAAAGAGGAAGTATAATGCAAGAACAGAATGAGGTAGTGAGAAATATAAAAACAGATTGAAAAAGATGAACAATATGTTAAACAATATGTAAAATAACAGCTTGAGTCATTATGAGTACTTACAAATGGAGACAGGAAATTAAACATGTAAAATGGAAAATGGAAATGGAAGATAATTTATGAAAAAAAGCACTTTATCAGAATCAGAATCAGAAGCAGGTTTAATATCACCAGCATATATCATGAAATTTGTTAACTTTACAACAGCATTACAATGAAATACATGATAAATAAATATAGAAGACAAACTGAGTTACATTAAGTATATATATATATTAAATAGTTAATAAGTAGAACAAAAAACAAAAATAAAAAAATAGTGAGGCAGTGTTCATGGGTTCAATCTCCATTTGGAAATCGGATGGCAGAGGGGAAGAAGCTGTACCTGAATCACTGATTGTGTGCCTTCAGGCTTCTGTACCTCCTTCCTGACAGTAACAGTGTGAAGAGGGCATGTCATGGGTGGTGGGGATTCCTAATGATGGACACTGCATTCCTAAGGCACCTCTCCTTGAAGATGTCTTAGATAGTATGGAGGCTGGTACCCATGATGGAGCTGATGAATTTTACAAGTTTCTGGAACTTTTTCGATGTAGCCCCCCCCCACCCCCCATACCAGACAGAGATACAGCCAGTCAGAATGCTCTATATGGTACATTTGTAGAAGTTTTCAAGTGTTTTAGTTGACAAACCACATCTCCTCAAACTCCTAATGGAATATAGCTGCATCTTGCCTTCTTCATTGTTGCATCCAGATTAGGTCCTCAGAGATCTTGACATCCAGGAACATGAAATTGCTTAATGGAAGAATACATTCAAAACTGACTGATCTAATGAATTTCTATAGGTCTAGCGCAGTGATTCATGCTGGTCTAGAGAGAATGAGGTCCTCTAAGAAATTCACACTGGTATAAAGTCATGAGGCATGGGATTCATGGAAACGTTGCAGTGTGGATTTGGAATTGGCTAGCTCACATGAGGCAGAAGGTGGTAGTACATGGAGAGTAACCTGCCTGGAGGTCAGTGACTAATGGTTTTCCACAGTGGTCTGTTTTGGGAACCTCTGCTCTTTGTAATTTTCATAAATAACTTGGATGAGGAAGTGGAGCAGACAGTAATCCCACTGAAGTTCTTAAATATGACAGCTAGAAGCTAACAAGTTACAGATTAATTAGCTCATCACCCATGTTTGAAAACAGAATGAATGCTAGGGGATTTCAGAGCTGCTATCACTGTGACTGTCTTTAAGAAAGGAGTTAGAGGAATTTCCCTTCATTTTGCCATAGCATCGTGTTGGGTGGACAGGTGGGTAGTTTGAGAGGTGCTGCTGTCTTTCGTCCACATACACTCTCTACCTACCCCACTTCATCAAGCATCTCCTGACCCACTCACTCCCAGGTCTGTGGGTCCCATTATTCACTCTGACCTCATCAGTCACCATAGACACACACAGAGCTGAAAGAGACAGCAGATTACCAATGCCAAGAAACTGACAAAACTACAGCACAGCTTTCAGGACCGAACCTACTGGGGTGGACCGAGAATTACTTCATGGGTTGAAAATGGATGGCACAGACTCAGCGATTCAGGAACAGCTTCTTCCTCTCTGCCATCCGATTCCTAAATGGACTTCGGAACCTATGAACACTACTTCACTTTTTAAATATACATTATTTTTGTTTTTGCACAATTTTTAATCTATTCTATATATATATATATATACAGACACTGTAGTTGATTGATTTTTTTCCTCCTCCATATTATGTATTGCATTGAACTGCTGTTGCTAAGTTAACAAATTTCATGACACATCCTGGTGATAATAAACCTGATTCAGATTCATTTTTTGTAACACGCACAAGTGCTGGAGGAGCTCAGCAGCATCTGTGGAGAGCAATAAACATTCGATATTTCCTGCTGAGATCCTGTCCAGTTGAGACCCTATGTGGAAAGGTCTGTGTAAAGGTCAGGCCCTCTCACCCAAAGAAGGATTTAGAGCAAGTGTACTAATGATTTGCCACATTAATTCCTGGACAGCAGATATGTTCAAGATTCGGATTTACTTGTCACGTGTACAATGCAACATACAGTGAAATGCATCGTCGTATGTCCTATGAAGAACGGCTATGCAGAATAGGCATATAACGTCCAGCAAGAATGAGACGTGATGCCTTTAACAAATACAAAGTTATTAAGGGGTCTGAAGTGTAAGTGCCAAATTAACTCTGGACAAGGACCAGGGGACAGCCTCAAAGCAAAGGATTAGTCTTTCAGGACGAAGGTGAAAAATTTTCAGTCAGACGATATTGAATCTTTGAAGTTCTATACTTAAGAGGCTCAGTTTCTGAGAATATTCAGGTCAGACATTAACAGAAATTAGGCATTAAGTAAATCAGGAAAGTGGGTTAGTTCACCGAGGTTAACAAAGATCAGATATTATCTTATAAAATGCCGGAGCAAGCACAATGAACAATTTTTCACATTCTCTAAACGCCCATGCTCACATATAAAATAACATGCCGTGAGATTTCAGGAAAGTATTTCAACAGCGAAGTAATTCATTGTAGATTAATAGTTCAATTCATTATGAATTTCTTGATTTTACAAATACTTTCCTCTTAAACAACCACCGTTATACAACCCTTACTAGAAAAGAAGAAAAAAAAATAACATTTGATTTTATTTGCACCGCATGGAAGATTACTCGTCTGTATTCTTATTTCAGATGAGTAGGCTGCACCTTCAGTGGACATGTTATTCATCGACTTGCACCTAATTGGTTCGTATTCTATAGCTCCATAAAATTAGTCTTTTCATTGGCTAGTCTGGTTGGCAATCATCGTTTCCAAGGTTTGATTGTCGCCGTGCTTCTTGAATGGGGCATGAACACGGACAGAGAGCCGTCACTGAACCGACAGTATTGCATGTGAGTCTCTTTACCTTTCTCGCTTGCGGCATTCATCCAGCTATACTCTCTCCTCTTCATTGACCCTGAACACAAATCACCTGTGGTGGAAATTCGGCCAATTTATTTCATAATCATGCACTTCAATTCGCAACATGCGGTTAGATTTACGCGGGCTTATATGAGTCTTTGTGCGTATTTTTGGCTGAATTATTCAAGCTCACTGTGTCGCCAATGCTTGTAATTTAAATAATAATGTGAATTCATGTTATAGCGACATAGTAGTATTATAGTAGTGTTACAGCGACATCAGTATATTTTGTTACGTGGACTAAAGGGTGAACTGATAGATTATAATATTTAGGAAGGTTTAGGCTGTTAGAATGCTGGTTTTAATACATTACTCTTTAAAATAACACCTAATGCAAAGTAATACAAATTGAAAAAACCGCGATCTGGAAGTAATATGCTTCTTTAACAAACACCATTTGCAGAGGTTACTACAGGTCATTTCTGCTGCCTTCGTTTTACATGGTTTAACAGGTGCTTGGCACTTATTCAAACGCAAGGTTCTGGTAATATCTTGTAAATAAACCTCATCTGCTGCTTTAAGGTGTTGCCTTCCTGCTCCTGATACAAAGAGAAATACCACACTGGTCACGCGTCTTCGTATATCTCTGGCCGGCAGTCAATGCACACTAATTTCCTGGACAGTTTTGCGTCATTACAGTTGACGTCATTGCTCGTACAAAGTTCATTTAGCTGGTTTCTGAGTTTTTTAAAGACGAAATATGTATTCTGAAATTACTTTTATTTGACTTACCCCCATTATTCAACCAGGATTTTTCCTTAGGTGAGTTCTAACATGAGAACATGAAGGGGGTGGGGTGGTGTTCGTTATTCAGCCATCGGTCGTGTGTCATTCAACAATATCTTGCACCACTTTCCTAGCTAACCCGGGTTTCCACAGTATCCAAAAAAAGTCTACAGATCTGTCTGTTGGATATATTCAGCCACTGAGCTTCCAATGGTTTCCTGGGTAACAAACTCCAAAGGATGTGATTGCACTGGAAAGAATGTAGAGGACATTAACCAGATTGGATAGGAAGGCTTCAATTATGGAAAGAGATTAGATAAACTGGGTATGCCTGCCTGGAGTGATGGAGGCTGACGGTGATTAATAGTATACATGATCATGAGGGGCAGAGATGTAAAACGTTTATTGGTCTGGTAAGAACATCAAAAACAAGTGGGTAGAGAATTAAAGTGAGGGGTAGCAGATTTAAGCAGGCATTTATTTTTATTTTACCCAGAGAGTGGTTAGAACATAGAATAGTACAGCACAGGAACAGGTCACTTAGCCCACAATATCCTGCTGAGCCAGCTAAAAAACAAATTAAAAAACACCCACTCATCCCTCCTCCCTACACCATGTCCATATCCCTCCATCTTCCTTGCATCCATGTGCCTAGCCAAACGTTTCCTGAAAGTTTCTAATGTATTTGCCTCTCACACCATAGCAGCCAGCGTATTCCAGGCATCCGTGACTCACTGAGTTTAAAAAAAAAATTGCCTCTCGCATCCCCCTTGAACCTACCCCCTCTCACCTTCAATGGGTGCTCTCTGCTATTAGACATTTCTACCCTGGGAAACTGATGGTCTCTGTCGGTTCAATATATTTGGTTGATATATAGAATGTGCTTTTAGATACAATTACTATGTTTAGGAGGCATTTAGACAGGCAAGGCTTCAAACGGTAAGGGCCTTGCAGAGACAGGTGGGATTCATATAGATAGGTAAAATGCTGGGATGAACGTGGCAAGATAAAGGGCCCACTTCCGTGCTGTACACCTATGATTCAAATTCACTACTCTTTGGTGAAGAACATGCATCATGAGTTTGCCTTGAATGGCCATCTGTCTCTCTTGAAAAGATGACTCCATATACTAGACCTGGAAGCCAGAGAAAGTATTATGTCTGCATTTATTTTTTCATATCAAAGTCAAAATCCTGTTCCGGAGCCTTTTGACTCTTTGAAAGACATCCTGTCATTTAAAATTTAAGAACATAGGCCCAGTGAGCTTTACCTCTGAGTGATACACACAATGTGCTGGAGGAATTCAGCAGGTCAGGCGGTATCCATGGAGAGGAATAAAGACTCGATGTTTCAGACTGAGACCCTTCATTACCGGGTGTTGCCTGGTCTGCTGAGTTCCTCCAGCATTTTGAGTGTGTTATTCTGGATTTTCAGCATCTACAGATTATTTTGTATTTGTCATTTGCTTTATCTGTTCACATTGGACAACCCAGCCCCAATTCCACCAACCAATATAGTGCATCTTCATTTGCTCCCATCATTCCAGTACATCATTCTTTCCTTCTTAACCTTTTAAAAGTATTTATAGGGCTTGACAAGCCAAAACAGAACTAAGCCATTTCTCTTGCTGAGGAGTCCTAGGTGTCATGGTCTCAAAATAAGGGCTGAAATAAGGAGAGGTTTCTTCACCTGATGCTTGGTGAATCCTTGGAATTTTCTGCCCCAAGGGTTGTGAGGACTGAGCCATTGATTTTATGCAAAATCAGAGACGGGGGATTTTTGTTTATGGCAGGACCGGGCAGGATAATGGTACTGGGATGGAAGGTCAGCCATGATGGAATAGTGGAGCAGACTCGAAGGGCTGAGTGTCCTCAGTCTGCTCCTATGTCTTATGGTCTTGTGTCTTGTAGGAGAAGATTTTTATTCCACTTCTATTTCCGATACTGTTATGTTTTTATGTCCTATATATTTAGTCACGCGTGAGCACTTTCTCTACCAAAATAATGTCATTTTCTTGTAATTTTAAATGGAGCAGTTCAAGTTTCTACCTTCCAATGTGTTTTTACTGGAAGTTGAATGCAAAAGACTTATTTTTATTTGGATGATTGTTCACAAACGCATAAAGGGGAAGTAAAGATGACTTCTGCAAGAAGTTAAATGAGAATATGTTGTTGCCTTTGTTGGTGTGGCCAAGTGGTTAAGGCATTGGACTAGCGACCTGAAGGTCGTGAGTTCGAGCCCCAGCCGAGGCAATGTGTTGTGTCCTTGAGCAAGGCACTTAATCACACATTGCTCTGCGATGACACTGGTACCAAGCTGTATGGGTCCTAATGCCCTTCCCTTGGACAACATTGGTGTCATGGAGAAGGGAGACTTGTAGCATGGGCAACCGCTGGTCTTCCATACAACTTTGCCCAGGCCTGCGCCCTGGAGAGCGAAGACTTTCCAGGCGCAGATCCATGGTCTTGCAAGACTAACGGATGCCTTTAATTTTAATGTTACTAAAGACAAAAAAGATGTTGCATGTAGAGTATAAATCACAATATTGAGGAAATTTCCAGTAAAGTGGAGATACAGTACCTGGTGGAATTCTCATTAAGTATGTGCGTTTGCTTTGCACTGTGACTTGTGCTTTGTGAAGCTTTATGTGGAGCTTTTTACCTGAGACTGCCTTATACCAGCTGTTCTGCCCAAAGTTTTAGCAACATAAATGTGGCAATATCACTCTTTGGCCTCTCCTCCTGTTCCCATTAAGGTGCCTTGGAGTCCACGTATTGTTTTATGGCCTCATTATTACAAACCTTCTAAACTACCTTCTCCCCTTTAAATGGGTCCAACCTAAAGGTTCTGGTGCTGTGAATCTACCTCCTTTCAATCGCCATGCTCTTCAGTGTTTGCTGATCTTTTGTCTTCAAAGTTCTTTCTCTTTACTTCCGAACATGTTCTTGGGCAAACGATCTTCCTCATTCCCTATCACGTAGGATGTGCTTAGATACTACTCTTAGACTTCACTCTCCCTTTTGCCGGATTCACAAATGCACCCTCAGATTAACTTAACTTCTCTTCTGCTGCTAATGCTCTTGCTCCCAACAATACTAACTCTCCCATCCTGGTTGCTGCCCTCAGTGGGACTCTCACCATCATTTTCCCTCATTCCAGGTAGTGCAGACTATATGGTGTGCAACAGGTAAAGCCATTCAACAACAGGTTTGGTTTGTTCATATCAAGTGCCATTGGGCCACTCTCCCCAGGATTATTCCTGACTTTATTTCCCACCACCAATCAGTAATTAAAGGTCTTTCCTTTCCCTTCCATTCCGCTTTCCGTGTGCAAAGTTTTGTTCATCAGAAGCAACTGACATCTAGAACTTAGCAGGTCAAGCAACGTCAGCAGGAGGAAGGGAATCAATTCTGATGTGGGGTTTCGAAGTACGATAGAATCATGGAAATGCGATGCACAAACAAAAGTGCAAAAGAAGACAAACTGTACAAATACTAAGTTTGAGTCCATGAAAATGATTCCATAGGTTGTGGAATTAGTTCAGCGATAATGTGAGTGAAGGCTAGTTCAGGAGCCTGATGATTGAAGGGTAGTAACTGTTCCAGAACCTGGTGGTATGGGATCTAAGGTGCATGTATTTTCTTCTCTATGGCAGTAGCAATAAGACAGCATGGCCTGGATGGTGGCATTCCTTGATGATTTTGACCCAAAATGTTGGCGACTCCTTTCCTCCTACAGACGTCACTTGAACCACTGTTTGTCTCAATTATTGTTGTTCCAGATTTCAGCAGTCTCTTGTGCCTCCCCTGTTCACTTTAAGTCATTTAAAAGGTTTTCAAAATAGTGGCTCAAATCCTCAGAAAACAAGATTATTCAAAGGCAATATAGAGTTTAAAAACGTAACTTCAGTAAACTAACAGCAGATTTTCAAATACAATGTTGAGCACAAAAATTGCACTTGTTCTTCGAACTTTCCCAAAAACGTTTAAGAATTTGCATATTATTAGCTCATTCTTGGCTTTTCTTGTATAAAGTGTATTGACAGTTCAAAGGCTTTGCAACTCATTTTTATTTAATGTACAACAGAACCTCGGGCATCATGTTTTGGCAACAATTTTGCTGTATAAGCACCAACTGTTTTTTCAGTCTGATACAGTTAATTACTAATACTCAGTGGCAAGTTTCAAAATGATTTCAAATAAAGGCACGTAATTCATCAGGAATAAAGTTTGAAGAAAGTGGCTTTCCTTCCTACTTTTATTAGACAGGAAATATTATAGGAGGGAGGAATGCTTCCAACGCACAATCTAAATATATGATTCACAGATCACCATTCAGGTTTCTGAGCTCGGGAAATAGTTGAATGCTGTATTTGTTATGAGACATTGGTTCTTTGTCACTGGCTTTCCAATCCACTGGAGACAGTCACATAGTCCCTAGCTATTCAGCTGCATTTTATTTCTTTTGGTGATTGAATGACACCAGCTGTCATTACACTTGTCTACAGACTTCATCTGGGGATTTTGAGCCAGAATTTGTGTAATTAGAATTATTTCAAAGAGGTACAGATGAGGTGGGGCCTGTATAAGAAACTGTATTTTATTACCAATTGGGTTGAAGATTGGTTAATTTCTTGCCAGAACCAGAAATTAACTGTTGGACCAATGGAGTCTCTATTGACAGTTGTGTGTCTGCAAATGAATTGGATATAGAGCAGAGAGTAGACCAGCTAATAGTCATTTGCAATGATGTTAGTTTATTTCCAACATTCTTCTGTTGGAAGAATAGGGAAAACAAATTCCTGAAGGAAATTATAATGACTTCTTCCAAAACAAGCAATTTGGAAGAAATGCAAGGGAATAAGAATAGTTAAACAGTTTATCCTTCAATGCAATCTACAGTAATGCATTCACCAACCTGATTCATAGCAGGCATAATTGTCCACTTCCATGTTATCTTGGAATGACACATATCACTTCAGAACTGTTGATTCAGACCCAGACTTGCATTGTGAGGCTCTTGGCACTCAATCTTATAGCAGAACAAACCAGACTGCAACTTCTGAATTCACACATGCACAGTTAAATGGGGAAACCTGAAGCTGTGAACCTTATGTCCTCAGTTGACTGCACCTCATTGCGAGACTCCAACTTGAAAGGCATGTAAATTTGGGCAATGGTTACAGTTACCTCAGAATAATGTTATTAATCAGTTTAGATAATTACCTCCTTGACCATAAAATACACTGTATAAACAAAATTGGAAATATTCTACCCATCAGGTCAGCCCCTTTTGTTCTGGAAGTTCAGAGTCTTATTCTTCAATACTGCTGTTGGAAATTTATTTTTCAGTCCATATTTCTTGCATCTATCGATCTTTTTCTCCTCACTCTTTAGTCTTTTTCCTAATCCCTCCTTTACTCCTTTCCCCTCTTTCTTTGTAACTATGTCCCTGTTCTCCTCCTACCTGTAATGCTGTCCTATCTTGCTTAGTGCGGCATGTATGTCTTGGAGGATTTTTCAGTCAGTTGGCTGAGCCTAGCAGACATTCAGAGTGTTGCATGTTGGAGCAGTTTCTGAAACTGAGCAGGTCCACACAAATGTCAATGGAAGCATTTAGATAACTATTAATGTATGGAACTTCCTTCATTGCTACCACAAAATTCAGACCATAATATCAAATAAGGTACAGTCAGAAAATCACATGGATTTTTTTAGAAAGGATTTTCTTGGAAAAGTAAATTTTTAGTATCTGGTTGAACAGTGGCAATTAAGACATACCATAATGTTAAAGTTTGCTGATGTTGGAATGAAGAAGCCCTAACATAATGTGGCAAGTTTAGTCTCCATACATTGCATAAATAGTCTTGGATTTTCAATTTTTTTAGTGCTAGGAATGTCATTTTTCCCCAGGAACGGGATGCATCAAATGTCTGGGTGCTGCTTGTCATGAGTTGCTTGGGAGAATTGTTTGTTTTCTGCTTTGGATTATGTGGCTAATGGGATCATTCCCTGTGCAATGTTGTCTTGGTGTACAGTTGGGAGAAATTAATGGAAGGAGTAACATTGGAGGTAAAGCATTCATTTTGTTGATTTTAAAAATCTCTGAAAAGCAGCATTATATCACTATGGTTGGCAGGGCAGGTGGTATTTCTCTATCAAAGGAGGTGTAAATTGCTTCTTCCTTACCCTAGCCAGCAGGTCACCCTTGGGCAAGGTGTAGCACCTGCTTCGTCCCCAACCCCCGATCAGGGTCACGTGAAACAAAGGGAGCAGGTGGTGGATGGCCGTATGAGCAGCTGGTGCATATCACAATTCCTGGTTATGTGACCACTGACGCCAGGCAGGCAATCTCTGAAGAGTAGTGATAATGGCTGGGGTCATCCGTCTTGTAAAGACACTGCCCAGAAGGCAGCAATTGCAAGCCACTTCTACCAAAGAGTTTGCCAAGAACAATCATAGTCTTGGAAAGGTCATGGAAAGACCATGGTCGCCCATGTCATACAAAACAGCACGTAATGTATGAATGATACAAATTAACCTATTAAAGTATGATAGTTTTAACATTTGAAAATCAATGTATTGATAACACAGAAGCTGGAACAGATCAACAAGCATGAGTGTTAGCTGTTCAGGACTTTAATTATGTTACCACAAGTTTTAGACCACAAGATATAGGAGCAGAATTAGGCCATTTGTCCCATTGAGTCTACTGCCATTTCATCATGGCTGATCCAATTTTTCCTCTCAGCCTCAATCTCTGGCCTTCTCCCCATGTCTCTTCATACCCTGACCAATCAAGAATCTATCAACTTCTGCCTGAAATGTACATGAAGACTTGGCCTCCACAGCTGCCTGCGGCAAAGAATTCCACAGATTCATCATTCTCTGGCTAAAGAAATTCCACTTCACCTCAGTTCTACACGGACACTCCTCTATACTGAGGTGGTGTCCTCTGGTCTTAGACTGTCTCACCAAAGGAAACATCCACTCTATAAGGTCTTTCACCATTCGATAGGTGTCAAGGAGGTCACCCCTCATTCTTCTGAATTCTAGTAAATACAGGCTCAGAGCCATCATATGTTTTTTTATATGACAAGCCATTTAATCCTGGAATCATTTTTGTGAAACTCCTTTGAACCCTCTCCAATTTCAGTATATCCTTTCTAAGATAAAGGGCCCCAAACTGCTCAGAATACTCCGAGTGAGGCATCACCAGTGATTTATAAAGTCTCAATATTACATCTTTTTAAATTCAAGATCATGTGAAATGAATGCTAACATCACATTTGCCTTCCTCACCGCAAATGCAACCTGCAAATTAAACTATCGGGAACCCTGCACAAGGACTCCCAAGTCCCTTTGCACCTTAGTTTTTTTAAAATTTTCTCTCCATTTAGAAAATAGTCAACCCTTTCATTTGTTCTACCAAAGTGAATGACGATAAACTTCCGGACATTGTATTCCATGTGCCATTTTTTCCCATTCTCCTAATCAGTCAAAGTCCTTCTGTAGCCTCTCTACATCCTCAAAACTACCTGCCTCTCCACTGATCTTCATATCATCTGCAAATCTTGCAACCAAACCATCAATTCAATCATCCAAATCATTGACATACAAGTCAAATTGGTCCTTTGGAACACCACTCGCCACTGCCAGCCAACCAGAAAAGGCTCTTTATTCCCACTCTGTCTCCTGCCAATCAACCACTGCTTTATCCATACTACAATCTTTCCTGTAATACCATGGGCTCGTTAAGTAGACTCGTGTGACACCTTGTCAAATGTCTTTTGAAAATCCAAGTATACAACATACACCAAATCTCCTTTGTTTTATTTATTCATTTATGGGATGTGGGCATCGCCAACTAAGCCAGTATTTATTGTCCATCCCTAGCTGCCCCAGAGAAGGTAGTGATGAGCTGCCATCTTGAACTGCTGCAGTCCCTGAGGTGTAGGTACACCCACAGTGCTGTTAGAGAGGGAATTCCATGATTTTGACCCAGCGACAATGAAAGAACAGCGATATGTTTCCAAATCAGGATGGTGAGTGACTTGGAGGGGGATTTCCAAGTGGTGGTGTTCCAGGTATCTGCTGTTCTTGTCCTTCAAGATGGTAGTGGTCGTGGGTACAGAAGGTGCTGCCTTAGGAACTTTGGTGTGTTGTTGCAGTGCATCTTGTAGATAGTACACGCTGCTGCAACTGTTCGTTGAAGGTGGAGGGATTGGATGCTTGTGGAAGGGGTACCAATCAAGTGGGCTGCCTTGTACTGGGTGGTGTCAAGCTTCTTCAGTGTTGATGGAGCTGCACTTATCCAGGTGAGTGGCGGGTATTCCATTACACTCCTGACCTGAGCCTTGTAGATGGTGGACAGGCTTTGGGGAATCAGGAGGTGAGTTACACGAGGCAGGATTCCTAGCCTTTGACTTGCTCTATGGCTAAACTAGTTCAGTTTCTCATTAATTGTAACCCCCCAGGATGTTGATAGTAGGGGAATCAGTGATGGTGATACCAATGAATGTCAATGGTTAGAGACTCTCTTGTTGGAGATGGTTATTGCCTGGAACTTGCTTGGTTTGAATGTTACTTGTTCGCCTACACCTGGATATTGTCCAGGTCCTGCTGCATTTGGGTATGAACTGTTTCACATATGGAGTCACATATGGTGCAGAACATTGTTCAGTCATCTGCAGACATCTCCACTTTTCACCTTATGGCCGAAGGAAGGTCACTGATGAAGCAGCTGAAGTCAGTTGGTCCTAGGACACTTCCCTGAGGAACCTCTGCAGTGATGTCCTGAGGATGAGATGATTGACCTCTAACCACCACAATCATCTTCCTTTTTGTCAGGTATGATTCCAGCCAGCGGAGGGTTCCCCCCAGCCCCAAATTCCCATTTAATCCATTTAAGCTAGTGTACCTTGATGCCATACTCTTATCAAATGCTGCCATGATGTCAAGGGCTATCACACTCACCTCACGTCTGATATTTTGCTCTTTGGTCCATGTTTGGACCAAGTAGGTGATGAAGTCAGGAGCTGAGGGGTCTTGACAGCACCCAAGCTAGGCATCCATAAGCAGGTTATTTCTGAGTAGGTGTTGCATGATTGTGCAGTTGATGACTCTTTCCATTACTTTGCTGATTATTGAGAGTAGGCTGACAGGGTGGTAATTGTCTATCCTGCTTGTTAATTCTTCAAAGAATTCCAACAGATTTGTCAGGCAAGACTTTCGCTTGAGGAAACCATGGTCTAGGGTCTATTTTTATCATGTGTCTCTAAGTTCCCTGAGCCCTGATCCTGAACAATCACTTCCAACATCTTCCCAACCACTGATGTTAGGCTAACTGGCCTATAATTTCCTTCCATCTACTTCTTCCCCCTCCTTGGAGTGGAGTGATATTTGCAATTTTCCAGTCCTCCAGAGCCATTCCAGAATCTTGTGATTCTTGAAAGATCATTACTAATGCCTCCTTGACTTCTTCAGCCACCTCTTTCAGAACCCTGGTGTGTATACCATCTGGTCCAGAGGACTTATCCACCATCTTTCAGTTTCTAAAGAAAGTTCTCTCTAGTAATGGTAACTTCACACACTTCATGACCCCAACATCTGGAACTTCCACCATATTGCTAGTGTCCTCCACAGTGAAGACTGATGCAAAACACTTATTCAGTTCATCTGCCATTTCCAGATCCCTCACTACTACCTCTCCAGCATTGATTTCCTGTTGTCCGATATCCACTCTCACCTCTCTTTTATAGTTTATGTATTTGAAGAAACGTTTAGTATCCTCTAATATTATTATTTTGTATTCCATCTTTACCTTAATGACTTTAGTTACCTTCTGTTGGTTTTTAAAAGCTTTCCAATCCTCCAGCAAAGTGCTTGGAAGAAGGTACAAAGGTACAAGGGGGATGTCAGAGGTATGTTTTTTCACACAGAGAGTGGTGGGTGCGTGGAATGCACTGCCAGTGAAGGTGGTAGAGGTGAATACAATAGGGTCTTTTAAGAGACTCTTAGATAGGTACATGGAACTTAGAAAAATGGAGGGCTGTGAGGTAAGGAAATTCTAGGCAGTTTCTAGAAGAGGTTAGATGGTCAGCACAACATTGTGGGCCAAAGGGCTTGTAATGTTCTGTAGAATTCTGTTTTTCTATGTTTCTAACTTCCCACTAATTTTTGCTCAATTATATGCCCTTTGGCTTTCATGTTGGCTTTGACTTCTTTTGTTACCCACGGTTATGGCATCTTGCTTTAGAATGCTTCTTCCTCCTTGTGATGTATATATCCTGTGTCTTCTAAATTGCTTCCAGAAATTCCAGCCATTGATGCTCTGCCGTCATTCCTGCCAGCGTTTCCACCCCCCGCCCCCCAAATCAATTCCGGCCAAGTCCTCTCTTATGCCTCTGTAATTCACTGTAATACAGGTTGATCTTCACTAATCCGGCACCATTGGGACCTCAGGAGTGCCAGATTAGTGAAAATGCTGAATTACAGAAGGATCACATTAAGCATAATCAGTGCTGGATTATCGAAGGAACCGGATTACAGGTTGTCGGATTAGTGAAGGTCAACCTGTACTGATAAATCCGACTTTAGCCCTTCCTTCTCAAATTTCAGGGTGAATGCAATCATTATGATCACTAGCCAATAAAGTTCCTTTCATCTCAAGCTCTCTAATCAGTTCCAGTCCATTGCACAACATCCAATTTAGAATAGCCGATCCCCTAGTGGGCTCATCCATGAGCTGATCTAAAAAGCCATTTCATAGGCATTCTAGAAACTCCCCCTCATGGAATCCAGCACCAACCAGATTTTCCCAGTCTATCTGTATATTGAAATTCCCCATGACTATTATAACATTGTGCTTTTGGCATGTATTTTGTATCTCCTGTTGTAATTTGTAGTCCATGTCCTTGCTACTGTTTGGGGGTCGATCAGGGTCTTTTTTTTCTTGTATTTCCTTAGCTCTATCCAAAATGACTCACATTCCTACCCCATGTCACCTCTTTCTAATTAATTAATTTCATTTTTTTTTAACTAACAGAGCAAAGCCTCCTCCTCTGCCTTCCTGCCTGTCCTTTCAATACAATGCGTATCCTTGGACATTAAGCTCCCAGCTACAATCTTCTTTCAATGTGATCCAGTGATGCCTACAACATTCAGTCCAACCTGTAACAGTTACAAGTTCATTTACCTTATTCCGTATACTGCACGCATTCAATTATAACACCTTCAGTCCTGTATTTCCCCTTTTTGATTTTGTCTGCCTTTTACCTTGCAACTCATCCTGTTGACTGCAATGTTGCCTTATCAACAGGCTCTCCTCACTACACAGTACCACTCTATTTGTAAACCAACTACCTCGTCTTCAGCACTATCACTCTGGCTCCCATCCCCCTGCCAAATTAGATTAAACCCTCCTGGAGAACTCTAGCCAACCTACCCGCAAGGATATTGGTCCTCATCAGGTTCAGGTGTAATCGGTCCCTTTTGTACAGGTTGTGCCGTCCCTGCAAGAAATCCCAATGATCCAGAAATATCAACCCTTGCCCCCTGCACCAGTTCCTTAGCCACGCATTCACCTGTCAAATCATCCTATTCTTACCCTCACTGGTACGTGGCTCAGGCAGCAATCCAAAGATTACTACCCTGGATTTCCTGTTTCTTGACTTTCTACCTGTCTCCCTAAAATCTCTCTTCAGGACTTCCTCACCTTGTCTATTTATGTCATTGGTGCCAATTTGTACCAAGACTTCTGGCTGCTCACCCTCGCCCTTGAGAATATCATAGACCCAATCAGAGACATCCCTGATCAGAGACATCAGGGAGACAATATACCAAACAGGTGTCTCTATTGTGTCCATAGCATCTCACCTTGCTTCACCCTCTGGCAACTACTATGTAGAGGGTAGATTCAATGGCATAGGAACAGAATTTGTATGTTTGAAAACGATGAGGCATGCATTAGGTTAATTGTGCAAAATAAAGAAGAAACAATGCAGTGAAGCTTTAGTGAGTCTGAGGGAGGATGTGGTAGAATGGTTGGAGCAAAATTCAGATGCAACATTGGTTATTCCTTTCTTTAGATTACCTTAACTGTAGAATCATGGAGTCATAGAAAAGCCCTTTGACCTATCTAATCGATGCTGAACCACTTAAATGGTACTTGTAGACTTCCCGATACCTTTTGAAGCCTCAAATTTACACTGGTCATTTTTAAGTCTCTAATTACCATCTGCTGACCCAATGTTTGTTCCACAGCTAAAAATTTCCATTCCTGCACAGCTTTCTCTGCACCCTGTTGATGCACTTGACCGTTGTGGTGACTGTTACTATATCTGTGGTACTCGAGATGTGGTCAGTTGGAGGGGAAGTAACAGACAGAATTTAATGCAGAGACATGAGGCAATAGAGGAACTTCATCAGTACAAAGGAGAACAAGCAGATAAATGTGAGGATGTTGAAAGGTGTGGCGGAAGAGAGAGTAATTGGAGTCTATGTAATGAGGCCCTCTGTTGGTTGAGGTCATCCATGGATGTTGCACCCCAGCTGTCTACATGAGGTACAAGCCAGTACATAAGCCTGGGATGTATGATATGGAGAGCAAGCTGTTGCCTATATATCAGGCTCACCCTCTCCACGCAGCCGAAGAATCCAAGGGAATGGCAGAGACCGAGACAGTTTGGCACCAGCAACATAACAGGAGTTGCCTGCAGGCATTGAATTCAATGTAGGGACTACCTTAGGGACTCCAGCTCTGGGTTTACTCTCAAAGCGTTCCCCATGAGTGAGTATCGCTGCAAGCAGTGGAGGTCTGAGATCAGAGTTTTCCTTCCAGCTGAGCTGCCAACCACGGCTGACAAGCCCCACCTGCCCGAAGCAACTGGTTTTAAGATGCCAGTAACCCACCTTTTCCCCTTCTACCGTCAGTAGAAATGGTTCTGTCAGGCTTAGTAGCTAAGGCACACGTGAAGTCTGGGAGCTGGACTTGGTTGTCAGAGGCTATTTGGCACACATACCACAAGGAACATTTAATAGATAAAGGTAAGTTATCCCCACTACCAATCCTGGCTATAATAACCTTTAGGAAAAGTATTTAAATAGGAATGACATATCCTTTCGGGGGGGGGGTCATAAACTTGTTGGATATCGATGATAATTGATGGAAGGATTGGAGGACATACAGTACTGTGCAAAAATCTAAGGGACATATACCTAGGGAGCCTAAGACTTTTTCACAGTACTGCATTTGTCACCTTGGAGCGGAGAGCGAGTTTGTAAATGTGGAGGGAGCAAAGGATGTTGAGAAGGGTGAGGGTGGAGCAGTGCAGGAGGGACAAGTACTAGTGGAGGAGTGCTAGGGCTGGGGGGTAGTGTAGGTGCAGACACGCCCAGCCATGAGACACCAGGCATGGTCATTTGATTCCAAACAATTGGTTTATTGATTATCACTGAAGTTCTCTCTGATGCTTTTTTCCAATGTTGATTTCCCCTCTCCCTGCCCCCTTCCCACTCTCAGTCTACAACAGAGATACATATCAGAATCTGGCTTATCATCACTCACATGTCATGAAATATATGAGGAAAGAGATTTTAAGACTGTGGGTGGTAGAGTTAAGGTTGAAAATAATAGTGACAGTGGAATTGGACATGCACAAAGTGGAACAGCTCATTGAATTGCTGCATAATTCCAGACCCAGGTTCAATCCTGGCCTATCTGTATGTAGGTTGGCAGGTAAATAGAGTACAGTAATTTGTCCTTGGTATACAGGAGAATGGCAAAATTTGGGGAGTGGGAAATGATGGAAGTGCAGGAAGAATAAAATGGGATTGCAGCTCATACATCAAAGTTGCTGGTGAACGCAGCAGGCCAAGCAGCATCTATAGGAAGAGGTGCAGTCGACGTTTCAGGCCGAGACCTTTCGTCAGGACTAACTGAAGGAAGAGGGAGTAAGGGATTTGAAAGTTGGAGGGGGAGGGGGAGATCCAAAATGATAGGATAAGACAGGAGGGGGAGGGATAGAGCCGAGAGCTGGACAGGTGATAGGCTAAAGGGGATACAAGAGGATCATGGGACAGGAGGTCCGGGAAGAAAGACAAGGGGGGGGGGTTGACTCAGAGGATGGGCAAGAGGTATATTCAGAGGGACAGAGGGAGAAAAAGGAGAGTGAGAGAAAGAATGTGTGCATAAAAATGAGTAACAGATGGGGTACGAGGAGGAGGTGGGGCCTTAGCGGAAGTTAGAGAAGTCGATGTTCATGCCATCAGGTTGGAGGCTACCCAGACGGAATACAAGGTGTTGTTCCTCCAACCTGAGTGTGGCTTCATCTTTACAGTAGAGGAGGCCGTGGATAGACATGTCAGAATGGGAATGGGATGTGGAATTAAAATGTGTGGCCACTGGGAGATGCTGCTTTCTCTGGCGGACAGAGCGTAGATGTTCAGCAAAGCGGTCTCCCAGTCTGCGTCGGGTCTCACCAATATATAAAAGGCCACATCGGGAGCACCGGATGCAGTATATCACCCCAGTCGACTCACAGGTGAAGTGATGCCTCACCTGGAAGGACTGTTTGGGACCCTGAATGGTGGCAAGGGAGGAAGTGTAAGGGCATGTGTAGCACTTGTTCCGCTTACACGGATAAGTGCCAGGAGGGAGATCAGTGGGGAGGGATGGGGGGGACGAATGGACAAGGGAGTTGTGTAGGGAGCGATCCCTGCGGAATGCAGAGAGGGGGGGAGGGAAAGATGTGCTTAGTGGTGGGATCACGTTGGAGGTGGCGGAAGTTACGGAGAATAATATGTTGGACCCGGAGGCTGGTGGGGTGGTAGGTGAGGACCAGGGGAACCCTATTCCTAGTGGGGTGGTGGGAGGATGGAGTGAGAGCAGATGTACGTGAAATGGGGGAGATGCGTTTAAGAGCAGAGTTGATAGTGGAGGAAGGGAAGCCCCTTTCTTTAAAAAAGGAAGACATCTCCCTCGTCCTAGAATGAAAAGCCTCATCCTGAGAGCAGATGCGGCGGAGACGGAGGAATTGCGAGAAGGGGATGGCGTTTTTGCAAGAGACAGGGTGAGAAGAGGAATAGTCCAGATAGCTGTGAGAGTCAGTAGGCTTATAGTAGACATCAGTGGATAAGCTGTCTCCAGAGACAGAGACAGAAAGATCTAGAAAGGGGAGGGAGGTGTCGGAAATGGACCAGGTAAACTTGAGGGCAGGGTGAAAGTTGGAGGCAAAGTTAATAAAGTCAACGAGTTCTGCATGCGTGCAGGAAGCAGCGCCAATGCAGTCGTCGATGTAGCGAAGGAGAAGTGGGGGACAGATACCAGAATAGGCACGGAACATAGATTGTTCCACAAACCCAACAAAAAGGCAGGCATAGCTAGGACCCATACGGGTGCCCATAGCTACACCTTTAGTTTGGAGGAAATGGGAGGAGCCAAAGGAGAAATTATTAAGAGTAAGGACTAATTCCGCTAGACGGAGCAGAGTGGTGGTAGAGGGGAACTGATTAGGTCTGGAATCCAAAAAGAAGCGTAGAGCTTTGAGACCTTCCTGATGGGAGATGGAAGTATATAAGGACTGGACATCCATGGTGAAAATAAAGCGGTGGGGGCCAGGGAACTTAAAATCATCGAAAAGTTTAAGAGCGTGAGAAGTGTCACGAACATAGGTCGGAAGGGATTGAACAAGGGGTGATAAAACAGTGTCGAGGTATGCAGAAATGAGTTCGGTGGGCCAGGAGCAAGCTGAGACAATAGGTCGGCCAGGACAGCCAGGTTTGTGGATCTTGGGTAGGAGGTAGAAACGGGAAGTGCGGGGTGTGGGAACTATAAGGTTGGTGGCAGTGGATGGGAGATCCCCTGAGCGGATAAAGTCGGTGATGGTGTGGGAGACAATGGCCTGGTGCTCCTTAGTGGGGTCACGATCGAGGGGTAAATAAGAGGAGGTATCCGAGAGTTGTCGCTGTGCCTCGGCAAGGTAGAGGTCAGTACGCCAGACTACAACAGCACCCCCCTTATCAGCGGGTTTAATAATAAGGTTAGGATTAGTGCGGAGGGAGTGGAGAACAGAGCGTTCCGAAGGAGTGAGGTTGGAATGGGGACAGGGTGCGGTGAAGTCGAGACGGTTGATGTCCGGTCGGCAGTTAGCAATAAAGAGATCCAGAGCAGGCCGAAGACCAGAGCGGGGTGTCAGCTCATGGATTTTTAATGGGTGGTGTAGTCTCAGTGTGCCAAGGTCCAGTTTCCATGGTCTATGTGGCTCTGTAACGCTATGAGCCATGAAGAGCTGTGATTTGCAAGACTGCAGGCCAAGTGCTAGAAAAAGGGATTAGGCTAGGATTAGCATTTTTTGTTGACTGGCACAATGCATGTTGGGCTGAACAACCTCCTAGCAAGCTGCAAGTTTTCTGATTCCGATTGTTCTGTGCCATCGCCCCTGTGAATAGTGTCACTTTCATGGCAGCCTGTATGCAACCGTTCTGTGGCCGAATGCTTTTTCTCGTTCTGATGCTCTTCTTAGTAATCAGCATGGCAAATGCATGAAAGGTGTGCACTTTTCAGCTGCCGTGGCAAAATGGGAAATCTGCAGGTTGCAGATTTCCCATTTTAGCCCATCATTTGGGCGTAAACTGAAGTGATGTTTTTAAATGTGTTTTGCCAGATTTGCAATTTTATACCAGGGATCCTCCTGGGTTCTTGCCAACTGCAGTGTATGTTAAGTACAGCAATGATAACTAATTTCTGGGTAGGTTCTTGTTACTAAAAGGAAACTGCATCTGTAGATAGTTATCTCTGAAGTCTGATTGGCATAGTTCAGTTTTCTTGATGGGTGGCTATATAGAACCACAGCAGCAGGTTAACTGTATTGTTGGGAGTCCAGTACTGTGGATTGGACAGCAGTTGCAGACTGGAAGAGAATTTTTCATTAAGATATTATTGTGTTTATTGCCTATCTAAAGAAAGAGGAATGATTTGGTTCTAAGTTTAGGGAAATTATTTTCTTCAAGTTGACTAGATTAGAAACATAGAAACATAGAAAATAGGTGCAGGAGTAGGCCATTTGGCCCTTCGAGCCTGCACCACCATTTATTATGATCATGGCTGATCATCCAACTCAGAACCCCGCCCCAGCCTTCCCTCCATACCCCCTGATCCCCGTAGCCACAAGGGCCATAACTAACTCCCTCTTAAATATAGCCAATGAACTGGCCTCAACTGTTTCCTGTGGCAGAGAATTCCACAGATTCACCACTTTCTATGTGAAGAAGTTTTTCCTAATCTCGGTCCTAAAAGGCTTCCCCTTTATCCTCAAACTGTGGCCCCTCGTTCTGGACTTCGCCAACATCGGGAACAATCTTCCGGCATCTAGCCTGTCCAATCCCTTTAGGATTTTATACGTTTCAATCAGATCCCCCCTCAATCTTCTAAATTCCAACGAGAACAAGCCCAGTTCATCCAGTCTTTCTTCATATGAAAGTCCTGCCATCCCAGGAATCAATCTGGTGAACCTTCTTTGTACTCCCTCTATGGCAAGGATGTCTTTCCTCAGATTAGGGGACCAAAACTACACACAATACTCCAGGTGTGGTCTCACCAAGACCTTGTACAACTGCAGTAGTACCTCCCTGCTCCTGTACTCGAATCCTCTCGCTATAAATGCCAGCAATACCATTCGCCTTTTTCACCGCCTGCTGTACCTGCATGCCCACTTTCAATGACTGGTGTATAATGACACCCAGGTCTCGTTGCACCTCCCCTTTTCCTAATCGGCCACCATTCAGATAATAATCTGTTTTCCTATTTTTGCCACCAAAGTGGATAACCTCACATTTATCCACATTAAATTGCATCTGCCATGAATTTGCCCACTCACCCAACCTATCCAAGTCACTCTGCATCCTCTTAGCATCCTCCTCACAGCTAACACTGCCACCCAGCTTCGTGTCATCCGCAAACTTGGAGATGCTGCATTTAATTCCCTCATCCAAGTCATTAATATATATTGTAAACAACTGGGGTCCCAGCACTGAGCCTTGTGGTACCCCACTAGTCACCGCCTGCCATTCTGAAAAGGTCCCGTTTATTCCCACTCTTTGCTTCCTGTCTGCTAACCAATTCTCCATCCACATCAATACCTTACCCCCAATACCGTGTGCTTTAAGTTTGCACACTAATCTCCTGTGTGGGACCTTGTCAAAAGCCTTTTGAAAATCCAAATATACCACATCCACTGGTTCTCCCCTTTCCACTCTACTAGTTACATCCTCAAAAAGTTCTATGAGATTCGTCAGACATGATTTTCCTTTCACAAATCCATGCTGACTTTGTCTGATGATTTCACCGCTTTCCAAATGTGCTGTTATCACATCTTTGATAACTGACTCCAGCAGTTTCCCCACCACCGACGTTAGGCTAACCGGTCTATAATTCCCCGGTTTCTCTCTCCCTCCTTTTTTAAAAAGTGGGGTTACATTAGCCACCCTCCAATCCTCAGGAACTAGTCCAGAATCTCACGAGTTTTGAAAAATTATCACTAATGCATCCACTATTTCTTGGGCTACTTCCTTAAGCACTCTAGGATGCAGACCATCTGGCCCTGGGGATTTATCTGCCTTCAATCCCTTCAATTTACCTAACACCACTTTCCTACTAACATGTATTTCGCTCAGTTCCTCCATCTCACTGGACCCTCTGTCCCCTACTATTTCTGGAAGATTATTTATGTCCTCCTTAGTGAAGACAGAACCAAAGTAATTATTCAATTGGTTCAATTATTAGATTGGGTCTACTTTTTGGTTAAAGTTTTAAAAAAAAATACACATAGTATTTTTAATAAATGGACACAACGCAATGTTGCTTCTTGTATAGTTTTGTGGCGACCCACTTTCTACGCAGGCGAACTGACTCACAAAATGGCACGTGTGTCGGCAGAGAGGCCAGCCCCAAAATAGCGCTGGGCCTTCTTCACCAGCAAGGGGAGAAAGCCCGCGCGTGGGAAGGGACTATTGTAATGCACCTCTGACGCCATTTCCGTCCGGAGAGGGCGGGAACGGAACCGCGTAAAAGTCAGTGCCGCGAAGTTTGAATAAACTAGTCTCGAGTGCAACTTACAGATTGTGTGTCGTTATTTCTAGTTCTGTGTGTAGCACATCGCTACATTGGTGACCCCAATGGTCCAAATGGGATTTGGACCAAAGATGATCGACTCTTCATCTGTTCACGCAGTTTCGCTAAAACTGCCAACTTTCTGGACGCTGCAACCACGCGTGAGGTTTGACCAAGCAGAAGCCCAGTTCCAGATTTGGCAGATATCTTCTGATTCCACATGTTACTATTATGTGGTGAGCTCCCTTGACCAGGAGACAGCTGCCCAGGTTGAGGATTTCATACAGTCACCCATGGAAGAAGAAGCATTCAAAGCGCTGCTCATAGGGACCTTTGGCCTGTCACGGTGTGAGCGAGGTGCCCACTTGCTGCACCTGGATGGTTTGGGAGACAGGCCACCTTCAGCATTAATGAACGAGATGCTGGCCCTGGCTGAAGGACACAAGCCCTGCCTCCTGCTTGAGCAGGCATTCCTAGAGCAACCGCCCAAGAACATACATCTGCTGCTGGCCGACGCAGATTTCAGTGACCCTCGGAAGGTGGCGGCCTGGGCAGACGTGCTGTGGAAAGCCAGGAGGGAGAGCGGGGTGTCCGTCGGACAGATTACCAAGCTACGCACCCAACAGCAGGCCAGACCAGGCCCAGCAATGGAGCGCACACAACCCAGAGGCAGGAGTGAGGAGGCCAATGAACAGTGGTGTTTCTACCACCAGCGGTGGGGCACAGAAGCCCGCCGTTGTCGCCTGCCCTGCAAGTTCCCGGGAAACGCCAGGGTCAGCCGCCGCTAATGGCTATGGTGGCTGGCCACCAGGGCAGCCTCCTGTACGTCTGGGACAATCAGTCGGGATGCCACTTCTTGGTCGACACCGGAGCGGAAATCAGCATCTTACCCCCGATTGGGTGCGACACCCGCAACAGAGAACCGGGACCCACCCTGAGGGCCGCAAATGGCAGCACAATTTGGACCTACGGCACCCGCACAGTGCAGCTACAGTTCAGCTCCAGCCAGTTCATGTGGGATTTCACACAGGCCGCCGTGGCCCAACCACTCCTGGGGGTGGACTTCTTGCGAGCTCGCAGCCTGCTGGTCGACTTGCAAGGGAAAAGACTGGTCCATGCCAAGACTTTCCAGACGTTCTCCCTGGGTGAAGCCAAGTTGCCGGCCCCACACCTGGACTCCAACACGCTGTCTGACAATGAATTCACCACAATCCTGGTGGACTTTCCATCGGTTCTGGCACCACAGTTCACGGCAACCGTGCCCAGACACGTAGTACAGCACCACATTCCGAGCCAGGGACCACCCCTTCACGCTTGCATACGAAGGCTCCCCTCTGACAAGCTCCGCCTGGTGAAGGAGGAGTTCAAGAGGATGGAGGAATTGGGGATCGTACGGCGGTCTGACAGCCCATGGGCCTCCCCCCTCCCCCCCCCACATGGTGCCCAAAGCAGCCGAGAGCTGGAGACCATACGGCGACTACCGCAGACTGAACGAGGCTACAACTCCAGACCGCTACCCCGTGCTGCACATACAGGACTTTGCAGCAAACCTGCATGGGGCAAGCATCTTTTCCAAAGTAAACCTCGTCTGGGGATACCATCAAATCCCGGTACACCCAGAAGACATCCCCAAAACAGCACTCATCACCACGTTCGGCCTGTTCGAATTCCTCCGAATGCCATTCGGCCTGATGAATGCCGCACAGACGTTCCAGTGGCTAATGGATGCGGTGGGACATGACCTTATGTTCATCTATTTGGACGACATCCTCATAGCCAGCAGTAGTCGTCAGGAGCATCTGTCCCACCTCCGCCAGCTCTACTCCCGCCTGAGTGATTTCGGCCTCACGATCAACCCGGCCAAATGCCAGTTCGGACTCGACACCATCGACTTCCTGGGCCACAGGACTACTAAAGACGGGGCAACACCTCTGCCCGCCAAGGTAGACGCGATCCGCCACTTCGCCCGGCCCAACACAGTCAAAGGCCTGCAGGAGTTCGTTGGTATGGTGAACTTCTACCACCGCTTCCTCCCCTCAGCAACCCGTATCATGCGCCCTTTGTTCACCCTGATGTCGGGTAAAGGCAGGGACATTACTTGGGACGAAGAGGCTGCGACCGCTTTCGTTAAAGCCAAGGAAGCCTTGGCAGATGCCGCGATGCGGGTGCACCCCAGAACGGACGTTCCAACCGCCCTCACAGTGAACGCATCCAACACAGCAGTTGGTGAGGTGCTGGAGCAACTCATCAAGGGGTGATGGCAACCCCTGGCGTTCTTCAGCAGGCACCTACGGCCACCCAAACTCAAGTACAGTGCCTTCGACCGGGAGCTGTTGGCACTATATCTGGCAAACCGGCATTTCAGGTACTTCTTAGAAGGCAGACCGTTGACTGTGTTCACAGACCACTAACCGTTGACCTTCGTGCTTTCAAAGGTGTCAGACCCCTGGTCGTCCCAGGAGAGTTCATACTAGCCCCGAGGGGGCAATAGGAAGAACCTGCAGCAGTCCTGGACAGACTATGCGAAAGGCTCGGCAACCTGGCCCCCGTAGCGACTTCACAGCACAGACAGATCCCGACCTGCGTACCCAAAGACCTGCAGAACTGTAAGTTAGTGTTTGTACGAAGGAGCGCACTCCGGGCACTGCTATAGCCGTTCAAGGTGAGCAGGAACAACTGGTCCACGTATGTTTTGGATACTGGGGGGAAACAGGAGGTTTTCATGGTGGACCGACTCAAACCGGTCCATCTGGACTTGGCGCAGCCGGTTGACGTTCAGGCACCGCGGCGCGGAGGCAGATCGCCCAAACAGAGACTGATCCAGACTGTCAATATTGGGGAGTGTATCACCAGTTCTCGGGGTGGGGGGGTATGTGGTGACCCACTTTTTACACAGGTGAACCAGTTCACAAAATGGCGTGTGCGTCGGCAGAGAGGCCAGCCCCAAAATGGTGCTGGGCTGCCTTCTTCACCAGCAAGAGGAGAAGGCCCGCGCACAGGAAGAGACTTTTGTAATGCACCTCTGACATCATTTCTGCCCGGAGAGGGCGGGAACAGAACTGCTTAAAAGCCAGTGCTGCGAAGTTTGAATAAACTCGTCTTGAGTACAACTTACAGACAGCGTGTCATTATTTCTAGCTCTGTGTATAGCACATCGCTACAGTTTTCCAGTGAGAAGCTGCCTCACCACAAATGGCATCAGTGGTTTTAGGTGGTTAATTTCAGTCCATATAAGAAGATTCCTTTCACTTACACCCAAATATGAAAGCAACCAATATAATAAAAAGACCTTCAGCAATTTGTGTACATTTTGCCTGGTGCCCTGTGTCCAATTTATCTCTCTCAGTCAAGGAATAAATGCCAATCTTGTTGTTCAAAGTCTGTTTGGTTCTGGATTTGCTATTGCTCAGCTGACGTATTCCAAAATTGCAACTTGTAATTTGTACACAGGGAGTTGGAGCTTATTTTACCTCTGGCTCTCATGCAGTTGTTCCATGTTTGCCAAAATTCATTCAACATTCAAGCTTCAAATTCACACAGGAGTGAATATTTTCTCCCCCTACTATTTGAAGCAAAGTTACAGGTAAAACTGTGGTGATTTGCATCTTTTAAGTTTGTAATGCCTTCTTAATATAAGTTTGCGGGTTACAAAGAAACTTGAGTCCTAGTTGATGTACCATGATGTTAATTTTAATCTAATAAAACATGAAATTGGACTAGATGTAAAAAAGGACTGCAGTGTAAAACCTTGTGTATTCTTAGAGTGTGGGCTAGCAAAAATTGTGCCTGATGTATTTGAGACTTTGGTTGTGTCAAGCTGAGGAAGTTAATTTTCTTGAAGGGTAATGTATCAGTACAGCAGAGATTTTTGGTTTACCATGACTGCAGGTCAAAACATTTTAAGAACCCTCCTTCAGACTTGCCTTATGAATTTGAGTGAGTTTTTCAAAGAAGTGACCAAGAGAATTGATGAGGGGAGGGTGGCAGATATTGTCATTATGGACTTTAACAAGGCCTTTCATGAGGTTGTGCATGGTAGGCTGATCACAAAGGTCAGAACACATGGAACCGATTGTGAACTAGCCAGTTAGATATCAATTGGACGTGGTGGTAGAATGGCAAGGGTGATAATAGAATTTTATTTTTCAGCTTGGAGACAAGTGACCAGTGGTGTGCAGCAGAGGTTGATGCTGGTTCTTCTATTTGTCTTGTATATTAACAAATTGGAAAGGAATATAGATGGCATGTATAGTGAGATTGTGCATGACACCAACATTGGTTGTATAATGTACCACATCTAATATGAAGGATGATATTTTGTCAGCATAGTGTGCAATTATGGCTCTTGAAGTCTGAGGTTTTGACTCTGAGGCAGTTTCACCAGTAGAGAGCCAGACTGACTTAGGCTTTCGGAATGCAATGTAGTTAAAGCAAAAAAAAAGCACAAGTTATAGTGGCAAGGCACTGAGAGCAGGGTAAGGCTTTGGGCAATGTCAGAAGTCAGGAGGAAGAGATGTGTGTAGAGTTGGACTTGGCAGAAAGTGGCAGAGAATAAAATAAGCATCATAAAGAGGAAGTAGAGAGCCACTTTCTGCCTGATGGTAAGTATTTAAATAATCCAGGCAAGTTGCTGTAAGTGAGTCACAGAATTCTCTTCTCAGAACTGAATCCCTATTTATATTTCAAATTTGACAGGGGAAATTGAGGGAATTTAAATTTGATAATTTGTAAACTATGACATTGAATGCAAATTGACTTTACTCATTATAAATGCTTAGGCATGTCAGTAAGAGTAGTGTCGTGGGTTACCATTCCCTTTCTGGTATACTACCCCATTGCTTCTCATCGAAGTGCTCCTTTTCTACCTGTGCAATGAGGGAGTGCTGCATTATCAAAGGCAGTGCCATTTGGTGGAAGCTTTTAGCAAATGTGCCAACTACTGACTTTATTTAAAAAAAAACCCACAACATTACTTTAGAGTTTGAATTCATGAATGTTTACTTTGGGCATGTTAATCACTCCTTTTAGTGATTATAACTCAGCAGAAGATCTACACATTTTTTAATTACAAGGTCTTTCAGACTTTTAAGATGTAATCTAATTTCATAGGAATTGGGTAAAATGTACATTTGAGAATTAACTTCTGAAAGATGTGTTATTAAATTATTCTGGTGACTGAAAGTAATGATCAATTTAGCATTGAAACTTTCAGGTTGAGCTTTCTGTCTTGAACTTCATGTGGCATGGAACATAATTCACTATACACAAGCAGTCATTATTTTGTCCACAAGTTCCTGTTAGTTCACAACTCCTATTTTCCAGTAATATGACTATTGCATGATAACCGAAACTAATTAAAAATGGTAAGGTCAATGACCATGCAGGACAAATGATAAATTGTCCTGATAATGAGTCTTGGCACAAAATGTCGACTGTTTCCTCTTTTCCATAGATGCTACCTGGCTTGCTGAGTTCCTCCACCATTTGTGTAAGCTGCTTGGATGTGTCCAACATCTGCAGATTTTCTCTTGTTCGTGATAAATAGCAAATTTTAGTTTTTCAACCTTATTCTTTTGAACATATGTTTGTTACTTGGACCTTGAATAAAGATTGCGACCTTTTAAGTTAATTGTTTATTAAGCACTTTGTTCCTGCCCTGCCCATTTCCCAGAAATTGATGCTATTTTATTTCCTAGAATAATATCAATTCAGTATGAGATGGGATGTGCATAAATTGTTCACCAGCATATCAGCACTCAACATAAAGCTGCCTAATGTTCAAAACAAAATTTTCCTTTTGGGCTCCCGCAGTGTTCAGAGTCTCCAAATGAGCGGCTATAGTGGCTTTATGTAATAACGTTGATGTAGAGTGATATCCTGAGGAACTTCAAAAAATGTGTTGAAACAAGAACACTGGCCAAGTATACATCCTGAAAAAACTTAAGAACGTCGGAAGTAGGAGCAGGAGTAGGCCCTCTGGCCTGTCTAGCCTGCTCTGCCATTCAATAAGGTCATGGCTAATGGACTCATCTTCACCTACCTGCGTTATTCCCATAACCCTCAATCTCCCTACTATGCAAGACTCAAGACTCAAGGCTTGAGCTAAGAAGCCAATTTCAAAGGGTGAACACAGAAGATTCTGTAGAAATCCAGTTTTGTCCATCCTGGATTCTCTCTTTAACTCTCCTCCTCACATGCCTATCACTTCCTTCTCTTTCTCCCATCCTTCAGCCCTTTACCTTTTCCACCTATCACCTCCCAGTTTCTCATTTCATTTCATCCCTTCCCCCTCAACTGGTTTCACCTATCATTTTCCAGCTTTTACTCCTCCCGTCCCATAACAGTCGACTGATCAACAGCAGCAGCCTGAAAACAGACAGAGTTATTAAAAATAAAATGAACAACTTGTTTAGATTCTCTTTAACTTGCACACCAACCCTTTCTATTACTGCACGTTTGAGGTTTGACCAAGGTATCAAGGAGAGTGTCTCCATACTCCATCTGCTGTATTGTATATGGACAACGCATCAATTGTTTCTGAGAGATTTAGGATGGAAGCAAACAATCTTGCCTTCCAGAGAGTCTCACATTTATTAGACGACCTATATTAACGAAACACGATACCTGCAGTACTGTGCAAAGGTCTTGGGCAGATGTATATTGCTAGGTTGCCTAAGAATTTTGCGCGGTAAGTAATGGCATCCATTAGTCTTGCGAGACCATGGATCTGCGCCTAGTAAGTCTTCACTCTCCAGAGCGCAGGCCTGGGCAAGGTTGTATGGAAGACCAGCAGTTGCCCATGCTGCAAGTCTCCCCTCTCCACGACACCGATGTTGTCCAAGGTTGAAAAACTAAAATTTGCTATTTATCACGAACCCGTACAGCTTGGCACCAGTGCCGTTACAGAGCAATGTGTGATTAAGTGCCTTGCTCAAGGACACAAAAAATTCCCTCGGCTGAGGCTCAAACTCACGACCTTCAGGTCGCTAGTCCAATGCTTTAACCACTTGGCCACGTGCCCACTTTGCACAGTACTGTTGTAATTTTATGCCCTGCACTGCTGCAGAAAAAAAAATAAATTCATTACATATGTGAGTGATGATAAAACTGATTCTCTATTGTGGACTGACAGTGGGAATGGGGAAGGGAGAGGGGAGTCATAGTTGGTAGAGGAGAGAAAGCAGGAAGCATCAGAAGGACATTCTGTAATGCTCAACAAACCAATTGTTTAGAATCAAACAACCTTGCCTTGTGTCTCAGGGCCGGGTGCTTACCACCCACACTCCCCATCCGCCCTGGCAATCCTCCTCCGCCACCTGTCCCACACCTCTGCTGCGGCATTCCACCCTTATTCCCAACACCCTTTGCTCCCACCTGATTTTAAAAAACTCGCTGTTTGCTCCACATCGACAAATACAGTACTGACCAATAGCCATGGGCACCCTAGCTATATACCGTGTATGTGTCTAAGATGTTTGCACAGTACTGTAATTATTTGTAATTGATTTATTATTGTCACATGTACCTGTGCATCCTATCCATACAATTCATTTCACTACATCAGTTCATTGGGGTAGTAAAAGGTATAAACAATAAAAGAATGCAGAATATAGTGTTATAGTTATAGAGAAAGTGCAACAAGACAATAAGGAGCAAGGACATAACGAGGTAGCTGATGAGGTCAAAAGTCAGTCTTCTGCACGAGAGAAATGTCTAATACTCTTAGGATAAAAGCTGTTCTTGAGCCTGGTGGTACGTGCTTTCAGACGTTTGTGCCTTCTGTGATATTATCCACTAATTTGCAGTAAACACTAAAATGTTGGGCTAATGAGGACAGTTAGTGGAGTCATTGCCTCACAGTGCCAAAGAGCCTTGGCTGCCGTTTGCATGGAGTTGACACATTCTCCCTGTGACCACGAGGGTTCCCACCAGGTGCTCAGGTTTTCTTCCATGTCTGTCTGGTTTGTACATTACTTGGCACTGTTAGTCGCCCCAAGTGTATTGGGAGGGGTCTGGAGGGGAAGGGCACAATGAAATTGATGATAATGTGGTAAAAACAAAGTATGGGATTAACAGACACACACACAGTGCAGGAGGAATTCAGCAGGTCAGGCAGCATCTAGGGAAGGGAATATAGATTTTATTATCCAAGTACATATGTCACCACATACTGCCTGCGATTCATTTTCCTGTGGGCATATTTCAGCAAATAGAATAGTAACTGTAACAGGATCAATGAAAGATCAACTAGAGTGCAGAAAATAACAAACTGTGTAAATATAAATAAATAGTAAAAAAAAAACGAGAACTTGAAAATACAGAAGAGTCAATAAAGTGAGATCATTGGTTTTGGGAACGTCTCAATAGATGGGCAAGTGAGTGTAGTTATCCCCTTTTATTCAAGAGCCTGAATGAGGGTTAGTAACTGTGCTTGAACCTGGTGTTGCGGGTCCTGAGACTCTAGTACCTTCTACCTGATGGGAGCAGTGAGAAAAGAGCATGGCTTGGATGGTCATCCGAAATTGCATGGGATTAAGGCTGGATTACTGTATATGTGTGATTGATGGTCAGCACAGATTCGATGAGCTGAAGGGCCCATCTTGTGCTGCATCCCGCTATAGTTTTATGACAAGTATGTGACTCTATGTTTGATGTTTAACTGCCTCAGATTTACAAGAACAACTGGTGTTCCAAGCAAGTGGCAAGAGCAGCAACTTTTTTCTCTGCATCAAACTCCTGTTCTGTCCAATTGCTGAACTTAACCCTCTGAGCATACTACTCAAGACCATTCTGCAGATGCAGATAGGAAGTAGAGCTCATTGGGCCAGTTCCAAATAACAAATGTTCATTCAACATTCCATGCAGCTATCTACAACGGATTAGCTAATGTGCAGATTTGGGTGGTGTGAGTTAAATTGTGACCATCTTGCAGATTCTTTTAAACATTAAAATTAAAAGGGAAAGCATTCAGAGCCAGGCTGAGTCTGTGGTGAGAGAGGAGTCAGTGTTTTGAGTAACTGACCTTCCCAAATGTTCCTCATTCAGCTGGAAAGAATCACTCTTAGTTTGCAGAGAAATGTGAGAAAGACAGGGAGTAAAAAGCAAGGACGGCAAACAGGATGTTGGTGAGACTGCACGTGGAATGTTGTGCATGTTTCTGGTCATGATACTCCAGGAAGGATGTGATTAATCTGGAGAGAGGTTTCAATGAGATCACCCATTAAATCTTAAAAGGCCTTGATGGAGTGGATGTGGAGAGGTGGGGGAGTCTAAAACTAGGGAGCACACCCTCAGAATAGAGGGGCATCCATTTAGAACACAAATGAGGATCAATTTCTGTAGCCAGGGAGTGGTGAACGCTGCTGGCGGCTGTGGAGGACAAGTCATTAAGTATATTTAAGGCAGTGGTTGATAGGTTCTTGATCAGTCAGGCCATGAGGGGACACAAGCAGAAGGCAGGAGATTGGGGCTGAGAGGGAAATTGATCAACCGTGGTGAGCAGAGCAGACTCAGTGGGCCAAATAGCTTAATTCTGTGCCTGTGTCTTATGATCTTATGGAAAAGGTTTACAACAATATTGCCAGGATGGAATGGAGGAGCATATTCAATGAACCGAATGATCTATTTCTACTCTTATACCAGGGTTCACTATATTTAAGATATCTGATGATAATAGATGCTTTACAGTATTGATCGCAAAGGCAATTACAGATATACAATATACAAATATTAGAAGAGAAGTAAGAAAGAATAAAAAAATAAGTTGCATCAGTCTAACAGGAGGGGGTGATCACTTCTCCGGCTATGGCTTGACTCATTATAGAGCCTAATGGCCAAGGGTAAGAATGACCTCATATCGCATTCTTTGGAGCAGTGCAGTTATCATAATGCCCAGTATTCCATTTGTTATAATGGCCTTATTCACTTGAATTATCATTTTAGTGTCTTGTACACACTGAATACCTAAATTTTACATGTTCTAAATCCAGAATTTGTTAGAATTTACTAATATTATTTTCTATTCCTATGTCAGTTCATGCATTTCACTGCATTTGGGCCTCGTTTACAGGATATATTTTCTATGTACATCTGAAATTCTAATTAGCGGAGGGAAATTGAGATTTTTAACCAATAACTCTCAACAAATAGGACTTTAATGCTCCTGACTAGGAAAATGAATGACTTGAGTTGTGCATTGATTTTGAATGGTATTCCGATTGGCAGTCTGAACAAGGGGTAGAGTTAGGAAAAAAAAATAATGGCTTGAATAATCAGTTATACTTCAGCTAGACTCTGTCTCCGAAGACAGCGCAAATACTACTTGTTTTTGCTGTAGGTTTAGAATGTGATTAAAATATTGTTGTGCTGTTGTTGAAAACAGTCAAGTCCTACTCTGAGGTTGCACTTTGCAATTTACAAAATAGTTCCATTTCAAGAAGGTACCAGTAGATTTTTATTCTAATCCATGTATTCATTTATGGGTTGAGTGTAAGACTGGCATTCTGAGGCCCATCTCCAAGTTCCCTTGAGGAAGTGGTGATTAACTTTTGTTTTGAGTGACCACAGTCTGTATCGAGACAATATTCCTACAATGCAACATACACACATCTTTGGAAATTAATAAACAGTTGACGTTGTGGGACAAGGACCTTCTTCAGGACTAAAAAGAAAGGGGGAAGATGTCAGAATAAGAAGGTGAGGAGAGGAGATGAGGCTAGCTGGAATATGATGGGTGAAGCCAGATGGATTGGAAAGGTAAAGGGCTGGAGAAGAAGTCTGTTAGGAGAGAAGAGTGGATCATAGGAGAAAGAGAAGGAGGAGCAGACCCGGGGGAAGTGATAAGCAGGTAAGAAGAGGTAAAGAAACAGAGTGGGGAATAAAACAAGAGGGGAGGGGGGAGTGAAAAGTTACTGCTTGGGATGTTCCAAGTATTAGAGCTAACAATATTGAGGATTTCCTAATAAAGAAGATGTGTTACTTGCAAATTATGGTGTTCCCAAGTACTTGGTGACTGAAGTGCTAAATACTGTTAGAGAAAACTTGGTGAGTAGCTAAGATGCATTTGTGCATTACACATAGTGTACATAGAATGTGTGAGTGCTGGAGAGAGTGCGTGCTTAAGGTGGCAAACTGGATGCCATGAAATGGACTACCTTCTAGATAGTGTTGAGCTTCCTTCACATTGCTGGAACTGTATTCCATAGGACTAGGTCTGAGCAAAAAATGTAAGATAGAATTGCTGAATTAAATATCACATGCTGAAAGGTTAAGTAGTTAAGAAATATCTAATTCGATTAGGAAAGAAGAAAGAGAGACCATTTAAAATATGATTAATTAAAAAAAAATTTTTGTATTCATTCCAGGGAAATGAACTTCACTGGCATTTAATTGCCTATCTGTACTTGCCCTTAAGAAGGTGATGATGGATTGTCTTCTAGAATTGCTGGAGTCGTTGAGGTGTGGGTATGCTCACAGTGGTTTTAGGGACATCGTTGCCCTTGCAGGGTTTTGACCCAATGATGGTGAAGGACTAGTGATATTTTTTGAATGGTGTGTGGCTTGGAGGGCAACTTCCAGGTGTTGTAAAGCTTATATAATTCATGGAAAGTTTATGGAATTAGTGTGTTATGATTTATTTGTGACTAATATGTTGCTTTGTGTTGAAGTATGAGGGGTGATTGATAAGTTCGTGGCCTAGGGTAGAAGGAGTCAATTTTAGAAAACTTAGCACATTTACTTTTTCAACATAGTCCCCTCCTACATGTACACATTTAGTCCAGCGGTTGTGGAGCATACGGATCCCTTCTTTGTAGAAGTGGTCCACAGCAGGGGTGATTGATAAGTTGGGCCAGGATAGATCCTCAGAGTGCCAGGAATTTGAAAATGTTCGCTCTCTCCATTTCTGATCCTTCTATGAGGACTGATGTGTGTTCCCTCATCTTGTCCTTTTTGAAGTCCACAATCAATTCTTTGGTCTTGCTGTTCTTCATAAGAATATCATGACTTTCTCTAACTTGATACCCATGATGTGAGTGTTTGAGCTTTGTACTGCTCTATATTGAACAAGGATCCATATGGTGAGATGCTATTCCTATGAAACTAAACATGGCACATTGCACTTCAAGTGATGTTCACGACGAGTGAATTGTATGAAGTGCAGCTTTTACAGTGTGTAAAGGTCAGGGATTTGAAGGGAAAAGAGTAATGCTTGCTATTTGTTCAACCCTTTGTGTTGGCATGTGGCCAAGTGGTTAAGGCGTCGGGCTAGTGATCTGAAGGTCACTAGCTCGAGCCTCAGCTGAGGCAGCGTGTCCTTGAGCAAGGCACTTAACCGCACATTGCTCTGCGACGACACCAGTGCCAAGCTGTATCGCCCTAGTGCCCTTCCCTTGGACAACATTGGTGGCGTGGAGAGGGGAGACTTGTTGCATGGGCAACTGCCAGTCTTCCGTACAACCTTGCCCAGGCCTGTGCCCTGGAAACCTTACAAGGCACAAATCCATGGTCTCACGAGACTAACGGATGCTATTTTTATTGGAACGTTAGGGTCATTCTTCAGCACTTACACTCACAGCTGCAGTATTTTGTCTGAATTAAGAATTCTGTAGAGTCAGAGAGAGGATCCAATCGTCACAATCCATTTTTGGGAACAACAACATTAGTAGAGCTAAGGGAGGTATTGCTAAGGGAGTATGAGAGGGAGGGGTCTAAACTCAAAAAGCAAAATTACAAAGACATGATTGCAGCAATAAACAGGGTGGAACTAGTTACTATTAAAGGCTCTTTATTTAATACATAGAACTGCTAAATAGTTGGTTCTGCATTTTAGAAAATGTTGGTTTCTCTTGTTAAGGAAATGACAAAAGAAAACCTAGAGGGGTCATTATAAAATTCCCAGTAGAATTCAGAAAAATGAGGGGTAACCTAAATTAAACCTATCAAATGTTGTAAGGCCTGGATAGACTGGATGCGGAGAGGATGTTTCTTATGTTGGGAGAGTCTAGGACATGAGGACACAGCCTCAGAATAGAGGAGTGTCCTTTTATATCAGAGATGAGGAGGAATTTCTCTAGCCAGAAAGTGGTGAATCTATGGAATTCATTGCCACAAGCAGCTGTGGAGGCCAAGTAGTACGTACATTTAAGGCAGAGATTGATAGATTCTTGATTGGCCAGGGCATGAAGGCATACAAGGGGGAGGCAAGAGATTGGGACTGAGAGGAAAAATGGATCAGCCATGATGAAATGGCAGAGCAAACTCGATGGACCAAATGGCCTAATTCTGCTTCTATATCTTATGATCTTATGATAATAAGGACAGTTAGAGAACATGTTTATTCAGTGAACAGTTGTGTTTATAATTGGCAGAGGTACTGGTCTTGGGGAATCAATGGATTTGGATTTACAAAAGGTGTTCTTTAAAATACCGTGTGGAAAGTTCATATCATAATTGGCCATGGTACTGAGGATAATACATTGACTTGGACAGAGTATTAGTTAATTGACTGAAAACATAATGGTTGTTTTCATTTGTTTCAATTTTAGCTGATGGTGTGCATGGAGTTTGGTATTCAAGCCTTAGCTACTATATTTCAGAATCGGGTTTAATATCACCAGCATATGTCGTGAAATTTTTTGTCTTTGCGGCAGCAGTACAATGCAATACATAAAAGGGAAAAACATGAAATACAATAAAAAAAAATGTTGAATTAAATTTAGTGCAAAAGTAGAAAGAAATATGTACTGTGGTAGTGTTCATAGGTTCAATGTCAATTCAGAGATTGGGTAGCAGAGGTAAAGAAACTGTTCCTGAATCACTGCGTGTGTGCCTCCTTCCTGATGGTAGCAATGAGAAGCGGGCATGACCTTGGTGGTGGGGGTCCTTTCTCAGTGCCTTCGCTGTAGTTGCATTGATGTATTGGGTCCAGGATTTATCCTCCAAGATATTGACACCCAGGAATTTGAAATTGTTCACTCTTTCCACTTCTGATTGCTCTGAGGACTGGTGTGTGTGTTCCCTTGTCTTGCCCTTTCTGAGGTCCGCAATGGTCTTGCTGACATTGAGTGCAACGTTGTTGTTGTGATTTGAAATCTAAACAAGTGATTTCAATAAAAGGGCACGTTGAATTGCAGAGAAATTTGCTGATAATGCAAAAACAGTGATATTGATATTGTGAGACTTTTGAATGGTGGTGCTCAGAGACTTTGGTGCCTTTGTTCAAGAACAAAAGTCACCAAGAACCTGGTAAATGGGATCAGTTAAATGCAGGGAGGCTTTCATGCTCTGTGGATTATGTTGGTAGAATCAACACTTGAGTACTATGCAAAGATTTTAATCTTTTACAAAGGAGAAGATGCACTTGCATTGGATATACCGCATATAGACACAGAAAGCAGGAGTAGGATTAAGACATTCAGCCCTTCAATTCTGATCTGGCATTCAATACAACAACATGGTTCAGCATTCCCCCTTTATTCCTCATGTTATCTTTAGAAAAATATCTAGCACTGTATTGAACATATTTAATGATTTGCCTTCAACTGCTTTCTTTGTAGAGGATTGCAGAGGTCATTCTGTGCAAAGTCATTTCAATAGCTTCCCCAGATTGGCTTCTGACAAGAAGGGTTTAATATATGAGGAAAGATTAAGCAGTTTGTGACCTTTGTTCTGGGGTTTGAAAAAAAATGGAATGTGAATTGCCATTCTGAACGTGCTTGAAAGGGTAGATGTTGACATGTGTATGCCAGGGAGAAGATTTAGAACTGAGGTAAAATCTCAGGACTTTGAGGTGTTTATTTAACGCTGCGATGAAGAGGGTTATTTCTGAGGGTTGTGGTTATTCTACGTTTATATTAGTCCACAAAGTTGAATCACTCAGTATATTTAAGGCTGAGATACAGCATTATAAGGAGCAAGTGAAAAAATGCAAGAGGTAACTTTCCGAATAGCCTTGGGTCTCATGACGTTCTTTTTGCTTTTTTATTTCCATATTTAATAACATGCCAGCTCTTGCCAAAGATTATAAAGCAGTTGCCCATGAATAATCCGACTTGTCATGATTGCCTATCATTTTGACAGCAGTCTGTTGGCACAATGCCATTTGCATATTCAATTGTACTCTTATAACATTGGATCTCATGAACAAATAGAATGCCTCTGACCAGAAGATGCTGAAACGGCTTATTTGACAAAAGTATCAGTGAATATGCAAGAGGGATCTTAAATTTGGAGTTGTAGACAAAAGTGGCATAGAAACAGGCCCTACAGCTCATCAATTAGACATTGATTGTCGACCACCAATTTAAAACTCATTCTAAATGAATCCTATTTTTTGTTCTCCCCACGTGCTTTGCATATTAACCATAGATTACCAAGGGTAGTTGTGGAATCAGGCAGTTTGATGGAGTTTAAAAAGGTTTTAGATGCACGAGTGTGCGTGTGAGGAAGATGGAGAGATATGGGTGATGCGCAGGAAGAAGTCAGTCAGTATAGATCGTGTCAAGGTCACCACAACATTGTGGGCTGAATGGTCTGTCCAGCATTATATTGTTCTATGTTCTAGTTGGGACTAGGTCACCAGGCAATATAGTTGACATGGATGAGTTAGGTCAAAGAGCCTATTTTCATGTTGTTTGATTCTATGACATGCTCCTCAACTCTCCCAGTGTTCTGTCACTCACCCTGGCTAATAAGTATACTAGTCCAAATGTCTTTGGATGTAGGAGGAAACCAGAGCATCTGGAGAAGACTCAGATGGTCACAGGCATATCATACAAACTCCACACGGACTGTACCCAGAGTCGGGGTTGAACCCAAGTCTCCAGTGCTGTGAGGCCATGTCTCTGCTAGTGGTATTATTTTACTACCTTGAGTCACAGTAGGTAAAATCCAGTGATACATCCAGTGCACTGTCACTGTTGTTTTGAATGCCCTGCATGTATTCCCCAGTGAGCAAGGATGTTGCTAATAATTTTCGGTAATAGCAATATGTCCAAAAACATGTAGGTTGTGAATGATTTGCCCCTTGTGTGTAGTAACTGATAGATTATGGGAGGAGCTTGAGGAGCATGCCAAAAAATGAGAGTTTGGGGAAGATTAGTGTGAATGGTTGTGTGGATTCTGTGGGACTAAGGACTATTTCTGTGCTGCATCTTACTATGACTAGTATGACTGGTATGGTGTTCAAGGTCTGCAGCTGTAGATTCTGACTTCCATGCCATCAGTAAGTACTGGTAGTATAACTGATAATTCAACAACCTCTGTCTGGATCAGCCAGAAACTCAGCAAGTCAGGCAGCATCTATGGAGAGGAATAAACAGACAATGTTTCAGGCTGAGACTCTTTATCAGGACTAGAAAGGAAGGAGGCAAAAAACAGATTAAGTAGGTAGTGGAAGGCTTCAGCCCCCTTCCTTTCCAATTCTGATGAAGGGTTTTGGCCCAAAATATCCACTGCTTATTCCCATCCATAGCCTTGCTGAGTTCCAGCAGCTACACATGAAAGTTTCCTCTTCTAGTTAGCATATTAGATCATGTGTGTACACACTGAAAATTTTGTGCATGTGAATTAAAATCTTAGTGCTGTACTGCTGTGGAAATATATGATTATAGACTCCCATAGAATGGCAAGATTGTATTTGTCACGCCATGTTCTTGCTTACTAGTGAGCACCAATCCATTTTAACCCACGTTCCTTCTCGTGGCCTGTTGCCATCAGTTGCCTAAGCCTCACCCTTTATCCTATTTACAGTACCTATAAAAAAAATTCATCCCCACCCCCCCAGAAGTTTTCATGTTTTATTGTTTTACAACATTGAATCACAGTGGATTTAATTTGGCTTTTCTTGACACTGATCAACAGAAAAAGACTCTCTCATGTCAAATTGAAAACAGATCTCTACAAAGTGATCTAAATTAATTACAAATATAAAACACAAAATAATTGATTTCATAAGTATTCACCACCTTTAATATGACACACCAAAGATTCATTGGTGCAGCCAACTGGTTTTGGAAGTCACATAATTAGTTACATGGAGATCACCATGTGCAGTCAAAGTGTTAAAATTCATTGTAGTAAAATGCACAGGTATCTGGAAGATCTAACTGTAATATCCTGGCAAAAACTACACCATAAGGACAAAAGAACACTCAAGAGCAACTCCACGAAAAGGTTATTGAAGAGCACAAGTCAGGAAATGGATGTAAGAAAGTCAAACACCACAATCATCAAAAACACACCCATCCCTACCTTGAAGCATTGTGGTGGCCGCATCATGCGGTGGGGATGTGTCACTGCAGCAGGCCCTGGAAGGCTTGTGAAGGTAGAGGGTAAAATGAATGCAGCAAAATACAAGGAAATCCTGGAGGAAAACCTGATGCAGTCTACAAGAAATCTGCGACTTAGACGAAGATTTATTTTCCAGCAAAGTCAATAATCCCAAGCATAAAATCAACACAGGAATGGCCTAAAAAAACAAAGTTAATGTCTGGAGTGGCCAAGTCAGAGTCCAGACCTCAATCCAATTGAGAATTTGCGGCTGGACTTTAAAAGGGCTGTGCATTCACAATGCCCATGCAATCTGACAGAGCTTGAGCAGTTGTGTAAAGAAGAATGGGGAAGAATTGCAATTTCTGGATGTGCAAAGCTGATAGAGACCTATCCACACAGACTCAAGGCTGTATTTGCTGCCAAAGATGCATCTACTAAATACTGACTTGAAGGGGGTGAGTACTTTTGCAATCTATTATTTTGTGTTTTATATTTGTAATTAATTTAGATCATTTTGTAGAGATCTGTTTTCATTTTGACACGAAAGAGTCTTTTTCTGTTAATCAGTGTCAAAGAAAGCCAAATTAAATCCACTGATTCAGTGTTGTAAATCAATATAATATGAAAACTTCTGGAGGGGGGTATGAATAATTTTTACAGGCAATGTATATCTGCCTCTAATATAAGATCATCGGCCCAATGAGTGCTCCATGATTCGATCATGGCTGATTTGTTTTCCCCCTCAACCCCATTCTCTTGGCTTCTCCCAATAACCATTGACACTCTTACTAATCAATATCATAATCATCTGCTGTTTTAAATACATTTAATGGCTTGACCTCCACAGCCATTGGAGGCACTGAATTCCACAGATTCACCAACTTCTTGCTAAAGAAATTCCAGTTCATCTCTGTATCAAAACGATGCCCTATTATTCTGAGGCTGTACTCTCTGATCCTAGACTCCCTTACTATTGGAAACATCCTTTCCACACCCATTCTAACCAGGCCTTTCAATATTTGATGTTCAATTTTCTGCACCCCAGTCATTTGGTGCATCATTTATAGCCAACAAAGATTTAAACATCTCAGTCAAAGCCCCAATAATCTCTTCTCTTTCTGTCTGTGATAAATCTATTTTATCGCACTGAGAATGGAAAGTTAAAGTTGTAATGAATAGACATCGAAATGTAAAATAGAAGCAAAGGTAGACCATGTGAACCTTGAGACTATTAAATCAAATCATCCAAATTCAGTACCTTATTCCAGCTTTTGCTCCACATCACTTTTATTTTTATAGTTCTGAAAACACATTAACTCCTTCTTGAATATATTTAATGAGTTGGCTTCAACTGTTTTGGTGATAGAGAATTTCACAGGTTCAACACATTCTGAGAGAAGAAGTTTCTTCTCATCACAGTTTCAAGTGCCTTGTCTCTTTTTCTTTAGACGATGATCTCTCATTCCAGACACCCTAATTATTCGGAACGGCCCTATATCTAATCTGTACGGACCTGTTATTATTTTGTATGAGATTCCTTCTGAACCTTCTTAACTTGTGTGAATACAAGATTTACAACCCCACTCTTTCCATATTGTCAGTTCAGACATTCAAAGAGTCTGTCTGGTTCTATTTTCTTTATCCACCCTTTCCCTTCTGCAGTGAAATTCCTGCACCAATTCATAATAATCATCTTACTAACAAATAGATGCAAATGTAAATAATTTTATTAGCTGAGTACTTTGTTTGATGTGACAGATGCACCTCTTTGCAACAGAGAACCTCTGCCTGATTTCTGATACAAGTGTATGATGCTGAGTACAAAAAAAGACAGAGATTAGCTTTATTTGTCACATGTACATTGAAACATCAGAATGCATCATTTGCATCAATGACGAGTACAGTCTGAAAACATGCTGGAGGCAGCCCACAAGTGTTGCCATGCTTCCAGTGCCAACATAGCATGCCAGCAACTTACTAACCCGTTCACCTTTAGAATGTGGGTGGCAATAGGAGCACCCGGAGGTAACCCACACAGTCATGGGAAGAACGTTCAGTACAAACTCCTTATAGGGAGCAGCAGTTATTGAACCCCGAATCACTGGCGCGTCAAGGCGTTATACTAACTGCTGTGCTACCGTACCACCCAAATGGTGTGAGAGGAAATATTTTCCTCAGAAAAGTGCCTGACGATGATCATCTAACCATTTACTGCTGTCGTTCCTCTCTACACCTTGTTATGTATCTGGCGGTAATCTTGCCATTTCTTTAGCATTTGTCTGTCTTATATTTGAGGCCGAATTACTAGCTTGACACTCAACCCAGCACCGATGGAAAGCGTGCGAGGAGCCATCTGGATTCAAACCGGGGACCACTCACCTTGAAGTCCAGTGCAAATCCCACTGCTGGCTGACAAACCATCTACTGTGGCATCCCATTTTCTGAATAGTCTTATTATGGCAATGGTAAGTATTTTGCATGTATAGTAGTTTGACAGGATGGTGGGGTGGAGATACGACTCTACCAAAGGAGGCTAAAGGTGCTTCTTCCCTCCACTAACCTGCAGGTCACCCTTGGGCAAGGTGTAACACCTGCTTAGTCCCCCCATCCCCGGATCAGGGTCACATGAAGCCATGGGAGCAGGCAGTGGATGGTCATATGAGAAGCCGGTGCGTGTTACAAGTTCTGGTTATGTGACCACTGACAATCTCTGAAGAGTGTTGCTAGTGGCTGGGGTCATCTGTCTTGTAAAGACACTGTCCAGGAGGTAGTGGCAAACAACTTCTGTAGAAAAATCTGCCATGAACAAACATGGTCATGGATCAGACAGCAATTATCTTTTATTTGTGATACAATGTGACACACGATGATGATGGTGAACAGTTTGAACTTGTTTCATTTTGTAGTCGCATTCATCTGAGGTTGCGACATTCACCAGAAAACAGGTGGCGAGATTATCTGTGAATGAGCAGTTGTCGCAAAAGCCTCTGCTGTGATCTAGATTTTTGGAAGAAACTCTGCAGACTCTTTCTGCACCCACATCTTTCATGACAGCACCTTTCGGGTGAAACAAAATCAAGAAAATGACATCTGCAGTTCGGCACCTGCGGCACTGTTTTTACGCTTTGACCTCGTCTGCCTGCTAGAGGGAAATGAACAAAAGGATCCCAGCATCTCTTGAAATCACTTTCAAGAATTGTATTTCTTTCCTCTTTCTTTGGATGAAAACCTACATGAAATACATTTTTAAAAAATACAATATGACAGAAACTATGTAATAAACAACATAATCATTTTACACAGTCAATCTGGTTCCTTAATGTTTGTGATGGCCTAGTATTGTACCTTTCATTGTTTATGCATATCAGACTCAGGTTTATTATCACTGCCGTATGACATGAATCTCTTCTTTGTGAACAAAATATATTTCCCTCCCTCTTCTCTCATCTTCTGTTACCTACTCTGACCTCTTGCCTCTTCTCACCTGCCTATCATCTTCCCCTGGTCTATCCCTGCTTCCCTTTCTCCTATGGTCCACTCTCTTCTCCTATCAGACTCCTTCCTTTCCAGCCCTTTATCTTTTTAACCCTCCTGGCTTCACCTATCTCCATCCACCTATCCTCATTACCCTCCCCCTACCTTTTTTATTCTGGTGTCTTCCCCTTTCCTTCTCAGTCCTGAAAAAGGGACTCAGCTCAAAACATCACTGTTTATTCTTTACTATAGATCCCACTTGACCTCTTGAGTTCCTCCAGCCTTGTGTGTGCGCTTTGGATTTCTAGCGTCTGCAGATTTTTTCATGTTTATATCATGAAATTTTTTGATTTGCAACTGCAGTACAGTGCAATATATTTAAAAAAAAACTAAGTTACAATAAGCAATATATAAAAAAAGGAGAATGGTGCAAAATGGGAGCAAAATACATTCCCCCCCCTCCTTTTTCTCCCTCTGACCCTCTCACTATACCCCTTGCCCATCCTTGGGGTTCCCCCCGCCTTTTCTTTCTCCCTGGGCCTCCTGTCCCATGATCCTCTCATATCCCCTTTGCCTATCAACTGTCCAGTTCTTGGCTCCATCCCTCCCCCTCCTGTCTTCTCCTGTCATTTTGGATCTCTCCCCCCCCCCCCCACTTTCAAATCTCTTACTAGTTCTTCTTACAGTTAGCCCTGACGAAGGGTCTCGGTCCGAAACGTCGACTGTACCTCTTCCTAGAGATGCTGCCTGGCCTGCTGCATTCACCAGCAACTTTGATGTGTGTTGGTTAAGCAAAATAGCAAGGTAGTTTTCATGGGTTCATTCAGAGATCTAACAGCAGAGGGGAAGAAGCTGTTCTGAAATGTTGAGTGTGTGTCTTCTGGCTCCTGTACCTCCTCCCTGATGGTAATAATGAGAAGACAGCATGACCTGAATGGTGAGGATTCTTATTCATGAATGCTGCTGCCTTAAGGCATTGGCTTTTGAAGCTGTTCTCAGTGATGGGGAGGACGGCACCTGTGCTGGGGCTGGCTAAGCTTGCAATGCTCTGCAACTTTTTCTGATCCTGTGCATTGGCTCCTCCTATATCCAGATCAAATCAAGTTTAATTATCATTCAAATCATACATGGATACAGTCGAACCGCTCCAAGACATCAAGTTTGTTGTTTTTGAGCCATTCCTGTGTAGCTTTGGCTTTATGCTTGGGGTCATTGTCTTGCTGGAAAACAAATTTTCTCACAAGTCGCAGTTCTCTTGCAGACTGCATCAGGTTTTCCTCCAGGATTTCCCTGTATTTTGCTGCATTCATTTTACCCTCTACCTTCAGGACTTGTTGCAGTGAAGCATCCCTACAGCATTGATGCAGTCATGTTTCACAGAAGGGATAGTGTATTTTTGATGTGCGCTGTTTGACTCGCGTCAAACATAGCATTTTGCTTGATGGCCAAAAAGCTCAAATTTGATTTCATCAGACCTTATTCCAGCTGTCTTCAGGGTCTCCCACATGTAAAACAATAAAACATGAAAACTAACCAATATTTTATGTATGTTCTTTTTTCAACGTGGCTTTCTCTTTGCCACTGTCCCATAAATCTGTGACTGGTGAAGCACCCGAGCAACAGTTGCTGTATGCGCAGCCTCTTCCATTTCAGTCACTGAAGCTCATAACTCCTCCAGAGTTGTCATAGGCTTCTTGGTGGCCTCCCTCACTAGTCCTGTTCTTGCATGGTCACTCAGTTTATGCACTCTAGGCAGATTTACAGCTGTGCCATATTCTTCATTTTTGATCATTGACTTAACTGTAGTCCAAGGGATTTTCAGTGAATTTTCTTGTATCCATCTCCTAACTTGTGCTTTTCAAAAACGTTTTCACAGAGTTGCTTGGAGTGTTCTTTCGTCTTCATGGTGTAGTTTTTGCCGAGGTACTGACTCACCAGCAGTTGAACCTTCCTGATACAGGTGTATTTTTACTACAATGAATTGAAACACCTTGACTGTACACAGGTCTCCAAAAACAGATCACCATTTAATTACTTATGTGGTTTCTAAAACCAATTGACTGCACCAGTGATGATTTGGTGTGTCATATTAAAGGGATGAATACTTATGCAATCAATTATAATTAACTGAGACAACTTTGTAGAGGTCTGTTTTCACTTTGACACAAAAGAGTCTTTTCTGATGAACAGTGTCAAAAAAGTTGAATTAAATCCAATGTGATTCAATGTTGTAAAACAATAAAACATGAAAACTTCCAAGGGGTTTGAATACTTTTTATAGGCACTGTGTATCTTACCATATACTACCTCAGATGTATTTTCTTGCAGACATTTACATGTAAAATAAAGAAATACAATGGAATTTATGAAAAGCTCTACATTAGCAAAGACTAACAAACAACTGATGTGCGAAAGATGACAAATTGTGCAAACAAAAAGTAATACTGATTACATAAGTTGTAAGGAGTACCTGAAAATGAAACAGTATGTTGTAGAATCAGTTCAGTGTTGTGGTCTATGAAGTTATCCATGCTGATTCAGGAGCCAGATGGTTGTAAGGTAATGGCTGCTCCTGAGCTTCATGGTGTGGGACCTAAGGCTTCTGTACCTCCTGCCTGATGGTAGTAGCAGGAAGAGAGAATGGCCTGGATAGTGACGGTATTTGAAGATGGATGTTAATTTCTTGTGGTAGCACTACATGTAAGTGCACTCAATGGTGGGGAGGGCTTTGCCAGTGTTGGAGTGGGCTGTATGCACCATTTTCTGTTACCTTTTCCATTCCTGGCCATTGCTGTTTCTATACCAGACCATGATGCAATCAGTTAGGATACTCTCCACTGTGAAAATATAGCAGCAGCATTGCAATCTAGTTACAGGATGAGTACCCCATATCCAAAATTCTGAAATCCTCTATAGTCCAAAATGTTTTTGAGTGCTAATGTGACGTCACAAATGAAAAATTCCTTGAGGGACTGGGAAGGCTTCCCAGGCAGTGCGCAAGTCTCTGTGGATCGCAGGCAGTTCTGCGAAGTGACCTCACATATGTAATGAACAGAAGTTAATGAAAACTAGAAAAACACTGCATTAAGTGAAAAATGAAGACCGTGATCGTGTATTGAAAGAGTGGATTCGTCAGCATCTGAGTAAACATATGCAGCTTAATGGTATGCTGGTAAGGAAACAAGCAAAGATGTTCATCACAATGGACTGAAAATTGATTGTGAGTGTTCAGCAGACTGGTTGCAGAAATTTAAGAAAAGATACAGTATTTAAAAAATTTTTTAAAATGTTTAAAAATTAAGTGTTTGCTGATCACAAAGCAGCAGAGGAATTCATTAATAAGTCTGCGAAGATTTTCATCAGCAACAATCTAACACTAGAACAAGTCTACAATGCTGATTGTTTTTATTACCTTACATAAAATCTTTAAAAAAAGTAAAATACAAGTAACCTTTTAATCAAAACACTACATTTTAGGTGGAGACAAAGCCTGCCGTTGTTTACTGTTCATCGGCTGATTCAGGTATTCTCCCAATGTTGCTGTACTGGTTTTGTTACCCTGCACATTTTTATTAATAGTTTCAGCAAACACTTTTTACTGTAAAGTGCATGTGTGTGATGAACAAGTGTAAGACAAAGTCTGCTTACTGGTCGCACATAAATTCAGTTGGAAATTATGGTGATCCCAAGCTATCTCATTATATATTCCAAAATTCCAAAACACTCCAGTCTAAAGCATTTTGGATAAGGTATACTCAACCTGTATCAGTGTAGAAATACTGGAAGAACGTAACCAGTTAAACACCACCTGTGGAAAGAGAAACAGGTTAACATTTTAGGTCAGTTACAACTGTATAGAAGTTCCGTGATGATGTAGTAAAGGATGAGGTAGGTGAACTATAAATGCAACACCCTTTACTGAAGGCAGTAATTCTCAGCTGAACAGCTATGTCTAGTACAACACTATTGAGGTGCTACCACATGGCATACTGTGTTCTTAAAGGTAGCCTTGCACTTGGGCATGATTTTAAAATCAAAATCTAACTGTGACCTGATCTTTTCTCAGATACATTTCTGGTGAAGTTGTTTCAAGAAAATCTTTTAAGCTAATGTGACATGATTATGGTGCACAGCTGAATCATCTTGACGGCAACTGCATCAAACAGTAATAAGCTTCCCTTTTGCAGATGACTCTATCATTTGCGATTGTGTTAGAAGTTCTAGGGCAGGCCTGAAAGCTGCATCTGGTGGGCCATTGGACTTCACGTTATGTTTGTGTGATGTTGTTGGAAGGTTTCAATAGTTCCTAGAGGAGGATAAACCATGAGGTAACATGGTAGGGTCTCTGCCAGCTTCATACCCTTTGCTCTGAATTCACCAGAATTCAGGTCAGGAGCATTTAGAAGCACTTTGAGTTGTAATACAAAGCATTCTGAAGATTATCTGTCTTTAAGGCAGCAAAATTAATAGCTTTAAGCCACAGATTAGTACTCTGTTGGCGAATGAATGGATTCGAGTCTACAGTTTAATTTTTTTTACTGAAACCCAGCATTTCTTCAGAATAGCTTTACACTAAGTATAACATGTATTATTCTAGTAATTTAAATCATATTGCTTGATGGTGCATTTTGGTTATTGCATTCCTGAATCTAATATCAGTGAAATATTTCAGGTCATAACCATTTGACGTAGAACACAGCACGGTGCAGGCCCTTTCACCCACGATGTTGTGCCAACTTTTTGACCTACTCTAGATCAATCTAACCCTTCCTCCTTGTATAGCCCTCCATTTTTCTATCATCCATTTGCCTTGAAGCACCTTCAATTACTCCAAAAGACTGAGGTTTGGTAAAATACTGAAAGGCTTTTATTCGCTGTACAATACGACCTCCACAGTGAGTGTCTGCCCCCGGACTGAGGGGGAGGGGCAAGGCGAACACCTTTATACAGGACTCTGGGAGGAGCCACAGGGGCAGTCAGCAGAGGGGTGTGTCCAGACAGGCAACCGAGTTACAACATATATACATGGTTTACCACATGCCTATTTCAGTGCTTCTTAAATATCCCTAACGTATCTGCCTCTATTGCCACTCCTGGAAGCGCATTCATGCACCCACCCACTACCTCTGACATTCCCCTTGTACTTTCCGCCAATCTCCTTAAAATGATCCCTCCTTCGACCAGCATCAAATATACCATAGGCTTGTAAGGACTAATGTACTGTACTTTTGTAGTATGCTTTTCCTAACTACCCTGGTTTGTTTTTAATCTTAAGATTGCATCATATTAATCTTAAACTGACGTCGGAAGTCCAGTTGCATTATAGTGCTTTCTACCTGACTCAGACTGCGTGGTTGGAACAGATAAGATTATGAATAATATTGAGCAATCATTTTCTGATGAACTATAAATTTACAAAACCACTGCCATTACTTTGAAACAGTACCTCCGTAATTGGAAAGCAGCTAATGGTTGAATATGTTTAGCTGGAATCTAATTAATTTGAGAGATACTGAGCAAAACGTACAATGGATAAAAATTTAAAGTGTCTTGACACTGCAAATGAATGTGGTGGGTGATGAAAACTACATCTGAGCCTTTGCATGCTTCAGGTGACCAGATCCTATAATAATTTGGCATTTAATTTTTCATTAAACTTGGTTTAACTCTTACTCTCTCATCTTCAGCCAATGTGTTCCATAAGGCTGTAAGACATAGGAGCAGAATTAAGTAAACATAAAATAATCTGCAGATGCTGGGGTCAAAGCAACACTCACAACACGCTGGAGGAACTCAGCAGGTCGGGCAGCATCCGTAGAAAAGATTGATCAACATTTTGGGCCGGAACCCTTCGTCAAGTGTGTAGAGGGAAGGGGCAGAGGCCCTATAAAGAAGGTGGGGGGAAGGTAGGAAGGAGAAGGCTGGTAGGTTCCAGGTGAAAAACCAGTAAGGGGAAAGATAAAGGGATGGGGGAGGGGAAGCAGGGAGGTGGTAGGTAGGAAAGATGAAGAAGAATTAAGTATTTGGCCCACTGAGTCTGCTGTTCCATTCCATTATGGGGATTTGTTATCCCTCTCAACCTCATTCTCCTGCCTTCTCCCCATAACATTTGTTGCCATGACTAATCAAGAACCTGTCAGCCACACTTTAAATATACCAATGACTTAGCTTCCACAGCCATCTGTGGCAATGAATTCCACAGGTTTACCACTCTCAGGCTAAAGAATATCCTATTTATCTCTGTTCTAAATAGACGTCTTACTATTCTGAGGCTGTGCCTCTGGTTCCAGACTCCACAATACAGTAAATGGTAATTGCTTCTTCGCTTTACGGTATTCCAGCTTACGAACCGTTTCATAGGAACGCTCGCAGGGGAAACCTGTATAAGAAAAATCCTCTTCATATCCACTTTAATCTAGGCCGTTCAATATTCAATAGGTTTCCATAAAATCTCTCCGTCATTCTAAACGTGAGTGTGCGCAGGCCCAGAACCAATAAATGCTCCTCGTACATTAACTCTTTCATTCCCGGGATCATTCGTGCGAAACTCCTAAGTAATTAGACAAGATGGGCTCCAACGGGATCCCACCACAAAGCACATCGTTCCTTTTCTCCCCCCTCCCCCCACTTTCTGCTTTCCACAGGGATCAATCGCTCCCTATGTGACTCCCTTGTCCATTCGTCACTCCGCACTGAGCAACCTCCTGGCACTTGTCCTTGCAAGTGGAACAAGTACTACACCTGCCCCTACACCTCCTCCTTCACTACCATTCAGAACCCCAAACAATCCTTCTAGGTAAGGTGACACTTCACCTGTGAGTCTACTGGGGCCATATACTGTGTCTAGTGCTCTTTAGTGTGGCCTTTTGTATATCGGTGTGACCCTACGTAGATTGGGAGGCTGCTTCACCAAGCACCTACGGTCTGTCTACCAGAAAAAGTGGGATCTCCCAGTAGCCACCCATTTTAATTCCACTTCCATTCCCATTCTAATATGTCAATCCATGACCTCCTCTACTGTTGCAATGAGGCAGCACTCAGGCTGAAGGAACAACCCCTTGTATTCTGTCTGGGCAGCCTCCAACCAAACAGCATGAATGTCGATTTCTTGAACTTTGGGTAATGCCCCCCACTTCACCATTCTCCATTCTTTTCCTTCTGTCACCTTATCTCTTTGCGTGCCCATAGCTTCCCTCAGGTGCTCCTCCCATTTTTCTTTTTTCCATGGCCTTCTGCCTTCTGTCCTCTCTTATCGGACTCCCCCCTCTCCAGCCCTGTATTTCTTTCACGAATCAGCTTCTCAGCTCTTTACTTCACCCTTACACCCCCCCCCCGGTTTCACGCATCACCTTGTGTTTCTCCCTCTCCTCTCCCCACCTTTTAACTCTACTCCTCATCTTTTTTTTTCTCCAGTCCTGCTGAAGGGTCTTGGACAGAAACACCGACTGTACTCTTTTTCATAGATGCTGCCTGGTCTGCTGAGTTCCTCAGCATTTTCTGTGTGTAGCTTGGACTTCCAGCATCTACAATTTTTTTCATCTGAGATAAGATGGGCATTTGTGTTTCAAGCAGTTTATCAGTGCATTCCAATCTGCCTGTTGGCTTTGCTTTATCAAAACCTCGTAGACTTCTGTTGATAGTGAATGCCAAAATTACAAAGGTATGTAGTCATTGGTAACAGGAGAGTGTCATGATTTCTAGATTGTCATCTGGCAGCGTAAACGAGAGAGCAAGGCACAAGATGAATTTTTGTTTTGTACAATGTGCCTGAGTTTGCTGTTTGGGGCTGATCCATTATGTATTTTACCTGAACTGAATGCAACTAAATGCTCACCGCAGTGACACAATCGTGCAGAGGTTAGTGCATTACTTTACAGCGCCAGGGTCAATGTCCACAGCTGTGTTGAAAGAGTTTGTACATTCTCCTTATGACTGCATGGGATTCCTCTGAGTGCTCCAACTTCCTCTAACATTTCACAGACGTGCAGATAGGGCTGGTAAGTTGTGGGCATGCTCTGTTGATGCCAAAAGCATGGCAAACCCTGCGGGCTGCCCCACACGATCCTTGCTCATTTGATTTGACTCGGGTGATGCATTTCACTGTATGTATTGATGCATATGAGGCAAAGCTAATATTTATCTTTAATATATTACAAGGTCTTCAAAATATTAAACTGAGATTATTCACTTGGTCAGCTTGAACAGAGAATAATACAGAGACCACCAAATTTGTGCTGTGGATTGACAGAAGCATGGACCAAGATGCATGGGTCATTGGTTACGTTCAAGAATTACTTAATCAGATGACTCTATCCAGGCTTTGGCCTGTAGCACAGGAATTGTTGTGGAGAATTATGATGTTGTAGCAATTAGTGAAACTTGGCTACAGGAGGGGCAGGACTGGCAGCGTAATATTCCAGGGTTCCGATGTTTCAGATGTGATCGAGGCAGAGGAATGAAAGGTGGGGGAGTAGCATTGCTTGTTAGGGAAAATATTACAGCAGTGCTCAGGCAGGACAGATTAGAGGGCTTGTTTACTGAGTCCTTATGGGTGGAGCTGAGAAACAGGAAAGGTATGGCCACATTAGTGGGATAGTATTACAGACCACCCAATAGTCAACGAGACTTGGAAGAGCAAATCTGCAGAGAGATAGCAGGCAACTGCAGGAAACATAAAGTTGTGGTGGTAGGGGATTTTAATTTTCCATACATTGATTGGGACTCCCATACTGTTAGGGGTCTAGATGGTTTAGAGTTTGTAAAACGTGTTCAGGGAAGTTTTCTAAATCAATATATAGAGGGACCAACTAGAGGGGATGCAATATTGGATCTCCTGTTAGGGAACGAATTAGGGCAAGTGACGGAAGTCTGTGTAGGGGAGCACTTTGGTTCCAGTGATCATAACACCATTAGTTTCAATTTGATCATGGACAAGGATAGATCTGGTCCTAGGGTTGAGGTTCTTAACTGGAAGAAGGCCAAATTTGAAGAAATGAGAAAGGATCTAAAAAGCGTGGATTGGGACAGGTTGTTCTCTGGCGAAGATGTGATCGGTAGGTGGGAAGCCTTCAAAGGGGAAATTTTGAGAGTGCAGAGTTTGTATGTTCCTGTCAGGATTAAAGGCAAATTGAATAGGAATAAGGAACCTTGGTTCTCAAGGGATATTGCAACTCTGATAAAGAAGAAGAGGGAGTTGTATGAAATGTATAGGAAACAGGGGGTAAATCAGGTGCTTGAGGAGTATAAGAAGTGCAAGAAAATACTTAAGAAAGAAATCAGGAGAGCTAAAAGAAGACATGAGGTTGCCTTGGCAGTTAAAGTGAAGGATAATCCAAAGAGCTTTTACAAGTATATTAAGAGCAAAAGGATTGTAAGGGATAAAATTGGTCCTCTTGAAGATCAGAGTGGTCGGCTTTGTGCGGAACCAAAGGAAATGGGGGAGATCTTAAATAGGTTTTTTGCGTCTGTATTTACTAAGGAAGTTGGCATGAAATCCATGGAATTGAGGGAATCAAGTAGTGAGACCATGGAAACTGTACAGATTAAAAAGGAGGAGGTGCTTGCTGTCTTGAGGAAAATTAAAGTGGATAAATCCCCGGGACCTGACAGAGTGTTCCCTCGGACCTTGAAGGAGACTAGTGTTGGAATTGCGGGGCCCTGGCAGAAATATTGAAAATGTCGCTGTCTACGGGTGAAGTGCCGGAGGATTGGAGAGTGGCTCACGTTGTTCCGTTGTTTAAAAAAGGATCGAAAAGTAATCCGGGAAATTATAGGCCGGTGAGTTTAACGTCGGTAGTAGATAAGTTATTGGAGGGAGTACTAAGAGACAGAATCTACAAGCATTTGGATAGACAGGGGCTTATTAGGGAGAGTCAACATGGCTTTGTGCGTGATAGATCATGTTTGACCAATCTGTTGGAGTTTTTCGAGGAGGTTACCAGGAAAGTGGATGAAGGGAAGGCAGTGGATATTGTCTACATGGACTTCAGTAAGGCCTTTGACAAGGTCCGCATGGGAGGTTAGTTAGGAAAATTCAGTCGCTAGGTATACATGGAGAGGTGGTAAATTGGATTAGACATTGGCTCGATGGAAGAAGCCAAAGAGTGGTGGTAGAGAATTGCTTCTCTGAGGGGTCTCTGTGTGGTGTGCCACAGGGATCAGTGCTGGGTCCATTGTTATTTAAATGTCATCTATATCAATGATCTGGATGATAATGTGGTAAATTGGATCAGCAAGTTTGCTGATGATACAAAGATTGGAGGTGTAGTAGACAGTGGGGAAGGTTTTCAGAGCCTGCAGAGGGACTTGGACCAGCTGAAAAATGGCAGATGGAGTTTAATACAGACAAGTGTGAGGTATTGCACGTTGGAGGGACAAACCAACGTAGAACATACAGAGTTAATGGTAAGGCACTGAGGAGTGCAGTAGAACAGAGGGATCTGGGAATACAGATACAAAATTCCCTAAAAAGTGGCGTCACGGGTAGATAGGGTCGTAAAGAGAGCTTTTGGTACATTGGCCTTTATTAACCGAAGTATTGAGTATAAGAGCTGGAATGTTATGATGAGGTTGTATAAGGCATTGGTGAGTCCGAATCTGGAGTATTGTGTTCAGTTTTGGTCACCAAATTACAGGAAGGATATAAATAAGGTTGAAAGAGTGCAGAGAAAGTTTACAAGGATGTTGCCGGGACTTGAGAAACTCAGTTACAGAGAAAGGTTGAATAGGTTAGGACTTTATTCCCTGGAGCGTAGAAGAATGAGGGGAGATTTGATAGAGGTATATAAAATTATGATGGGTATAGATAGAGTGAATGCAAGCAGGCTTTTTCCACTGAGGCAAGGGGAGAAAAAAACCAGAGGACATGGGTTAAGGGTGAGGGAGGAAAAGTTTAAGGGGAACATTAGGTGGGGGCTTCTTCACACAGAGAGCGGTGGGAGTATGGAATGAGCTGCCAGACGAGATGGTAAATGTGGGTTCTTTTTTAACATTTAAGAATAAATTGGACAGATACATGGATGGGAGGTGTATGGAGGGATATGGTCCTTGTGCAGGTCAGTGGGACTAGGCAGAAAATGGTTCGGCACAGCCAAGAAGGGCCAAAGGGCCTGTTTCTGTGCTGTAGTTTCTCTGGTTCTATGGTTCTATGAGAGCAAATTAACATGCAACATTATCTGCAGATCAGTGCTAAATTTGGTGAAGTTCAAAGTAAACAAAGTACCCTCTCTCCAGAAATTAATAACTGAATTGGTGACACTGAACTTGATGATGTCAGATATTTCAGATGGTAACAGTTTTAATTACTCAAACAATTATTTGTTCCATTTTTGTTCATGGTATTTTCTGCTCTCGTTTCCATTGAGTGGATGCTTGCAGCAATTTTAGTTTTTACACTTGCAGTTATATGCATGGAGATGGGCTCTTTGGTCCATGCCAGCCCAGATGGTCCATCAATATTGGCCCCATGTGGCCCACAACCTTCTAAACCATTCTAATCCATGCACCTGTCTAATCTTTTAAAATTTGTTGTACCTGCCTCTATCACTTTCTCTGGCAGCTGATTCCACATGGCAACCACCCTTATGTGTATTTTTAAAAAAGTTCCCCCTCAAGCTGTTGTTAAATTATTCTCATCTTCTCACCTTAAACCTAGTTGCTGATTCCTCATCTCTGGGGAAAATACTGAGTGCATTTACCTTGCCTGCACATAATTCAGGAGGTCTCAACAGATACACACACAAGACGTTCTGCAGATGCTGGAAATACAGGGCAACCAACACAAAATCCTGGAGGTATTCCGCAGATCAGCCAGTAAGGAAAGTGCTGAAGAAGGGTCTCTGCTTGAAACATCGACTGTTTACTCTTCTCTATAGATGCTGCCTAGCCTGCTGAATTCCTCTAGCATTTTGTATTTATTGCTTTGGACTTCTAGCTTCTGCAGATTTTCTTGTGTAAGGGATAAACAATTGACACTTTGTGCTGAGACCCGTCATCAGGACTGGAAAGGAAGGTGGAAAAAGCAAATATAACAAGATGAAAGAATGGGAAGTGTTGGATGATTAGATACATCACTGCTTTGCTTCTATGGAAAGATATGGACCTGAGATGCCTTGGATATTTTGCTAGATCTTATAAATACTTTCAGCATTTTTTTAAAATTTCTATTGTTGTGAAACTACTTGTTGCATAAGTAATGAATGGAAGGTTAGGTCTCTATCACTTATAAATAGAACAGTATTTGTTTGTAAGACAATGGTTATACTTAACAAAAACCTGTTCCTAGATTTAATCAGAACATACAACAATTCTTTTGCCAGAATAGGATGAATTACTTTCACTTCAGAAGCAGATTTTACTCGTGTTCCACAACTATGATACCATCTTTTTAGAGCCAGGGTTCCCAACCTTTTTATACCATAGACCAATGCAATTAAGCAAGGGGTCTGTTGACCCCAGGTTGGGAACCCCGGTTTTAGAGTGTGTGGAATAGAAAGTAAAAGGGACCACCTGAAACAATATGCGTCTTCCGTATAACAAGTTGCTTTCTCTCCAGCACTGTTATGTCCCGCAGAATAAAGAAGTATTTCCAACAATGTGAATTGGCATTTATACAAGGGTTGGACCTTTTGCTTGAACTGTTTCTATCCTAGATTATTGTTAACTCTTCACAAGTTTGACAGTGGGACAGGCAGGACAGACATCTATGTTACAGTGGAGTTACATTTCCTAGAAAATGGCCTGGGTCATGATTTTTCATAACACAAAGTTATGAGGCATGTGTTGACAAAAGATCAGCTTTGTATTTATTCATTTACCCTTTTCACATGGCTTATAGGAGTGTGGATTTTAATTTATGTTTCACATTTTTGTGGTAGTGATTTGTAACTTCTGTAAGGACAAAATTCTGTTACCCGAATAGCCTTAGTACACATTGCCTGCACTGGATTTGAAGTTTTGTGCCATTGATCCTATAACACTGAAAAGCAACTTTTGTCCCAAGACCCTGTGGAGCAGAATGGTGCATGTTTCTCAGAATGAAGATTGAAGATGAATCGGGTTTTATTGATGCAAGAAGTGCATCCAGCTGCAGCTCCTGACAAACCGCGTGAGGGAACTGGAGCAGGAGCTGGATGACCTGCAGATCATTCGGGAGAATGAGGAGATTATAGACAGTAGCTACAGGGAGGTTGTTACGCCAAAGGAGCAGAGGACAGGAAATTGGGTCACTGTCAGGCGAGGGAAGAGGAAAGGGCAGGCAGAGCAGGGTTCCCCTGTGGCCATCCCCCTCAACAACAAGTATACCTCATTGGATACTGTTGGGGGAGATGACTTACCTGGGACAAGCTGCAGTAGCCGGATCTCTGGCACTGAGTCTGGCTCTGCAGTGCAGACGGGAGGGGGGGAAAAGAGGAGTGCGGTAGTGATAGGGGACTCGATAGTTAGAGGTACAGATAGGAGGTTCTGTGGTCGTGACAGAAAATCCAGGATGGTTTGTTGCCTCCCGGGTGCCAGGGTCAAGGATGTCTCTGATCGCTTGCATGACATTCTGAAGTGGGAGGGTGATCAGCCAGATGTCGTGGTGCACATCGGTACCAATGACATAGCAAGGAAGAGTGAGGAAGTCCTGGACAGTGAGTATAGAGAGCTTGGTAGGAAGTTGAAAAGCAGGACCTCGAGGGTGGTAATCTCAGGATTGCTACCTGTGCTACATGCCAGTGAGGGTAGGAATAGGATGCTCTGGAGGATGAACAAGTGGCTGAGGAACTGGTGTAGGGGGCAGGATTTCAGATTTCAGGATAATTGGGACCTCTTCTGGGGCAGGTGGGACCTGTACAAGAGAGACGGGTTACACTTGAACTACAGGGGGACCAATATCCTTTCAGGGAGGTTTGTTAGTGCTATTGGGGAGGCTTTAAACTAGATTTGCAGGAGGATGGGAACCAGAGTGCCAGAGCTGATAGTGTGGCTGGGGTGAAAATAAATGATGCTAAAAGTTCAAGCAAATCCGCTAATAGAAAGGTTGTGAGTGGTGGTAAAAATCTTCTGAGGAGTATATATTTCAATGCTAGGAGTATTGCGGGGAAGGCGGATGAGTTGAGGGCGTGGATTGACACGTGGAATTATGAAGTTATAGCAGTTAGTGAAACTTGGCTATAGGAGGGGCAGAGCTGGCAGCTTAATATTCCAGGGTTCCGATGTTTCAGATGTGATCGAGGCAGAGGAATGAAAGGTGGGGGAGTAGCATTGCTTGTTAGGGAAAATATTACAGCAGTGCTCAGGCCGGACAGATCAGAGGGCTTGTCTACTGAGTCCTTATGGGTGGAGCTGAGAAACAGGAAAGGTATAGCCACATTAGTGGGATTGTATTACAGACCACCCAATAGTCAACGAGAATTGCAAGAGCAAATCTGCAGAGATATAGCAGGCAACTGCAGGAAACATAAAGTTGTGGTGGTAGGGGATTTTAATTTTCCATATATTGATTGGGACTCCCATACTGTTAGGGGTCTAGATGGTTTAGAGTTTGTAAAATGTGTTCAGGAAAGTTTTCTAAATCAATATATAGAGAGACCAACTAGAGGGGATGCAATATTGGATCTCCTGTTAGGAAACGAGTTAGGACAAGTGACAGAATTCTGTGTAGGGGAGCACTTTGGTTCCAGTGATCATAACACCATTAGTTTCAACTTGATCATGGACAAGGATAGATCTGGTCCTAGGGTCGAGGTTCTAAACTGGAAGAAGGCCAAGTTTGAAGAAATGAGAAAGGATCTAAAAAGCGTGGATTGAGACAGGTTGTTCTCTGGCAAGGATGTGATCGGTAGGTGGGAAGCCTTCAAAGGAGAAATTTTGAGAGTGCAGAATTTGTATGTTCCTGTCAGGATTAAAGGCAAAGTGAATAGGAATAAGGAACCTTGGTTCTCAAGGGATATTGCAACTCTGATAAAGAAGAGGGAGTTGTATGACATGCATAGGAAGCAGGGAGTAAATAAGTTGCTTGAGGAGTATAAGAAGTGCAAGAAAATACTTAAGAAAGAAATCAGGAAGGCTAAAAGAAGACATAAGGTTGCCTTGGCAGTCAAAGTGAAGGATAATCCAAAGAGCTTTTACAGGTATATTAAGAGCAAAAGGATTATAAGGGATAAAATTGGTCCTCTTGAAGATCAAAGAGGTCGGCTATGTGCGGAACCAAAGGAAATGGGGGAGATCTTAAACAGGTTTTTTGCATCTGTATTTACTAAGGAAACTGGCATGAAGTCTATGGAATTAAAGGAAACAAGTAATGAGATCATGGAAACTGTACAGATCGAAAAGGAAGAAGTCCTTGCTGTCTTGAGGAAAATTAAAGTGGATAAATCCCCGGGACCTGACAGAGTGTTCCCTCGGACCTTGAAGGAGACTAGTGTTGAAATTGCAGGGGCCCTGGCAGAAATATTTAAAATGTCGCTGTCTACGGGTGAAGTGCCGGAGGATTGGAGAGTGGCTCATGTTGTTCCGTTGTTTAAAAAAGGATCAAAAAGTAATCCGGGAAATTATAGCCGGTAAGTTTAACGTCGGTAGTAGATAAGTTATTGGAGGAACTACTAAGAGACAGAATCTACAAGCATTTGGATAGACAGGGACTTATTAGGGAGAGTCAACATGGCTTTGTGTGTGGTAGGTCATGTTTGACCAATCTATTGGAGTTTTTCGAGGAGGTTACCAGGAAAGTGGATGAAGGGAAGGCAGTGGATATTGTCTACATGGACTTCAGTAAGGCCTTTGACAAGGTCCCACATGGGAGGTTAGTTAGGAAAATTCAGTTGCTAGGTATACATGGGGAGGTGGTAAATTTGATTAGACATTGGCTGAATGGAAGAAGCCAAAGAGTGGTAGTAGAGAATTGCTTCTCCGAGTGGAGGCCTGTGACTAGTGGTGTGCCACAGGGATCAGTGCTGGGTCCATTGTTATTTGTCATCTATATCAATGATCTGGATGATAACGTGGTAAATTGGATCAGCAAATTTGCTGATGATACAAAGATTGGAGGTGTAGTAGACAGTGAGGAAGGTTTTCAGAGCCTGCAGAGGGACTTGGACCAGCTGGAAAAATGGGCTGAAAAATGGCAGATGGAGTTTAATACAGACAAGTGTGAGGTATTGCATGTTGGTAGGACAAACCAAGGTAGAACATACAGGGTTAATGGTAAGGCACTGAGGAGTGCAGTGGAACAGAGGGATCTGGGAATACAGATACAAAATTCCGTAAAAGTGTCAACACAGGAAGATAGGGTCGTAAAGAGAGCTTTTTGTACATTGGCCTTTGTTAATCAAAGTATTGAGTATAAGAGCTGGAATGTTATGATGAGGTTGTATAAGGCATTGGTGAGGCCGAATCTGGAGTATTGTGTTCAGTTTTGGTCACCAAATTACAGGAAGGATATAAATAAGGTTGAAAGAGTGCAGAGAAAGTTTACAAGGATGTTGCCGGGACTTGAGAAACTCAGTTACAGAGAAAGGTTGAATAGGTTAGGACTTTATTCCCTGGAGCGTAGAAGAATGAGGGGAGATTTGATAGAGGTATATAAAATTATGATGGGTATAGATAGAGTGAATGCAAGCAGGCTTTTTCCACTGAGGCAAGGGGAGAAAAAAACCAGAGGACATGGGTTAAGGGTGAGGGGGTACTAGTTTAAAGGGAACATTAGCGGGGGGCTTCTTCACGCAGAGAGTGGTGGGAGTATGGAATGAGCTGCCAGACGAGATGATAAATGCGGGTTCTTTTTTAACATTTAAGAATAAATTGGACAGATGTATGGAGGGATATGGTCTGTGTGCAGGTCAGTGGGACGAGGCAGAAAATGGTTCAGCACAGCCAAGAAGGGCCAAAAGGCCTGTTTCTGTGCTGTAGTTTCTATGGTTTCTGTGGATACTACTTAAATCAGTGCTTTGTTACATTCTGTGGAATATACCCAAGGAATCAATACATCGTGGTGGTAGATATTTAATTCATCGGCAATTACAAAAATATTATTTCTGTTTTGTGTGACTTCTAATGTCATGCTCTTTCCCCTTCAGCCCGTAGAATGATTGCATTTCTTACTTTAATGGCGAAAAGATGTATTTTACAACATTGGAAAGAGCTTAATGCTCCAACTACCTTTTTTTGGTTTTCTCAGACGATTTTATGTTTGAATTTGGAGAAAATTAGAAGTAACCTTTATGATTCTTCATTTAAATTTGAACAGATTTGGGGACCTTTTATTCGATTTTTTCATTTAATGTAATATTTACCCTTCTTGTTTTTTTTCACTGTTTTTAATGGAGGTCGGGATTGAGGACGTGATTTTAAGTTTAACTCTGTTTGGTTTCAAGTTAGCCCATTGCTTTGCCTTGCTTTTAGTTAGTTGCACGGTGGGTTTTTTTTGGGGGTTTTTTTTTTCTTTTTTTCCATTGATATATATAAAATTTAGTATACTATTATGTTATCTTGGTTTCTTATGTTTAAATTACATTGTTTGTAGTATTTTTTTTGGTATTGATACCTTTTGGAATTTTATTATACTTTAACATTGTATTAATGTTTATATGGCTTACCTTTTTTGTATACTTACTCAATAAAAAGATTTAAAAAGTAATGTCATGCATACATTGTTTTAGTGCTTCATTTATAAAATTTGAGGATTTGGGTCATCCACTGGGGGATAAAGAAGAAGCCCTTTAGGTTGGAGGGCATGGTTGTTTGATAAATTATTATAGCATCATGCACTTATTTATTGATTGACTGATCGAGATACAGCATGGTGCAGGCCCTTGGGGTCATGCTGCCCAGCGGTCCCCCGATTTAATCCTAGCGTAATCACAGCACAATTTACAATGATTATTTAGCCTACCAACCGGTATGTCTTTGGACTGTGAGAGGAAACCTGCCTGGTTCCAGCGATACTGTACAAACTCCTGACAGGTAGTGGCAGGAATTGAGCCCAGATTGCTGTGCTAACTGCTGTGCCACTGTGAAATAAATCCTAGAAATAATCAACAGGCTCTCACTATTTCCAGGCTGGAAGCTGGTGCTCCATTCTGTATAGCATCCTCGTGGGTATGTTTCTCACCTGAGTCCGGCCAACCAGACTGGGCTCTTCCACCTCCTGAGCTTGCTAGTGCACATTTTCCACTCAGTTAATTCAATTATTCTGTCAGTGTGTTCTGCCAAATGTGGAATTTTAATAACCTGCCGGCAGGTCTGGCTTAAGATCTATCTTGCAAGTTCCTGCAGTTTTCTTGGGGATTGTGGATTGCACAATGGCTATTGTCTGTGAATTTTGCAATTAATAAAGTGAGACTCATCAGAATACTTGTGATCTGCTAATTTGATGCTAAGTTGCTTTGAGTCTGAGGTGTTTGTTAACTCTCTCGGTACTTCTACACTTAGTGCATTTTGTTAATTAAACCTTTGCAGCCTTATACTAAACACAGGAAATGCTGGAAGATCTATCTGAGAAGATGTTTCCAGTCATCCTTCCCAATGAATTCCATGTAATGTAAGATCATCACACTTCACAGATGCTGTCTGTCCGGAGTATATCCAACATTTTCTGTTAATGTCAGAATTCCATCAACTGCTGTGTTTGTTATTTTAGGGCATTAATGATTTAAATAGTTTCTTGTACAAACATGTCTTATTGTAAGAAACACACAGGAACGCACACAATGCTGGAAGAACACAGAAAGCCAGACAACATCTCTGGAGGGGAATAAAGAGTTGGTGTTTTGGCCCATGCCCCTTCATCAGACTCTAGGCCCGAAACACCAACTGTTTATTTGAAATGTAGATTGTTTATTCTAATCCATAGATGCTGCTTGACTTGCAAAGTTCCTCAAGCATTTTGTGCATGTTGCTCTAGATTTCTAGCATCTGCAGAATCTCTTGGAAGGAATGCAGATGTAATTTTCCCACCTAACAATTGGCAGTGATAAATGCTTCCATCTGGATATCATCATGTGGGACCATAACTCTTCAGAGCATTGAGTACCGTGTGATGATTTTCAGCAATACTGTGAAATGGGTGTCATCTCCCCTTCAGAAAGCAGGAGTCCTGATAGAGTCATAGGGAAGTACAGCACAGAAACAGGCCTTTGGCCCACCTAGTCCATGCTGAAACCATTTGTACTGACTACACCCATTGACCTGCACCAGGACCATAGGCCTCCATACCCCTACCATCCATGTACCTATCCAAACTTCTCTTAAATGTTTAAATTGAGCTTGCATGCACCAGTTGCACTGGCAGCTTGTTGCACAGCCTCACGGCCTTCAGAGCGAAGAAGTTTGTCACCATGTTCCCGTTAAACTTCTCATCTTTCACTCTTAACCCATGACCCCTGGTTGTAGTCCCACCCAACCTCAGTGCAAAAAGTCTGCTTGCCTTTACCCTAACTATACTCCTCATAATTTTGTGTAGTTTGTATTATTACTATTATTGGTCAGTGCTAGTTTATTTCAATAGTTGCCATCTAATCATAGAATTATCAACACAATGCATACCTTCACTTCATGTTTCATGTAATTTCCTAATGCGTTTGGGTAAAGTTGAAAAGCAACCTAACAGACAGATATGATCCTCCTCACATAGCACCATTTTTATATTATCGTAGCAATAAAATTTTAAACCATAGTCTTTTGATGATTGAATTAGATCCAGTCAGTTTAAAATGGCCTCTGTGTTATTACCCCTTGGAAGTAAAGGCAGTGTGTATCAACGTGGTATGATTTTTAGAATGTGTTCATTGGTACTTTGGGATGAGGAGACACTGCTAATGATAGCAATCATAGAGACTCAGTAGCCATTATTTGACATGAATTTGAATCCGTGCAGCTGAAAATTAGGTGACCTTATGTTATAATAGATCTCCCAGTTTGTTTGCTAGTTAGCAGGCCTGTGGAAAAAGGTTGTACAGTAAAAACTTTGGGACAGGGATCATGGTAGGCCTGATAAATTAAACCTATTTAATGCAAGAAGCCTCACAATAGAGACAGGTGAACTGTGACATGGATTGGCACATGAGATTGTGATATTACAACTATTGTGCAAATGTGGTTGAGGGACAGGCAGGAGTGGCAGTTCAAAGTTCCAAGGTATTGAAGCTTCTGGCATGTCTGTTCGAGGTATGAGACTCAGGGGAGTTGCACTGTTAATGAGGAGGAAGATCGTACAGGAGAGAACATCTGAAGGAAACATCCAGTTAAACCATGTGGCTAGCTCTGAGAAATAAGAAAAGAGTGATCTCTTTGTATCTATTCTACAGGCTTCCCGATGTTCAACAGGAAATAGAGGAACAAGTATGTAGGGACACCACGGACAGGTACAGGAATAATATGGCTGGTTTAATAGACAATTTTAACTTTTCTAATATTAACTGAGGTTAACAAATTTCGCCCCAACAAATGTCTTAAGTGTGCCTGGGGAGGTTTTCTGAAAAAATAAGTAGGTGGCCTATGGAGGAGGGACTGCACTCATCATCCTTTTGGGAAATAAGTCAATGAGGGAATATTTAGGGACCAGTGACCATAGACTATAAGACATAGGAGCAGAATAAGGCCATTCAGCCTATCGAGTCTGCTCCACCGTTCCATCATGGCTGATCCCAGATCCCACTCACCCCGATACGTCTGCCTTCTCGCCATATCCTTTGATACCCTGACCAATCAGAAAACTATCAACCTCCACCTTAAGTATACCCACAGTCTTGGCCCCCACCACGGTTTGTGGCAGAGGCTTCCACAGATTCACTCCTCTCTGGCTAAAAAAAAAAATTATCTTTACCTCTGTTCTAACAGGAGGCCCCTCAATTTTGAGACTGTGCCCCCTAGTTCTAAATATCCCCACCATAGAAAACATCCTCTCCACATCCACCCTCTAGTCCTTTCAACATTCAGTAGGTTTCAAAGAGATTCCCCCCCCCCCAACAGTCTTCTAAATTCCAGTGAGTACAGGCCCAAAGCTGCCAAATGTTCCTCATGTGTTAACCCCTTCATTCCCAGAATCATCCTCATGAACCGCATCTGGACTCTTTCCAATGACAACACATCCTTTCTAAGATATGGGGCCCAAAGCTGTTGATGATACTCCAAGTGTGGTCTGACTAGTGCCTTATAAAGGCTCAGCATTATCTCTTACAACAGACTGGAGGAACTCAGCAGGTCGGGCAGCATCCGTGGAAAAGATCGGTCGACGTTTCCGGCCGGAATCCTTTGTCAGGACTGAAGAGGGAAGGGGCAGAGGCCCTATAAAGAAGGTGGGGGAAGGGTGGGAAGGAGAAGGCTGGTAGGTTCCAGGTGAAAAACCAGTAAGAGGGAAGATAAAGGGGTGGGGGAAGGGAAGCAGGGAGGTGATAGGCAGGAAAGGTGAAGAAAGAATAGGGGAAAACACAATGAGTAGTAGGAGGTGGAACCAAGAGGGAGGTGGTAGGCAGCTGGGGGAGGGGGCAGAGTGACATAGGGATAGGGGGAGGGAATTACCAGAAGTTGGAGAATTCTATGTTCATACCAAGGGGCTGGAGACTACCTAGACAGTATATGAGGTGTTGCTCCTCCAACCTGAGTTTAGCTCATCATGGCAGTAGAGGAGGCCATGTATGGACATATCTGAATGGGAGTGGGAAGCAGAGTTGAAGTGGGTGGCTACTGGGAGATCCTGTCTGTCTTGGCGGACGGAGCGGAGGTGCTCGACGAAGCGGTCCCCCAATCTGCGTCGGGTTTCACCGATGTAGAGGAGGCTGCACCGGGAGCACTGGATGCAATAGATGACCCCAACAGATTCACAAGTGAAGTGTTGCCTCACTTGGAAGGACTGTTTGGGGCCCTGAATGGTGGCAAGAGAGGAGGTGTCGGGGTAGATATAGCACTTGCGCTTACAGGGATAAATGCCAGGTGAGAGATCCGTGGGGAGGGATGTGTGGACCAGGGAGTCGTGGAGGGACCAATCCCTGCGGAAAGCGAGCAACACTCACAACACGCTGGAAGATTATCTCTTTGTTTTTATATTTTATTCTCCTTGAAATAAATGCCAACATTGCATTTGCCTTTTTGCCTTCTTTACCACAGATTTGACCTGTGGTAATTACATTAAAAATAATTACAGTATTTTTTTAAACTACGGGGAGTGGGGGTGAAGTCTGGGTCTGACGTCCCGATCACCCAGGGAAAATGTACGCGCAATACATCGCCTCTCCTTTCCCAGTGTAGTGATCGCCGCGTGGTCGTTGTCTGGCCTGCAAGGCAGGAGGCCACCGCAAATGGCCCCTCCTACATTACTACGTCCGTAGCAACACCTTCTTGTCGGTGGCCCCCGTTTCCACCGAGCTTGCTACGTCATGGCGCGACCGAGTGTCCGGCGGTATAACTGGATGGGTAGGCTGGGCTCGTGAGCCTTGATTGGCAGCCAGCCTAAGAGAAGGATAACTCTGAATCCAAACCGGGGCAGGTAGGGCCGTTAGCCTTGTCAGACCATCCACCTAGGAGAAGGGCACTCTGGCGTAAATCCTACGACCCGAGGACCTCGCTGTCACCGTCCCAGCTTGCTAGGCTATGGCTGATGAACCCCGGGTGTAAAGGGTGGGGCCAGTACTGCACGCACTGCACCTAAAATACCATTGCGCAGGCTGAAGGACACGCCCACGTCTACAACCATCCTCCCCGAAGTAGCCACTGTGGCCGAGCCTGCTTGTCCCATATTGGCCTCGTCAGCCTGCAGAAGACCTGGGTATCCCCCTTCCTAAATCTTCATTCGTGAAGCTATGCCATGACGATTTTTTTAAAAATAGTTATGGAAGAAAGATAAGACTAGTTCTTAAATCAAAGTCCTAAATTGGGGGAAGCCTTTGTTTGTGTGTAGTATTTCCTTGATTCTATTATATTTCTTTGTTCTACTTGTGACTGCCCATAAGAAAGTAAATCTCACAGTAGTATATGGTAACATATATGTACTTTGATAATAAATTAATTTTAATCTTTTAACTTTGGTATCAAATGGGTACTCTCCAAAATTGATTTGAAGAGGCTGTTTGCAGTTGAAGATATGTCTGACAGGTGGGAGGCTTCTAAAAGTGTGATATGAAGAGGTCAAGGCCATCATGGTCCTCTTTTAAATAAAAGGGCAAGGCAGGTATGATTGAGGATCTTGACTGATAGAAGACATTGATGGTCAAATCAGGAAAAAAGAGGCATCACTTGGGTATAGGCAGCAGGGATCCAGCAAATCCCTTGAGGAGTATAAGAGATATTGGAGTATATCTAGGAAGGAAATTAGGAGGGGCAATAAAATATGCCTGTCAAATAAGATGAAAGAGAAGCTTAAAATACAAATGTACTGAAAGCAAAGGATAACAAGTTGATCTCTTTGAGAATCAGTGTAAGCTTCGTAAGTATGAATTTTATGACTCTATGTAAAATTGTTAAGTATTTAAATGTATCTAGTCTTTTGAGCAGAATGAACTGATTAAAGCTGGTGCTTGTACGAGTGCCTCATCTGTATTTTCCATGCATGAGCAAGGCATAGAAGGATATAGATATAGGGCTACACATGCAAGTAGTATTAGTAAACATAAGCTTGATGGTTCTAAGGGTGCGGTAGGCTGAAAGACCTGCTTTTGTGCAAGTCTTAATCTTTTCATGATTCTAATGTTGACTCATTCTTGCAATAATAAAACTATTGTTTTTTTTTTCTTTTTAAGGTAGAATATTGGTGTATTCAGATTCTGGCAATCAAAAAAACCTAACTTCCAACAACTGCCACTCCTAATTCTCTTGCATCATTTTGTATCATTGGCAAAGCTTTGTAAGTATAAATTTTATGATTCTGTAAAATGTTAAGTATTTAAATGTATCTAGTCTTTTGAGCAGAATGAACTGGTTAAAGCTGGTGCTTCTACGAATTAGACATATATTCAGAGAAACACAGCCTCCAATACCCCAGCTCCCCCACCACAATATGAGGTGATGGAACATGTGCATATGCAGTTCTACTTAAATTGCTCTCCCCACTTGCCACCACACCCAAGTCAGTTACATTTTGAATTTCCATGCTTGTCTTTAATAAGGATTTTATTTTCTCATGGGATATGATTGCAAAATTTGGTTTTGTGGTTTCCTGATGACCTTTAATATGAATGATGTTACTTAAGAAAGCAAAACTTTCCCTGATTTATTGTCTATTGTCCAACTATAATTTAAATTCATCCAAAATTTTTAATACCTGGTTATATTTGCACTTAAATTGGCTGTTTTGATTTCCATCTTAATTGGCTACATTTTCCATTTATAAAATAATGTAGAAATAATTCAGAAAATGTGTAGGTCGGGTGGTTGATGGTTGGGCTGAGCTGTTCTCCAATCTTGGCAATTTTCTTGCAAATGTTTTGTACAAGGAGACATCACCAGTGCGCTGTTAAGTGCAGTGTCCTCCAAATGCTTGGCCTTTATATACTTACTAGTCAGCTGATTGGTTGTCACGCTGGAAACTCAGTTTTGGTGTAGTGAGAAAATCACATCATTGATTGGCTGTGTGGCAAACTCTGTGTGTTGTGGTCTGGACTTTGCCCATGTTGCTCATAAATAGGATCAAGGTCTACATGTCTGTTTACAGAATTGTTCATGGAAAACCATGCTTCTCAGGAGCGACCAAACAGGTTGTCCTTCCAAACATTTGAAGTATCTCGGAAATGACGACCTGACTGCTCCAAGAACGTAGAATTTTGGTCGCTCCTAAGCCAACAGCAACATTGAGGAGAGTACTTTGCAGACCAAAAGAACGAACCAAGCTATTGGACAAGACCAACATGGTCTACAAATTCCAATGCAGAAAATATTGCATCAGCCAAACTGTGAGAAAACTAATCACAAGGATCAATGAACAACAGTTGGCTGTGCAGCGGCATGACCAACTCTCCCCAGTCTCCACCCATGAAGTTCGAGAGGGGATACAGATTTGACCGGGCATCAGTGAATGTCATGGTGCAAACCAACACGTGGCGTGCAAAAGAATTCCTAGAAGCATGGTTTTCCACAAACAATTCTGTGAACACTCAACATTCGGTAAGTTTCAATGAGATCCCACCCCCACCCCACATTCTTTTAAATTCCAGTGCGTACAGGCCCAAAGCTGCCAAATATGTTAAATGCCTCATATATTAAACCCTTCACCCACGGAATCATCCTCATGAGCCTCCTCTGGACTCTCTCCAATGACAACACATCCTTTTTGAGATACATGGCCCAAAATTGTTGATAGTACTCCAAATGCGGCTTAACTGCCTTATAAAGTCTCAGCATTATCTCTTTGCTTTTGTATTCTATTCCCCTTGAAATAAATGCCAACATTGCATTTGTCACTTTACCGCAGACTCAATCTATAAGTTAACTTTCTGGGAGTCTTGCACGAGGACTCCTAAGTCCTTCTGCACATCTGGTGTTTGAACCTTCTCCCCATTTAGATAATAATCTGCACTATTGTTCCTAAATTCATTGTCATACGTTTCCCAACACTATTCCATCTGCCACTTTTTTCCCATTCTTCCAATTTAAGTCCTGTTGCAATCACATTGCTTCATCAGCGCTACCTGCCTCTTCACCTATCATCCACAAACTTTACCACAAAGCCATCAATTCCATTATCTAAATCATTGATAAACAATGTGAAAAGCAAAAGTCCCAATACTGACCACTGAGGAACACCACTAGTCACTGACAGCCAACAAGAAAAGGTCCCTCCTAGAAAAATACAGCACAGAAATTGGTCCTGCAGCCCATCTAGTCCATGCTGAACCATATAAACTGCCTACTCCCATTGACCTGGCCAGGACTATAGCCCTCCATGTCCCTACCATCCATGTACCTATCCATCAGTGATGAGAATGTTCATCAGGGAAGAAGGCATTAGCAGAGTGAGCTAAAGTTTTGTCAAGAAGATGAGTGTTAAGGATTTTCCTAAAGGGATAGACAAAGGACATGAGGCCCATGGAATAAAATTCTGGAATGTAGTGTGTGAGCAGCTGAAGGTATTTATGGGATGCAAGTAGATAATTGTGTAAGACCGAGTACCAAGTTCTACTTGAGGAGATGAGAAGTCCAGAACTGGAAGGGGTAACGAATGGAGACGGGGAGTGAGCGTGGCCTAAGACTGCGATGAGATGTACATTGGACTATCAATCAACGTGGACTATGGATGAATGAAAATAGAAATTTGCACAACGTAGGACATTTGAGCATTCAGAGTGAAGTGTGCAACTGCTTGTTAATGTTGAATATGAAAGCAGCATGAATGAAGGTTTTGACAGCGGTTAGACCGAAGTGAGGATGAAATGTGTGATTTTAAAAATTAGAGCTAGCCATTCTTTTAAAATGGTAACCATAGATTCAGAAACATGGTCCGCCTAGTGCTCGCAGAGGAATGGTTTGGTTGTAGATTTAAAGCTAGCTTAATGGCGAAACATTCCTTTTGAGATTTTATGAGTGCTGTAAATGGTCTGAAAGTGATTATAATTGATTTTCACTCCAGGTGAAATTAATTTGTAGTCTCATAATATTGAAGTATTAAATTGGATTTCTAGGCCCGGCAATGCAAAGACAAACCTATTAGTTTATCAAAAAATATTAGGTCAATATCAAAAGGTTCATTCAGAATTTCCATTAATCATCCTTCAAGGATATGCAGATTTTGTTTCTCATGATTAATATGAAGAGAATAGGGTAAATGTCAGAGATAGGTTTTTTTACATGTGCTTCTCATGGCAAATGCATGGAACACACTGCTGGGGTTGATGGGAGAGGCAGAATATCGGGGACATTTAAGAAACACATAGGTAAGTACATAGATGATGGAAAATTGGAGGGGAATGTGGAAGGGAAGAGTTGGATTGAGCTTAGAGTAGGTTATAAGGTCAATACAACATCGTGGACTGAAGGGCCTGTACTGTGCTGTAATGTTCTATGTTCTTTCTCAGTCTTTGCTAAACGATGTGTGTTACAACAGGTTAAAAAATATGAAAATCTGCCTGGGTATCAATATCTCTGAAGATCTAACCTGCACCCAAAATATTGATACAGCTACAAAGAAGACATGACTGTGGCTATATTTCATTAGGAGTTTGAGGAGATTTGGTATGTCACCAAAAACACTCGCAAATTTCTATAGATGTATTGTGGAGAGCATTCTAACTGGTATGGGATTGGGGGTGCAACTGCACAGGTTCAAAGTAAGCTGCAGAGAGTTGTAAATTTAGTCAGCTCCATCATGGGCACTAGCCTCCGTACTATCCAGGACATCTTCAAGGAGCAATGCCTCACAGGGGTGGCATCCATCATTAAGTATCCCATGACCCAGATCATGCCTTGTTCTCATCGGAAGCCTGAAAGCCTACACTTAGTGATTCAGGAACAGCTTCTTCCCCTCTGCCATCTGATTTCTGGATGGCCATTGAACCCATGAACACTACATCACTACATTTTTATTTCTATTTTTGCACTACTTATTTAATTTAACTATTTAAATATTTACTGTCATTCAGATTTTGCTGCTGCAAAGACAATAAATTTCACAACATGCTGGTGATATTAAACCTGATTCTGATTAATTCTACAAATTACACCTACCATCCATTCTGACCTACTGAAAGAGATAGGCAGTTTTAAAGACAGATTCTATTAGGATCTGGCATTTTCATGGTTTAAAGAGTCTTATTTTTAATATTGTGTTGAAGCTTACAAATTATAGCCTTACAAACATCCTAAAATACTTGTACATAAAGTGTGTGCAAATGAAACATTACCATATTTTGTCAATATTTTGCAGTGGTGTAAGTTCAAACACAATGTGGAATCATCCCATCTCCTTCTCCTATTCTAAGTATGCACACTTGTAAACAAGCTGCACTGGTTGGTACTTGTGATTGTTTTGAATTTCATAGGCTTATTGTTCACAGGTCAAAGAATGAACAACATGACTTGTAGATGTTATTGTCATCTTGATCATCTCTATCTAGTCCCCACAATGGTGTAGCGGTTAGCTCAACTTGGGATGTTCCGGAGTTCGGAGTACAATTCCAGTGTAATTCCATATGGAATCTGTATATCCAACCTGTGGAATACATAGGTTTTCCCCTAGTGCTCCAATTTTCTCCCACAGTCCAAAGATGTACCAGATAGGCCTTTTAGGCATTGTAAATTGTCCCATGATTATGTTAGGGTAATTCAGGTTTGTTGGGGGTTGCTGGGGTGGCGTGGATCGATGGGCCAGGAGAGCCTACTCTGTGTTGTATCGCTAAATAAAATAAAACAAGAAATGTAACCAACTTTTAAGTGAGCATTTGGATCATGTTCAAATGGCACCACATCAAAACCAAGCTGAGTAAATTAAGCATTTAGTCTGAGGTAAGAGTGTATCAAACATTTTGGGAATGCAAACGCGACGTAATCTGCAGGTGCTGGAAATCTAAGCAGCACACACAAAATGCTGGATGAACTCAGCAGGCCAGGCAGCGTCTACAGAAAAGAGTAAACAGTTGACATCTCAGGCAGAAACCCTTTGGCAGGACTGTGTGTTCCTCCATAATTTTTTTTAGGTACGCAAGATTGAGAAATGGGCACTGTAGAATTGATTTGAGAACGGTAGGAAATGGGGAAGGGAGGGCAATAAAGAAGCTAAAATGTACATAAAGAATGGACGCAAAACCCATGCCTGCACCTAAACATATTAATTGTATCTGAATTGGACCAGAAGGGCTCAAAATTATAGTGACATAGAATCATAGAATACTACAGCATAGAAACAGTCCCATCCAGTCTATGTCAAACCACTTAAACTGACCAGTCCTATCAACCTGCACCTGGACCATAGTTCTTCATTCTCCTCCCTATCCAAACTTCTATTGAATGTTGAAATCAAAATCGCATGCACCACTTGCACTGGCAGCTCGTTCCACTCTCACCACTCTTGAGTGAAGAAGTTTCTCCTCATGCTTCCCTTAAACATTTCACCTTTCACCCTTAACCCATAACCTGTAGTTGTAATCTCACTGTATAGCTCTATCAAATCTCCTCTCAAGCTTCTACGTTCTAGGGAACAAAGTTCTAAACTATTTGATCTTTCCTTATAACTCATGTTGTTGGGACTGGAGGACCTCCTTATAAATTTTCTCAGTATTCTTTCAATTGTATTTATATTTCTTCTGTATGTAAGTGACCCAAACTGCACACTATACTCCAAATTAGGTCTCATCAATGTCTTAAACAGTTTCAACATAACATCCTAACTCCTGTACTCAATACTTTGATCTATGAAGGCCAATATGCCAAAAGCTTTCTTAATGACCCTATCTACCTGAAATCTAAAGCAATACACGCAAAATGCAGGACAAACTCAGGCAGCATCTATGGAAAAGAGTGAACAGTTGCTGTTTTGGGCTGAGACCCTTCATCAGGACTTGAAATCTATGCTTTATCCAAGTGGAAAGAGAGAAAATTAGAAAGGCAGTTGCATTTCTCTCTGCAATAATAAGCTTTAGCTTGGCTAGAATTTATTGGTGTTGTAACTTTATTAGGAAATATTATTTTTCATGTAAGACAACCTGAAACAAAAGGTCAAAATGCCAAGATTAAGGAATGTACTATTTGCACTGAGAGCAAACTTTATTGAAGAAACTGCTGCTTGCTCCATTCAAGATGAGGCTCTGCTTTATGAAATGTCAAGCTGATCAAGGTATATTTTCTGTGCTATTTGAATAATTCCCACTCATACCAAAGTCCATTGTCTCTATATTATACATATACACACTGGACACATGATATTCATTGTGTTCTTCCAAGATTATCACAACTTTTCAATGGCTGGATATTATTTAGTGCAGTATAGAGCTCTATTATTCATGGAAGAAGTCTATTAAACTGTGATGGAAATTATTTTATGTGTAATGTTACTTCTGAGAATTCAGTTATTTGGCTCTGAAAACACTTTGCTGCATTAAAAACATTGGGCTGGAACTTCCTGGCAGATGCTGGCTGTGCTTTGTCGGGGGTTTCCCATCAACTCTTGATACTAAATACTAAATCCTTGTGGAGCCCAAAGTGGATCATGAACGGGCAGGATTTTCCCAACAGTTAACCTGGGGATCTGCCAATTAAACTTGTACCAGGTCTCATTGGAAAGAAATGTTAGCCGTTGAGCTATACCACATGGATGATATTCCCATCAGCTCAAGGTGTTTCCTTGGTTACTTCATCAGTTGCATAATGTGATGTTAATTTTATAATGTCCCACCCGGACAAAGAATTTAAAACATGCCTATTATAAAAACAACCACAACTTGTATAGCACCAGTAAAATCTTCCTTCACCCAAATGTGGTGAGGCTGGAAGATGAAGTTTCTCTTCCAGTCAAGATGGTGCCGAGATGCGATATCTATTAAGGTTGTGGCTCAGACTTATCTGTTGTTTTTTTTTAGGTTTTTTTGGGGTAGCGCAGAGAGTTAAAGGACAGGTTAGGGTTTAGGGACAAGGATGAAGGGAGTTGGCGGTCAGGAGCAGTGAATGAAAAGTTGGAACAGAAGCCAGAGTCCGGGTCAGAGGGCTCTGTGGTAGAAGACCAGTGATCACACGTGGACAGATGTCAGGTTGGTTGGTGCTGAGGACAATGACCAGAGATCTCTGTGGTCAATGTCTGAGGTTGGTGGGCCCTGTGGCCAAGAGCTGGTGACCCTCCCCTGTTCAGGTGGGTCAGTCCTGGGTTTGGAGGCCCGTGCAAGTCCATAGAGTTCAGAGTCCCGTGATCGACAAGTTGTGAGGTTGATTTCGAAAGTCAAAGCCCAAAGGTCCAAGACCAGAATCAACGAGTCTGGAAGTCGAAGGCCCAACAGTCAAAGCCATTGACTCAGGCTGCCTGGAAGTCAGAGGCCTGATGTCTGCGAGTCAGGCCTTTGGACTGGAATTTAGGGGCCCAGAGGTAGCCTGTCGTGGGGTTGGAGGCCATCCTGGTTTAGGCTTACTGTGAGAAAAGAAAACAAATCCTATAGGTTTAATTGGGAATATCACATATTAAAGTTAATTTACTTTGCTACAGTACTAGTCATAATCAAGTAGGCATTTGACAAGATATCACAGCTACTTCAGCTGCACCTCCAAAATATTTAATTTCCCAGGTGTGATGCATTTCTTGGACATTTTCAGGACTTGGTTTTGACATTAGTTCTACTCCCTGCCACTTTACCTCAAGTGGAATGTCTGAACTGCATGATCATTCAGTTAGACTCAGTAGATGATCCCTCCAAGACACCTTCCTTTTGAATCTGTGATACTATCCCTGATTAGCAATGTCACTCCCCAACTTGTTTTACATCCCTCCCTGTCCCTTTTGAAGTATCTCCACCCAGGCCCTTGTGACATCCAAGCAACACATCTATGGAAGGGTTTTGGCCTGAAATATCAACTGTACTTTTTTCCATGGATGCTGCTTAGCTTGCTGAGCTCCTCCAGCATTTTGGGTGTCGCTCGGATCTCCAGCATTTGCAGATTTTCTCTTGCTTGTGACAACCAAGCCCTCACGATCATTGGTCCCTCTTGATGTTTGGGCGTAATCTGTCTCTTTAGTACAGATCATAACTGCCAAGAAGAGATTCCAATGATTCAGCCACACATTCATCTGCCATACTGCCATGCCATCCTCAGAATCAGGTTTAATATCACTGGCATATGCCGTGAAATATGTTGTTTTGCATTAGCAGTACATTGCAATACATAATCTAATATACTATAAATTACAATGAGAAATATAAAATGTATGTGTGTATATATAATATGTAGTGCAAAAAGAGAGCAAAAAAAATGGTGAGGTAGAGTATATGGTTTCATTGTCTGTTCAGAAATCTGATGGCAGACTGTAAGAAGCTCTTCCTAAAATGTTGAGTGTAGTCTTCAGGCTCCTGTACCACCTCCTGGATGATAGCAATGAAAAGAGGGCATGTTCTGTGTGATGAGTGTCCTTAATGATGGATGTCGCCTTTTTGAGACATCGCCTTTTCAAGATGTCCTCAATACTGAGGAGGCCTGTGCCAAAGATAGAGCAGTCTGAGTTTACAACATTCTGCAGCTTTTTCTTATCCTGTGTACTCGCTGCTCCAGCAAAGATAGTACCGAGGCCAGTTAGAATGTTCTCCACAGTACATCTTCAGAAATTTGCGAGTGTCTTTGGTGACGTACCAATTCTCCTCAGACTCCTAATGAAATGTAGCCATTGTCGTACCTTCTTAGAAACTTCCTCGATATGTTGCACCCAAGATAGATCTTCAGAGATGTTGATACCTAGGAACTTGAAATTGCTCACCCTTTCCACTTCTAATCCCTCTGAGAATTGCTCTGTGTTCCCTCGACTTCCCCTTTCTGAAGCCCACATTCAACCCTTGGTCTTACTGAAGTTGAGTATGAGGTTGTTATTGTGGCGCCACTCAACAGTTGATCTGTCTCTCTCCATCATCTGAAATTCTGTCAACATTACTTACACCATCGGCAAATTTATAGGTGCCATTTGAACAGTGCCTAACCACACAGTTGTGGGTGTAGAGGGAACAGAGAAGTTGGCTAAACATGAAACCTTGAGGTGCGCCAGTGTCAATTGTCAGCAAGGAGGAGATATTATTTCCAGTTGGCACTGACTATGGTCTGCTGATGAGGAGGTAGAAGATCCAGGTGCAGAGGGAGGTACAAAGGCCAGATCTTGGAGTTTGTTGGTTTGTGTTCACACCCTGTTGGTGTTGAACACTGAACTGTAATCAATAAGCAGCTGTCTGACATGGATACTAGTATTATTCAGGCAATCCAATGTTGATTAGAGAGCCAGTGAGATTGCATCCGCTGTAGATCTAGTGTGTTGATAGACAAATTATAACTGATCCAGGTCCTTGCTTTGTTAGGAGTTGATTCTGCTCATGACCAACCACTCAATGCACTTCATCACAGCAGATGTGAATGCAACTGGATGATAGTTGTTGAGGCAGTTCACCCTACTCTTCTTGGGCACTGGTACTATTTGTGCCCTTTTTGAAGCAGCTGGGAACTTTCCATTGCAGCAATGAGAGATCGAAGATGTTCTTACCGTTTTGGTTGGCACAGGTTTTTGCTGCCCGACCACGTACACCATCAGGACCTGACGTCTCGTGAGGGTTTACCTCATGAAAGATGTTGTGATGTTGGCCTCCGAAACAGAGATTACTTGGTCACCAGATGCTGCAGGGATTCGCACAGATGTAGTTTTACTCTCACTTTCAAAGCGTGTAATAAAGGTGTTTAGCTCATTTGGGAGTGAAGCATTGCAGTTTTTCATGATGTTTGGGTTTGCTGTGTAGGAAGTAATGGCCTGAAAACCTGCCAGAGCTAACATATATCTGATTCCATATTTAACTTCAATCAGATTTGTTTTTGCGCTCTTAAAATAGCATTCTGCAGGTCGTACCTGAACGTATTTAGTTCCGGATCACTGATCTTGAATGCCACAGATCTTGCCCTCAGCAGACTACAAATGCCACGGTTCATGTCTTTGGTTTGGGTAGGTCTGGTATGTTCTTGAAGGCACACACTCATCCACACAGATCTTGATGAGTCAATGACAACTGTGGCATATTCATTCTGATCTAAAGATGTATCCCTGAAGACGTTCTAGTTCACTGACTCAAAGCAGTCCTATATGTGCAACTCCACCTCCCTTGACTATATCTTCTTTGTCCTCCCCATTACCCTTGAGGTCCTAGTTTTCTTCAGCTATCCAGCATTTATTGTCAGTGAGCATCGTCGGATAGCAGTGTAGTTGCTTGGCCCTGGTATTAGTGAGGATTGGATCTCAAGCTGTGGTGTTGCTTGTTTACAACCACCAGAAGAGAGGCATTGGATCCACTGCTCTCCACCGGGGGCAGTGTGGCACGGCGTCCAGGCTGGAGTCGGTGCTGCCCCCAGTGTTCACTTGTTAGAAGGCAAGCTGTATTGTGGTCGGCTGCAGATTTCTGTGGCATTCCTGGCTCGGGTCTGGACGATTTACTGTGTTTTATTCCTTGGCCCCGGAGTAACATTGTCTTGTTTGGCTGTATTCTTGGGTACTCATGTGTGGTTGAATGACAATTAAACTTGAATTTAATTGAATAAACTGCCCACAACAAAGCATTTCTAAAGTACTCAGCAATTTTTTTCCAGATGCATGGGTAAACTATTTCTGCTACAAAATATCCTTTGTTATTTGCCTAAGCTGTGAGTCACGTGTTGACCATGGGTCCATTATTACTAGGTCACCAACAAAATATCTTTTGGTCCAGCTGCCTGCGGTGCTGTAAATGAAACAAGTTCAAACTGAAAATCTGCTTTCAGAGAATCATATTGGAAAGCCAGTTATTTTTGCTTTAGCAAGCGGCTAGTGAAGCCGGTAACTGCAAGGCACAATGTAGTTAAGTGCAATGCATTTACTCTTTCATGAAATGTTGGTATATAAAATAAGCACAGAATGAATACATTAGTGCTTTGTCATAGATTTCCCAAGCCCATGAAAGGGAAATTTACTGAATAATCCCAAGTTTCTGACATATTTCTGTCAAATACCCAATACAGTTTTTCCTTTATCATTCCCCGCTTGTTTTTGGGTTAGTAATTAGACCTTTACTGTCCTTGTCATGTGAGATAATTCATTATTTTCCTGTCCCTTGCCTTCAAAGTAATGTTTAGGACATCCACCTCTTCCACTTAT